>NW_027327470.1:600000-1200000 GCF_047675955.1 Chlorocebus sabaeus | reverse complement strand
TTTCCAGTTTTTAACGGAAGATGTTTCCTTTTTCACCATAGCACTCTGCGGGCTTCGAAATATCACGTTGCAAATTCCACAAGAACAATCTTAGTGAAAGGCTTCTGGAGGGGAAATCTATAACTCCATGAGATCAATTAAGAAAACACAATGCAGTTTCTCAGAAAGCATCTTTTCAGTTTTTATCTTAGGATACTTCCTTTTTCACCATAGCCCTCTAGGAGCTTCCAAATATCACTTTGCAAATTCCACAAGAACAGTCTTAACGAAAGGCTTCTTGAGGTGAAAGCTGTAGTCTGTGAGAGGAATTAACAGAACACAAAGAAGTCTCTCAGAAAGCTTCTTTCCTGTTTTTAATGGAAGATATTTCCTTTTTCACCATACCCCTCTATGGGCTTCCAAGTATCCCTTTGGAAATTCCACAAGAACAGTCTTAGCGAAAGGCTTCTTGCGGGAAACCTGTAACTCTGTGAGGCCTCTATGGGCTTCCAAATATCACTTTGCAAATTCCACAAGAACAGTCTTAGCGAAAGGCTTCTTGAGGGGAAAGCTGTAACTCTGTGCGATGAATTAACAGAACACGAAGCAGTTTCTCGGAACGCTTCTTTCCAGTTTTTAACGGAAGATATTGCCTTTTTCACCATAGCCCTCTATGGGCTTCCAAATATCACTTTACTAATTCCACAAAAAGAGACTTAGAGAGAGCCTTCTTGAAGGGAAAGCTGTAACTCTCTGAGCTGATTTAACAGAGCACAGAGCAGTTTCTCAGAATGCTTCTTTTCAGTTTTTACCATAGGATATTTCCTTTTTCACCACAGCCCTCTATGGGCTTCCAAATATCACTTTGCAAGTTCCACACGAACAGTGTTAGCAAAAGGCTTCTAGAGGCGAAAGTTGTAACTCTGTAAGAAGAATTAACAGAACACAAAGCAGTTTCTCAGAAAGCTTCTTTCCAGTTTTTAACGGAAGACATTTCCTTTTTCACCATAGCCCACTATGGGTTTCCAAATATCACTTTGCAAATTCCATAAAAACAGTCTCAGTGAAAGGCTTCTTGAGGGGAAAGCAGTAACTCTTTGAGATGAATTAACAGTACACAAAGTAGTTTCTCAGACAGCTTCTTTCCAGTATGTAGCTGAAGATATTTACTCTTTCACCATAGCCCTCTATGGGCTTCAAAATATCACTTTGCAAATTCCACAAGAACTGTCTTAGCGAAACCCTCTTTGAGGTGAAAGCTGTAACTCTGTGAGATGAATTAACAGAACACCAAGCAGTTTCTCAGAAATTTTCTTTTCGGTTTTTAACGGAAGATATTTCCATTTTCACTATAGCCCTCTAGGGTCTTCCAAATATCACTTTGCAAATTCCACAAGAACAGACTTAGCGAAAGGCTTCTTGAGGGAAAGCTGTAACTCTCTGAGGTGAATTAACAGAACACAAAGCAGTTTCTCAGAAATTTTCTATCCAGTTTTTAACGGAAGATATTTCCTTTTTCACCATAGCATTCTAAGGGCTTCCAAATATCACTTTGAAAATTCCACAAGAACAGTCTTAACGAAAGGCTTCTGGAGTAGAAAGCTGTAACTCTGTGAGATGAATTAACAGAACACAAAGCAGTTTCTCAGAAAGCTTCTTTCCAGTTTATATTGGAAGATATTTCCGTTTTCACCACAGCCCTCTATGGGCTTCCAAATATGACTTTGAATATTCCACAGGAACATTCTTAGCGAAGGCTTCTTTTGGGGAAAGCTGTAACTCGGTCAGATGTATAATTAACAGAACACACGGCAGTTTCTCAGAAAGCTTCTTTTCAGTTTTTAACTGAAGATATTTCCGTTTTCATCATAGCCCTCTATGAGCTTCCAAAGAGCACTTTGCAAATTCCACAGGAACAGTCTTAGCGAAAGGCCTCTGGAAGGGAAAGTTGTAACTCTGTGAGATGAATTAACAGAACACAAAGCAGTTTCTATGAAAGCTTCTTTTCAGTTTTTATCTTAGGATATTTCCTTTTTCATCATAGCCCTGAATGGGCTTCGAAATATCACCTTGCAAATTACAAAACAACAGTCTTAGCGAAAGGTTTCTGGAGGGGAAAGCTGTAACTCTCTGACATGAATTAACAGAACACAAAGCAGTTTCTCAGAAAGATTCTTTCCAGTTTTTAACGGAAGATATTTCTTTTTTCACCATAGCCCTCTATGGGCTTCCAAATATCACTTTGGAAATGCCACAAGAACAGTCTTAGCAAAAGACTTCTTGAGGCGAAAGCTGTACCTCTGTGAGATAAATTAACAGAACACAAAGCAGTTTCTCAGAAAACTTCTTTCCGGTTTTTAACTGAGGATATTTCCTTTTTCACCATAGCCCTCCATGGGCTTCCAAATATCACTTTTCGCATCCCACAAGGACAGTCTTAGCGAAAGGCTTCTAGAGGGGAAAGCTGCAACTCTGTGAGATGAATTAACAGAACACAAAGCAGTTTCTCAGAAAGCTTCTTTCCAGTTTTAACGGAAGATATTACCTTTTTAACCATAGCCCTGTATGGGCTTCCAAATATCACTTTGCAAATTCCACAAGAGCAGTCTTAGTGAAAGTCTTCTTGAGGGGAAAGCTGTAACACTGTGAGTTGAATTGACAGAACACAAGGCAGTTTTTCAGAAAGCTTCTTATCAGTTTTCATCTTAGGCTATTTCCTTTTTCACCATAGCCCTCTAGGGGCTTCCAAATATCACTTTCCAAATTCCACAAAAACAATCTTAGTTAACGGCTTCTTGAGGGGAAAGCTGTAACGTTGTGAGATGAATAAACAGAACACAAAACAGTTTCTCAGAAAGCTTCTTTCCGGTTTTTAACGGAAAATATTTCCTATTTCACCATAGCCCTCCATGGGCTTCCAAATTACACTTTGCAAATTCCACAAGAACTGTCTTAGCGAAAGGCTTCTGGAGGGATATGCTGTAACTCTGTGAGATGAATTAACAGAACACAAAGCAGTTTCTCAGAAAGCTTCTTTTCAGTTTTTAACGGAACATATTTCCTTTTTCACAGTAGCCCTATATAAGATTCCAAATATCACTTTGCAAATTCCACAAGAAGAGTCTTAGCGAAAGGCTTCTTGAGGTGAAAGTTGTAACTCTGTGAGATGAATTAACAGAACACAAAGAAGTTTCTCAGAAATCTTTCCGGTTTTTATCGGAAGATATTGCTTTTTCACCATAGCCCTCTAAGGGCTTCCAAATATCACTTTTGAAGTTCCACAAGAACAGTCTTAGCGACAGGCTTCTTGAGGGGAAAGCTGTAACACTCTGAGATGAATTAACAGAACACAAAGCAGCTTCTCAGAAAGCTTCTTTCTAGTTTCTAATTGAAGGTATTTCCTTTTTCACCATAGCCTTCTATGGGCTTCCAAATATCACTTTGCAAATTTCACAAGAACAGTCTTAGTGAACGGCTTCTTGAGGGTAAAGCTGTAACTCTATGAGATGAACTAACAGAACACAAGGCAGTTTCTCAGAAAGCTTCTTTTCGATTTTTATCTTAGGATATTTCCATTTTCACCATAGCCATCTATGGGCTTCCAAATATCACTTTGCAAATTCCACAAAAACAGCCTTAGCGACAGGCATCTTGAGGGGAAAGCTGTAACTCTGTGAGATGATTTAACAGAAAACAAAGCAGTTGCTCAGAAAGCTTCTTTTTGGTTTTTAACGGAAGATATTCCCTTTTTCACCATAGCCCTCTATAGGCTTCGAAATTTCTCTTTGCAAATTCCACAAGAACAGTCTTAGTGAAAGGCTTCTGCAGGGACAAGCTGTAACTCTGTGAGATGAATTAACAGAACACAAAGCAGTTTCTCAGAAAGCTTCTGTTCAGTTTTTATATTAGGATATTTCCTTTTTCACCATCGCCTTCTAAGGGCTCCAAATATCACATTGCAAATTCCACAAGAACTGTCTTAGCGAAAGGCTTATTGAAGGGAAAGCTGTAACTCTGTGAGTTGAATTAAGAGAACACAAAGTAGTTTCTCAGAAAAATTCTTTCCAGTTTTAAACTGAAGTTATTTCCTTTTTCACCAAAGCCCTCTACGGGCTTCCAATATCATTTTGCAAATTTCACAAGAACAGTCTTAGTGAACGGTTTCTTGAAGGTAAAGCTGTAACTCTGTGAGATGAACTAACAAAACACAAGGCAGTTTCTCAGAAAGCTTCTTTTCGATTTTTATCTTAGGATATTTCCATTTTCACCATAGCCATCTATGGGCTTCCAAATATCACTTTGCAAATTCCACAAAAACAGCCTTAGCGACAGGCATCTTGAGGGGAAAGCTGTAACTCTGTGAGTTGATTTAACAGAAAACAAAGCAGTTGCTCAGAAAGCTTCTTTTCAGTTTTTATCTTAGGGTATTTCCTTTTTCACCATAGCCCTCTAGGAGCTTCCAAATATCACTTTGCAAATTCCACAAGAACAGTCTTAACGAAAGGCTTCTTGAGGTGAAAGCTGTAGTCTGTGAGAGGAATTAACAGAACACAAAGAAGTCTCTCAGAAAGCTTCTTTCCTGTTTTTAATGGAAGATATTTCCTTTTTCACCATACTCCTCTATGGGCTTCCAAGTATCCCTTTGGAAATTCCACAAGAACAGTCTTAGCGAAAGGCTTCCTGCGGGAAAGCTGTAACTCTGTGAGTCCTCTATGGGCTTCCAAATACCACTTTGCAAATTCCACAAGAACAGTCTTAGCGAAAGGCTTCTTGAGGGGAAAGCTGTAACTCTGTGCGATGAATTAACAGAACACGAAGCAGTTTCTCGGAACGCTTCTTTCCAGTTTTTAACGGAAGGTATTGCCTTTTTCACCATAGCCCTCTACGGGCTTCCAAATATCACTTTACCAATTCCACAAAAAGAGCCTTAGAGAGAGCCTTCTTGAAGGGAAAGCTGTAACTCTCTGAGCTGATTTAACAGAAAACAAAGCAGTTGCTCAGAAAGCTTCTTTTCAGTTTTTATCTTAGGGTATTTCCTTTTTCACCATAGCCCTCTAAGGGCTTCGAAATATCACTTTGCAAATTCCACAAGAATAGTCTTAGCCAAAGACTTCTGGAGGGGACAGCTGTAACTCTGTGAGATGAATTAACAGAACTCAAAGCAGTTTCTCAGAAATCTTCTTTCCAGTTTTTAACGGAAGATATTTCCTTTTTCACCGTAGCCCTCTCTGGGCTTCCAAATATCACTTTGCAAATTCTACAAGAACAGTCTTAGTGAACGGCTTCTTGAGGGGAAAGCTGTAAATCAGTGAGATGAATTTACAGAACACAAAGCAGTTTCTCAGAAATCTTCTTTCCAGTTTTTATCTTAGGATATTTCCTTTTTCACCATAGCCCTCTATGGGCTTCCAAATATCACTATGCAAATCCCACCGGAACAGTCTTAGCGAAAGGCTTCTTGTGGAGAAAGCTGTAACGCGGTGAGATATATTAACAAAACACGCGGCAGTTTCTCAGAGTGCTTCTTTCTAGTTTTTAAGGGAAGATATTTCCTTTTTCACCATAGCCCACTATGGGCTTCCAAATATCACTTTGAAAATTTCACAAGAACAGTCTTACTGAATGGCTTCTTGAGGGGAAAGCGGTAACACTGTCAGATTAACTAAAAGAACACAAAGCAGTTTCTCAGGAAGCTTCTTCTCGGTTTTTATCTTAGGATATTTCCTTTTTCACCATAGCCATCTATGGGCTTCCAATTATCACTTTGCAAATTTCACAAGAACAGTCTTAGCGGAAGGTGTTTTCAGGGGAAAGCTCTAATTCTTTGAGATGAATTGACAGAACACACAGCAGTTTCTCAGAAAGCTTCTTTTCAGTTTTTAACTGAAGATATTTCCTTTTTCACGGTAGCCCTCTATGGGCTTCCAAATATCACTTTGCAAATACCACAACAGCAGCCTTAGCGAAAGGCTCCTTGAGGTTAAAGCTGTAACTGTGTGAGTTGAATTAACAGAAAACAAAGCAGTTTCTCAGAAAGTTTCTTTTCAGTTTTTATCTTAGGATATTTACTTTTTCACCATAGCCCTCTAAGGGCTTCCAAATGTCACTTGTCAAATTCCACAAGAACAGTCTTAGTGAACGGCTCCTTGAGCAGAATGCTGTAACTCTGTGAGATGAACTACCAGAACAGAAAGCAGTTTCTCAGAAAGGTTCTTTTCGGTTTTTATCTTAGCATATTTCCATTTTCACCATAGCCCTCTTTGGGATTCCAAATATCACTTTGCAAATTCCACAACAACAGCCTTAGCGAAAGGCTTTTTGAGGGGAAAGCTATAACCCTGTGAGATGAATTAACAGAACACAAAGCAGTTTCTCAGAAATCTTCTTTCCAGTTTTTAACGGAAGATATTTCCTTTTTCACCATAGCCCTCTAGGGTTTCCAAATATCACTTTACAAATTCCACAAAAACACTCTTAGCGAAAGTCTTCTTGAAGGGAGAACTGTAACTCTGTGAGATGAATTAACAGAACACTAAGCAGTTTCTCAGAAAGCTTCTTTCCAGTTTTTAACTGAAGGTATATCCTTTTTTACCATAGCCCTCTAAGGGCTTCCAAATATCTCTTTGCAAATTCCACAAGAACAGCCTTCGCGAAAGGCTTCTTTAGGGGAAAGCTGGAACACTGTGAGATGAATTAACAGAACACAAAGCAGCTTCTCAAAAAGCTTGTTTTCAGTTTTTATCTTAGGCTATTTCCTTTTTCACCATAGCCCTCTGTGGGCTTCTAAATATCACTCTGCAAATTCCACAAGAGCCGTCGTAGCGAAAGGCTTCTTGAGGGGAAAGCTGTAACTCTTGGAGATGAATTAACAGAACACAAAGCAGTTTCTCAGAAAGTTTCTTTTCAGTTTTTAACTGAAGATATTTCCTTTTTCACCATAGCCCCCTTTGGGCTACCAAATATCACTTTGCAAATTCCACAAGAACAGTCTTAGTGAATGGCTTCTTGAGGGGAAATCTGTAACTCTGTGAGATGAATTAACAAAACACAAAGCAGTTTCTCAGAAAGCCTCTTTTCCATTTTTAATCTTAGGACATTTCCTTTTTCACCATAGACCTCAAAGGGCTACGAAATATCACTTTGTAAATTCCTAAAGAACAGTCTTAGCGAAGGGCTTCTGGAGGGGAAATCTGTAACTCTGTGAGATGAACTCACAGAACACAAAGTAGTTTCTCAGAAATCTTCTTTCCAGTTCTTAACGGAAGATATTTCCTTTTTCACCATAACCCCCTAAGGGATTCCAAATATCACTTTGCAAATTCCACAAGAACAGTCTTAGCGAAAGGTTTCCTGAGAGGAAAGTTGTAACTCTGTGAGATGAATTAACAGCACACATAGCAGCTTCTCAGATAGCTTCTTTCCAGGTTTTAACTTAAGATATTTCCTTTTTCACCGTAGCCCTCTAAGGGCTTCTAAATATCACTTTGAAAATTCCACAATAACAGCCTTATCGAAAGGCTTCTTGAGGGGAAAGCTGTACCTCTGTGAGATGAATTAGCAGAACACAAAGCAGTTTCTCAGAAAGTCTCTTTCCAGTTTTTAACTGAAGATATTTCCTTTTTCACCATAGTTCTGTATGGGCTTCCAAATATCACTTTGCAAATTCCACAAGAACAGTCTTAGCGAAAGGCTTCTGGAGGGGAAGCTGTAACCCTGTGAGATGAATTAACAGAACACAAAGCAGTTTCTGAGAAAGCTTCTTTTCAGTTTTTATCTTTGAATATTTCCTTTTTCACCATAGCCCTCTATGGGCTTCCAAAGATCACTTTGCAAATCCCACAAGAACAGTCCTAGCGAATGTCTTCTTGAGGGGAATGCTGTAACTCGGTGAGGTGCATTAGAGGACACATGGCGGTTTCTCAGAAAGCTTATTTCCAGTTTTTAAGAGAAGAGAGTTCCTTTTTCACCATAGCCCTTTATGGGCTTCCAAATATCACATTGCAAATTCCACAAGAACAGTCTTAGCGAAAGACTTCTTGAGGGGAATGCTGTAAGTCTGCGAGATGAATTAACAGAACACAAAGCAGTTTCTCAGAAATCTTCTTTCCAGTTTTTAGCTGAAGATATTTGCTTTTTCACCACAGCCATATAACGGCGTCCAAATATCACTCTGCAAACTGCACAAGAACAGAATTAGCGAAAGGCTTCTTGAGGGGAAAGCTGTAACTCTTTGAGTTGAATTGACAGAACACAAAGCAGTTTCTCAGAAAGCCTATTTTCAGTTTCTATCTTAGGATAATTCCTTTTTCAAAATAGACTTCTATTGGCTTCCAAATATGACTTTGCAAATTCCACAAGAGCCGTCGTAGCGAAAGGCTTCTTGAGGGGAAACTGTAACTCTTGGAGATGAATTAACAGAACACAAAGCAGTTTCTCAGAAATCTTCTTTCCAGTATTTAACGGAAGAAATTTCCTTTTTCACCATAGCCCTCTATGGACTTCCAAATATCACTTTGCAAATCCCACAAGAACAGTCCTAGCGAATGTCTTCTTGAGGGGAAAGCTGTAACTCGGTGAGGTGCATTAGAGGACACATGGCGGTTTCTCAGAAAGCTTATTTCCAGTTTTTAAGAGAAGAGAGTTCCTTTTTCACCATAGCCCTCTATGGGCTTCCAAATATCACTTTGCAAATTCCACTAGAAAAGTCTTAGTGACCGGCTTCTTGAGGGGAAAGCTGTAACTCTGTGAGATGTATTAGCAGAACACAAAGGAGTTTCTCAGAAATCTTCTTTCCAGTTTTTAACGCAAGATATTTCCTTTTTCACCATAGCATTCTGCGGGCTTCGAAATATCACGTTTCAAATTCCACAGGAACAATCTTAGCGAAAGGTTCTGGAGGGGAAATCTATAACTCCATGAGATCAATTAAGAAAACACAATGCAGTTTCTCAGAAAGCATCTTTTCAGTTTTTATCTTAGGATACTTCTTTTTCACCATAGCCCTCTATGAGCTTCCAAATATCACTTTGAAAATCCCACAGGAACAGTCTTAGCGAAAGGCTTCTTGTGGGGAAAGCTGTAACTCGGTGAGATGTATTAACATAACACACCGCAGATTCTCATAATGCTTCTTTCCAGTTTTTAACGGAAGATATTTCCTTTTTCACCATAGCCCACTATGAGCTTCCAAATATCACTTTGAAAATTTCACAACAACAGCCTCAGCAAAAGGCTTCTTGAGGGGTAAGCTGTAACTCTGTGAGTTGAATTGACAGAACACAAAGCAGATTCTCAGAAAGCTTATTTTCAGTTTCTATCTTAGGATAATTCCTTTTTCAAAATAGACTTCTATTGGCTTGCAAATATGACTTTGCAAATTCCACAAGAACAGTCTTAGCGAAAGGCTTATGGAGGTGAAGCTGTAACTCTGTGAGATGAATTAACAGAAAAAATAGCCATTTCTCAGAAATCTTCTTTCCAGTACTTAACGGAAGAAATTTCCTTTTTCACCATAGCCCTCTATGGACTTCCAAATATCACTTTGCAAATCCCACAAGAACAGTCCTAGCGAATGTCTTCTTGAGGGGAAAGCTGTAACTCGGTGAGGTGCATTAAGAGAACACATGGCGGTTTCTCAGAAAGCTTATTTCCAGTTTTTAAGAGAAGATAGTTCCTTTTTCACCATACCCCTCTATGGGCTTCCAAAGATCACTTTGCAAATTCCACAAGAAAAGTCTTAGTGATCGGCTTCTTGAGGGGAAAGCTGTAACTCTGTGAGGAGTATTAGCAGAACACAAAGCAGTTTCTCAGAAATCTTCTTTCCAGTTTTTAACGGAAGATATTTCCTTTTTCACCATAGCCCTTTATGGGCTTCCAAAGATCACTTTGGAAATTCGACAAGAACAGTCTTAGTGAAAGTCTTCTTTAGGGAAAGCAGTTTCTCTGTGAAATGAATTAACAGAACACAAAGCAGTTACTCAGAAGCTTCTTTCCTGTTGTTAACTAAAGATATTTCCATTTTCACCGTAGCCCTCTATGGGCTTCCAAATATCACTTTGCAAATCCCACAGGAACAGTCTTAGCGAAAGGTTCTTGTGGGTAAAGCTGTACCTCGGTGAGATGTATTAACATAACACAAGGCAGATCCTCATAAAGCTTCTTTCCAGTTTTTAACGGAAGATATTTCCTTTTTCACCATAGACCTCTATGGGCGTCCAAAGATCACTTTGCAAATTCCACAAGAACAGTCTTAGTGAAAGGCTTCTTGAGGGAAAGCTCTAACTGTGTGAAATGAATTAACAGAAGACAAAGCAGTTTCTCAGAAGCTTCTTTCCAGTTATTAACTGAAGATATTTCCATTTTCACCATAGCCCTCTATGAGCTTCCAAATATCACTTTGCATATCCCACAGGAACAGTCTTAGCGAAAGGCTTCTTGTGGGGAAAGCTGTAACTCGGTGAGATGTATTAACATAACACACCGCAGATTCTCATAAAGCTTCTTTCCAGTTTTTAACGGAAGATATTTCCTTTTTCACCATAGCCCTCTATGAGCTTCCAAATATCACTTTGAAAATTTCACAACAACAGCCTCAGCAAAAGGCTTCTTGAGGGGTAAGCTGTAACACTGTGAGTTGAATTGACAGAACACAAAGCATTTTCTCAGAAAGCTTATTTTCAGTTTCTATCTTAGGATAATTCCTTTTTCAAAATAGACTTCTATTGGCTTCCAAATATGACTTTGCAAATTCCACAAGAACAGTCTTAGCGAAAGGCTTATGGATGTGAAGCTGTAACTCTGTGAGATGAATTAACAGAAAAAATAGCCATTTCTCAGAAATCTTCTTTCCAGTATTTAACGGAAGAAATTTCCTTTTTCACCATAGCCCTCTATGGACTTCCAAATATCACTTTGCAAATCCCACAAGAACAGTCCTACCGAATGTCTTCTTGAGGGGAAAGCTGTAACTCGGTGAGGTGCGTTAAGAGAACACATGGCGGTTTCTCAGAAAGCTTATTTCCAGTTTTTAAGAGAAGATAGTTCCTTTTTCACCATAGCCCTCTATGGCTTCCAAATGTCACGTTGCAAATTCCACAAGAACAGTCTTAGTGATCGGCGTCTTGAGGGGAAAGCTGTAACTCTGTGAGATGTATTAGCAGAACACAAAGGAGTTTCTCAGAAATCTTCTTTCCAGTTTTTAATGGAAGATATTTCCTTTTTCACCATAGCACTCTGCGGGCTTCGAAATATCACGTTGCAAATTCCACAAGAACATTTTAGTGAAAGGCTTCTGGAGGGGAAATCTATAACTCCATGAGATCAATTAAGAAAACACAATGCAGTTTCTCAGAAAGCATCTTTTCAGTTTTTATCTTAGGATACTTCCTTTTTCACCATAGCCCTCTAGGAGCTTCCAAATATCACTTTGCAAATTCCACAAGAACAGTCTTAACGAAAGGCTTCTTGAGCTGAAAGCTGTAGTCTGTGAGAGGAATTAACAGAACACAAAGAAGTCTCTCAGAAAGCTTCTTTCCTGTTTTTAATGGAAGATATTTCCTTTTTCACCATACCCCTCTATGGGCTTCCAAGTATCCCTTTGGAAATTCCACAAGAACAGTCTTAGCGAAAGGCTTCTTGCGGGAAACCTGTAACTCTGTGACGCCTCTATGGGCTTCCAAATATCACTTTGCAAATTCCACAAGAACAGTCTTAGCGAAAGGCTTCTTGAGGGGAAAGCTGTAACTCTGTGCGATGAATTAACAGAACACGAAGCAGTTTCTCGGAACGCTTCTTTCCAGTTTTTAACGGAAGATATTGCCTTTTTCACCATAGCCCTCTATGGGCTTCCAAATATCACTTTACTAATTCCACAAAAAGGGACTTAGAGAGAGCCTTCTTGAAGGGAAAGCTGTAACTCTCTGAGCTGATTTAACAGAGCACAGAGCAGTTTCTCAGAATGCTTCTTTTCAGTTTTTACCATAGGATATTTCCTTTTTCACCACAGCCCTCTATGGGCTTCCAAATATCACTTTGCAAGTTCCACACGAACAGTGTTAGCAAAAGGCTTCTAGAGGCGAAAGTTGTAACTCTGTAAGAAGAATTAACAGAACACAAAGCAGTTTCTCAGAAAGCTTCTTTCCAGTTTTTAACGGAAGACATTTCCTTTTTCACCATAGCCCACTATGGGTTTCCAAATATCACTTTGCAAATTCCATAAAAACAGTCTCAGTGAAAGGCTTCTTGAGGGGAAAGCAGTAACTCTGTGAGATGAATTAACAGTACACAAAGTAGTTTCTCAGACAGCTTCTTTCCAGTATGTAGCTGAAGATATTTACTCTTTCACCATAGCCCTCTATGGGCTTCAAAATATCACTTTGCAAATTCCACAAGAACTGTCTTAGCGAAACCCTCTTTGAGGTGAAAGCTGTAACTCTGTGAGATGAATTAACAGAACACCAAGCAGTTTCTCAGAAATTTTCTTTTCGGTTTTTAACGGAAGATATTTCCATTTTCACTATAGCCCTCTAGGGTCTTCCAAATATCACTTTGCAAATTCCACAAGAACAGACTTAGCGAAAGGCTTCTTGAGGGAAAGCTGTAACTCTCTGAGATGAATTAACAGAACACAAAGCAGTTTCTCAGAAATTTTCTATCCAGTTTTTCACGGAAGATATTTCCTTTTTCACCATAGCATTCTAAGGGCTTCCAAATATCACTTTGAAAATTCCACAAGAACAGTCTTAACGAAAGGCTTCTGGAGTAGAAAGCTGTAACTCTGTGAGATGAATTAACAGAACACAAAGCAGTTTCTCAGAAAGCTTCTTTCCAGTTTATATTGGAAGATATTTCCGTTTTCACCACAGCCCTCTATGGTGTTCCAAATATGACTTTGAATATTCCACAGGAACATTCTTAGCGAAGGCTTCTTGTGGGGAAAGCTGTAACTCGGTCAGATGTATAATTAACAGAACACACGGCAGTTTCTCAGAAAGCTTCTTTTCAGTTTTTAACTGAAGATATTTCCGTTTTCATCATAGCCCTCTATGAGCTTCCAAAGAGCACTTTGCAAATTCCACAGGAACAGTCTTAGCGAAAGGCCTCTGGAAGGGAAAGTTGTAACTCTGTGAGATGAATTAACAGAACACAAAGCAGTTTCTATGAAAGCTTCTTTTCAGTTTTTATCTTAGGATATTTCCTTTTTCATCATAGCCCTGAATGGGCTTCGAAATATCACCTTGCAAATTACAAAACAACAGTCTTAGCGAAAGGTTTCTGGAGGGGAAAGCTGTAACTCTCTGACATGAATTAACAGAACACAAAGCAGTTTCTCAGAAAGATTCTTTCCAGTTTTTAACGGAAGATATTTCTTTTTTCACCATAGCCCTCTATGGGCTTCCAAATATCACTTTGGAAATGCCACAAGAACAGTCTTAGCAAAAGACTTCTTGAGGCGAAAGCTGTACCTCTGTGAGATAAATTAACAGAACACAAAGCAGTTTCTCAGAAAACTTCTTTCCGGTTTTTAACTGAGGATATTTCCTTTTTCACCATAGCCCTCCATGGGCTTCCAAATATCACTTTTCGCATCCCACAAGGACAGTCTTAGCGAAAGGCTTCTAGAGGGGAAAGCTGCAACTCTGTGAGATGAATTAACAGAACACAAAGCAGTTTCTCAGAAAGCTTCTTTCCAGTTTTAACGGAAGATATTTCCTTTTTAACCATAGCCCTGTATGGGCTTCCAAATATCACTTTGCAAATTCCACAAGAGCAGTCTTAGTGAAAGTCTTCTTGAGTGGAAAGCTGTAACACTGTGAGTTAAATTGACAGAACACAAGGCAGTTTTTCAGAAAGCTTCTTATCAGTTTTCATCTTAGGCTATTTCCTTTTTCACCATAGCCCTCTAGGGGCTTCCAAATATCACTTTCCAAATTCCACAAAAACAATCTTAGTTAACGGCTTCTTGAGGGGAAAGCTGTAACGTTGTGAGATGAATAAACAGAACACAAAACAGTTTCTCAGAAAGCTTCTTTCCGGTTTTTAACGGAAAATATTTCCTATTTCACCATAGCCCTCCATGGGCTTCCAAATTACACTTTGCAAATTCCACAAGAACTGTCTTAGCGAAAGGCTTCTGGAGGGATATGCTGTAACTCTGTGAGATGAATTAACAGAACACAAAGCAGTTTCTCAGAAAGCTTCTTTTCAGTTTTTAACGGAACATATTTCCTTTTTCACAGTAGCCCTATATAAGATTCCAAATATCACTTTGCAAATTCCACAAGAAGAGTCTTAGCGAAAGGCTTCTTGAGGTGAAAGTTGTAACTCTGTGAGATGAATTAACAGAACACAAAGAAGTTTCTCAGAAATCTTCTTTCTGGTTTTTATCGGAAGATATTGCTTTTTCACCATAGCCCTCTAAGGGCTTCCAAATATCACTTTTGAAGTTCCACAAGAACAGTCTTAGCGACAGGCTTCTTGAGGGGAAAGCTGTAACACTCTGAGATGAATTAACAGAACACAAAGCAGCTTCTCAGAAAGCTTCTTTCTAGTTTCTAATTGAAGGTATTTCCTTTTTCACCATAGCCTTCTATGGGCTTCCAAATATCACTTTGCAAATTTCACAAGAACAGTCTTAGTGAACGGCTTCTTGAGGGTAAAGCTGTAACTCTATGAGATGAACTAACAGAACACAAGGCAGTTTCTCAGAAAGCTTCTTTTCGATTTTTATCTTAGGATATTTCCATTTTCACCATAGCCATCTATGGGCTTCCAAATATCACTTTGCAAATTCCACAAAAACAGCCTTAGCGACAGGCATCTTGAGGGGAAAGCTGTAACTCTGTGAGATGATTTAACAGAAAACAAAGCAGTTGCTCAGAAAGCTTCTTTTTGGTTTTTAACGGAAGATATTCCCTTTTTCACCATAGCCCTCTATAGGCTTCGAAATTTCTCTTTGCAAATTCCACAAGAACAGTCTTAGTGAAAGGCTTCTGCAGGGACAAGCTGTAACTCTGTGAGATGAATTAACAGTACACAAAGCAGTTTCTCAGAAAGCTTCTGTTCAGTTTTTATATTAGGATATTTCCTTTTTCACCATCGCCTTCTAAGGGCTCCAAATATCACATTGCAAATTCCACAAGAACTGTCTTAGCGAAAGGCTTATTGAAGGGAAAGCTGTAACTCTGTGAGTTGAATTAAGAGAACACAAAGTAGTTTCTCAGAAAAATTCTTTCCAGTTTTAAACTGAAGTTATTTCCTTTTTCACCAAAGCCCTCTACGGGCTTCCAATATCATTTTGCAAATTTCACAAGAACAGTCTTAGTGAACGGTTTCTTGAAGGTAAAGCTGTAACTCTGTGAGATGAACTAACAGAACACAAGGCAGTTTCTCAGAAAGCTTCTTTTCGATTTTTATCTTAGGATATTTCCATTTTCACCATAGCCATCTAAGGGCTTCCAAATATCACTTTGCAAATTCCACAAAAACAGCCTTAGCGACAGGCATCTTGAGGGGAAAGCTGTAACTCTGTGAGTTGATTTAACAGAAAACAAAGCAGTTGCTCAGAAAGCTTCTTTTCAGTTTTTATCTTAGGGTATTTCCTTTTTCACCATAGCCCTCTAGGAGCTTCCAAATATCACTTTGTAAATTCCACAAGAACAGTCTTAACGAAAGGCTTCTTGAGGTGAAAGCTGTAGTCTGTGAGAGGAATTAACAGAACACAAAGAAGTCTCTCAGAAAGCTTCTTTCCTGTTTTTAATGGAAGATATTTCCTTTTTCACCATACTCCTCTATGGGCTTCCAAGTATCCCTTTAGAAATTCCACAAGAACAGTCTTAGCGAAAGGCTTCATGCGGGAAAGCTGTAACTCTGTGAGTCCTCTATGGGCTTCCAAATATCACTTTGCAAATTCCACAAGAACAGTCTTAGCGAAAGGCTTCTTGAGGGGAAAGCTGTAACTCTGTGCGATGAATTAACAGAACACGAAGCAGTTTCTCGGAACGCTTCTTTCCAGTTTTTAACGGAAGGTATTGCCTTTTTCACCATAGCCCTCTACGGGCTTCCAAATATCACTTTACCAATTCCACAAAAAGAGCCTTAGAGAGAGCCTTCTTGAAGGGAAAGCTGTAACTCTCTGAGCTGATTTAACAGAAAACAAAGCAGTTGCTCAGAAAGCTTCTTTTCAGTTTTTATCTTAGGGTATTTCCTTTTTCACCATAGCCCTCTAAGGGCTTCGAAATATCACTTTGCAAATTCCACAAGAATAGTCTTAGCCAAAGACTTCTGGAGGGGACAGCTGTAACTCTGTGAGATGAATTAACAGAACTCAAAGCAGTTTCTCAGAAATCTTCTTTCCAGTTTTTAACGGAAGATATTTCCTTTTTCACCGTAGCCCTCTCTGGGCTTCCAAATATCACTTTGCAAATTCTACAAGAACAGTCTTAGTGAACGGCTTCTTGAGGGAAAGCTGTAAATCAGTGAGATGAATTTACAGAACACAAAGCAGTTTCTCAGAAATCTTCTTTCCAGTTTTTATCTTAGGATATTTCCTTTTTCACCATAGCCCTCTATGGGCTTCCAAATATCACTATGCAAATCCCACCGGAACAGTCTTAGCGAAAGGCTTCTTGTGGAGAAAGCTGTAACGCGGTGAGATATATTAACAAAACACGCGGCAGTTTCTCAGAGTGCTTCTTTCTAGTTTTTAAGGGAAGATATTTCCTTTTTCACCATAGCCCACTATGGGCTTCCAAATATCACTTTGAAAATTTCACAAGAACAGTCTTACTGAATGGCTTCTTGAGGGGAAAGCGGTAACACTGTCAGATTAACTAAAAGAACACAAAGCAGTTTCTCAGGAAGCTTCTTCTCGGTTTTTATCTTAGGATATTTCCTTTTTCACCATAGCCATCTATGGGCTTCCAATTATCACTTTGCAAATTTCACAAGAACAGTCTTAGCGGAAGGTGTTTTCAGGGGAAAGCTCTAATTCTTTGAGATGAATTGACAGAACACACAGCAGTTTCTCAGAAAGCTTCTTTTCAGTTTTTAACTGAAGATATTTCCTTTTTCACGGTAGCCCTCTATGGGCTTCCAAATATCACTTTGCAAATACCACAACAGCAGCCTTAGCGAAAGGCTCCTTGAGGTTAAAGCTGTAACTGTGTGAGTTGAATTAACAGAAAACAAAGCAGTTTCTCAGAAAGTTTCTTTTCAGTTTTTATCTTAGGATATTTACTTTTTCACCATAGCCCTCTAAGGGCTTCCAAATGTCACTTGTCAAATTCCACAAGAACAGTCTTAGTGAACGGCTCCTTGAGCAGAATGCTGTAACTCTGTGAGATGAACTACCAGAACAGAAAGCAGTTTCTCAGAAAGGTTCTTTTCGGTTTTTATCTTAGCATATTTCCATTTTCACCATAGCCCTCTTTGGGATTCCAAATATCACTTTGCAAATTCCACAACAACAGCCTTAGCGAAAGGCTTTTTGAGGGGAAAGCTATAACCCTGTGAGATGAATTAACAGAACACAAAGCAGTTTCTCAGAAAGCTTCTTTCCAGTTTTTAACTGAAGGTATATCCTTTTTTACCATAGCCCTCTAAGGGCTTCCAAATATCACTTTGCAAATCCCACAAGAACAGTCCTAGCGAATGTCTTCTTGAGGGGAAAGCTGTAACTCGGTGAGGTGCATTAGAGGACACATGGCGGTTTCTCAGAAAGCTTATTTCCAGTTTTTAAGAGAAGAGAGTTCCTTTTTCACCATAGCCCTCTATGGGCTTCCAAATATCACTTTGCAAATTCCACTAGAAAAGTCTTAGTGACCGGCTTCTTGAGGGGAAAGCTGTAACTCTGTGAGATGTATTAGCAGAACACAAAGGAGTTTCTCAGAAATCTTCTTTCCAGTTTTTAACGCAAGATATTTCCTTTTTCACCATAGCATTCTGCGGGCTTCGAAATATCACGTTTCAAATTCCACAGGAACAATCTTAGCGAAAGGTTCTGGAGGGGAAATCTATAACTCCATGAGATCAATTAAGAAAACACAATGCAGTTTCTCAGAAAGCATCTTTTCAGTTTTTATCTTAGGATACTTCTTTTTCACCATAGCCCTCTATGAGCTTCCAAATATCACTTTGAAAATCCCACAGGAACAGTCTTAGCGAAAGGCTTCTTGTGGGGAAAGCTGTAACTCGGTGAGATGTATTAACATAACACACCGCAGATTCTCATAATGCTTCTTTCCAGTTTTTAACGGAAGATATTTCCTTTTTCACCATAGCCCACTATGAGCTTCCAAATATCACTTTGAAAATTTCACAACAACAGCCTCAGCAAAAGGCTTCTTGAGGGGTAAGCTGTAACTCTGTGAGTTGAATTGACAGAACACAAAGCAGATTCTCAGAAAGCTTATTTTCAGTTTCTATCTTAGGATAATTCCTTTTTCAAAATAGACTTCTATTGGCTTCCAAATATGACTTTGCAAATTCCACAAGAACAGTCTTAGCGAAAGGCTTATGGAGGTGAAGCTGTAACTCTGTGAGATGAATTAACAGAAAAAATAGCCATTTCTCAGAAATCTTCTTTCCAGTACTTAACGGAAGAAATTTCCTTTTTCACCATAGCCCTCTATGGACTTCCAAATATCACTTTGCAAATCCCACAAGAACAGTCCTAGCGAATGTCTTCTTGAGGGGAAAGCTGTAACTCGGTGAGGTGCATTAAGAGAACACATGGCGGTTTCTCAGAAAGCTTATTTCCAGTTTTTAAGAGAAGATAGTTCCTTTTTCACCATAGCCCTCTATGGGCTTCCAAATATCACTTTGCAAATTCCACAAGAAAAGTCTTAGTAATCGGCTTCTTGAGGGGAAAGCTGTAACTCTGTGAGATGTATTAGCAGAACACAAAGGAGTTTCTCAGAAATCTTCTTTCCAGTTTTTAACGGAAGATATTTCCTTTTCCACCATAGCCCTCTGCGGGCTTCCAAATATCACGTTGCAAATTCCACAAGAACAGTCTTAGTGAACGGCGTCTTGAGGGGAAATCTGTAACTCTGTGAGATGTATTAGCAGAACACAAAGCAGTTTCTCAGAAATCTTCTTTCCAGTTTTTAACGGAAGATGTTTCCTTTTTCACCATAGCACTCTGCGGGCTTCGAAATATCACGTTGCAAATTCCACAAGAACAATCTTAGTGAAAGGCTTCTGGAGGGGAAATCTATAACTCCATGAGATCAATTAAGAAAACACAATGCAGTTTCTCAGAAAGCATCTTTTCAGTTTTTATCTTAGGATACTTCCTTTTTCACCATAGCCCTCTAGGAGCTTCCAAATATCACTTTGCAAATTCCACAAGAACAGTCTTAACGAAAGGCTTCTTGAGGTGAAAGCTGTAGTCTGTGAGAGGAATTAACAGAACACAAAGAAGTCTCTCAGAAAGCTTCTTTCCTGTTTTTAATGGAAGATATTTCCTTTTTCACCATACTCCTCTATGGGCTTCCAAGTATCCCTTTGGAAATTCCACAAGAACAGTCTTAGCGAAAGGCTTCCTGCGGGAAAGCTGTAACTCTGTGAGTCCTCTATGGGCTTCCAAATACCACTTTGCAAATTCCACAAGAACAGTCTTAGCGAAAGGCTTCTTGAGGGGAAAGCTGTAACTCTGTGCGATGAATTAACAGAACACGAAGCAGTTTCTCGGAACGCTTCTTTCCAGTTTTTAACGGAAGGTATTGCCTTTTTCACCATAGCCCTCTAGGGGCTTCCAAATATCACTTTACCAATTCCACAAAAAGAGCCTTAGAGAGAGCCTTCTTGAAGGGAAAGCTGTAACTCTCTGAGCTGATTTAACAGAAAACAAAGCAGTTGCTCAGAAAGCTTCTTTTCAGTTTTTATCTTAGGGTATTTCCTTTTTCACCATAGCCCTCTAAGGGCTTCGAAATATCACTTTGCAAATTCCACAAGAATAGTCTTAGCCAAAGACTTCTGGAGGGGACAGCTGTAACTCTGTGAGATGAATTAACAGAACTCAAAGCAGTTTCTCAGAAATCTTCTTTCCAGTTTTTAACGGAAGATATTTCCTTTTTCACCGTAGCCCTCTCTGGGCTTCCAAATATCACTTTGCAAATTCTACAAGAACAGTCTTAGTGAACGGCTTCTTGAGGGGAAAGCTGTAAATCAGTGAGATGAATTTACAGAACGCAAAGCAGTTTCTCAGAAATCTTCTTTCCAGTTTTTATCTTAGGATATTTCCTTTTTCACCATAGCCCTCTATGGGCTTCCAAATATCACTATGCAAATCCCACCGGAACAGTCTTAGCGAAAGGCTTCTTGTGGAGAAAGCTGTAACGCGGTGAGATATATTAACAAAACACGCGGCAGTTTCTCAGAGTGCTTCTTTCTAGTTTTTAAGGGAAGATATTTCCTTTTTCACCATAGCCCACTATGGGCTTCCAAATATCACTTTGAAAATTTCACAAGAACAGTCTTACTGAATGGCTTCTTGAGGGGAAAGCGGTAACACTGTCAGATTAACTAAAAGAACACAAAGCAGTTTCTCAGGAAGCTTCTTCTCGGTTTTTATCTTTGGATATTTCCTTTTTCACCATAGCCATCTATGGGCTTCCAATTATCACTTTGCAAATTTCACAAGAACAGTCTTAGCGGAAGGTGTTTTCAGGGGAAAGCTCTAATTCTTTGAGATGAATTGACAGAACACACAGCAGTTTCTCAGAAAGCTTCTTTTCAGTTTTTAACTGAAGATATTTCCTTTTTCACGGTAGCCCTCTATGGGCTTCCAAATATCACTTTGCAAATACCACAACAGCAGCCTTAGCGAAAGGCTCCTTGAGGTTAAAGCTGTAACTGTGTGAGTTGAATTAACAGAAAACAAAGCAGTTTCTCAGAAAGTTTCTTTTCAGTTTTTATCTTAGGATATTTACTTTTTCACCATAGCCCTCTAAGGGCTTCCAAATGTCACTTGTCAAATTCCACAAGAACAGTCTTAGTGAACGGCTCCTTGAGCAGAATGCTGTAACTCTGTGAGATGAACTACCAGAACAGAAAGCAGTTTCTCAGAAAGGTTCTTTTCGGTTTTTATCTTAGCATATTTCCATTTTCACCATAGCCCTCTTTGGGATTCCAAATATCACTTTGCAAATTCCACAACAACAGCCTTAGCGAAAGGCTTTTTGAGGGGAAAGCTATAACCCTGTGAGATGAATTAACAGAACACAAAGCAGTTTCTCAGAAATCTTCTTTCCAGTTTTTAACGGAAGATATTTCCTTTTTCACCATAGCCCTCTAGGGTTTCCAAATATCACTTTACAAATTCCACAAAAACACTCTTAGCGAAAGTCTTCTTGAAGGGAGAACTGTAACTCTGTGAGATGAATTAACAGAACACTAAGCAGTTTCTCAGAAAGCTTCTTTCCAGTTTTTAACTGAAGGTATATCCTTTTTTACCATAGCCCTCTAAGGGCTTCCAAATATCTCTTTGCAAATTCCACAAGAACAGCCTTCGCGAAAGGCTTCTTTAGGGGAAAGCTGGAACACTGTGAGATGAATTAACAGAACACAAAGCAGCTTCTCAAAAAGCTTGTTTTCAGTTTTTATCTTAGGCTATTTCCTTATTCACCATAGCCCTCTGTGGGCTTCTAAATATCACTCTGCAAATTCCACAAGAGCCGTCGTAGCGAAAGGCTTCTTGAGGGGAAAGCTGTAACTCTTGGAGATGAATTAACAGAACACAAAGCAGTTTCTCAGAAAGTTTCTTTTCAGTTTTTAACGGAAGATATTTCCTTTTTCACCATAGCCCCCTTTGGGCTACCAAATATCACTTTGCAAATTCCACAAGAACAGTCTTAGTGAATGGCTTCTTGAGGGGAAATCTGTAACTCTGTGAGATGAATTAACAAAACACAAAGCAGTTTCTCAGAAAGCCTCTTTTCCATTTTTAATCTTAGGACATTTCCTTTTTCACCATAGACCTCAAAGGGCTACGAAATATCACTTTGTAAATTCCTAAAGAACAGTCTTAGCGAAGGGCTTCTGGAGGGGAAATCTGTAACTCTGTGAGATGAACTAACAGAACACAAAGTAGTTTCTCAGAAATCTTCTTTCCAGTTCTTAACGGAAGATATTTCCTTTTTCACCATAACCCCCTAAGGGATTCCAAATATCACTTTGCAAATTCCACAAGAACAGTCTTAGCGAAAGGTTTCCTGAGAGGAAAGTTGTAACTCTGTGAGATGAATTAACAGCACACATAGCAGCTTCTCAGATAGCTTCTTTCCAGGTTTTAACTTAAGATATTTCCTTTTTCACCGTAGCCCTCTAAGGGCTTCTAAATATCACTTTGAAAATTCCACAATAACAGCCTTATCGAAAGGCTTCTTGAGGGGAAAGCTGTACCTCTGTGAGATGAATTAGCAGAACACAAAGCAGTTTCTCAGAAAGTCTCTTTCCAGTTTTTAACTGAAGATATTTCCTTTTTCACCATAGTTCTGTATGGGCTTCCAAATATCACTTTGCAAATTCCACAAGAACAGTCTTAGCGAAAGGCTTCTGGAGGGGAAGCTGTAACCCTGTGAGATGAATTAACAGAACACAAAGCAGTTTCTGAGAAAGCTTCTTTTCAGTTTTTATCTTTGAATATTTCCTTTTTCACCATAGCCCTCTATGGGCTTCCAAAGATCACTTTGCAAATTCCACAAGAAAAGTCTTAGTGATCGGCTTCTTGAGGGGAAAGCTGTAACTCTGTGAGAAGTATTAGCAGAACACAAAGCAGTTTCTCAGAAATCTTCTTTCCAGGTTTTAACGGAAGATATTTCCTTTTTCACCATAGCCCTTTATGGGCTTCCAAATATCACATTGCAAATTCCACAAGAACAGTCTTAGCGAAAGACTTCTTGAGGGGAATGCTGTAAGTCTGCGAGATGAATTAACAGAACACAAAGCAGTTTCTCAGAAATCTTCTTTCCAGTTTTTAACTGAAGATATTTGCTTTTTCACCACAGCCATATAACGGCATCCAAATATCACTCTGCAAACTGCACAAGAACAGAATTAGCGAAAGGCTTCTTGAGGGGAAAGCTGTAACCCTTTGAGTTGAATTGACAGAACACAAAGCAGTTTCTCAGGAAGCTTATTTTCAGTTTCTATCTTAGGTAATTCCTTTTTCAAAATAGACTTCTATTGGCTTCCAAATATGACTTGCAAATTCCACAAGAGCCGTCGTAGCGAAAGGCTTCTTGAGGGGAAAGCTGTAACTCTTGGAGATGAATTAACAGAACACAAAGCAGTTTCTCAGAAATCTTCTTTCCAGTATTTAACGGAAGAAATTTCCTTTTTCACCATAGCCCTCTATGGACTTCCAAATATCACTTTGCAAATCCCACAAGAACAGTCCTAGCGAATGTCTTCTTGAGGGGAAAGCTGTAACTCGGTGAGGTGCATTAAGAGAACACATGGCGGTTCCTCAGAAAGCTTATTTCCAGTTTTTAAGAGAAGATAGTTCCTTTTTCGCCATAGCCCTCTATGGGCTTCCAAATATCACTTTGCAAATCCCACAAGAAAAGTCTTAGTGATCGGCTTCTTGAGGGGATATCTGTAACTCTGTGAGATGTATTAGCAGAACACAAAGGAGTTTCTCAGAAATCTTCTTTAAAGTTTTTAACGGAAGATATTTCCTTTTTCACCATAGCCCTCTGCGGGCTTCCAAATATCACGTTGCAAATTCCACAAGAACAATCTTAGTGAAAGGCTTCTGGAGGGGAAATCTATATCACCATGAGATCAATTAAGAAAACACAATGCAGTTTCTCAGAAAGCATCTTTTCACTTTTTATCTTAGGATACTTCCTTTTTCACCATAGCCCTCTAGGAGCTTCCAAATATCACTTTGCAAATTCCACAAGAACAGTCTTAACGAAAGGCTTCTTGAGGTGAAAGCTGTAGTCTTTGAGAGGAATTAACAGAACACAAAGAAGTCTCTCAGAAAGCTTCTTTCCTGTTTTTAATGGAAGATATTTCCTTTTTCACCATACTCCTCTATGGGCTTCCAAGTATCTCTTTGGAAATTCCACAAGAACAGTCTTAGCGAAAGGCTTCTTGCGGGAAAGCTGTAACTCTGTGAGGCCTCTATGGGCTTCCAAATATCCCTTTGGAAATTCCACAAGAACAGTCTTAGCGAAAGGCTTCTTGAGGGGAAAGCTGTAACTCTGTGCGATGAATTAACTGAACACGAAGCAGTTTCTCGGAACGCTTCTTTCCAGTTTTTAACGGAAGATATTGCCTTTTTCACCATAGCCCTCTACGGGCTTCCAAATATCACTTTACCAATTCCACAAAAAGAGCCTTAGAGAGAGCCTTCTTGAAGGGAAAGCTGTAACTCTCTGAGCTCATTTAACAGAGCACAGAGCAGTTTCTCAGAATGCTTCTTTTCAGTTTTTAACTTAGGATATTTCCTTTTTCACCACAGCCCTCTATGGGCTTCCAAATATCACTTCGCAAGTTCCACACGAACAGTGTTAGCAAAAGGCTTCTAGAGGCGAAAGTTGTAACTCTGTAAGAAGAACTAACAGAACACAAAGCAGTTTCTCAGAAAGCTTCTTTCCAGTTTTTAACGGAAGACATTTCCTTTTACACCATAGCCCACTATGGGTTTCCAAATATCACTTTGCAAATTCCATAAGAACAGTCTCAGTGAAAGGCTTCTTGAGGGGAAAGCAGTAACTCTGTGAGATGAATTAACAGTACACAAAGTAGTTTCTCAGACAGCTTCTTTCCAGTATGTAGCTGAAGATATTTACTCTTTCACCATAGCCCTCTATGGGCTTCAAAATATCACTTTGCAAATTCCACAAGAACTGTCTTAGTGAAACCCTCTTTGAGGTGAAAGCTGTAACTCTGTGAGATGAATTAACAGAACACAAAGCAGTTTCTCAGAAATTTTCTTTTCGGTTTTTAACGGAAGATATTTCCATTTTCACCATAGCCCTCTAGGGTCTTCCAAATATCACTTTGCAAATTCCACAAGAACAGACTTAGCGAAAGGCTTCTTGAGGGAAAGCTGTAACTCTCTGAGATGAATTAACAGAACACAAAGCAGTTTCTCAGAAATTTTCTATCCAGTTTTTAACGGAAGATATTTCCTTTTTCACCATAGCATTCTAAGGGCTTCCAAATATCACTTTGAAAATTCCACAAGAACAGTCTTAACGAAAGGCTTCTGGAGGAGAAAGCTGTAACTCTGTGAGATGAATTAACAGAACACAAAGCAGTTTCTCAGAAAGCTTCTTTCCAGTTTATATCGGAAGATATTTCCGTTTTCACCACAGCCCTCTATGGGCTTTCAAATATGACTTTGAATATTCCACAAGAACATTCTTAGCGAAGGCTTCTTGTGGGGAAAGCTGTAACTCGGTCAGATGTATAATTAACAGAACACACGGCAGTTTCTCAGAAAGCTTCTTTTCAGTTTTTAACTGAAGATATTTCCGTTTTCATCATAGCCCTCTATGAGCTTCCAAATAGCACTTTGCAAATTCCACAGGAACAGTCTTAGCGAAAGGCCTCTGGAAGGGAAAGTTGTAACTCTGTGAGATGAATTAACAGAACACAAAGCAGTTTCTCAGAAATCTTCTTTCCAGTATTTAACGGAAGAAATTTCCTTTTTCACCATAGCCCTCTATGGACTTCCAAATATCACTTTGCAAATCCCACAAGAACAGTCCTAGCGAATGTCTTCTTGAGGGGAAAGCTGTAACTCGGTGAGGTGCATTAAGAGAACACATGGCGGTTCCTCAGAAAGCTTATTTCCAGTTTTTAAGAGAAGATAGTTCCTTTTTCGCCATAGCCCTCTATGGGCTTCCAAATATCACTTTGCAAATCCCACAAGAAAAGTCTTAGTGATCGGCTTCTTGAGGGGATATCTGTAACTCTGTGAGATGTATTAGCAGAACACAAAGGAGTTTCTCAGAAATCTTCTTTCCAGTTTTTAACGGAAGATATTTCCTTTTTCACCATAGCCCTCTGCGGGCTTCCAAATATCACGTTGCAAATTCCACAAGAACAATCTTAGTGAAAGGCTTCTGGAGGGGAAATCTATATCACCATGAGATCAATTAAGAAAACACAATGCAGTTTCTCAGAAAGCATCTTTTCACTTTTTATCTTAGGATACTTCCTTTTTCACCATAGCCCTCTAGGAGCTTCCAAATATCACTTTGCAAATTCCACAAGAACAGTCTTAACGAAAGGCTTCTTGAGGTGAAAGCTGTAGTCTTTGAGAGGAATTAACAGAACACAAAGAAGTCTCTCAGAAAGCTTCTTTCCTGTTTTTAATGGAAGATATTTCCTTTTTCACCATACTCCTCTATGGGCTTCCAAGTATCTCTTTGGAAATTCCACAAGAACAGTCTTAGCGAAAGGCTTCTTGCGGGAAAGCTGTAACTCTGTGAGGCCTCTATGGGCTTCCAAATATCCCTTTGGAAATTCCACAAGAACAGTCTTAGCGAAAGGCTTCTTGAGGGGAAAGCTGTAACTCTGTGCGATGAATTAACAGAACACGAAGCAGTTTCTCGGAACGCTTCTTTCCAGTTTTTAACGGAAGATATTGCCTTTTTCACCATAGCCCTCTACGGGCTTCCAAATATCACTTTACCAATTCCACAAAAAGAGCCTTAGAGAGAGCCTTCTTGAAGGGAAAGCTGTAACTCTCTGAGCTCATTTAACAGAGCACAGAGCAGTTTCTCAGAATGCTTCTTTTCAGTTTTTAACTTAGGATATTTCCTTTTTCACCACAGCCCTCTATGGGCTTCCAAATATCACTTCGCAAGTTCCACACGAACAGTGTTAGCAAAAGGCTTCTAGAGGCGAAAGTTGTAACTCTGTAAGAAGAACTAACAGAACACAAAGCAGTTTCTCAGAAAGCTTCTTTCCAGTTTTTAACGGAAGACATTTCCTTTTACACCATAGCCCACTATGGGTTTCCAAATATCACTTTGCAAATTCCATAAGAACAGTCTCAGTGAAAGGCTTCTTGAGGGGAAAGCAGTAACTCTGTGAGATGAATTAACAGTACACAAAGTAGTTTCTCAGACAGCTTCTTTCCAGTATGTAGCTGAAGATATTTACTCTTTCACCATAGCCCTCTATGGGCTTCAAAATATCACTTTGCAAATTCCACAAGAACTGTCTTAGTGAAACCCTCTTTGAGGTGAAAGCTGTAACTCTGTGAGATGAATTAACAGAACACAAAGCAGTTTCTCAGAAATTTTCTTTTCGGTTTTTAACGGAAGATATTTCCATTTTCACCATAGCCCTCTAGGGTCTTCCAAATATCACTTTGCAAATTCCACAAGAACAGACTTAGCGAAAGGCTTCTTGAGGGAAAGCTGTAACTCTCTGAGATGAATTAACAGAACACAAAGCAGTTTCTCAGAAATTTTCTATCCAGTTTTTAACGGAAGATATTTCCTTTTTCACCATAGCATTCTAAGGGCTTCCAAATATCACTTTGAAAATTCCACAAGAACAGTCTTAACGAAAGGCTTCTGGAGGAGAAAGCTGTAACTCTGTGAGATGAATTAACAGAACACAAAGCAGTTTCTCAGAAAGCTTCTTTCCAGTTTATATCGGAAGATATTTCCGTTTTCACCACAGCCCTCTATGGGCTTTCAAATATGACTTTGAATATTCCACAAGAACATTCTTAGCGAAGGCTTCTTGTGGGGAAAGCTGTAACTCGGTCAGATGTATAATTAACAGAACACACGGCAGTTTCTCAGAAAGCTTCTTTTCAGTTTTTAACTGAAGATATTGCCGTTTTCATCATAGCCCTCTATGAGCTTCCAAATAGCACTTTGCAAATTCCACAGGAACAGTCTTAGCGAAAGGCCTCTGGAAGGGAAAGTTGTAACTCTGTGAGATGAATTAACAGAACACAAAGCAGTTTCTATGAAAGCTTCTTTTCAGTTTTTATCTTAGGATATTTCCTTTTTCATCATAGCCCTGAATGGGCTTCGAAATATGACCTTGCAAATTACAAAACAACAGTCTTAGCGAAAGGTTTCTGGAGGGGAAAGCTGTAACTCTCTGACATGAATTAGCAGAACACAAAGCAGTTTCTCAGAAAGATTCTTTCCAGTTTTTAACGGAAGATATTTCTTTTTTCACCATAGCCCTCTATGGGCTTCCAAATATCACTTTGCAAATGCCACAAGAACAGTCTTAGCAAAAGACTTCTTGAGGCGAAAGCTGTACCTCTGTGAGATAAATTAACAGAACACAAAGCAGTTTCTCAGAAAACTTCTTTCCGGTTTTTAACTAAGGATATTTCCTTTTTCACCATAGCCCTCCATGGGCTTCCAAATATCACTTTGCACATCCCACAAGGACAGTCTTAGCGAAAGGTTTCTAGAGGGGAAAGCTGCAACTCTGTGAGATGAATTAACAGAACACAAAGCAGTTTCTCAGAAAGCTTCTTTCCAGTTTTAACGGGAGATATTTCCTTTTTAACCATAGCCCTGTATGGGCTTCCAAATAACACTTTGCAAATTCCACAACAGCAGTCTTAGCGAAAGTCTTCTTGAGGGGAAAGCTGTAACACTGTGAGTTGAATTGACAGAACACAAGGCAGTTTTTCAGAAAGCTTCTTATCAGTTTTCATCTTAGGCTGTTTCCTTTTTCAACATAGCCCTCTAGGGGCTTCCAAATATCACTTTCCAAATTCCACAAAAACAATCTTAGTTAACGGCTTCTTGAGGGGAAAGCTGTAACGTTGTGAGATGAATAAACAGAACACAAAACAGTTTCTCAGAAAGCTTCTTTCCGGTTTTTAACGGAAAATATTTCCTATTTCACCATAGCCCTCCATGGGCTACCAAATTACACTTTGCAAATTCCACAAGAACAGTCTTAGCGAAAGGCTTCTGGAGGGATATGCTGTAACTCTGTGAGATGAATTAACAGAACACAAAGCAGTTTCTCAGAAAGCTTCTTTTCAGTTTTTAACGGAACATATTTCCTTTTTCACAGTAGCCCTATATAAGATTCCAAATATCACTTTGCAAATTCCACAAGAAGAGTCTTAGCGAAAGGCTTCTTGAGGTGAAAGTTGTAACTCTGTGAGATGAATTAACAGAACACAAAGAAGTTTCTCAGAAATCTTCTTTCTGGTTTTTATCGGAAGATATTGCTTTTTCACCATAGCCCTCTAAGGGCTTCCCAGAAAGCTTCTTTCTAGTTTCTAATTGAAGGTATTTCCTTTTTCACCATAGCCTTCTATGGGCTTCCAAATATCACTTTGCAAATTTCACAAGAACAGTCTTAGTGAACGGCTTCTTGAGGGTAAAGCTGTAACTCTATGAGATGAACTAACAGAACACAAGGCAGTTTCTCAGAAAGGTTCTTTTCGGTTTTTATCTTAGGATATTTCCATTTTCACTATAGCACTCTATGGGCTTCCGAATATCACTTTGCAAATTCCACAAGAACAGTATTAGCGAAAGGCTTCTTAAGGCGAAAGCTCTAACTCTTTGAGATGATTCAACAGAACACAAAGCAGTTTTTCAGAAAGCTTCTTTTCAGTTTCTTTCTTAGGCTATTTCCTTTTTCACCATAGCCCTCAATGGTCTTCCAAATATCACCTTGCAAATTCCACAAGAACAGTCTTAGCGAAAGGCTTCTGGAAGGGAAAGCTCTAATTCGGTGAGATGTATTCACAGAAAACACGCCAGTTTCTCAAGAAGCTGCTTTCTCCTTTTTAACGGGAGATATTTCCTTTTCACCCTAGCCCTCTATGGTTTACCAAATATGAATTTGCAAATTGCACAAGAAGAGTCTTAGTGAACGGCTCCTTGAGGGGAAAGCTCAAACTCTGTGAGATGAACTAACAGAACACAAAGCAGTTTCTCAGAAAGCTTCTTTTCGGTTTTTAACGGAAGATATTCCCTTTTTCACCATAGCCCTCTATAGGCTTCGAAATTTCTCTTTGCAAATTCCACAAGAACAGTCTTAGTGAAAGGCTTCTGCAGGGACAAGCTGTAACTCTGTGAGATGAATTAACAGTGCACAAAGCAGTTTCTCAGAAAGCTTCTGTTCAGTTTTTATATTAGGATATTTCCTTTTTCACCATCGCCTTCTAAGGGCTCCAAATATCACATTGCAAATTCCACAAGAACTGTCTTAGCGAAAGGCTTATTGAAGGGAAAGCTGTAACTCTGTGAGTTGAATTAAGAGAACACAAAGTAGTTTCTCAGAAAGATTCTTTCCAGTTTTAAACTGAAGTTATTTCCTTTTTCACCAAAGCCCTCTACGGGCTTCCAATATCATTTTGCAAATTTCACAAGAACAGTCTTAGTGAACGGTTTCTTGAGGGTAAAGCTGTAACTCTGTGAGATGAACTAACAGAACACAAGGCAGTTTCTCAGAAAGCTTCTTTTCGATTTTTATCTTAGGATATTTCCATTTTCACCATAGCCATCTATGGGCTTCCAAATATCACTTTGCAAATTCCACAAAAACAGCCTTAGCGACAGGCATCTTGAGGGGAATGCTGTAACTCTGTGAGTTGATTTAACAGAAAACAAAGCAGTTGCTCAGAAAGCTTCTTTTCAGTTTTTATCTTAGGGTATTTCCTTTTTCACCATAGCCCTCTAAGGGCTTCGAAATATCACTTTGCAAATTCCACAAGAATAGTCTTAGCCAAAGACTTCTGGAGGGGACAGCTGTAACTCTGTGAGATGAATTAACAGAACTCAAAGCAGTTTCTCAGAAATCTTCTTTCCAGTTTTTAACGGAAGATATTTCCTTTTTCACCGTAGCCCTCTCTGGGCTTCCAAATATCACTTTGCAAATTCTACAAGAACAGTCTTAGTGAACGGCTTCTTGAGGGGAAAGCTGTAAATCAGTGAGATGTATTTACAGAACACAAAGCAGTTTCTCAGAAATCTTCTTTCCAGTTTTTATCTTAGGATATTTCCTTTTTCACCATAGCCCTCTATGGGCTTCCAAATATCACTATGCAAATCCCACCGGAACAGTCTTAGCGAAAGGCTTCTTGTGGAGAAAGCTGTAACGCGGTGAGATATATTAACAAAACACGCGGCAGTTTCTCAGAGTGCTTCTTTCTAGTTTTTAAGGGAAGATATTTCCTTTTTCACCATAGCCCACTATGGGCTTCCAAATATCACTTTGAAAATTTCACAAGAACAGTCTTACTGAATGGCTTCTTGAGGGGAAAGCGGTAACACTGTCAGATTAACTAAAAGAACACAAAGCAGTTTCTCAGGAAGCTTCTTCTCGGTTTTTATCTTAGGATATTTCCTTTTTCACCATAGCCATCTATGGGCTTCCAATTATCACTTTGCAAATTTCACAAGAACAGTCTTAGCGGAAGGTGTTTTCAGGGGAAAGCTCTAATTCTTTGAGATGAATTGACAGAACACACAGCAGTTTCTCAGAAAGCTTCTTTTCAGTTTTTAACTGAAGATATTTCCTTTTTCACGGTAGCCCTCCATGGGCTTCCAAATATCACTTTGCAAATACCACAACAGCAGCCTTAGCGAAAGGCTCCTTGAGGTTAAAGCTGTAACTGTGTGAGTTGAATTAACAGAAAACAAAGCAGTTTCTCAGAAAGTTTCTTTTCAGTTTTTATCTTAGGATATTTACTTTTTCACCATAGCCCTCTAAGGGCTTCCAAATGTCACTTGTCAAATTCCACAAGAACAGTCTTAGTGAACGGCTCCTTGAGCAGAATGCTGTAACTCTGTGAGATGAACTACCAGAACAGAAAGCAGTTTCTCAGAAAGGTTCTTTTCGGTTTTTATCTTAGCATATTTCCATTTTCACCATAGCCCTCTTTGGGATTCCAAATATCACTTTGCAAATTCCACAACAACAGCCTTAGCGAAAGGCTTTTTGAGGGGAAAGCTATAACCCTGTGAGATGAATTAACAGAACACAAAGCAGTTTCTCAGAAATCTTCTTTCCAGTTTTTAACGGAAGATATTTCCTTTTTCACCATAGCCCTCTAGGGTTTCCAAATATCACTTTACAAATTCCACAAAAACACTCTTAGCGAAAGTCTTCTTGAAGGGAGAACTGTAACTCTGTGAGATGAATTAACAGAACACTAAGCAGTTTCTCAGAAAGCTTCTTTCCAGTTTTTAACTGAAGGTATATCCTTTTTTACCATAGCCCTCTAAGGGCTTCCAAATATCTCTTTGCAAATTCCACAAGAACAGCCTTCGCGAAAGGCTTCTTTAGGGGAAAGCTGGAACACTGTGAGATGAATTAACAGAACACAAAGCAGCTTCTCAAAAAGCTTGTTTTCAGTTTTTATCTTAGGCTATTTCCTTATTCACCATAGCCCTCTGTGGGCTTCTAAATATCACTCTGCAAATTCCACAAGAGCCGTCGTAGCGAAAGGCTTCTTGAGGGGAAAGCTGTAACTCTTGGAGATGAATTAACAGAACACAAAGCAGTTTCTCAGAAAGTTTCTTTTCAGTTTTTAACTGAAGATATTTCCTTTTTCACCATAGCCCCCTTTGGGCTACCAAATATCACTTTGCAAATTCCACAAGAACAGTCTTAGTGAATGGCTTCTTGAGGGGAAATCTGTAACTCTGTGAGATGAATTAACAAAACACAAAGCAGTTTCTCAGAAAGCCTCTTTTCCATTTTTAATCTTAGGACATTTCCTTTTTCACCATAGACCTCAAAGGGCTACGAAATATCACTTTGTAAATTCCTAAAGAACAGTCTTAGCGAAGGGCTTCTGGAGGGGAAATCTGTAACTCTGTGAGATGAACTAACAGAACACAAAGTAGTTTCTCAGAAATCTTCCTTCCAGTTCTTAACGGAAGATATTTCCTTTTTCACCATAACCCCCTAAGGGATTCCAAATATCACTTTGCAAATTCCACAAGAACAGTCTTAGCGAAAGGTTTCCTGAGAGGAAAGTTGTAACTCTGTGAGATGAATTAACAGCACACATAGCAGCTTCTCAGATAGCTTCTTTCCAGGTTTTAACTTAAGATATTTCCTTTTTCACCGTAGCCCTCTAAGGGCTTCTAAATATCACTTTGAAAATTCCACAATAACAGCCTTATCGAAAGGCTTCTTGAGGGGAAAGCTGTACCTCTGTGAGATGAATTAGCAGAACACAAAGCAGTTTCTCAGAAAGTCTCTTTCCAGTTTTTAACTGAAGATATTTCCTTTTTCACCATAGTTCTGTATGGGCTTCCAAATATCACTTTGCAAATTCCACAAGAACAGTCTTAGCGAAAGGCTTCTGGAGGGGAAGCTGTAACCCTGTGAGATGAATTAACAGAACACAAAGCAGTTTCTGAGAAAGCTTCTTTTCAGTTTTTATCTTTGAATATTTCCTTTTTCAACATAGCCCTCTATGGGCTTCCAATGATCACTTTGCAAATTCCACAAGAAAAGTCTTAGTGATCGGCTTCTTGAGGGGAAAGCTGTAACTCTGTGAGAAGTATTAGCAGAACACAAAGCAGTTTCTCAGAAATCTTCTTTCCAGGTTTTAACGGAAGATATTTCCTTTTTCACCATAGCCCTTTATGGGCTTCCAAATATCACATTGCAAATTCCACAAGAACAGTCTTAGCGAAAGACTTCTTGAGGGGAATGCTGTAAGTCTGCGAGATGAATTAACAGAACACAAAGCAGTTTCTCAGAAATCTTCTTTCCAGTTTTTAACTGAAGATATTTGCTTTTTCACCACAGCCATAAAACGGCATCCAAATATCACTCTGCAAACTGCACAAGAACAGAATTAGCGAAAGGCTTCTTGAGGGGAAAGCTGTAACCCTTTGAGTTGAATTGACAGAACACAAAGCAGTTTCTCAGGAAGCTTATTTTCAGTTTCTATCTTAGGTAATTCCTTTTTCAAAATAGACTTCTATTGGCTTCCAAATATGACTTGCAAATTCCACAAGAGCCGTCGTAGCGAAAGGCTTCTTGAGGGGAAAGCTGTAACTCTTGGAGATGAATTAACAGAACACAAAGCAGTTTCTCAGAAATCTTCTTTCCAGTATTTAACGGAAGAAATTTCCTTTTTCACCATAGCCCTCTATGGACTTCCAAATATCACTTTGCAAATCCCACAAGAACAGTCCTAGCGAATGTCTTCTTGAGGGGAAAGCTGTAACTCGGTGAGGTGCATTAAGAGAACACATGGCGGTTCCTCAGAAAGCTTATTTCTAGTTTTTAAGAGAAGATAGTTCCTTTTTCGCCATAGCCCTCTATGGGCTTCCAAATATCACTTTGCAAATCCCACAAGAAAAGTCTTAGTGATCGGCTTCTTGAGGGGATATCTGTAACTCTGTGAGATGTATTAGCAGAACACAAAGGAGTTTCTCAGAAATCTTCTTTCCAGTTTTTAACGGAAGATATTTCCTTTTTCACCATAGCCCTCTGCGGGCTTCCAAATATCACGTTGCAAATTCCACAAGAACAATCTTAGTGAAAGGCTTCTGGAGGGGAAATCTATATCACCATGAGATCAATTAAGAAAACACAATGCAGTTTCTCAGAAAGCATCTTTTCACTTTTTATCTTAGGATACTTCCTTTTTCAACATAGCCCTCTAGGAGCTTCCAAATATCACTTTGCAAATTCCACAAGAACAGTCTTAACGAAAGGCTTCTTGAGGTGAAAGCTGTAGTCTTTGAGAGGAATTAACAGAACACAAAGAAGTCTCTCAGAAAGCTTCTTTCCTGTTTTTAATGGAAGATATTTCCTTTTTCACCATACTCCTCTATGGGCTTCCAAGTATCTCTTTGGAAATTCCACAAGAACAGTCTTAGCGAAAGGCTTCTTGCGGGAAAGCTGTAACTCTGTGAGGCCTCTATGGGCTTCCAAATATCCCTTTGGAAATTCCACAAGAACAGTCTTAGCGAAAGGCTTCTTGAGGGGAAAGCTGTAACTCTGTGCGATGAATTAACAGAACACGAAGCAGTTTCTCGGAACGCTTCTTTCCAGTTTTTAACGGAAGATATTGCCTTTTTCACCATAGCCCTCTACGGGCTTCCAAATATCACTTTACCAATTCCACAAAAAGAGCCTTAGAGAGAGCCTTCTTGAAGGGAAAGCTGTAACTCTCTGAGCTGATTTAACAGAGCACAGAGCAGTTTCTCAGAATGCTTCTTTTCAGTTTTTAACTTAGGATATTTCCTTTTTCACCACAGCCCTCTATGGGCTTCCAAATATCACTTCGCAAGTTCCACACGAACAGTGTTAGCAAAAGGCTTCTAGAGGCGAAAGTTGTAACTCTGTAAGAAGAACTAACAGAACACAAAGCAGTTTCTCAGAAAGCTTCTTTCCAGTTTTTAACGGAAGACATTTCCTTTTACACCATAGCCCACTATGGGTTTCCAAATATCACTTTGCAAATTCCATAAGAACAGTCTCAGTGAAAGGCTTCTTGAGGGGAAAGCAGTAACTCTGTGAGATGAATTAACAGTACACAAAGTAGTTTCTCAGACAGCTTCTTTCCAGTATGTAGCTGAAGATATTTACTCTTTCACCATAGCCCTCTATGGGCTTCAAAATATCACTTTGCAAATTCCACAAGAACTGTCTTAGTGAAACCCTCTTTGAGGTGAAAGCTGTAACTCTGTGAGATGAATTAACAGAACACAAAGCAGTTTCTCAGAAATTTTCTTTTCGGTTTTTAACGGAAGATATTTCCATTTTCACCATAGCCCTCTAGGGTCTTCCAAATATCACTTTGCAAATTCCACAAGAACAGACTTAGCGAAAGGCTTCTTGAGGGAAAGCTGTAACTCTCTGAGATGAATTAACAGAACACAAAGCAGTTTCTCAGAAATTTTCTATCCAGTTTTTAACGGAAGATATTTCCTTTTTCACCATAGCATTCTAAGGGCTTCCAAATATCACTTTGAAAATTCCACAAGAACAGTCTTAACGAAAGGCTTCTGGAGGAGAAAGCTGTAACTCTGTGAGATGAATTAACAGAACACAAAGCAGTTTCTCAGAAAGCTTCTTTCCAGTTTATATCGGAAGATATTTCCGTTTTCACCACAGCCCTCTATGGGCTTTCAAATATGACTTTGAATATTCCACAAGAACATTCTTAGCGAAGGCTTCTTGTGGGGAAAGCTGTAACTCGGTCAGATGTATAATTAACAGAACACACGGCAGTTTCTCAGAAAGCTTCTTTTCAGTTTTTAACTGAAGATATTGCCGTTTTCATCATAGCCCTCTATGAGCTTCCAAATAGCACTTTGCAAATTCCACAGGAACAGTCTTAGCGAAAGGCCTCTGGAAGGGAAAGTTGTAACTCTGTGAGATGAATTAACAGAACACAAAGCAGTTTCTATGAAAGCTTCTTTTCAGTTTTTATCTTAGGATATTTCCTTTTTCATCATAGCCCTGAATGGGCTTCGAAATATGACCTTGCAAATTACAAAACAACAGTCTTAGCGAAAGGTTTCTGGAGGGGAAAGCTGTAACTCTCTGACATGAATTAGCAGAACACAAAGCAGTTTCTCAGAAAGATTCTTTCCAGTTTTTAACGGAAGATATTTCTTTTTTCACCATAGCCCTCTATGGGCTTCCAAATATCACTTTGCAAATGCCACAAGAACAGTCTTAGCAAAAGACTTCTTGAGGCGAAAGCTGTACCTCTGTGAGATAAATTAACAGAACACAAAGCAGTTTCTCAGAAAACTTCTTTCCGGTTTTTAACTGAGGATATTTCCTTTTTCACCATAGCCCTCCATGGGCTTCCAAATATCACTTTGCACATCCCACAAGGACAGTCTTAGCGAAAGGTTTCTAGAGGGGAAAGCTGCAACTCTGTGAGATGAATTAACAGAACACAAAGCAGTTTCTCAGAAAGCTTCTTTCCAGTTTTAACGGGAGATATTTCCTTTTTAACCATAGCCCTGTATGGGCTTCCAAATAACACTTTGCAAATTCCACAACAGCAGTCTTAGCGAAAGTCTTCTTGAGGGGAAAGCTGTAACACTGTGAGTTGAATTGACAGAACACAAGGCAGTTTTTCAGAAAGCTTCTTATCAGTTTTCATCTTAGGCTATTTCCTTTTTCAACATAGCCCTCTAGGGGCTTCCAAATATCACTTTCCAAATTCCACAAAAACAATCTTAGTTAACGGCTTCTTGAGGGGAAAGCTGTAACGTTGTGAGATGAATAAACAGAACACAAAACAGTTTCTCAGAAAGCTTCTTTCCGGTTTTTAACGGAAAATATTTCCTATTTCACCATAGCCCTCCATGGGCTACCAAATTACACTTTGCAAATTCCACAAGAACAGTCTTAGCGAAAGGCTTCTGGAGGGATATGCTGTAACTCTGTGAGATGAATTAACAGAACACAAAGCAGTTTCTCAGAAAGCTTCTTTTCAGTTTTTAACGGAACATATTTCCTTTTTCACAGTAGCCCTATATAAGATTCCAAATATCACTTTGCAAATTCCACAAGAAGAGTCTTAGCGAAAGGCTTCTTGAGGTGAAAGTTGTAACTCTGTGAGATGAATTAACAGAACACAAAGAAGTTTCTCAGAAATCTTCTTTCTGGTTTTTATCGGAAGATATTGCTTTTTCACCATAGCCCTCTAAGGGCTTCCCAGAAAGCTTCTTTCTAGTTTCTAATTGAAGGTATTTCCTTTTTCACCATAGCCTTCTATGGGCTTCCAAATATCACTTTGCAAATTTCACAAGAACAGTCTTAGTGAACGGCTTCTTGAGGGTAAAGCTGTAACTCTATGAGATGAACTAACAGAACACAAGGCAGTTTCTCAGAAAGGTTCTTTTCGGTTTTTATCTTAGGATATTTCCATTTTCACTATAGCACTCTATGGGCTTCCGAATATCACTTTGCAAATTCCACAAGAACAGTATTAGCGAAAGGCTTCTTAAGGCGAAAGCTCTAACTCTTTGAGATGATTCAACAGAACACAAAGCAGTTTTTCAGAAAGCTTCTTTTCAGTTTCTTTCTTAGGCTATTTCCTTTTTCACCATAGCCCTCAATGGTCTTCCAAATATCACCTTGCAAATTCCACAAGAACAGTCTTAGCGAAAGGCTTCTGGAAGGGAAAGCTCTAATTCGGTGAGATGTATTAACAGAAAACACGCCAGTTTCTCAAGAAGCTGCTTTCTCCTTTTTAACGGGAGATATTTCCTTTTCACCCTAGCCCTCTATGGTTTACCAAATATGAATTTGCAAATTGCACAAGAAGAGTCTTAGTGAACGGCTCCTTGAGGGGAAAGCTCAAACTCTGTGAGATGAACTAACAGAACACAAAGCAGTTTCTCAGAAAGCTTCTTTTCGGTTTTTAACGGAAGATATTCCCTTTTTCACCATAGCCCTCTATAGGCTTCGAAATTTCTCTTTGCAAATTCCACAAGAACAGTCTTAGTGAAAGGCTTCTGCAGGGACAAGCTGTAACTCTGTGAGATGAATTAACAGTACACAAAGCAGTTTCTCAGAAAGCTTCTGTTCAGTTTTTATATTAGGATATTTCCTTTTTCACCATCGCCTTCTAAGGGCTCCAAATATCACATTGCAAATTCCACAAGAACTGTCTTAGCGAAAGGCTTATTGAAGGGAAAGCTGTAACTCTGTGAGTTGAATTAAGAGAACACAAAGTAGTTTCTCAGAAGGATTCTTCCCAGTTTTAAACTGAAGTTATTTCCTTTTTCACCAAAGCCCTCTACGGGCTTCCAATATCATTTTGCAAATTTCACAAGAACAGTCTTAGTGAACGGTTTCTTGAGGGTAAAGCTGTAACTCTGTGAGATGAACTAACAGAACACAAGGCAGTTTCTCAGAAAGCTTCTTTTCGATTTTTATCTTAGGATATTTCCATTTTCACCATAGCCATCTATGGGCTTCCAAATATCACTTTGCAAATTCCACAAAAACAGCCTTAGCGACAGGCATCTTGAGGGGAAAGCTGTAACTCTGTGAGTTGATTTAACAGAAAACAAAGAAGTTGCTCAGAAAGCTTCTTTTCAGTTTTTATCTTAGGGTATTTCCTTTTTCACCATAGCCCTCTAAGGGCTTCGAAATATCACTTTGCAAATTCCACAAGAATAGTCTTAGCCAAAGACTTCTGGAGGGGACAGCTGTAACTCTGTGAGATGAATTAACAGAACTCAAAGCAGTTTCTCAAAAATCTTCTTTCCAGTTTTTAACGGAAGATATTTCCTTTTTCCCGTAGCCCTCTCTGGGCTTCCAAATATCACTTTGCAAATTCTACAAGAACAGTCTTAGTGAACGGCTTCTTGAGGGGAAAGCTGTAAATCAGTGAGATGAATTTACAGAACACAAAGCAGTTTCTCAGAAATCTTCTTTCCAGTTTTTATCTTAGGATATTTCCTTTTTCACCATAGCCCTCTATGGGCTTCCAAATATCACTATGCAAATCCCACCGGAACAGTCTTAGCGAAAGGCTTCTTGTGGAGAAAGCTGTAACGCGGTGAGATATATTAACAAAACACGCGGCAGTTTCTCAGAGTGCTTCTTTCTAGTTTTTAAGGGAAGATATTTCCTTTTTCACCATAGCCCACTATGGGCTTCCAAATATCACTTTGAAAATTTCACAAGAACAGTCTTACTGAATGGCTTCTTGAGGGGAAAGCGGTAACACTGTCAGATTAACTAAAAGAACACAAAGCAGTTTCTCAGGAAGCTTCTTCTCGGTTTTTATCTTAGGATATTTCCTTTTTCACCATAGCCATCTATGGGCTTCCAATTATCACTTTGCAAATTTCACAAGAACAGTCTTAGCGGAAGGTGTTTTCAGGGGAAAGCTCTAATTCTTTGAGATGAATTGACAGAACACACAGCAGTTTCTCAGAAAGCTTCTTTTCAGTTTTTAACTGAAGATATTTCCTTTTTCACGGTAGCCCTCTATGGGCTTCCAAATATCACTTTGCAAATACCACAACAGCAGCCTTAGCGAAAGGCTCCTTGAGGTTAAAGCTGTAACTGTGTGAGTTGAATTAACAGAAAACAAAGCAGTTTCTCAGAAAGTTTCTTTTCAGTTTTTATCTTAGGATATTTACTTTTTCACCATAGCCCTCTAAGGGCTTCCAAATGTCACTTGTCAAATTCCACAAGAACAGTCTTAGTGAACGGCTCCTTGAGCAGAATGCTGTAACTCTGTGAGATGAACTACCAGAACAGAAAGCAGTTTCTCAGAAAGGTTCTTTTCGGTTTTTATCTTAGCATATTTCCATTTTCACCATAGCCCTCTTTGGGATTCCAAATATCACTTTGCAAATTCCACAACAACAGCCTTAGCGAAAGGCTTTTTGAGGGGAAAGCTATAACCCTGTGAGATGAATTAACAGAACACAAAGCAGTTTCTCAGAAATCTTCTTTCCAGTTTTTAACTGAAGATATTTCCTTTTTCACCATAGCCCTCTAGGGTTTCCAAATATCACTTTACAAATTCCAAAAAAACACTCTTAGTGAAAGTCTTCTTGAAGGGAGAACTGTAACTCTGTGAGATGAATTAACAGAACACTAAGCAGTTTCTCAGAAAGCTTCTTTCCAGTTTTTAACTGAAGGTATATCCTTTTTTACCATAGCTCTCTAAGGGCTTCCAAATATCTCTTTGCAAATTCCACAAGAACAGTCTTCGCGAAAGGCTTCTTTAGGGGAAAGCTGGAACACTGTGAGATGAATTAACAGAACACAAAGCAGCTTCTCAAAAAGCTTGTTTTCAGTTTTTATCTTAGGCTATTTCCTTTTTCACCATAGCCCTCTGTGGGCTTCTAAATATCACTCTGCAAATTCCACAAGAGCCGTCGTAGCGAAAGGCTTCTTGAGGGGAAAGCTGTAACTCTTGGAGATGAATTAATAGAACACAAAGCAGTTTCTCAGAAAGTTTCTTTTCAGTTTTTAACTGAAGATATTTCATTTTTCACCATAGCCCCCTTTGGGCTACCAAATATCACTTTGCAAATTCCACAAGAACAGTCTTAGTGAATGGCTTCTTGAGGGGAAATCTGTTACTCTGTGAGATGAATTAACAAAACACAAAGCAGTTTCTCAGAAAGCCTCTTCTCCATTTTTAATCTTAGGACATTTCCTTTTTCACCATAGACCTCAAAGGGCTACCCAATATAACTTTGCAAATTCCTAAAGAACAGTCTTAGCGAAGGGCTTCTGGAGGGGAAATCTGTAACTCTGTGAGATGAACTCACAGAACACAAAGTAGTTTCTCAGAAATCTTCTTTCCAGTTTTTAACGGAAGATATTTCCTTTTTCACCATAACCCCCTAAGGGCTTCCAAATATCACTTTGCAAATTCCACAAGAACAGTCTTAGCGAAAGGTTTCCTGAGAGGAAAGTTGTAACTCTGTGAGATGAATTAACAGAACACATAGCAGCTTCTCAGAAAGCTTCTTTCCAGTTTTTAACTTAAGATATTTCCTTTTTCACCGTAGCCCTCTATGGGCTTCTAAATATCACTTTGAAAATTCCACAATAACAGGCTTATCGAAAGGCTTCTTGAGGGGAAAGCTGTACCTCTGTGAGATGAATTAGCAGAACACAAAGCAGTTTCTCAGAAAGTTTCTTTCCAGTTTTTAACTGAAGATATTTCCTTTTTCACCATAGTTCTGTATGGGCTTCCAAATATCACTTTGCAAATTCCACAAGAACAGTCTTAGCGAAAGGCTTCTGGAGGGGAAGCTGTAACTCTGTGAGATGAATTAACAGAACACAAAGCAGTTTCTGAGAAAGCTTCTTTTCAGATTTTATCTTTGAATATTTCCTTTTTCAACATAGCCCTCTATGGGCTTCCAAAGATCACTTTGCAAATTCCACAAGAAAAGTCTTAGTGATCGGCTTCTTGAGGGGAAAGCTGTAACTCTGTGAGAAGTATTAGCAGAACACAAAGCAGTTTCTCAGAAATCTTCTTTCCAGGTTTTAACGGAAGATATTTCCTTTTTCACCATAGCCCTTTACGGGCTTCCAAATATCACATTGCAAATTCCACAAGAACAGTCTTAGCGAAAGACTTCTTGAGGGGAATGCTGTAAGTCTGCGAGATGAATTAACAGAACACAAAGCAGTTTCTCAGAAATCTTCTTTCCAGTTTTTAACTGAAGATATTTGCTTTTTCACCACAGCCATATAACGGCATCCAAATATCACTCTGCAAACTGCACAAGAACAGAATTAGCGAAAGGCTTCTTGAGGGGAAAGCTGTAACTCTTTGAGTTGAATTGACAGAACACAAAGCAGTTTCTCAGAAAGCTTATTTTCAGTTTCTATCTTAGGATAATTCCTTTTTCAAAATAGACTTCTATTGGCTTCCAAATATGACTTTGCAAATTCCACAAGAGCCGTCGTAGCGAAAGGCTTCTTGAGGGGAAAGCTGTAACTCTTGGAGATGAATTAACAGAACACAAAGCAGTTTCTCAGAAATCTTCTTTCCAGTATTTAACGGAAGAAATTTCCTTTTTCACCATAGCCCTCTATGGACTTCCAAATATCACTTTGCAAATCGCACAAGAACAGTCCTAGCGAATGTCTTCTTGAGGGGAAAGCTGTAACTCGGTGAGGTGCATTAAGAGAACACATGGTGGTTTCTCAGAAAGCTTATTTCCAGTTTTTAAGAGAAGAGAGTTCCTTTTTCACCATAGCCCTCTATGGGCTTCCAAATATCACTTTGCAAATTCCACTAGAAAAGTCTTAGTGATTGACTTCTTGAGGGGAAAGCTGTAACTCTGTGAGATGTATGAGCAGAACACAAAGGAGTTTCTCAGAAATCTTCTTTCCAGTTTTTAACGGAAGATATTTCCTTTTTCACCATAGCCCTCTGCGGGCTTCCAAATATCACGTTGCAAATACCACAAGAAAAGTCTTAGTGATCGGCTTCTTGAGGGGAAAGCTGTAACTCTGTGAGATGTATTAGCAGAACACAAAGGAGTTTCTCAGAAATCTTCTTTCCAGTTTTTAACGCAAGATATTTCCTTTTTCACCATAGCACTCTGCGGGCTTCGAAATATCACGTTTCAAATTCCACAGGAACAATCTTAGCGAAAGGCTTCTGCAGGGGAAATCTATAACTCCATGAGATCAATTAAGAAAACACAATGCAGTTTCTCAGAAAGCATCTTTTCAGTTTTTATCTTAGGATACTTCTTTTTCACCATAGCCCTCTATGAGCTTCCAAATATCACTTTGAAAATCCTACAGGAACAGTCTTAGCGAAAGGCTTCTTTTGGGGAAAGCTGTAACTCAGTGAGATGTATTAACATAACACACCGCAGATTCTCATAATGCTTCTTTCCAGTTTTTAACTGAAGATATTTCCTTTTTCACCATAGCCCTCTATGAGCTTCCAAATATCACTTTGAAAATTTCACAACAACAGCCTCAGCAAAAGGCTTCTTGAGGGGTAAGCTGTAACTCTGTGAGTTGAAATGACAGAACACAAAGCAGTTTCTCAGAAAGCTTATTTTCAGTTTCTATCTTAGGATAATTCCTTTTTCAAAATAGACTTCTATTGGCTTCCAAATATGACTTTGCAAATTCCACAAGAACAGTCTTAGCGAAAGGCTTATGGAGGTGAAGCTGTAACTCTGTGAGATAAATTAACAGAAAAAATAGCCATTTCTCAGAAATCTTCTTTCCAGTATTTAACGGAAGAAATTTCCTTTTTCACCATAGCCCTCTATGGACTTCCAAATATCACTTTGCAAATCCCACAAGAACAGTCCTAGCGAATGTCTTCTTGAGGGGAAAGCTGTAACTCAGTGAGGTGCATTAAGAGAACACATGGCGGTTTCTCAGAAAGCTTATTTCCAGTTTTTAAGAGAAGATAGTTCCTTTTTCACCATAGCCCTCTATGGGCTTCCAAATATCACTTTGCAAATTCCACAAGAAAAGTCTTAGTAATCGGCTTCTTGAGGGGAAAGCTGTAACTCTGTGAGATGTATTAGCAGAACACAAAGGAGTTTCTCAGAAATCTTCTTTCCAGTTTTTAACGGAAGATATTTCCTTTTCCACCATAGCCCTCTGCGGGCTTCCAAATATCACGTTGCAAATTCCACAAGAACAGTCTTAGTGAACGGCGTCTTGAGGGGAAATCTGTAACTCTGTGAGATGTATTAGCAGAACACAAAGCAGTTTCTCAGAAATCTTCTTTCCAGTTTTTAACGGAAGATGTTTCCTTTTTCACCATAGCACTCTGCGGGCTTCGAAATATCACGTTGCAAATTCCACAAGAACAATCTTAGTGAAAGGCTTCTGGAGGGGAAATCTATAACTCCATGAGATCAATTAAGAAAACACAATGCAGTTTCTCAGAAAGCATCTTTTCAGTTTTTATCTTAGGATACTTCCTTTTTCACCATAGCCCTCTAGGAGCTTCCAAATATCACTTTGCAAATTCCACAAGAACAGTCTTAACGAAAGGCTTCTTGAGGTGAAAGCTGTAGTCTGTGAGAGGAATTAACAGAACACAAAGAAGTCTCTCAGAAAGCTTCTTTCCTGTTTTTAATGGAAGATATTTCCTTTTTCACCATACTCCTCTATGGGCTTCCAAGTATCCCTTTGGAAATTCCACAAGAACAGTCTTAGCGAAAGGCTTCTTGCGGGAAAGCTGTAACTCTGTGAGTCCTCTATGGGCTTCCAAATACCACTTTGCAAATTCCACAAGAACAGTCTTAGCGAAAGGCTTCTTGAGGGGAAAGCTGTAACTCTGTGCGATGAATTAACAGAACACGAAGCAGTTTCTCGGAACGCTTCTTTCCAGTTTTTAACGGAAGGTATTGCCTTTTTCACCATAGCCCTCTAGGGGCTTCCAAATATCACTTTACCAATTCCACAAAAAGAGCCTTAGAGAGAGCCTTCTTGAAGGGAAAGCTGTAACTCTCTGAGCTGATTTAACAGAAAACAAAGCAGTTGCTCAGAAAGTTTCTTTTCAGTTTTTATCTTAGGGTATTTCCTTTTTCACCATAGCCCTCTAAGGGCTTCGAAATATCACTTTGCAAATTCCACAAGAATAGTCTTAGCCAAAGACTTCTGGAGGGGACAGCTGTAACTCTGTGAGATGAATTAACAGAACTCAAAGCAGTTTCTCAGAAATCTTCTTTCCAGTTTTTAACGGAAGATATTTCCTTTTTCACCGTAGCCCTCTCTGGGCTTCCAAATATCACTTTGCAAATTCTACAAGAACAGTCTTAGTGAACGGCTTCTTGAGGGGAAAGCTGTAAATCAGTGAGATGAATTTACAGAACGCAAAGCAGTTTCTCAGAAATCTTCTTTCCAGTTTTTATCTTAGGATATTTCCTTTTTCACCATAGCCCTCTATGGGCTTCCAAATATCACTATGCAAATCCCACCGGAACAGTCTTAGCGAAAGGCTTCTTGTGGAGAAAGCTGTAACGCGGTGAGATATATTAACAAAACACACGGCAGTTTCTCAGAGTGCTTCTTTCTAGTTTTTAAGGGAAGATATTTCCTTTTTCACCATAGCCCACTATGGGCTTCCAAATATCACTTTGAAAATTTCACAAGAACAGTCTTACTGAATGGCTTCTTGAGGGGAAAGCGGTAACACTGTCAGATTAACTAAAAGAACACAAAGCAGTTTCTCAGGAAGCTTCTTCTCGGTTTTTATCTTTGGATATTTCCTTTTTCACCATAGCCATCTATGGGCTTCCAATTATCACTTTGCAAATTTCACAAGAACAGTCTTAGCGGAAGGTGTTTTCAGGGGAAAGCTCTAATTCTTTGAGATGAATTGACAGAACACACAGCAGTTTCTCAGAAAGCTTCTTTTCAGTTTTTAACTGAAGATATTTCCTTTTTCACGGTAGCCCTCTATGGGCTTCCAAATATCACTTTGCAAATACCACAACAGCAGCCTTAGCGAAAGGCTCCTTGAGGTTAAAGCTGTAACTGTGTGAGTTGAATTAACAGAAAACAAAGCAGTTTCTCAGAAAGTTTCTTTTCAGTTTTTATCTTAGGATATTTACTTTTTCACCATAGCCCTCTAAGGGCTTCCAAATGTCACTTGTCAAATTCCACAAGAACAGTCTTAGTGAACGGCTCCTTGAGCAGAATGCTGTAACTCTGTGAGATGAACTACCATAACAGAAAGCAGTTTCTCAGAAAGGTTCTTTTCGGTTTTTATCTTAGCATATTTCCATTTTCACCATAGCCCTCTTTGGGATTCCAAATATCACTTTGCAAATTCCACAACAACAGCCTTAGCGAAAGGCTTTTTGAGGGGAAAGCTATAACCCTGTGAGATGAATTAACAGAACACAAAGCAGTTTCTCAGAAATCTTCTTTCCAGTTTTTAACGGAAGATATTTCCTTTTTCACCATAGCCCTCTAGGGTTTCCAAATATCACTTTACAAATTCCACAAAAACACTCTTAGCGAAAGTCTTCTTGAAGGGAGAACTGTAACTCTGTGAGATGAATTAACAGAACACTAAGCAGTTTCTCAGAAAGCTTCTTTCCAGTTTTTAACTGAAGGTATATCCTTTTTTACCATAGCCCTCTAAGGGCTTCCAAATATCTCTTTGCAAATTCCACAAGAACAGCCTTCGCGAAAGGCTTCTTTAGGGGAAAGCTGGAACACTGTGAGATGAATTAACAGAACACAAAGCAGCTTCTCAAAAAGCTTGTTTTCAGTTTTTATCTTAGGCTATTTCCTTTTTCACCATAGCCCTCTGTGGGCTTCTAAATATCACTCTGCAAATTCCACAAGAGCCGTCGTAGCGAAAGGCTTCTTGAGGGGAAAGCTGTAACTCTTGGAGATGAATTAACAGAACACAAAGCAGTTTCTCAGAAAGTTTCTTTTCAGTTTTTAACTGAAGATATTTCCTTTTTCACCATAGCCCCCTTTGGGCTACCAAATATCACTTTGCAAATTCCACAAGAACAGTCTTAGTGAATGGCTTCTTGAGGGGAAATCTGTAACTCTGTGAGATGAATTAACAAAACACAAAGCAGTTCCTCAGAAAGCCTCTTTTCCATTTTTAATCTTAGGACATTTCCTTTTTCACCATAGACCTCAAAGGGCTACGAAATATCACTTTGTAAATTCCTAAAGAACAGTCTTAGCGAAGGGCTTCTGGAGGGGAAATCTGTAACTCTGTGAGATGAACTAACAGAACACAAAGTAGTTTCTCAGAAATCTTCTTTCCAGTTCTTAACGGAAGATATTTCCTTTTTCACCATAACCCCCTAAGGGATTCCAAATATCACTTTGCAAATTCCACAAGAACAGTCTTAGCGAAAGGTTTCCTGAGAGGAAAGTTGTAACTCTGTGAGATGAATTAACAGCACACATAGCAGCTTCTCAGATAGCTTCTTTCCAGGTTTTAACTTAAGATATTTCCTTTTTCACCGTAGCCCTCTAAGGGCTTCTAAATATCACTTTGAAAATTCCACAATAACAGCCTTATCGAAAGGCTTCTTGAGGGGAAACCTGTACCTCTGTGAGATGAATTAGCAGAACACCAAGCAGTTTCTCAGAAAGTCTCTTTCCAGTTTTTAACTGAAGATATTTCCTTTTTCACCATAGTTCTGTATGGGCTTCCAAATATCACTTTGCAAATTCCACAAGAACAGTCTTAGCGAAAGGCTTCTGGAGGGGAAGCTGTAACCCTGTGAGATGAATTAACAGAACACAAAGCAGTTTCTGAGAAAGCTTCTTTTCAGTTTTTATCTTTGAATATTTCCTTTTTCAACATAGCCCTCTATGGGCTTCCAAAGATCACTTTGCAAATTCCACAAGAAAAGTCTTAGTGATCGGCTTCTTGAGGGGAAAGCTGTAACTCTGTGAGAAGTATTAGCAGAACACAAAGCAGTTTCTCAGAAATCTTCTTTCCAGGTTTTAACGGAAGATATTTCCTTTTTCACCATAGCCCTTTATGGGCTTCCAAATATCACATTGCAAATTCCACAAGAACAGTCTTAGCGAAAGACTTCTTGAGGGGAATGCTGTAAGTCTGCGGGATGAATTAACAGAACACAAAGCAGTTTCTCAGAAATCTTCTTTCCAGTTTTTAACTGAAGATATTTGCTTTTTCACCACAGCCATATAACGGCATCCAAATATCACTCTGCAAACTGCACAAGAACAGAATTAGCGAAAGGCTTCTTGAGGGGAAAGCTGTAACCCTTTGAGTTGAATTGACAGAACACAAAGCAGTTTCTCAGGAAGCTTATTTTCAGTTTCTATCTTAGGTAATTCCTTTTTCAAAATAGACTTCTATTGGCTTCCAAATATGACTTGCAAATTCCACAAGAGCCGTCGTAGCGAAAGGCTTCTTGAGGGGAAAGCTGTAACTCTTGGAGATGAATTAACAGAACACAAAGCAGTTTCTCAGAAATCTTCTTTCCAGTATTTAACGGAAGAAATTTCCTTTTTCACCATAGCCCTCTATGGACTTCCAAATATCACTTTGCAAATCCCACAAGAACAGTCCTAGCGAATGTCTTCTTGAGGGGAAAGCTGTAACTCGGTGAGGTGCATTAAGAGAACACATGGCGGTTCCTCAGAAAGCTTATTTCCAGTTTTTAAGAGAAGATAGTTCCTTTTTCGCCATAGCCCTCTATGGGCTTCCAAATATCACTTTGCAAATCCCACAAGAAAAGTCTTAGTGATCGGCTTCTTGAGGGGATATCTGTAACTCTGTGAGATGTATTAGCAGAACACAAAGGAGTTTCTCAGAAATCTTCTTTCCAGTTTTTAACGGAAGATATTTCCTTTTTCACCATAGCCCTCTGCGGGCTTCCAAATATCACGTTGCAAATTCCACAAGAACAATCTTAGTGAAAGGCTTCTGGAGGGGAAATCTATATCACCATGAGATCAATTAAGAAAACACAATGCAGTTTCTCAGAAAGCATCTTTTCACTTTTTATCTTAGGATACTTCCTTTTTCACCATAACCCTCTAGGAGCTTCCAAATATCACTTTGCAAATTCCACAAGAACAGTCTTAACGAAAGGCTTCTTGAGGTGAAAGCTGTAGTCTTTGAGAGGAATTAACAGAACACAAAGATGTCTCTCAGAAAGCTTCTTTCCTGTTTTTAATGGAAGATATTTCCTTTTTCACCATACTCCTCTATGGGCTTCCAAGTATCTCTTTGGAAATTCCACAAGAACAGTCTTAGTGAAAGGCTTCTTGCGGGAAAGCTGTAACTCTGTGAGGCCTCTATGGGCTTCCAAATATCCCTTTGGAAATTCCACAAGAACAGTCTTAGCGAAAGGCTTCTTGAGGGGAAAGCTGTAACTCTGTGCGATGAATTAACTGAACACGAAGCAGTTTCTCGGAACGCTTCTTTCCAGTTTTTAACGGAAGATATTGCCTTTTTCACCATAGCCCTCTACGGGCTTCCAAATATCACTTTACCAATTCCACAAAAAGAGCCTTAGAGAGAGCCTTCTTGAAGGGAAAGCTGTAACTCTCTGAGCTCATTTAACAGAGCACAGAGCAGTTTCTCAGAATGCTTCTTTTCAGTTTTTAACTTAGGATATTTCCTTTTTCACCACAGCCCTCTATGGGCTTCCAAATATCACTTCGCAAGTTCCACACGAACAGTGTTAGCAAAAGGCTTCTAGAGGCGAAAGTTGTAACTCTGTAAGAAGAACTAACAGAACACAAAGCAGTTTCTCAGAAAGCTTCTTTCCAGTTTTTAACGGAAGACATTTCCTTTTACACCATAGCCCACTATGGGTTTCCAAATATCACTTTGCAAATTCCATAAGAACAGTCTCAGTGAAAGGCTTCTTGAGGGGAAAGCAGTAACTCTGTGAGATGAATTAACAGTACACAAAGTAGTTTCTCAGACAGCTTCTTTCCAGTATGTAGCTGAAGATATTTACTCTTTCACCATAGCCCTCTATGGGCTTCAAAATATCACTTTGCAAATTCCACAAGAACTGTCTTAGTGAAACCCTCTTTGAGGTGAAAGCTGTAACTCTGTGAGATGAATTAACAGAACACAAAGCAGTTTCTCAGAAATTTTCTTTTCGGTTTTTAACGGAAGATATTTCCATTTTCACCATAGCCCTCTAGGGTCTTCCAAATATCACTTTGCAAATTCCACAAGAACAGACTTAGCGAAAGGCTTCTTGAGGGAAAGCTGTAACTCTCTGAGATGAATTAACAGAACACAAAGCAGTTTCTCAGAAATTTTCTATCCAGTTTTTAACGGAAGATATTTCCTTTTTCACCATAGCATTCTAAGGGCTTCCAAATATCACTTTGAAAATTCCACAAGAACAGTCTTAACGAAAGGCTTCTGGAGGAGAAAGCTGTAACTCTGTGAGATGAATTAACAGAACACAAAGCAGTTTCTCAGAAAGCTTCTTTCCAGTTTATATCGGAAGATATTTCCGTTTTCACCACAGCCCTCTATGGGCTTTCAAATATGACTTTGAATATTCCACAAGAACATTCTTAGCGAAGGCTTCTTGTGGGGAAAGCTGTAACTCGGTCAGATGTATAATTAACAGAACACACGGCAGTTTCTCAGAAAGCTTCTTTTCAGTTTTTAACTGAAGATATTGCCGTTTTCATCATAGCCCTCTATGAGCTTCCAAATAGCACTTTGCAAATTCCACAGGAACAGTCTTAGCGAAAGGCCTCTGGAAGGGAAAGTTGTAACTCTGTGAGATGAATTAACAGAACACAAAGCAGTTTCTATGAAAGCTTCTTTTCAGTTTTTATCTTAGGATATTTCCTTTTTCATCATAGCCCTGAATGGGCTTCGAAATATGACCTTGCAAATTACAAAACAACAGTCTTAGCGAAAGGTTTCTGGAGGGGAAAGCTGTAACTCTCTGACATGAATTAGCAGAACACAAAGCAGTTTCTCAGAAAGATTCTTTCCAGTTTTTAACGGAAGATATTTCTTTTTTCACCATAGCCCTCTATGGGCTTCCAAATATCACTTTGCAAATGCCACAAGAACAGTCTTAGCAAAAGACTTCTTGAGGCGAAAGCTGTACCTCTGTGAGATAAATTAACAGAACACAAAGCAGTTTCTCAGAAAACTTCTTTCCGGTTTTTAACTGAGGATATTTCCTTTTTCACCATAGCCCTCCATGGGCTTCCAAATATCACTTTGCACATCCCACAAGGACAGTCTTAGCGAAAGGTTTCTAGAGGGGAAAGCTGCAACTCTGTGAGATGAATTAACAGAACACAAAGCAGTTTCTCAGAAAGCTTCTTTCCAGTTTTAACGGGAGATATTTCCTTTTTAACCATAGCCCTGTATGGGCTTCCAAATATCACTTTGCAAATTCCACAACAGCAGTCTTAGCGAAAGTCTTCTTGAGGGGAAAGCTGTAACACTGTGAGTTGAATTGACAGAACACAAGGCAGTTTTTCAGAAAGCTTCTTATCAGTTTTCATCTTAGGCTATTTCCTTTTTCAACATAGCCCTCTAGGGGCTTCCAAATATCACTTTCCAAATTCCACAAAAACAATCTTAGTTAACGGCTTCTTGAGGGGAAAGCTGTAACGTTGTGAGATGAATAAACAGAACACAAAACAGTTTCTCAGAAAGCTTCTTTCCGGTTTTTAACGGAAAATATTTCCTATTTCACCATAGCCCTCCATGGGCTACCAAATTACACTTTGCAAATTCCACAAGAACAGTCTTAGCGAAAGGCTTCTGGAGGGATATGCTGTAACTCTGTGAGATGAATTAACAGAACACAAAGCAGTTTCTCAGAAAGCTTCTTTTCAGTTTTTAACGGAACATATTTCCTTTTTCACAGTAGCCCTATATAAGATTCCAAATATCACTTTGCAAATTCCACAAGAAGAGTCTTAGCGAAAGGCTTCTTGAGGTGAAAGTTGTAACTCTGTGAGATGAATTAACAGAACACAAAGAAGTTTCTCAGAAATCTTCTTTCTGGTTTTTATCGGAAGATATTGCTTTTTCACCATAGCCCTCTAAGGGCTTCCCAGAAAGCTTCTTTCTAGTTTCTAATTGAAGGTATTTCCTTTTTCACCATAGCCTTCTATGGGCTTCCAAATATCACTTTGCAAATTTCACAAGAACAGTCTTAGTGAACGGCTTCTTGAGGGTAAAGCTGTAACTCTATGAGATGAACTAACAGAACACAAGGCAGTTTCTCAGAAAGGTTCTTTTCGGTTTTTATCTTAGGATATTTCCATTTTCACTATAGCACTCTATGGGCTTCCGAATATCACTTTGCAAATTCCACAAGAACAGTATTAGCGAAAGGCTTCTTAAGGCGAAAGCTCTAACTCTTTGAGATGATTCAACAGAACACAAAGCAGTTTTTCAGAAAGCTTCTTTTCAGTTTCTTTCTTAGGCTATTTCCTTTTTCACCATAGCCCTCAATGGTCTTCCAAATATCACCTTGCAAATTCCACAAGAACAGTCTTAGCGAAAGGCTTCTGGAAGGGAAAGCTCTAATTCGGTGAGATGTATTAACAGAAAACACGCCAGTTTCTCAAGAAGCTGCTTTCTCCTTTTTAACGGGAGATATTTCCTTTTCACCCTAGCCCTCTATGGTTTACCAAATATGAATTTGCAAATTGCACAAGAAGAGTCTTAGTGAACGGCTCCTTGAGGGGAAAGCTCAAACTCTGTGAGATGAACTAACAGAACACAAAGCAGTTTCTCAGAAAGCTTCTTTTCGGTTTTTAACGGAAGATATTCCCTTTTTCACCATAGCCCTCTATAGGCTTCGAAATTTCTCTTTGCAAATTCCACAAGAACAGTCTTAGTGAAAGGCTTCTGCAGGGACAAGCTGTAACTCTGTGAGATGAATTAACAGTGCACAAAGCAGTTTCTCAGAAAGCTTCTGTTCAGTTTTTATATTAGGATATTTCCTTTTTCACCATCGCCTTCTAAGGGCTCCAAATATCACATTGCAAATTCCACAAGAACTGTCTTAGCGAAAGGCTTATTGAAGGGAAAGCTGTAACTCTGTGAGTTGAATTAAGAGAACACAAAGTAGTTTCTCAGAAAGATTCTTTCCAGTTTTAAACTGAAGTTATTTCCTTTTTCACCAAAGCCCTCTACGGGCTTCCAATATCATTTTGCAAATTTCACAAGAACAGTCTTAGTGAACGGTTTCTTGAGGGTAAAGCTGTAACTCTGTGAGATGAACTAACAGAACACAAGGCAGTTTCTCAGAAAGCTTCTTTTCGATTTTTATCTTAGGATATTTCCATTTTCACCATAGCCATCTATGGGCTTCCAAATATCACTTTGCAAATTCCACAAAAACAGCCTTAGCGACAGGCATCTTGAGGGGAAAGCTGTAACTCTGTGAGTTGATTTAACAGAAAACAAAGCAGTTGCTCAGAAAGCTTCTTTTCAGTTTTTATCTTAGGGTATTTCCTTTTTCACCATAGCCCTCTAAGGGCTTCGAAATATCACTTTGCAAATTCCACAAGAATAGTCTTAGCCAAAGACTTCTGGAGGGGACAGCTGTAACTCTGTGAGATGAATTAACAGAACTCAAAGCAGTTTCTCAGAAATCTTCTTTCCAGTTTTTAACGGAAGATATTTCCTTTTTCACCGTAGCCCTCTCTGGGCTTCCAAATATCACTTTGCAAATTCTACAAGAACAGTCTTAGTGAACGGCTTCTTGAGGGGAAAGCTGTAAATCAGTGAGATGTATTTACAGAACACAAAGCAGTTTCTCAGAAATCTTCTTTCCAGTTTTTATCTTAGGATATTTCCTTTTTCACCATAGCCCTCTATGGGCTTCCAAATATCACTATGCAAATCCCACCGGAACAGTCTTAGCGAAAGGCTTCTTGTGGAGAAAGCTGTAACGCGGTGAGATATATTAACAAAACACGCGGCAGTTTCTCAGAGTGCTTCTTTCTAGTTTTTAAGGGAAGATATTTCCTTTTTCACCATAGCCCACTATGGGCTTCCAAATATCACTTTGAAAATTTCACAAGAACAGTCTTACTGAATGGCTTCTTGAGGGGAAAGCGGTAACACTGTCAGATTAACTAAAAGAACACAAAGCAGTTTCTCAGGAAGCTTCTTCTCGGTTTTTATCTTAGGATATTTCCTTTTTCACCATAGCCATCTATGGGCTTCCAATTATCACTTTGCAAATTTCACAAGAACAGTCTTAGCGGAAGGTGTTTTCAGGGGAAAGCTCTAATTCTTTGAGATGAATTGACAGAACACACAGCAGTTTCTCAGAAAGCTTCTTTTCAGTTTTTAACTGAAGATATTTCCTTTTTCACAGTAGCCCTCTATGGGCTTCCAAATATCACTTTGCAAATACCACAACAGCAGCCTTAGCGAAAGGCTCCTTGAGGTTAAAGCTGTAACTGTGTGAGTTGAATTAACAGAAAACAAAGCAGTTTCTCAGAAAGTTTCTTTTCAGTTTTTATCTTAGGATATTTACTTTTTCACCATAGCCCTCTAAGGGCTTCCAAATGTCACTTGTCAAATTCCACAAGAACAGTCTTAGTGAACGGCTCCTTGAGCAGAATGCTGTAACTCTGTGAGATGAACTACCAGAACAGAAAGCAGTTTCTCAGAAAGGTTCTTTTCGGTTTTTATCTTAGCATATTTCCATTTTCACCATAGCCCTCTTTGGGATTCCAAATATCACTTTGCAAATTCCACAACAACAGCCTTAGCGAAAGGCTTTTTGAGGGGAAAGCTATAACCCTGTGAGATGAATTAACAGAACACAAAGCAGTTTCTCAGAAATCTTCTTTCCAGTTTTTAACGGAAGATATTTCCTTTTTCACCATAGCCCTCTAGGGTTTCCAAATATCACTTTACAAATTCCACAAAAACACTCTTAGCGAAAGTCTTCTTGAAGGGAGAACTGTAACTCTGTGAGATGAATTAACAGAACACTAAGCAGTTTCTCAGAAAGCTTCTTTCCAGTTTTTAACTGAAGGTATATCCTTTTTTACCATAGCCCTCTAAGGGCTTCCAAATATCTCTTTGCAAATTCCACAAGAACAGCCTTCGCGAAAGGCTTCTTTAGGGGAAAGCTGGAACACTGTGAGATGAATTAACAGAACACAAAGCAGCTTCTCAAAAAGCTTGTTTTCAGTTTTTATCTTAGGCTATTTCCTTATTCACCATAGCCCTCTGTGGGCTTCTAAATATCACTCTGCAAATTCCACAAGAGCCGTCATAGCGAAAGGCTTCTTGAGGGGAAAGCTGTAACTCTTGGAGATGAATTAACAGAACACAAAGCAGTTTCTCAGAAAGTTTCTTTTCAGTTTTTAACTGAAGATATTTCCTTTTTCACCATAGCCCCCTTTGGGCTACCAAATATCACTTTGCAAATTCCACAAGAACAGTCTTAGTGAATGGCTTCTTGAGGGGAAATCTGTAACTCTGTGAGATGAATTAACAAAACACAAAGCAGTTTCTCAGAAAGCCTCTTTTCCATTTTTAATCTTAGGACATTTCCTTTTTCACCATAGACCTCAAAGGGCTACGAAATATCACTTTGTAAATTCCTAAAGAACAGTCTTAGCGAAGGGCTTCTGGAGGGGAAATCTGTAACTCTGTGAGATGAACTAACAGAACACAAAGTAGTTTCTCAGAAATCTTCTTTCCAGTTCTTAACGGAAGATATTTCCTTTTTCACCATAACCCCCTAAGGGATTCCAAATATCACTTTGCAAATTCCACAAGAACAGTCTTAGCGAAAGGTTTCCTGAGAGGAAAGTTGTAACTCTGTGAGATGAATTAACAGCACACATAGCAGCTTCTCAGATAGCTTCTTTCCAGGTTTTAACTTAAGATATTTCCTTTTTCACCGTAGCCCTCTAAGGGCTTCTAAATATCACTTTGAAAATTCCACAATAACAGCCTTATCGAAAGGCTTCTTGAGGGGAAAGCTGTACCTCTGTGAGATGAATTAGCAGAACACAAAGCAGTTTCTCAGAAAGTCTCTTTCCAGTTTTTAACTGAAGATATTTCCTTTTTCACCATAGTTCTGTATGGGCTTCCAAATATCACTTTGCAAATTCCACAAGAACAGTCTTAGCGAAAGGCTTCTGGAGGGGAAGCTGTAACCCTGTGAGATGAATTAACAGAACACAAAGCAGTTTCTGAGAAAGCTTCTTTTCAGTTTTTATCTTTGAATATTTCCTTTTTCACCATAGCCCTCTATGGGCTTCCAAAGATCACTTTGCAAATTCCACAAGAAAAGTCTTAGTGATCGGCTTCTTGAGGGGAAAGCTGTAACTCTGTGAGAAGTATTAGCAGAACACAAAGCAGTTTCTCAGAAATCTTCTTTCCAGGTTTTAACGGAAGATATTTCCTTTTTCACCATAGCCCTTTATGGGCTTCCAAATATCACATTGCAAATTCCACAAGAACAGTCTTAGCGAAAGACTTCTTGAGGGGAATGCTGTAAGTCTGCGAGATGAATTAACAGAACACAAAGCAGTTTCTCAGAAATCTTCTTTCCAGTTTTTAACTGAAGATATTTGCTTTTTCACAACAGCCATATAACGGCATCCAAATATCACTCTGCAAACTGCACAAGAACAGAATTAGCGAAAGGCTTCTTGAGGGGAAAGCTGTAACCCTTTGAGTTGAATTGACAGAACACAAAGCAGTTTCTCAGGAAGCTTATTTTCAGTTTCTATCTTAGGTAATTCCTTTTTCAAAATAGACTTCTATTGGCTTCCAAATATGACTTGCAAATTCCACAAGAGCCGTCGTAGCGAAAGGCTTCTTGAGGGGAAAGCTGTAACTCTTGGAGATGAATTAACAGAACACAAAGCAGTTTCTCAGAAATCTTCTTTCCAGTATTTAACGGAAGAAATTTCCTTTTTCACCATAGCCCTCTATGGACTTCCAAATATCACTTTGCAAATCCCACAAGAACAGTCCTAGCGAATGTCTTCTTGAGGGGAAAGCTGTAACTCGGTGAGGTGCATTAAGAGAACACATGGCGGTTCCTCAGAAAGCTTATTTCCAGTTTTTAAGAGAAGATAGTTCCTTTTTCGCCATAGCCCTCTATGTGCTTCCAAATATCACTTTGCAAATCCCACAAGAAAAGTCTTAGTGATCGGCTTCTTGAGGGGATATCTGTAACTCTGTGAGATGTATTAGCAGAACACAAAGGAGTTTCTCAGAAATCTTCTTTCCAGTTTTTAACGGAAGATATTTCCTTTTTCACCATAGCCCTCTGCGGGCTTCCAAATATCACGTTGCAAATTCCACAAGAACAATCTTAGTGAAAGGCTTCTGGAGGGGAAATCTATATCACCATGAGATCAATTAAGAAAACACAATGCAGTTTCTCAGAAAGCATCTTTTCACTTTTTATCTTAGGATACTTCCTTTTTCACCATAGCCCTCTAGGAGCTTCCAAATATCACTTTGCAAATTCCACAAGAACAGTCTTAACGAAAGGCTTCTTGAGGTGAAAGCTGTAGTCTTTGAGAGGAATTAACAGAACACAAAGAAGTCTCTCAGAAAGTTTCTTTCCTGTTTTTAATGGAAGATATTTCCTTTTTCACCATACTCCTCTATGGGCTTCCAAGTATCTCTTTGGAAATTCCACAAGAACAGTCTTAGCGAAAGGCTTCTTGCGGGAAAGCTGTAACTCTGTGAGGCCTCTATGGGCTTCCAAATATCCCTTTGGAAATTCCACAAGAACAGTCTTAGCGAAAGGCTTCTTGAGGGGAAAGCTGTAACTCTGTGCGATGAATTAACAGAACACGAAGCAGTTTCTCGGAACGCTTCTTTCCAGTTTTTAACGGAAGATATTGCCTTTTTCACCATAGCCCTCTACGGGCTTCCAAATATCACTTTACCAATTCCACAAAAAGAGCCTTAGAGAGAGCCTTCTTGAAGGGAAAGCTGTAACTCTCTGAGCTCATTTAACAGAGCACAGAGCAGTTTCTCAGAATGCTTCTTTTCAGTTTTTAACTTAGGATATTTCCTTTTTCACCACAGCCCTCTATGGGCTTCCAAATATCACTTCGCAAGTTCCACACGAACAGTGTTAGCAAAAGGCTTCTAGAGGCGAAAGTTGTAACTCTGTAAGAAGAACTAACAGAACACAAAGCAGTTTCTCAGAAAGCTTCTTTCCAGTTTTTAACGGAAGACATTTCCTTTTACACCATAGCCCACTATGGGTTTCCAAATATCACTTTGCAAATTCCATAAGAACAGTCTCAGTGAAAGGCTTCTTGAGGGGAAAGCAGTAACTCTGTGAGATGAATTAACAGTACACAAAGTAGTTTCTCAGACAGCTTCTTTCCAGTATGTAGCTGAAGATATTTACTCTTTCACCATAGCCCTCTATGGGCTTCAAAATATCACTTTGCAAATTCCACAAGAACTGTCTTAGTGAAACCCTCTTTGAGGTGAAAGCTGTAACTCTGTGAGATGAATTAGCAGAACACAAAGCAGTTTCTCAGAAATTTTCTTTTCGGTTTTTAACGGAAGATATTTCCATTTTCACCATAGCCCTCTAGGGTCTTCCAAATATCACTTTGCAAATTCCACAAGAACAGACTTAGCGAAAGGCTTCTTGAGGGAAAGCTGTAACTCTCTGAGATGAATTAACAGAACACAAAGCAGTTTCTCAGAAATTTTCTATCCAGTTTTTAACGGAAGATATTTCCTTTTTCACCATAGCATTCTAAGGGCTTCCAAATATCACTTTGAAAATTCCACAAGAACAGTCTTAACGAAAGGCTTCTGGAGGAGAAAGCTGTAACTCTGTGAGATGAATTAACAGAACACAAAGCAGTTTCTCAGAAAGCTTCTTTCCAGTTTATATCGGAAGATATTTCCGTTTTCACCACAGCCCTCTATGGGCTTTCAAATATGACTTTGAATATTCCACAAGAACATTCTTAGCGAAGGCTTCTTGTGGGGAAAGCTGTAACTCGGTCAGATGTATAATTAACAGAACACACGGCAGTTTCTCAGAAAGCTTCTTTTCAGTTTTTAACTGAAGATATTGCCGTTTTCATCATAGCCCTCTATGAGCTTCCAAATAGCACTTTGCAAATTCCACAGGAACAGTCTTAGCGAAAGGCCTCTGGAAGGGAAAGTTGTAACTCTGTGAGATGAATTAACAGAACACAAAGCAGTTTCTATGAAAGCTTCTTTTCAGTTTTTATCTTAGGATATTTCCTTTTTCATCATAGCCCTGAATGGGCTTCGAAATATGACCTTGCAAATTACAAAACAACAGTCTTAGCGAAAGGTTTCTGGAGGGGAAAGCTGTAACTCTCTGACATGAATTAGCAGAACACAAAGCAGTTTCTCAGAAAGATTCTTTCCAGTTTTTAACGGAAGATATTTCTTTTTTCACCATAGCCCTCTATGGGCTTCCAAATATCACTTTGCAAATGCCACAAGAACAGTCTTAGCAAAAGACTTCTTGAGGCGAAAGCTGTACCTCTGTGAGATAAATTAACAGAACACAAAGCAGTTTCTCAGAAAACTTCTTTCCGGTTTTTAACTGAGGATATTTCCTTTTTCACCATAGCCCTCCATGGGCTTCCAAATATCACTTTGCACATCCCACAAGGACAGTCTTAGCGAAAGGTTTCTAGAGGGGAAAGCTGCAACTCTGTGAGATGAATTAACAGAACACAAAGCACTTTCTCAGAAAGCTTCTTTCCAGTTTTAACGGGAGATATTTCCTTTTTAACCATAGCCCTGTATGGGCTTCCAAATAACACTTTGCAAATTCCACAACAGCAGTCTTAGCGAAAGTCTTCTTGAGGGGAAAGCTGTAACACTGTGAGTTGAATTGACAGAACACAAGGCAGTTTTTCAGAAAGCTTCTTATCAGTTTTCATGTTAGGCTGTTTCCTTTTTCAACATATCCCTCTAGGGGCTTCCAAATATCACTTTCCAAATTCCACAAAAACAATCTTAGTTAACGGCTTCTTGAGGGGAAAGCTGTAACGTTGTGAGATGAATAAACAGAACACAAAACAGTTTCTCAGAAAGCTTCTTTCCGGTTTTTAACGGAAAATATTTCCTATTTCACCATAGCCCTCCATGGGCTACCAAATTACACTTTGCAAATTCCACAAGAACAGTCTTAGCGAAAGGCTTCTGGAGGGATATGCTGTAACTCTGTGAGATGAATTAACAGAACACAAAGCAGTTTCTCAGAAAGCTTCTTTTCAGTTTTTAACGGAACATATTTCCTTTTTCACAGTAGCCCTATATAAGATTCCAAATATCACTTTGCAAATTCCACAAGAAGAGTCTTAGCGAAAGGCTTCTTGAGGTGAAAGTTGTAACTCTGTGAGATGAATTAACAGAACACAAAGAAGTTTCTCAGAAATCTTCTTTCTGGTTTTTATCGGAAGATATTGCTTTTTCACCATAGCCCTCTAAGGGCTTCCCAGAAAGCTTCTTTCTAGTTTCTAATTGAAGGTATTTCCTTTTTCACCATAGCCTTCTATGGGCTTCCAAATATCACTTTGCAAATTTCACAAGAACAGTCTTAGTGAACGGCTTCTTGAGGGTAAACCTGTAACTCTATGAGATGAATTAACAGAACACAAGGCAGTTTCTCAGAAAGGTTCTTTTCGGTTTTTATCTTAGGATATTTCCATTTTCACTATAGCACTCTATGGGCTTCCGAATATCACTTTGCAAATTCCACAAGAACAGTATTAGCGAAAGGCTTCTTAAGGCGAAAGCTCTAACTCTTTGAGATGATTCAACAGAACACAAAGCAGTTTTTCAGAAAGCTTCTTTTCAGTTTCTTTCTTAGGCTATTTCCTTTTTCACCATAGCCCTCAATGGTCTTCCAAATATCACCTTGCAAATTCCACAAGAACAGTCTTAGCGAAAGGCTTCTGGAAGGGAAAGCTCTAATTCGGTGAGATGTATTCACAGAAAACACGCCAGTTTCTCAAGAAGCTGCTTTCTCCTTTTTAACGGGAGATATTTCCTTTTCACCCTAGCCCTCTATGGTTTACCAAATATGAATTTGCAAATTGCACAAGAAGAGTCTTAGTGAACGGCTCCTTGAGGGGAAAGCTCAAACTCTGTGAGATGAACTAACAGAACACAAAGCAGTTTCTCAGAAAGCTTCTTTTCGGTTTTTAACGGAAGATATTCCCTTTTTCACCATAGCCCTCTATAGGCTTCGAAATTTCTCTTTGCAAATTCCACAAGAACAGTCTTAGTGAAAGGCTTCTGCAGGGACAAGCTGTAACTCTGTGAGATGAATTAACAGTGCACAAAGCAGTTTCTCAGAAAGCTTCTGTTCAGTTTTCATATTAGGATATTTCCTTTTTCACCATCGCCTTCTAAGGGCTCCAAATATCACATTGCAAATTCCACAAGAACTGTCTTAGCGAAAGGCTTATTGAAGGGAAAGCTGTAACTCTGTGAGTTGAATTAAGAGAACACAAAGTAGTTTCTCAGAAAGATTCTTTCCAGTTTTAAACTGAAGTTATTTCCTTTTTCACCAAAGCCCTCTACGGGCTTCCAATATCATTTTGCAAATTTCACAAGAACAGTCTTAGTGAACGGTTTCTTGAGGGTAAAGCTGTAACTCTGTGAGATGAACTAACAGAACACAAGGCAGTTTCTCAGAAAGCTTCTTTTCGATTTTTATCTTAGGATATTTCCATTTTCACCATAGCCATCTATGGGCTTCCAAATATCACTTTGCAAATTCCACAAAAACAGCCTTAGCGACAGGCATCTTGAGGGGAAAGCTGTAACTCTGTGAGTTGATTTAACAGAAAACAAAGCAGTTGCTCAGAAAGCTTCTTTTCAGTTTTTATCTTAGGGTATTTCCTTTTTCACCATAGCCCTCTAAGGGCTTCGAAATATCACTTTGCAAATTCCACAAGAATAGTCTTAGCCAAAGACTTCTGGAGGGGACAGCTGTAACTCTGTGAGATGAATTAACAGAACTCAAAGCAGTTTCTCAGAAATCTTCTTTCCAGTTTTTAACGGAAGATATTTCCTTTTTCACCGTAGCCCTCTCTGGGCTTCCAAATATCACTTTGCAAATTCTACAAGAACAGTCTTAGTGAACGGCTTCTTGAGGGGAAAGCTGTAAATCAGTGAGATGAATTTACAGAACACAAAGCAGTTTCTCAGAAATCTTCTTTCCAGTTTTTATCTTAGGATATTTCCTTTTTCACCATAGCCCTCTATGGGCTTCCAAATATCACTATGCAAATCCCACCGGAACAGTCTTAGCGAAAGGCTTCTTGTGGAGAAAGCTGTAACGCGGTGAGATATATTAACAAAACACGCGGCAGTTTCTCAGAGTGCTTCTTTCTAGTTTTTAAGGGAAGATATTTCCTTTTTCACCATAGCCCACTATGGGCTTCCAAATATCACTTTGAAAATTTCACAAGAACAGTCTTACTGAATGGCTTCTTGAGGGGAAAGCGGTAACACTGTCAGATTAACTAAAAGAACACAAAGCAGTTTCTCAGGAAGCTTCTTCTCGGTTTTTATCTTAGGATATTTCCTTTTTCACCATAGCCCACTATGGGCTTCCAAATATCACTTTGAAAATTTCACAAGAACAGTCTTACTGAATGGCTTCTTGAGGGGAAAGCGGTAACACTGTCAGATTAACTAAAAGAACACAAAGCAGTTTCTCAGGAAGCTTCTTCTCGGTTTTTATCTTAGGATATTTCCTTTTTCACCATAGCCATCTATGGGCTTCCAATTATCACTTTGCAAATTTCACAAGAACAGTCTTAGCGGAAGGTGTTTTCAGGGGAAAGCTCTAATTCTTTGAGATGAATTGACAGAACACACAGCAGTTTCTCAGAAAGCTTCTTTTCAGTTTTTAACTGAAGATATTTCCTTTTTCACGGTAGCCCTCTATGGGCTTCCAAATATCACTTTGCAAATACCACAACAGCAGCCTTAGCGAAAGGCTCCTTGAGGTTAAAGCTGTAACTGTGTGAGTTGAATTAACAGAAAACAAAGCAGTTTCTCAGAAAGTTTCTTTTCAGTTTTTATCTTAGGATATTTACTTTTTCACCATAGCCCTCTAAGGGCTTCCAAATGTCACTTGTCAAATTCCACAAGAACAGTCTTAGTGAACGGCTCCTTGAGCAGAATGCTGTAACTCTGTGAGATGAACTACCAGAACAGAAAGCAGTTTCTCAGAAAGGTTCTTTTCGGTTTTTATCTTAGCATATTTCCATTTTCACCATAGCCCTCTTTGGGATTCCAAATATCACTTTGCAAATTCCACAACAACAGCCTTAGCGAAAGGCTTTTTGAGGGGAAAGCTATAACCCTGTGAGATGAATTAACAGAACACAAAGCAGTTTCTCAGAAATCTTCTTTCCAGTTTTTAACGGAAGATATTTCCTTTTTCACCATAGCCCTCTAGGGTTTCCAAATATCACTTTACAAATTCCACAAAAACACTCTTAGCGAAAGTCTTCTTGAAGGGAGAACTGTAACTCTGTGAGATGAATTAACAGAACACTAAGCAGTTTCTCAGAAAGCTTCTTTCCAGTTTTTAACTGAAGGTATATCCTTTTTTACCATAGCCCTCTAAGGGCTTCCAAATATCTCTTTGCAAATTCCACAAGAACAGCCTTCGCGAAAGGCTTCTTTAGGGGAAAGCTGGAACACTGTGAGATGAATTAACAGAACACAAAGCAGCTTCTCAAAAAGCTTGTTTTCAGTTTTTATCTTAGGCTATTTCCTTATTCACCATAGCCCTCTGTGGGCTTCTAAATATCACTCTGCAAATTCCACAAGAGCCGTCGTAGCGAAAGGCTTCTTGAGGGGAAAGCTGTAACTCTTGGAGATGAATTAACAGAACACAAAGCAGTTTCTCAGAAAGTTTCTTTTCAGTTTTTAACTGAAGATATTTCCTTTTTCACCATAGCCCCCTTTGGGCTACCAAATATCACTTTGCAAATTCCACAAGAACAGTCTTAGTGAATGGCTTCTTGAGGGGAAATCTGTAACTCTGTGAGATGAATTAACAAAACACAAAGCAGTTTCTCAGAAAGCCTCTTTTCCATTTTTAATCTTAGGACATTTCCTTTTTCACCATAGACCTCAAAGGGCTACGAAATATCACTTTGTAAATTCCTAAAGAACAGTCTTAGCGAAGGGCTTCTGGAGGGGAAATCTGTAACTCTGTGAGATGAACTAACAGAACACAAAGTAGTTTCTCAGAAATCTTCTTTCCAGTTCTTAACGGAAGATATTTCCTTTTTCACCATAACCCCCTAAGGGATTCCAAATATCACTTTGCAAATTCCACAAGAACAGTCTTAGCGAAAGGTTTCCTGAGAGGAAAGTTGTAACTCTGTGAGATGAATTAACAGCACACATAGCAGCTTCTCAGATAGCTTCTTTCCAGGTTTTAACTTAAGATATTTCCTTTTTCACCGTAGCCCTCTAAGGGCTTCTAAATATCACTTTGAAAATTCCACAATAACAGCCTTATCGAAAGGCTTCTTGAGGGGAAAGCTGTACCTCTGTGAGATGAATTAGCAGAACACAAAGCAGTTTCTCAGAAAGTCTCTTTCCAGTTTTTAACTGAAGATATTTCCTTTTTCACCATAGTTCTGTATGGGCTTCCAAATATCACTTTGCAAATTCCACAAGAACAGTCTTAGCGAAAGGCTTCTGGAGGGGAAGCTGTAACCCTGTGAGATGAATTAACAGAACACAAAGCAGTTTCTGAGAAAGCTTCTTTTCAGTTTTTATCTTTGAATATTTCCTTTTTCAACATAGCCCTCTATGGGCTTCCAAAGATCACTTTGCAAATTCCACAAGAAAAGTCTTAGTGATCGGCTTCTTGAGGGGAAAGCTGTAACTCTGTGAGAAGTATTAGCAGAACACAAAGCAGTTTCTCAGAAATCTTCTTTCCAGGTTTTAACGGAAGATATTTCCTTTTTCACCATAGCCCTTTATGGGCTTCCAAATATCACATTGCAAATTCCACAAGAACAGTCTTAGCGAAAGACTTCTTGAGGGGAATGCTGTAAGTCTGCAAGATGAATTAACAGAACACAAAGCAGTTTCTCAGAAATCTTCTTTCCAGTTTTTAACTGAAGATATTTGCTTTTTCACCACAGCCATAAAACGGCATCCAAATATCACTCTGCAAACTGCACAAGAACAGAATTAGCGAAAGGCTTCTTGAGGGGAAAGCTGTAACACTTTGAGTTGAATTGACAGAACACAAAGCAGTTTCTCAGGAAGCTTATTTTCAGTTTCTATCTTAGGTAATTCCTTTTTCAAAATAGACTTCTATTGGCTTCCAAATATGACTTGCAAATTCCACAAGAGCCGTCGTAGCGAAAGGCTTCTTGAGGGGAAAGCTGTAACTCTTGGAGATGAATTAACAGAACACAAAGCAGTTTCTCAGAAATCTTCTTTCCAGTATTTAACGGAAGAAATTTCCTTTTTCACCATAGCCCTCTATGGACTTCCAAATATCACTTTGCAAATCCCACAAGAACAGTCCTAGCGAATGTCTTCTTGAGGGGAAAGCTGTAACTCGGTGAGGTGCATTAAGAGAACACATGGCGGTTCCTCAGAAAGCTTATTTCCAGTTTTTAAGAGAAGATAGTTCCTTTTTCGCCATAGCCCTCTATGGGCTTCCAAATATCACTTTGCAAATCCCACAAGAAAAGTCTTAGTGATCGGCTTCTTGAGGGGATATCTGTAACTCTGTGAGATGTATTAGCAGAACACAAAGGAGTTTCTCAGAAATCTTCTTTCCAGTTTTTAACGGAAGATATTTCCTTTTTCACCATAGCCCTCTGCGGGCTTCCAAATATCACGTTGCAAATTCCACAAGAACAATCTTAGTGAAAGGCTTCTGGAGGGGAAATCTATATCACCATGAGATCAATTAAGAAAACACAATGCAGTTTCTCAGAAAGCATCTTTTCACTTTTTATCTTAGGATACTTCCTTTTTCACCATAGCCCTCTAGGAGCTTCCAAATATCACTTTGCAAATTCCACAAGAACAGTCTTAACGAAAGGCTTCTTGAGGTGAAAGCTGTAGTCTTTGAGAGGAATTAACAGAACACAAAGAAGTCTCTCAGAAAGCTTCTTTCCTGTTTTTAATGGAAGATATTTCCTTTTTCACCATACTCCTCTATGGGCTTCCAAGTATCTCTTTGGAAATTCCACAAGAACAGTCTTAGCGAAAGGCTTCTTGCGGGAAAGCTGTAACTCTGTGAGGCCTCTATGGGCTTCCAAATATCCCTTTGGAAATTCCACAAGAACAGTCTTAGCGAAAGGCTTCTTGAGGGGAAAGCTGTAACTCTGTGCGATGAATTAACAGAACACGAAGCAGTTTCTCGGAACGCTTCTTTCCAGTTTTTAACGGAAGATATTGCCTTTTTCACCATAGCCCTCTACGGGCTTCCAAATATGACTTTACCAATTCCACAAAAAGAGCCTTAGAGAGAGCCTTCTTGAAGGGAAAGCTGTAACTCTCTGAGCTCATTTAACAGAGCACAGAGCAGTTTCTCAGAATGCTTCTTTTCAGTTTTTAACTTAGGATATTTCCTTTTTCACCACAGCCCTCTATGGGCTTCCAAATATCACTTCGCAAGTTCCACACGAACAGTGTTAGCAAAAGGCTTCTAGAGGCGAAAGTTGTAACTCTGTAAGAAGAACTAACAGAACACAAAGCAGTTTCTCAGAAAGCTTCTTTCCAGTTTTTAACGGAAGACATTTCCTTTTACACCATAGCCCACTATGGGTTTCCAAATATCACTTTGCAAATTCCATAAGAACAGTCTCAGTGAAAGGCTTCTTGAGGGGAAAGCAGTAACTCTGTGAGATGAATTAACAGTACACAAAGTAGTTTCTCAGACAGCTTCTTTCCAGTATGTAGCTGAAGATATTTACTCTTTCACCATAGCCCTCTATGGGCTTCAAAATATCACTTTGCAAATTCCACAAGAACTGTCTTAGTGAAACCCTCTTTGAGGTGAAAGCTGTAACTCTGTGAGATGAATTAACAGAACACAAAGCAGTTTCTCAGAAATTTTCTTTTCGGTTTTTAACGGAAGATATTTCCATTTTCACCATAGCCCTCTAGGGTCTTCCAAATATCACTTTGCAAATTCCACAAGAACAGACTTAGCGAAAGGCTTCTTGAGGGAAAGCTGTAACTCTCTGAGATGAATTAACAGAACACAAAGCAGTTTCTCAGAAATTTTCTATCCAGTTTTTAACGGAAGATATTTCCTTTTTCACCATAGCATTCTAAGGGCTTCCAAATATCACTTTGAAAATTCCACAAGAACAGTCTTAACGAAAGGCTTCTGGAGGAGAAAGCTGTAACTCTGTGAGATGAATTAACAGAACACAAAGCAGTTTCTCAGAAAGCTTCTTTCCAGTTTATATCGGAAGATATTTCCGTTTTCACCACAGCCCTCTATGGGCTTTCAAATATGACTTTGAATATTCCACAAGAACATTCTTAGCGAAGGCTTCTTGTGGGGAAAGCTGTAACTCGGTCAGATGTATAATTAACAGAACACACGGCAGTTTCTCAGAAAGCTTCTTTTCAGTTTTTAACTGAAGATATTGCCGTTTTCATCATAGCCCTCTATGAGCTTCCAAATAGCACTTTGCAAATTCCACAGGAACAGTCTTAGCGAAAGGCCTCTGGAAGGGAAAGTTGTAACTCTGTGAGATGAATTAACAGAACACAAAGCAGTTTCTATGAAAGCTTCTTTTCAGTTTTTATCTTAGGATATTTCCTTTTTCATCATAGCCCTGAATGGGCTTCGAAATATGACCTTGCAAATTACAAAACAACAGTCTTAGCGAAAGGTTTCTGGAGGGGAAAGCTGTAACTCTCTGACATGAATTAGCAGAACACAAAGCAGTTTCTCAGAAAGATTCTTTCCAGTTTTTAACGGAAGATATTTCTTTTTTCACCATAGCCCTCTATGGGCTTCCAAATATCACTTTGCAAATGCCACAAGAACAGTCTTAGCAAAAGACTTCTTGAGGCGAAAGCTGTACCTCTGTGAGATAAATTAACAGAACACAAAGCAGTTTCTCAGAAAACTTCTTTCCGGTTTTTAACTGAGGATATTTCCTTTTTCACCATAGCCCTCCATGGGCTTCCAAATATCACTTTGCACATCCCACAAGGACAGTCTTAGCGAAAGGTTTCTAGAGGGGAAAGCTGCAACTCTGTGAGATGAATTAACAGAACACAAAGCAGTTTCTCAGAAAGCTTCTTTCCAGTTTTAACGGGAGATATTTCCTTTTTAACCATAGCCCTGTATGGGCTTCCAAATATCACTTTGCAAATTCCACAACAGCAGTCTTAGCGAAAGTCTTCTTGAGGGGAAAGCTGTAACACTGTGAGTTGAATTGACAGAACACAAGGCAGTTTTTCAGAAAGCTTCTTATCAGTTTTCATCTTAGGCTATTTCCTTTTTCAACATAGCCCTCTAGGGGCTTCCAAATATCACTTTCCAAATTCCACAAAAACAATCTTAGTTAACGGCTTCTTGAGGGGAAAGCTGTAACGTTGTGAGATGAATAAACAGAACACAAAACAGTTTCTCAGAAAGCTTCTTTCCGGTTTTTAACGGAAAATATTTCCTATTTCACCATAGCCCTCCATGGGCTACCAAATTACACTTTGCAAATTCCACAAGAACAGTCTTAGCGAAAGGCTTCTGGAGGGATATGCTGTAACTCTGTGAGATGAATTAACAGAACACAAAGCAGTTTCTCAGAAAGCTTCTTTTCAGTTTTTAACGGAACATATTTCCTTTTTCACAGTAGCCCTATATAAGATTCCAAATATCACTTTGCAAATTCCACAAGAAGAGTCTTAGCGAAAGGCTTCTTGAGGTGAAAGTTGTAACTCTGTGAGATGAATTAACAGAACACAAAGAAGTTTCTCAGAAATCTTCTTTCTGGTTTTTATCGGAAGATATTGCTTTTTCACCATAGCCCTCTAAGGGCTTCCCAGAAAGCTTCTTTCTAGTTTCTAATTGAAGGTATTTCCTTTTTCACCATAGCCTTCTATGGGCTTCCAAATATCACTTTGCAAATTTCACAAGAACAGTCTTAGTGAACGGCTTCTTGAGGGTAAAGCTGTAACTCTATGAGATGAACTAACAGAACACAAGGCAGTTTCTCAGAAAGGTTCTTTTCGGTTTTTATCTTAGGATATTTCCATTTTCACTATAGCACTCTATGGGCTTCCGAATATCACTTTGCAAATTCCACAAGAACAGTATTAGCGAAAGGCTTCTTAAGGCGAAAGCTCTAACTCTTTGAGATGATTCAACAGAACACAAAGCAGTTTTTCAGAAAGCTTCTTTTCAGTTTCTTTCTTAGGCTATTTCCTTTTTCACCATAGCCCTCAATGGTCTTCCAAATATCACCTTGCAAATTCCACAAGAACAGTCTTAGCGAAAGGCTTCTGGAAGGGAAAGCTCTAATTCGGTGAGATGTATTAACAGAAAACACGCCAGTTTCTCAAGAAGCTGCTTTCTCCTTTTTAACGGGAGATATTTCCTTTTCACCCTAGCCCTCTATGGTTTACCAAATATGAATTTGCAAATTGCACAAGAAGAGTCTTAGTGAACGGCTCCTTGAGGGGAAAGCTCAAACTCTGTGAGATGAACTAACAGAACACAAAGCAGTTTCTCAGAAAGCTTCTTTTCGGTTTTTAACGGAAGATATTCCCTTTTTCACCATAGCCCTCTATAGGCTTCGAAATTTCTCTTTGCAAATTCCACAAGAACAGTCTTAGTGAAAGGCTTCTGCAGGGACAAGCTGTAACTCTGTGAGATGAATTAACAGTGCACAAAGCAGTTTCTCAGAAAGCTTCTGTTCAGTTTTTATATTAGGATATTTCCTTTTTCACCATCGCCTTCTAAGGGCTCCAAATATCACATTGCAAATTCCACAAGAACTGTCTTAGCGAAAGGCTTATTGAAGGGAAAGCTGTAACTCTGTGAGTTGAATTAAGAGAACACAAAGTAGTTTCTCAGAAAGATTCTTTCCAGTTTTAAACTGAAGTTATTTCCTTTTTCACCAAAGCCCTCTACGGGCTTCCAATATCATTTTGCAAATTTCACAAGAACAGTCTTAGTGAACGGTTTCTTGAGGGTAAAGCTGTAACTCTGTGAGATGAACTAACAGAACACAAGGCAGTTTCTCAGAAAGCTTCTTTTCGATTTTTATCTTAGGATATTTCCATTTTCACCATAGCCATCTATGGGCTTCCAAATATCACTTTGCAAATTCCACAAAAACAGCCTTAGCGACAGGCATCTTGAGGGGAAAGCTGTAACTCTGTGAGTTGATTTAACAGAAAACAAAGCAGTTGCTCAGAAAGCTTCTTTTCAGTTTTTATCTTAGGGTATTTCCTTTTTCACCATAGCCCTCTAAGGGCTTCGAAATATCACTTTGCAAATTCCACAAGAATAGTCTTAGCCAAAGACTTCTGGAGGGGACAGCTGTAACTCTGTGAGATGAATTAACAGAACTCAAAGCAGTTTCTCAGAAATCTTCTTTCCAGTTTTTAACGGAAGATATTTCCTTTTTCACCGTAGCCCTCTCTGGGCTTCCAAATATCACTTTGCAAATTCTACAAGAACAGTCTTAGTGAACGGCTTCTTGAGGGGAAAGCTGTAAATCAGTGAGATGTATTTACAGAACACAAAGCAGTTTCTCAGAAATCTTCTTTCCAGTTTTTATCTTAGGATATTTCCTTTTTCACCATAGCCCTCTATGGGCTTCCAAATATCACTATGCAAATCCCACCGGAACAGTCTTAGCGAAAGGCTTCTTGTGGAGAAAGCTGTAACGCGGTGAGATATATTAACAAAACACGCGGCAGTTTCTCAGAGTGCTTCTTTCTAGTTTTTAAGGGAAGATATTTCCTTTTTCACCATAGCCCACTATGGGCTTCCAAATATCACTTTGAAAATTTCACAAGAACAGTCTTACTGAATGGCTTCTTGAGGGGAAAGCGGTAACACTGTCAGATTAACTAAAAGAACACAAAGCAGTTTCTCAGGAAGCTTCTTCTCGGTTTTTATCTTAGGATATTTCCTTTTTCACCATAGCCATCTATGGGCTTCCAATTATCACTTTGCAAATTTCACAAGAACAGTCTTAGCGGAAGGTGTTTTCAGGGGAAAGCTCTAATTCTTTGAGATGAATTGACAGAACACACAGCAGTTTCTCAGAAAGCTTCTTTTCAGTTTTTAACTGAAGATATTTCCTTTTTCACGGTAGCCCTCTATGGGCTTCCAAATATCACTTTGCAAATACCACAACAGCAGCCTTAGCGAAAGGCTCCTTGAGGTTAAAGCTGTAACTGTGTGAGTTGAATTAACAGAAAACAAAGCAGTTTCTCAGAAAGTTTCTTTTCAGTTTTTATCTTAGGATATTTACTTTTTCACCATAGCCCTCTAAGGGCTTCCAAATGTCACTTGTCAAATTCCACAAGAACAGTCTTAGTGAACGGCTCCTTGAGCAGAATGCTGTAACTCTGTGAGATGAACTACCAGAACAGAAAGCAGTTTCTCAGAAAGGTTCTTTTCGGTTTTTATCTTAGCATATTTCCATTTTCACCATAGCCCTCTTTGGGATTCCAAATATCACTTTGCAAATTCCACAACAACAGCCTTAGCGAAAGGCTTTTTGAGGGGAAAGCTATAACCCTGTGAGATGAATTAACAGAACACAAAGCAGTTTCTCAGAAATCTTCTTTCCAGTTTTTAACGGAAGATATTTCCTTTTTCACCATAGCCCTCTAGGGTTTCCAAATATCACTTTACAAATTCCACAAAAACACTCTTAGCGAAAGTCTTCTTGAAGGGAGAACTGTAACTCTGTGAGATGAATTAACAGAACACTAAGCAGTTTCTCAGAAAGCTTCTTTCCAGTTTTTAACTGAAGGTATATCCTTTTTTACCATAGCCCTCTAAGGGCTTCCAAATATCTCTTTGCAAATTCCACAAGAACAGCCTTCGCGAAAGGCTTCTTTAGGGGAAAGCTGGAACACTGTGAGATGAATTAACAGAACACAAAGCAGCTTCTCAAAAAGCTTGTTTTCAGTTTTTATCTTAGGCTATTTCCTTATTCACCATAGCCCTCTGTGGGCTTCTAAATATCACTCTGCAAATTCCACAAGAGCCGTCGTAGCGAAAGGCTTCTTGAGGGGAAAGCTGTAACTCTTGGAGATGAATTAACAGAACACAAAGCAGTTTCTCAGAAAGTTTCTTTTCAGTTTTTAACTGAAGATATTTCCTTTTTCACCATAGCCCCCTTTGGGCTACCAAATATCACTTTGCAAATTCCACAAGAACAGTCTTAGTGAATGGCTTCTTGAGGGGAAATCTGTAACTCTGTGAGATGAATTAACAAAACACAAAGCAGTTTCTCAGAAAGCCTCTTTTCCATTTTTAATCTTAGGACATTTCCTTTTTCACCATAGACCTCAAAGGGCTACGAAATATCACTTTGTAAATTCCTAAAGAACAGTCTTAGTGAAGGGCTTCTGGAGGGGAAATCTGTAACTCTGTGAGATGAACTAACAGAACACAAAGTAGTTTCTCAGAAATCTTCTTTCCAGTTCTTAACGGAAGATATTTCCTTTTTCACCATAACCCCCTAAGGGATTCCAAATATCACTTTGCAAATTCCACAAGAACAGTCTTAGCGAAAGGTTTCCTGAGAGGAAAGTTGTAACTCTGTGAGATGAATTAACAGCACACATAGCAGCTTCTCAGATAGCTTCTTTCCAGGTTTTAACTTAAGATATTTCCTTTTTCACCGTAGCCCTCTAAGGGCTTCTAAATATCACTTTGAAAATTCCACAATAACAGCCTTATCGAAAGGCTTCTTGAGGGGAAAGCTGTACCTCTGTGAGATGAATTAGCAGAACACAAAGCAGTTTCTCAGAAAGTCTCTTTCCAGTTTTTAACTGAAGATATTTCCTTTTTCACCATAGTTCTGTATGGGCTTCCAAATATCACTTTGCAAATTCCACAAGAACAGTCTTAGCGAAAGGCTTCTGGAGGGGAAGCTGTAACCCTGTGAGATGAATTAACAGAACACAAAGCAGTTTCTGAGAAAGCTTCTTTTCAGTTTTTATCTTTGAATATTTCCTTTTTCACCATAGCCCTCTATGGGCTTCCAAAGATCACTTTGCAAATTCCACAAGAAAAGTCTTAGTGATCGGCTTCTTGAGGGGAAAGCTGTAACTCTGTGAGAAGTATTAGCAGAACACAAAGCAGTTTCTCAGAAATCTTCTTTCCAGGTTTTAACGGAAGATATTTCCTTTTTCACCATAGCCCTTTATGGGCTTCCAAATATCACATTGCAAATTCCACAAGAACAGTCTTAGCGAAAGACTTCTTGAGGGGAATGCTGTAAGTCTGCGAGATGAATTAACAGAACACAAAGCAGTTTCTCAGAAATCTTCTTTCCAGTTTTTAACTGAAGATATTTGCTTTTTCACCACAGCCATATAACGGCATCCAAATATCACTCTGCAAACTGCACAAGAACAGAATTAGCGAAAGGCTTCTTGAGGGGAAAGCTGTAACCCTTTGAGTTGAATTGACAGAACACAAAGCAGTTTCTCAGGAAGCTTATTTTCAGTTTCTATCTTAGGTAATTCCTTTTTCAAAATAGACTTCTATTGGCTTCCAAATATGACTTGCAAATTCCACAAGAGCCGTCGTAGCGAAAGGCTTCTTGAGGGGAAAGCTGTAACTCTTGGAGATGAATTAACAGAACACAAAGCAGTTTCTCAGAAATCTTCTTTCCAGTATTTAACGGAAGAAATTTCCTTTTTCACCATAGCCCTCTATGGACTTCCAAATATCACTTTGCAAATCCCACAAGAACAGTCCTAGCGAATGTCTTCTTGAGGGGAAAGCTGTAACTCGGTGAGGTGCATTAAGAGAACACATGGCGGTTCCTCAGAAAGCTTATTTCCAGTTTTTAAGAGAAGATAGTTCCTTTTTCGCCATAGCCCTCTATGGGCTTCCAAATATCACTTTGCAAATCCCACAAGAAAAGTCTTAGTGATCGGCTTCTTGAGGGGATATCTGTAACTCTGTGAGATGTATTAGCAGAACACAAAGGAGTTTCTCAGAAATCTTCTTTCCAGTTTTTAACGGAAGATATTTCCTTTTTCACCATAGCCCTCTGCGGGCTTCCAAATATCACGTTGCAAATTCCACAAGAACAATCTTAGTGAAAGGCTTCTGGAGGGGAAATCTATATCACCATGAGATCAATTAAGAAAACACAATGCAGTTTCTCAGAAAGCATCTTTTCACTTTTTATCTTAGGATACTTCCTTTTTCACCATAGCCCTCTAGGAGCTTCCAAATATCACTTTGCAAATTCCACAAGAACAGTCTTAACGAAAGGCTTCTTGAGGTGAAATCTGTAGTCTTTGAGAGGAATTAACAGAACACAAAGAAGTCTCTCAGAAAGCTTCTTTCCTGTTTTTAATGGAAGATATTTCCTTTTTCACCATACTCCTCTATGGGCTTCCAAGTATCTCTTTGGAAATTCCACAAGAACAGTCTTAGCGAAAGGCTTCTTGCGGGAAAGCTGTAACTCTGTGAGGCCTCTATGGGCTTCCAAATATCCCTTTGGAAATTCCACAAGAACAGTCTTAGCGAAAGGCTTCTTGAGGGGAAAGCTGTAACTCTGTGCGATGAATTAACAGAACACGAAGCAGTTTCTCGGAATGCTTCTTTCCAGTTTTTAACGGAAGATATTGCCTTTTTCACCATAGCCCTCTACGGGCTTCCAAATATCACTTTACCAATTCCACAAAAAGAGCCTTAGAGAGAGCCTTCTTGAAGGGAAAGCTGTAACTCTCTGAGCTCATTTAACAGAGCACAGAGCAGTTTCTCAGAATGCTTCTTTTCAGTTTTTAACTTAGGATATTTCCTTTTTCACCACAGCCCTCTATGGGCTTCCAAATATCACTTCGCAAGTTCCACACGAACAGTGTTAGCAAAAGGCTTCTAGAGGCGAAAGTTGTAACTCTGTAAGAAGAACTAACAGAACACAAAGCAGTTTCTCAGAAAGCTTCTTTCCAGTTTTTAACGGAAGACATTTCCTTTTACACCATAGCCCACTATGGGTTTCCAAATATCACTTTGCAAATTCCATAAGAACAGTCTCAGTGAAAGGCTTCTTGAGGGGAAAGCAGTAACTCTGTGAGATGAATTAACAGTACACAAAGTAGTTTCTCAGACAGCTTCTTTCCAGTATGTAGCTGAAGATATTTACTCTTTCACCATAGCCCTCTATGGGCTTCAAAATATCACTTTGCAAATTCCACAAGAACTGTCTTAGTGAAACCCTCTTTGAGGTGAAAGCTGTAACTCTGTGAGATGAATTAACAGAACACAAAGCAGTTTCTCAGAAATTTTCTTTTCGGTTTTTAACGGAAGATATTTCCATTTTCACCATAGCCCTCTAGGGTCTTCCAAATATCACTTTGCAAATTCCACAAGAACAGACTTAGCGAAAGGCTTCTTGAGGGAAAGCTGTAACTCTCTGAGATGAATTAACAGAACACAAAGCAGTTTCTCAGAAATTTTCTATCCAGTTTTTAACGGAAGATATTTCCTTTTTCACCATAGCATTCTAAGGGCTTCCAAATATCACTTTGAAAATTCCACAAGAACAGTCTTAACGAAAGGCTTCTGGAGGAGAAAGCTGTAACTCTGTGAGATGAATTAACAGAACACAAAGCAGTTTCTCAGAAAGCTTCTTTCCAGTTTATATCGGAAGATATTTCCGTTTTCACCACAGCCCTCTATGGGCTTTCAAATATGACTTTGAATATTCCACAAGAACATTCTTAGCGAAGGCTTCTTGTGGGGAAAGCTGTAACTCGGTCAGATGTATAATTAACAGAACACACGGCAGTTTCTCAGAAAGCTTCTTTTCAGTTTTTAACTGAAGATATTGCCGTTTTCATCATAGCCCTCTATGAGCTTCCAAATAGCACTTTGCAAATTCCACAGGAACAGTCTTAGCGAAAGGCCTCTGGAAGGGAAAGTTGTAACTCTGTGAGATGAGTTAACAGAACACAAAGCAGTTTCTATGAAAGCTTCTTTTCAGTTTTTATCTTAGGATATTTCCTTTTTCATCATAGCCCTGAATGGGCTTCGAAATATGACCTTGCAAATTACAAAACAACAGTCTTAGCGAAAGGTTTCTGGAGGGGAAAGCTGTAACTCTCTGACATGAATTAGCAGAACACAAAGCAGTTTCTCAGAAAGATTCTTTCCAGTTTTTAACGGAAGATATTTCTTTTTTCACCATAGCCCTCTATGGGCTTCCAAATATCACTTTGCAAATGCCACAAGAACAGTCTTAGCAAAAGACTTCTTGAGGCGAAAGCTGTACCTCTGTGAGATAAATTAACAGAACACAAAGCAGTTTCTCAGAAAACTTCTTTCCGGTTTTTAACTGAGGATATTTCCTTTTTCACCATAGCCCTCCATGGGCTTCCAAATATCACTTTGCACATCCCACAAGGACAGTCTTAGCGAAAGGTTTCTAGAGGGGAAAGCTGCAACTCTGTGAGATGAATTAACAGAACACAAAGCACTTTCTCAGAAAGCTTCTTTCCAGTTTTAACGGGAGATATTTCCTTTTTAACCATAGCCCTGTATGGGCTTCCAAATAACACTTTGCAAATTCCACAACAGCAGTCTTAGCGAAAGTCTTCTTGAGGGGAAAGCTGTAACACTGTGAGTTGAATTGACAGAACACAAGGCAGTTTTTCAGAAAGCTTCTTATCAGTTTTCATCTTAGGCTATTTCCTTTTTCAACATAGCCCTCTAGGGGCTTCCAATTATCACTTTCCAAATTCCACAAAAACAATCTTAGTTAACGGCTTCTTGAGGGGAAAGCTGTAACGTTGTGAGATGAATAAACAGAACACAAAACAGTTTCTCAGAAAGCTTCTTTCCGGTTTTTAACGGAAAATATTTCCTATTTCACCATAGCCCTCCATGGGCTACCAAATTACACTTTGCAAATTCCACAAGAACAGTCTTAGCGAAAGGCTTCTGGAGGGATATGCTGTAACTCTGTGAGATGAATTAACAGAACACAAAGCAGTTTCTCAGAAAGCTTCTTTTCAGTTTTTAATGGAACATATTTCCTTTTTCACAGTAGCCCTATATAAGATTCCAAATATCACTTTGCAAATTCCACAAGAAGAGTCTTAGCGAAAGGCTTCTTGAGGTGAAAGTTGTAACTCTGTGAGATGAATTAACAGAACACAAAGAAGTTTCTCAGAAATCTTCTTTCTGGTTTTTATCGGAAGATATTGCTTTTTCACCATAGCCCTCTAAGGGCTTCCCAGAAAGCTTCTTTCTAGTTTCTAATTGAAGGTATTTCCTTTTTCACCATAGCCTTCTATGGGCTTCCAAATATCACTTTGCAAATTTCACAAGAACAGTCTTAGTGAACGGCTTCTTGAGGGTAAAGCTGTAACTCTATGAGATGAACTAACAGAACACAAGGCAGTTTCTCAGAAAGGTTCTTTTCGGTTTTTATCTTAGGATATTTCCATTTTCACTATAGCACTCTATGGGCTTCCGAATATCACTTTGCAAATTCCACAAGAACAGTATTAGCGAAAGGCTTCTTAAGGCGAAAGCTCTAACTCTTTGAGATGATTCAACAGAACACAAAGCAGTTTTTCAGAAAGCTTCTTTTCAGTTTCTTTCTTAGGCTATTTCCTTTTTCACCATAGCCCTCAATGGTCTTCCAAATATCACCTTGCAAATTCCACAAGAACAGTCTTAGCGAAAGGCTTCTGGAAGGGAAAGCTCTAATTCGGTGAGATGTATTAACAGAAAACACGCCAGTTTCTCAAGAAGCTGCTTTCTCCTTTTTAACGGGAGATATTTCCTTTTCCACCATAGCCCTCTATGGTTTACCAAATATGAATTTGCAAATTGCACAAGAAGAGTCTTAGTGAACGGCTCCTTGAGGGGAAAGCTCAAACTCTGTGAGATGAACTAACAGAACACAAAGCAGTTTCTCAGAAAGCTTCTTTTCGGTTTTTAACGGAAGATATTCCCTTTTTCACCATAGCCCTCTATAGGCTTCGAAATTTCTCTTTGCAAATTCCACAAGAACAGTCTTAGTGAAAGGCTTCTGCAGGGACAAGCTGTAACTCTGTGAGATGAATTAACAGTACACAAAGCAGTTTCTCAGAAAGCTTCTGTTCAGTTTTTATATTAGGATATTTCCTTTTTCACCATCGCCTTCTAAGGGCTCCAAATATCTCATTGCAAATTCCACAAGAACTGTCTTAGCGAAAGGCTTACTGAAGGGAAAGCTGTAACTCTGTGAGTTGAATTAAGAGAACACAAAGTAGTTTCTCAGAAGGATTCTTCCCAGTTTTAAACTGAAGTTATTTCCTTTTTCACCAAAGCCCTCTACGGGCTTCCAATATCATTTTGCAAATTTCACAAGAACAGTCTTAGTGAACGGTTTCTTGAGGGTAAAGCTGTAACTCTGTGAGATGAACTAACAGAACACAAGGCAGTTTCTCAGAAAGCTTCTTTTCGATTTTTATCTTAGGATATTTCCATTTTCACCATAGCCATCTATGGGCTTCCAAATATCACTTTGCAAATTCCACAAAAACAGCCTTAGCGACAGGCATCTTGAGGGGAAAGCTGTAACTCTGTGAGTTGATTTAACAGAAAACAAAGAAGTTGCTCAGAAAGCTTCTTTTCAGTTTTTATCTTAGGGTATTTCCTTTTTCACCATAGCCCTCTAAGGGCTTCGAAATATCACTTTGCAAATTCCACAAGAATAGTCTTAGCCAAAGACTTCTGGAGGGGACAGCTGTAACTCTGTGAGATGAATTAACAGAAATCAAAGCAGTTTCTCAAAAATCTTCTTTCCAGTTTTTAACGGAAGATATTTCCTTTTTCACCGTAGCCCTCTCTGGGCTTCCAAATATCACTTTGCAAATTCTACAAGAACAGTCTTAGTGAACGGCTTCTTGAGGGGAAAGCTGTAAATCAGTGAGATGAATTTACAGAACACAAAGCAGTTTCTCAGAAATCTTCTTTCCAGTTTTTATCTTAGGATATTTCCTTTTTCACCATAGCCCTCTATGGGCTTCCAAATATCACTATGCAAATCCCACCGGAACAGTCTTAGCGAAAGGCTTCTTGTGGAGAAAGCTGTAACGCGGTGAGATATATTAACAAAACACGCGGCAGTTTCTCAGAGTGCTTCTTTCTAGTTTTTAAGGGAAGATATTTCCTTTTTCACCATAGCCCACTATGGGCTTCCAAATATCACTTTGAAAATTTCACAAGAACAGTCTTACTGAATGGCTTCTTGAGGGGAAAGCGGTAACACTGTCAGATTAACTAAAAGAACACAAAGCAGTTTCTCAGGAAGCTTCTTCTCGGTTTTTATCTTAGGATATTTCCTTTTTCACCATAGCCCACTATGGGCTTCCAAATATCACTTTGAAAATTTCACAAGAACAGTCTTACTGAATGGCTTCTTGAGGGGAAAGCGGTAACACTGTCAGATTAACTAAAAGAACACAAAGCAGTTTCTCAGGAAGCTTCTTCTCGGTTTTTATCTTAGGATATTTCCTTTTTCACCATAGCCATCTATGGGCTTCCAATTATCACTTTGCAAATTTCACAAGAACAGTCTTAGCGGAAGGTGTTTTCAGGGGAAAGCTCTAATTCTTTGAGATGAATTGACAGAACACACAGCAGTTTCTCAGAAAGCTTCTTTTCAGTTTTTAACTGAAGATATTTCCTTTTTCACAGTAGCCCTCTATGGGCTTCCAAATATCACTTTGCAAATACCACAACAGCAGCCTTAGCGAAAGGCTCCTTGAGGTTAAAGCTGTAACTGTGTGAGTTGAATTAACAGAAAACAAAGCAGTTTCTCAGAAAGTTTCTTTTCAGTTTTTATCTTAGGATATTTACTTTTTCACCATAGCCCTCTAAGGGCTTCCAAATGTCACTTGTCAAATTCCACAAGAACAGTCTTAGTGAACGGCTCCTTGAGCAGAATGCTGTAACTCTGTGAGATGAACTACCAGAACAGAAAGCAGTTTCTCAGAAAGGTTCTTTTCGGTTTTTATCTTAGCATATTTCCATTTTCACCATAGCCCTCTTTGGGATTCCAAATATCACTTTGCAAATTCCACAACAACAGCCTTAGCGAAAGGCTTTTTGAGGGGAAAGCTATAACCCTGTGAGATGAATTAACAGAACACAAAGCAGTTTCTCAGAAATCTTCTTTCCAGTTTTTAACGGAAGATATTTCCTTTTTCACCATAGCCCTCTAGGGTTTCCAAATATCACTTTACAAATTCCACAAAAACACTCTTAGCGAAAGTCTTCTTGAAGGGAGAACTGTAACTCTGTGAGATGAATTAACAGAACACTAAGCAGTTTCTCAGAAAGCTTCTTTCCAGTTTTTAACTGAAGGTATATCCTTTTTTACCATAGCCCTCTAAGGGCTTCCAAATATCTCTTTGCAAATTCCACAAGAACAGCCTTCGCGAAAGGCTTCTTTAGGGGAAAGCTGGAACACTGTGAGATGAATTAACAGAACACAAAGCAGCTTCTCAAAAAGCTTGTTTTCAGTTTTTATCTTAGGCTATTTCCTTATTCACCATAGCCCTCTGTGGGCTTCTAAATATCACTCTGCAAATTCCACAAGAGCCGTCGTAGCGAAAGGCTTCTTGAGGGGAAAGCTGTAACTCTTGGAGATGAATTAACAGAACACAAAGCAGTTTCTCAGAAAGTTTCTTTTCAGTTTTTAACTGAAGATATTTCCTTTTTCACCATAGCCCCCTTTGGGCTACCAAATATCACTTTGCAAATTCCACAAGAACAGTCTTAGTGAATGGCTTCTTGAGGGGAAATCTGTAACTCTGTGAGATGAATTAACAAAACACAAAGCAGTTTCTCAGAAAGCCTCTTTTCCATTTTTAATCTTAGGACATTTCCTTTTTCACCATAGACCTCAAAGGGCTACGAAATATCACTTTGTAAATTCCTAAAGAACAGTCTTAGCGAAGGGCTTCTGGAGGGGAAATCTGTAACTCTGTGAGATGAACTAACAGAACACAAAGTAGTTTCTCAGAAATCTTCTTTCCAGTTCTTAACGGAAGATATTTCCTTTTTCACCATAACCCCCTAAGGGATTCCAAATATCACTTTGCAAATTCCACAAGAACAGTCTTAGCGAAAGGTTTCCTGAGAGGAAAGTTGTAACTCTGTGAGATGAATTAACAGCACACATAGCAGCTTCTCAGATAGCTTCTTTCCAGGTTTTAACTTAAGATATTTCCTTTTTCACCGTAGCCCTCTAAGGGCTTCTAAATATCACTTTGAAAATTCCACAATAACAGCCTTATCGAAAGGCTTCTTGAGGGGAAAGCTGTACCTCTGTGAGATGAATTAGCAGAACACAAAGCAGTTTCTCAGAAAGTCTCTTTCCAGTTTTTAACTGAAGATATTTCCTTTTTCACCATAGTTCTGTATGGGCTTCCAAATATCACTTTGCAAATTCCACAAGAACAGTCTTAGCGAAAGGCTTCTGGAGGGGAAGCTGTAACCCTGTGAGATGAATTAACAGAACACAAAGCAGTTTCTGAGAAAGCTTCTTTTCAGTTTTTATCTTTGAATATTTCCTTTTTCAACATAGCCCTCTATGGGCTTCCAAAGATCACTTTGCAAATTCCACAAGAAAAGTCTTAGTGATCGGCTTCTTGAGGGGAAAGCTGTAACTCTGTGAGAAGTATTAGCAGAACACAAAGCAGTTTCTCAGAAATCTTCTTTCCAGGTTTTAACGGAAGATATTTCCTTTTTCACCATAGCCCTTTATGGGCTTCCAAATATCACATTGCAAATTCCACAAGAACAGTCTTAGCGAAAGACTTCTTGAGGGGAATGCTGTAAGTCTGCGAGATGAATTAACAGAACACAAAGCAGTTTCTCAGAAATCTTCTTTCCAGTTTTTAACTGAAGATATTTGCTTTTTCACCACAGCCATAAAACGGCATCCAAATATCACTCTGCAAACTGCACAAGAACAGAATTAGCGAAAGGCTTCTTGAGGGGAAAGCTGTAACACTTTGAGTTGAATTGACAGAACACAAAGCAGTTTCTCAGGAAGCTTATTTTCAGTTTCTATCTTAGGGAATTCCTTTTTCAAAATAGACTTCTATTGGCTTCCAAATATGACTTGCAAATTCCACAAGAGCCGTCGTAGCGAAAGGCTTCTTGAGGGGAAAGCTGTAACTCTTGGAGATGAATTAACAGAACACAAAGCAGTTTCTCAGAAATCTTCTTTCCAGTATTTAACGGAAGAAATTTCCTTTTTCACCATAGCCCTCTATGGACTTCCAAATATCACTTTGCAAATCCCACAAGAACAGTCCTAGCGAATGTCTTCTTGAGGGGAAAGCTGTAACTCGGTGAGGTGCATTAAGAGAACACATGGCGGTTCCTCAGAAAGCTTATTTCCAGTTTTTAAGAGAAGATAGTTCCTTTTTCGCCATAGCCCTCTATGGGCTTCCAAATATCACTTTGCAAATCCCACAAGAAAAGTCTTAGTGATCGGCTTCTTGAGGGGATATCTGTAACTCTGTGAGATGTATTAGCAGAACACAAAGGAGTTTCTCAGAAATCTTCTTTCCAGTTTTTAACGGAAGATATTTCCTTTTTCACCATAGCCCTCTGCGGGCTTCCAAATATCACGTTGCAAATTCCACAAGAACAATCTTAGTGAAAGGCTTCTGGAGGGGAAAACTATATCACCATGAGATCAATTAAGAAAACACAATGCAGTTTCTCAGAAAGCATCTTTTCACTTTTTATCTTAGGATACTTCCTTTTTCACCATAGCCCTCTAGGAGCTTCCAAATATCACTTTGCAAATTCCACAAGAACAGTCTTAACGAAAGGCTTCTTGAGGTGAAAGCTGTAGTCTTTGAGAGGAATTAACAGAACACAAAGAAGTCTCTCAGAAAGCTTCTTTCCTGTTTTTAATGGAAGATATTTCCTTTTTCACCATACTCCTCTATGGGCTTCCAAGTATCTCTTTGGAAATTCCACAAGAACAGTCTTAGCGAAAGGCTTCTTGCGGGAAAGCTGTAACTCTGTGAGGCCTCTATGGGCTTCCAAATATCCCTTTGGAAATTCCACAAGAACAGTCTTAGCGAAAGGCTTCTTGAGGGGAAAGCTGTAACTCTGTGCGATGAATTAACAGAACACGAAGCAGTTTCTCGGAACGCTTCTTTCCAGTTTTTAACGGAAGATATTGCCTTTTTCACCATAGCCCTCTACGGGCTTCCAAATATCACTTTACCAATTCCACAAAAAGAGCCTTAGAGAGAGCCTTCTTGAAGGGAAAGCTGTAACTCTCTGAGCTCATTTAACAGAGCACAGAGCAGTTTCTCAGAATGCTTCTTTTCAGTTTTTAACTTAGGATATTTCCTTTTTCACCACAGCCCTCTATGGGCTTCCAAATATCACTTCGCAAGTTCCACACGAACAGTGTTAGCAAAAGGCTTCTAGAGGCGAAAGTTGTAACTCTGTAAGAAGAACTAACAGAACACAAAGCAGTTTCTCAGAAAGCTTCTTTCCAGTTTTTAACGGAAGACATTTCCTTTTACACCATAGCCCACTATGGGTTTCCAAATATCACTTTGCAAATTCCATAAGAACAGTCTCAGTGAAAGGCTTCTTGAGGGGAAAGCAGTAACTCTGTGAGATGAATTAACAGTACACAAAGTAGTTTCTCAGACAGCTTCTTTCCAGTATGTAGCTGAAGATATTTACTCTTTCACCATAGCCCTCTATGGGCTTCAAAATATCACTTTGCAAATTCCACAAGAACTGTCTTAGTGAAACCCTCTTTGAGGTGAAAGCTGTAACTCTGTGAGATGAATTAACAGAACACAAAGCAGTTTCTCAGAAATTTTCTTTTCGGTTTTTAACGGAAGATATTTCCATTTTCACCATAGCCCTCTAGGGTCTTCCAAATATCACTTTGCAAATTCCACAAGAACAGACTTAGCGAAAGGCTTCTTGAGGGAAAGCTGTAACTCTCTGAGATGAATTAACAGAACACAAAGCAGTTTCTCAGAAATTTTCTATCCAGTTTTTAACGGAAGATATTTCCTTTTTCACCATAGCATTCTAAGGGCTTCCAAATATCACTTTGAAAATTCCACAAGAACAGTCTTAACGAAAGGCTTCTGGAGGAGAAAGCTGTAACTCTGTGAGATGAATTAACAGAACACAAAGCAGTTTCTCAGAAAGCTTCTTTCCAGTTTATATCGGAAGATATTTCCGTTTTCACCACAGCCCTCTATGGGCTTTCAAATATGACTTTGAATATTCCACAAGAACATTCTTAGCGAAGGCTTCTTGTGGGGAAAGCTGTAACTCGGTCAGATGTATAATTAACAGAACACACGGCAGTTTCTCAGAAAGCTTCTTTTCAGTTTTTAACTGAAGATATTGCCGTTTTCATCATAGCCCTCTATGAGCTTCCAAATAGCACTTTGCAAATTCCACAGGAACAGTCTTAGCGAAAGGCCTCTGGAAGGGAAAGTTGTAACTCTGTGAGATGAATTAACAGAACACAAAGCAGTTTCTATGAAAGCTTCTTTTCAGTTTTTATCTTAGGATATTTCCTTTTTCATCATAGCCCTGAATGGGCTTCGAAATATGACCTTGCAAATTACAAAACAACAGTCTTAGCGAAAGGTTTCTGGAGGGGAAAGCTGTAACTCTCTGACATGAATTAGCAGAACACAAAGCAGTTTCTCAGAAAGATTCTTTCCAGTTTTTAACGGAAGATATTTCTTTTTTCACCATAGCCCTCTATGGGCTTCCAAATATCACTTTGCAAATGCCACAAGAACAGTCTTAGCAAAAGACTTCTTGAGGCGAAAGCTGTACCTCTGTGAGATAAATTAACAGAACACAAAGCAGTTTCTCAGAAAACTTCTTTCCGGTTTTTAACTGAGGATATTTCCTTTTTCACCATAGCCCTCCATGGGCTTCCAAATATCACTTTGCACATCCCACAAGGACAGTCTTAGCGAAAGGTTTCTAGAGGGGAAAGCTGCAACTCTGTGAGATGAATTAACAGAACACAAAGCAGTTTCTCAGAAAGCTTCTTTCCAGTTTTAACGGGAGATATTTCCTTTTTAACCATAGCCCTGTATGGGCTTCCAAATATCACTTTGCAAATTCCACAACAGCAGTCTTAGCGAAAGTCTTCTTGAGGGGAAAGCTGTAACACTGTGAGTTGAATTGACAGAACACAAGGCAGTTTTTCAGAAAGCTTCTTATCAGTTTTCATCTTAGGCTATTTCCTTTTTCAACATAGCCCTCTAGGGGCTTCCAAATATCACTTTCCAAATTCCACAAAAACAATCTTAGTTAACGGCTTCTTGAGGGGAAAGCTGTAACGTTGTGAGATGAATAAACAGAACACAAAACAGTTTCTCAGAAAGCTTCTTTCCGGTTTTTAACGGAAAATATTTCCTATTTCACCATAGCCCTCCATGGGCTACCAAATTACACTTTGCAAATTCCACAAGAACAGTCTTAGCGAAAGGCTTCTGGAGGGATATGCTGTAACTCTGTGAGATGAATTAACAGAACACAAAGCAGTTTCTCAGAAAGCTTCTTTTCAGTTTTTAACGGAACATATTTCCTTTTTCACAGTAGCCCTATATAAGATTCCAAATATCACTTTGCAAATTCCACAAGAAGAGTCTTAGCGAAAGGCTTCTTGAGGTGAAAGTTGTAACTCTGTGAGATGAATTAACAGAACACAAAGAAGTTTCTCAGAAATCTTCTTTCTGGTTTTTATCGGAAGATATTGCTTTTTCACCATAGCCCTCTAAGGGCTTCCCAGAAAGCTTCTTTCTAGTTTCTAATTGAAGGTATTTCCTTTTTCACCATAGCCTTCTATGGGCTTCCAAATATCACTTTGCAAATTTCACAAGAACAGTCTTAGTGAACGGCTTCTTGAGGGTAAAGCTGTAACTCTATGAGATGAACTAACAGAACACAAGGCAGTTTCTCAGAAAGGTTCTTTTCGGTTTTTATCTTAGGATATTTCCATTTTCACTATAGCACTCTATGGGCTTCCGAATATCACTTTGCAAATTCCACAAGAACAGTATTAGCGAAAGGCTTCTTAAGGCGAAAGCTCTAACTCTTTGAGATGATTCAACAGAACACAAAGCAGTTTTTCAGAAAGCTTCTTTTCAGTTTCTTTCTTAGGCTATTTCCTTTTTCACCATAGCCCTCAATGGTCTTCCAAATATCACCTTGCAAATTCCACAAGAACAGTCTTAGCGAAAGGCTTCTGGAAGGGAAAGCTCTAATTCGGTGAGATGTATTAACAGAAAACACGCCAGTTTCTCAAGAAGCTGCTTTCTCCTTTTTAACGGGAGATATTTCCTTTTCACCCTAGCCCTCTATGGTTTACCAAATATGAATTTGCAAATTGCACAAGAAGAGTCTTAGTGAACGGCTCCTTGAGGGGAAAGCTCAAACTCTGTGAGATGAACTAACAGAACACAAAGCAGTTTCTCAGAAAGCTTCTTTTCGGTTTTTAACGGAAGATATTCCCTTTTTCACCATAGCCCTCTATAGGCTTCGAAATTTCTCTTTGCAAATTCCACAAGAACAGTCTTAGTGAAAGGCTTCTGCAGGGACAAGCTGTAACTCTGTGAGATGAATTAACAGTGCACAAAGCAGTTTCTCAGAAAGCTTCTGTTCAGTTTTTATATTAGGATATTTCCTTTTTCACCATCGCCTTCTAAGGGCTCCAAATATCACATTGCAAATTCCACAAGAACTGTCTTAGCGAAAGGCTTATTGAAGGGAAAGCTGTAACTCTGTGAGTTGAATTAAGAGAACACAAAGTAGTTTCTCAGAAAGATTCTTTCCAGTTTTAAACTGAAGTTATTTCCTTTTTCACCAAAGCCCTCTACGGGCTTCCAATATCATTTTGCAAATTTCACAAGAACAGTCTTAGTGAACGGTTTCTTGAGGGTAAAGCTGTAACTCTGTGAGATGAACTAACAGAACACAAGGCAGTTTCTCAGAAAGCTTCTTTTCGATTTTTATCTTAGGATATTTCCATTTTCACCATAGCCATCTATGGGCTTCCAAATATCACTTTGCAAATTCCACAAAAACAGCCTTAGCGACAGGCATCTTGAGGGGAAAGCTGTAACTCTGTGAGTTGATTTAACAGAAAACAAAGCAGTTGCTCAGAAAGCTTCTTTTCAGTTTTTATCTTAGGGTATTTCCTTTTTCACCATAGCCCTCTAAGGGCTTCGAAATATCACTTTGCAAATTCCACAAGAATAGTCTTAGCCAAAGACTTCTGGAGGGGACAGCTGTAACTCTGTGAGATGAATTAACAGAACTCAAAGCAGTTTCTCAGAAATCTTCTTTCCAGTTTTTAACGGAAGATATTTCCTTTTTCACCGTAGCCCTCTCTGGGCTTCCAAATATCACTTTGCAAATTCTACAAGAACAGTCTTAGTGAACGGCTTCTTGAGGGGAAAGCTGTAAATCAGTGAGATGTATTTACAGAACACAAAGCAGTTTCTCAGAAATCTTCTTTCCAGTTTTTATCTTAGGATATTTCCTTTTTCACCATAGCCCTCTATGGGCTTCCAAATATCACTATGCAAATCCCACCGGAACAGTCTTAGCGAAAGGCTTCTTGTGGAGAAAGCTGTAACGCGGTGAGATATATTAACAAAACACGCGGCAGTTTCTCAGAGTGCTTCTTTCTAGTTTTTAAGGGAAGATATTTCCTTTTTCACCATAGCCCACTATGGGCTTCCAAATATCACTTTGAAAATTTCACAAGAACAGTCTTACTGAATGGCTTCTTGAGGGGAAAGCGGTAACACTGTCAGATTAACTAAAAGAACACAAAGCAGTTTCTCAGGAAGCTTCTTCTCGGTTTTTATCTTTGGATATTTCCTTTTTCACCATAGCCATCTATGGGCTTCCAATTATCACTTTGCAAATTTCACAAGAACAGTCTTAGCGGAAGGTGTTTTCAGGGGAAAGCTCTAATTCTTTGAGATGAATTGACAGAACACACAGCAGTTTCTCAGAAAGCTTCTTTTCAGTTTTTAACTGAAGATATTTCCTTTTTCACGGTAGCCCTCTATGGGCTTCCAAATATCACTTTGCAAATACCACAACAGCAGCCTTAGCGAAAGGCTCCTTGAGGTTAAAGCTGTAACTGTGTGAGTTGAATTAACAGAAAACAAAGCAGTTTCTCAGAAAGTTTCTTTTCAGTTTTTATCTTAGGATATTTACTTTTTCACCATAGCCCTCTAAGGGCTTCCAAATGTCACTTGTCAAATTCCACAAGAACAGTCTTAGTGAACGGCTCCTTGAGCAGAATGCTGTAACTCTGTGAGATGAACTACCAGAACAGAAAGCAGTTTCTCAGAAAGGTTCTTTTCGGTTTTTATCTTAGCATATTTCCATTTTCACCATAGCCCTCTTTGGGATTCCAAATATCACTTTGCAAATTCCACAACAACAGCCTTAGCGAAAGGCTTTTTGAGGGGAAAGCTATAACCCTGTGAGATGAATTAACAGAACACAAAGCAGTTTCTCAGAAATCTTCTTTCCAGTTTTTAACGGAAGATATTTCCTTTTTCACCATAGCCCTCTAGGGTTTCCAAATATCACTTTACAAATTCCACAAAAACACTCTTAGCGAAAGTCTTCTTGAAGGGAGAACTGTAACTCTGTGAGATGAATTAACAGAACACTAAGCAGTTTCTCAGAAAGCTTCTTTCCAGTTTTTAACTGAAGGTATATCCTTTTTTACCATAGCCCTCTAAGGGCTTCCAAATATCTCTTTGCAAATTCCACAAGAACAGCCTTCGCGAAAGGCTTCTTTAGGGGAAAGCTGGAACACTGTGAGATGAATTAACAGAACACAAAGCAGCTTCTCAAAAAGCTTGTTTTCAGTTTTTATCTTAGGCTATTTCCTTATTCACCATAGCCCTCTGTGGGCTTCTAAATATCACTCTGCAAATTCCACAAGAGCCGTCGTAGCGAAAGGCTTCTTGAGGGGAAAGCTGTAACTCTTGGAGATGAATTAACAGAACACAAAGCAGTTTCTCAGAAAGTTTCTTTTCAGTTTTTAACTGAAGATATTTCCTTTTTCACCATAGCCCCCTTTGGGCTACCAAATATCACTTTGCAAATTCCACAAGAACAGTCTTAGTGAATGGCTTCTTGAGGGGAAATCTGTAACTCTGTGAGATGAATTAACAAAACACAAAGCAGTTTCTCAGAAAGCCTCTTTTCCATTTTTAATCTTAGGACATTTCCTTTTTCACCATAGACCTCAAAGGGCTACGAAATATCACTTTGTAAATTCCTAAAGAACAGTCTTAGCGAAGGGCTTCTGGAGGGGAAATCTGTAACTCTGTGAGATGAACTCACAGAACACAAAGTAGTTTCTCAGAAATCTTCTTTCCAGTTCTTAACGGAAGATATTTCCTTTTTCACCATAACCCCCTAAGGGATTCCAAATATCACTTTGCAAATTCCACAAGAACAGTCTTAGCGAAAGGTTTCCTGAGAGGAAAGTTGTAACTCTGTGAGATGAATTAACAGCACACATAGCAGCTTCTCAGATAGCTTCTTTCCAGGTTTTAACTTAAGATATTTCCTTTTTCACCGTAGCCCTCTAAGGGCTTCTAAATATCACTTTGAAAATTCCACAATAACAGCCTTATCGAAAGGCTTCTTGAGGGGAAAGCTGTACCTCTGTGAGATGAATTAGCAGAACACAAAGCAGTTTCTCAGAAAGTCTCTTTCCAGTTTTTAACTGAAGATATTTCCTTTTTCACCATAGTTCTGTATGGGCTTCCAAATATCACTTTGCAAATTCCACAAGAACAGTCTTAGCGAAAGGCTTCTGGAGGGGAAGCTGTAACCCTGTGAGATGAATTAACAGAACACAAAGCAGTTTCTGAGAAAGCTTCTTTTCAGTTTTTATCTTTGAATATTTCCTTTTTCACCATAGCCCTCTATGGGCTTCCAAAGATCACTTTGCAAATTCCACAAGAAAAGTCTTAGTGATCGGCTTCTTGAGGGGAAAGCTGTAACTCTGTGAGAAGTATTAGCAGAACACAAAGCAGTTTCTCAGAAATCTTCTTTCCAGGTTTTAACGGAAGATATTTCCTTTTTCACCATAGCCCTTTATGGGCTTCCAAATATCACATTGCAAATTCCACAAGAACAGTCTTAGCGAAAGACTTCTTGAGGGGAATGCTGTAAGTCTGCGAGATGAATTAACAGAACACAAAGCAGTTTCTCAGAAATCTTCTTTCCAGTTTTTAACTGAAGATATTTGCTTTTTCACCACAGCCATATAACGGCATCCAAATATCACTCTGCAAACTGCACAAGAACAGAATTAGCGAAAGGCTTCTTGAGGGGAAAGCTGTAACCCTTTGAGTTGAATTGACAGAACACAAAGCAGTTTCTCAGGAAGCTTATTTTCAGTTTCTATCTTAGGTAATTCCTTTTTCAAAATAGACTTCTATTGGCTTCCAAATATGACTTGCAAATTCCACAAGAGCCGTCGTAGCGAAAGGCTTCTTGAGGGGAAAGCTGTAACTCTTGGAGATGAATTAACAGAACACAAAGCAGTTTCTCAGAAATCTTCTTTCCAGTATTTAACGGAAGAAATTTCCTTTTTCACCATAGCCCTCTATGGACTTCCAAATATCACTTTGCAAATCCCACAAGAACAGTCCTAGCGAATGTCTTCTTGAGGGGAAAGCTGTAACTCGGTGAGGTGCATTAAGAGAACACATGGCGGTTCCTCAGAAAGCTTATTTCCAGTTTTTAAGAGAAGATAGTTCCTTTTTCGCCATAGCCCTCTATGGGCTTCCAAATATCACTTTGCAAATCCCACAAGAAAAGTCTTAGTGATCGGCTTCTTGAGGGGATATCTGTAACTCTGTGAGATGTATTAGCAGAACACAAAGGAGTTTCTCAGAAATCTTCTTTCCAGTTTTTAACGGAAGATATTTCCTTTTTCACCATAGCCCTCTGTGGGCTTCCAAATATCACGTTGCAAATTCCACAAGAACAATCTTAGTGAAAGGCTTCTGGAGGGGAAATCTATATCACCATGAGATCAATTAAGAAAACACAATGCAGTTTCTCAGAAAGCATCTTTTCACTTTTTATCTTAGGATACTTCCTTTTTCACCATAGCCCTCTAGGAGCTTCCAAATATCACTTTGCAAATTCCACAAGAACAGTCTTAACGAAAGGCTTCTTGAGGTGAAAGCTGTAGTCTTTGAGAGGAATTAACAGAACACAAAGAAGTCTCTCAGAAAGCTTCTTTCCTGTTTTTAATGGAAGATATTTCCTTTTTCACCATACTCCTCTATGGGCTTCCAAGTATCTCTTTGGAAATTCCACAAGAACAGTCTTAGCGAAAGGCTTCTTGCGGGAAAGCTGTAACTCTGTGAGGCCTCTATGGGCTTCGAAATATCCCTTTGGAAATTCCACAAGAACAGTCTTAGCGAAAGGCTTCTTGAGGGGAAAGCTGTAACTCTGTGCGATGAATTAACAGAACACGAAGCAGTTTCTCGGAACGCTTCTTTCCAGTTTTTAACGGAAGATATTGCCTTTTTCACCATAGCCCTCTACGGGCTTCCAAATATCACTTTACCAATTCCACAAAAAGAGCCTTAGAGAGAGCCTTCTTGAAGGGAAAGCTGTAACTCTCTGAGCTCATTTAACAGAGCACAGAGCAGTTTCTCAGAATGCTTCTTTTCAGTTTTTAACTTAGGATATTTCCTTTTTCACCACAGCCCTCTATGGGCTTCCAAATATCACTTCGCAAGTTCCACACGAACAGTGTTAGCAAAAGGCTTCTAGAGGCGAAAGTTGTAACTCTGTAAGAAGAACTAACAGAACACAAAGCAGTTTCTCAGAAAGCTTCTTTCCAGTTTTTAACGGAAGACATTTCCTTTTACACCATAGCCCACTATGGGTTTCCAAATATCACTTTGCAAATTCCATAAGAACAGTCTCAGTGAAAGGCTTCTTGAGGGGAAAGCAGTAACTCTGTGAGATGAATTAACAGTACACAAAGTAGTTTCTCAGACAGCTTCTTTCCAGTATGTAGCTGAAGATATTTACTCTTTCACCATAGCCCTCTATGGGCTTCAAAATATCACTTTGCAAATTCCACAAGAACTGTCTTAGTGAAACCCTCTTTGAGGTGAAAGCTGTAACTCTGTGAGATGAATTAACAGAACACAAAGCAGTTTCTCAGAAATTTTCTTTTCGGTTTTTAACGGAAGATATTTCCATTTTCACCATAGCCCTCTAGGGTCTTCCAAATATCACTTTGCAAATTCCACAAGAACAGACTTAGCGAAAGGCTTCTTGAGGGAAAGCTGTAACTCTCTGAGATGAATTAACAGAACACAAAGCAGTTTCTCAGAAATTTTCTATCCAGTTTTTAACGGAAGATATTTCCTTTTTCACCATAGCATTCTAAGGGCTTCCAAATATCACTTTGAAAATTCCACAAGAACAGTCTTAACGAAAGGCTTCTGGAGGAGAAAGCTGTAACTCTGTGAGATGAATTAACAGAACACAAAGCAGTTTCTCAGAAAGCTTCTTTCCAGTTTATATCGGAAGATATTTCCGTTTTCACCACAGCCCTCTATGGGCTTTCAAATATGACTTTGAATATTCCACAAGAACATTCTTAGCGAAGGCTTCTTGTGGGGAAAGCTGTAACTCGGTCAGATGTATAATTAACAGAACACACGGCAGTTTCTCAGAAAGCTTCTTTTCAGTTTTTAACTGAAGATATTGCCGTTTTCATCATAGCCCTCTATGAGCTTCCAAATAGCACTTTGCAAATTCCACAGGAACAGTCTTAGCGAAAGGCCTCTGGAAGGGAAAGTTGTAACTCTGTGAGATGAATTAACAGAACACAAAGCAGTTTCTATGAAAGCTTCTTTTCAGTTTTTATCTTAGGATATTTCCTTTTTCATCATAGCCCTGAATGGGCTTCGAAATATGACCTTGCAAATTACAAAACAACAGTCTTAGCGAAAGGTTTCTGGAGGGGAAAGCTGTAACTCTCTGACATGAATTAGCAGAACACAAAGCAGTTTCTCAGAAAGATTCTTTCCAGTTTTTAACGGAAGATATTTCTTTTTTCACCATAGCCCTCTATGGGCTTCCAAATATCACTTTGCAAATGCCACAAGAACAGTCTTAGCAAAAGACTTCTTGAGGCGAAAGCTGTACCTCTGTGAGATAAATTAACAGAACACAAAGCAGTTTCTCAGAAAACTTCTTTCCGGTTTTTAACTGAGGATATTTCCTTTTTCACCATAGCCCTCCATGGGCTTCCAAATATCACTTTGCACATCCCACAAGGACAGTCTTAGCGAAAGGTTTCTAGAGGGGAAAGCTGCAACTCTGTGAGATGAATTAACAGAACACAAAGCACTTTCTCAGAAAGCTTCTTTCCAGTTTTAACGGGAGATATTTCCTTTTTAACCATAGCCCTGTATGGGCTTCCAAATAACACTTTGCAAATTCCACAACAGCAGTCTTAGCGAAAGTCTTCTTGAGGGGAAAGCTGTAACACTGTGAGTTGAATTGACAGAACACAAGGCAGTTTTTCAGAAAGCTTCTTATCAGTTTTCATCTTAGGCTATTTCCTTTTTCAACATAGCCCTCTAGGGGCTTCCAATTATCACTTTCCAAATTCCACAAAAACAATCTTAGTTAACGGCTTCTTGAGGGGAAAGCTGTAACGTTGTGAGATGAATAAACAGAACACAAAACAGTTTCTCAGAAAGCTTCTTTCCGGTTTTTAACGGAAAATATTTCCTATTTCACCATAGCCCTCCATGGGCTACCAAATTACACTTTGCAAATTCCACAAGAACAGTCTTAGCGAAAGGCTTCTGGAGGGATATGCTGTAACTCTGTGAGATGAATTAACAGAACACAAAGCAGTTTCTCAGAAAGCTTCTTTTCAGTTTTTAACGGAACATATTTCCTTTTTCACAGTAGCCCTATATAAGATTCCAAATATCACTTTGCAAATTCCACAAGAAGAGTCTTAGCGAAAGGCTTCTTGAGGTGAAAGTTGTAACTCTGTGAGATGAATTAACAGAACACAAAGAAGTTTCTCAGAAATCTTCTTTCTGGTTTTTATCGGAAGATATTGCTTTTTCACCATAGCCCTCTAAGGGCTTCCCAGAAAGCTTCTTTCTAGTTTCTAATTGAAGGTATTTCCTTTTTCACCATAGCCTTCTATGGGCTTCCAAATATCACTTTGCAAATTTCACAAGAACAGTCTTAGTGAACGGCTTCTTGAGGGTAAAGCTGTAACTCTATGAGATGAACTAACAGAACACAAGGCAGTTTCTCAGAAAGGTTCTTTTCGGTTTTTATCTTAGGATATTTCCATTTTCACTATAGCACTCTATGGGCTTCCGAATATCACTTTGCAAATTCCACAAGAACAGTATTAGCGAAAGGCTTCTTAAGGCGAAAGCTCTAACTCTTTGAGATGATTCAACAGAACACAAAGCAGTTTTTCAGAAAGCTTCTTTTCAGTTTCTTTCTTAGGCTATTTCCTTTTTCACCATAGCCCTCAATGGTCTTCCAAATATCACCTTGCAAATTCCACAAGAACAGTCTTAGCGAAAGGCTTCTGGAAGGGAAAGCTCTAATTCGGTGAGATGTATTAACAGAAAACACGCCAGTTTCTCAAGAAGCTGCTTTCTCCTTTTTAACGGGAGATATTTCCTTTTCCACCATAGCCCTCTATGGTTTACCAAATATGAATTTGCAAATTGCACAAGAAGAGTCTTAGTGAACGGCTCCTTGAGGGGAAAGCTCAAACTCTGTGAGATGAACTAACAGAACACAAAGCAGTTTCTCAGAAAGCTTCTTTTCGGTTTTTAACGGAAGATATTCCCTTTTTCACCATAGCCCTCTATAGGCTTCGAAATTTCTCTTTGCAAATTCCACAAGAACAGTCTTAGTGAAAGGCTTCTGCAGGGACAAGCTGTAACTCTGTGAGATGAATTAACAGTACACAAAGCAGTTTCTCAGAAAGCTTCTGTTCAGTTTTTATATTAGGATATTTCCTTTTTCACCATCGCCTTCTAAGGGCTCCAAATATCTCATTGCAAATTCCACAAGAACTGTCTTAGCGAAAGGCTTACTGAAGGGAAAGCTGTAACTCTGTGAGTTGAATTAAGAGAACACAAAGTAGTTTCTCAGAAGGATTCTTCCCAGTTTTAAACTGAAGTTATTTCCTTTTTCACCAAAGCCCTCTACGGGCTTCCAATATCATTTTGCAAATTTCACAAGAACAGTCTTAGTGAACGGTTTCTTGAGGGTAAAGCTGTAACTCTGTGAGATGAACTAACAGAACACAAGGCAGTTTCTCAGAAAGCTTCTTTTCGATTTTTATCTTAGGATATTTCCATTTTCACCATAGCCATCTATGGGCTTCCAAATATCACTTTGCAAATTCCACAAAAACAGCCTTAGCGACAGGCATCTTGAGGGGAAAGCTGTAACTCTGTGAGTTGATTTAACAGAAAACAAAGAAGTTGCTCAGAAAGCTTCTTTTCAGTTTTTATCTTAGGGTATTTCCTTTTTCACCATAGCCCTCTAAGGGCTTCGAAATATCACTTTGCAAATTCCACAAGAATAGTCTTAGCCAAAGACTTCTGGAGGGGACAGCTGTAACTCTGTGAGATGAATTAACAGAACTCAAAGCAGTTTCTCAAAAATCTTCTTTCCAGTTTTTAACGGAAGATATTTCCTTTTTCACCGTAGCCCTCTCTGGGCTTCCAAATATCACTTTGCAAATTCTACAAGAACAGTCTTAGTGAACGGCTTCTTGAGGGGAAAGCTGTAAATCAGTGAGATGAATTTACAGAACACAAAGCAGTTTCTCAGAAATCTTCTTTCCAGTTTTTATCTTAGGATATTTCCTTTTTCACCATAGCCCTCTATGGGCTTCCAAATATCACTATGCAAATCCCACCGGAACAGTCTTAGCGAAAGGCTTCTTGTGGAGAAAGCTGTAACGCGGTGAGATATATTAACAAAACACGCGGCAGTTTCTCAGAGTGCTTCTTTCTAGTTTTTAAGGGAAGATATTTCCTTTTTCACCATAGCCCACTATGGGCTTCCAAATATCACTTTGAAAATTTCACAAGAACAGTCTTACTGAATGGCTTCTTGAGGGGAAAGCGGTAACACTGTCAGATTAACTAAAAGAACACAAAGCAGTTTCTCAGGAAGCTTCTTCTCGGTTTTTATCTTAGGATATTTCCTTTTTCACCATAGCCATCTATGGGCTTCCAATTATCACTTTGCAAATTTCACAAGAACAGTCTTAGCGGAAGGTGTTTTCAGGGGAAAGCTCTAATTCTTTGAGATGAATTGACAGAACACACAGCAGTTTCTCAGAAAGCTTCTTTTCAGTTTTTAACTGAAGATATTTCCTTTTTCACGGTAGCCCTCTATGGGCTTCCAAATATCACTTTGCAAATACCACAACAGCAGCCTTAGCGAAAGGCTCCTTGAGGTTAAAGCTGTAACTGTGTGAGTTGAATTAACAGAAAACAAAGCAGTTTCTCAGAAAGTTTCTTTTCAGTTTTTATCTTAGGATATTTACTTTTTCACCATAGCCTTCTAAGGGCTTCCAAATGTCACTTGTCAAATTCCACAAGAACAGTCTTAGTGAACGGCTCCTTGAGCAGAATGCTGTAACTCTGTGAGATGAACTACCAGAACAGAAAGCAGTTTCTCAGAAAGGTTCTTTTCGGTTTTTATCTTAGCATATTTCCATTTTCACCATAGCCCTCTTTGGAATTCCAAATATCACTTTGCAAATTCCACAACAACAGCCTTAGCGAAAGGCTTTTTGAGGGGAAAGCTATAACCCTGTGAGATGAATTAACAGAACACAAAGCAGTTTCTCAGAAATCTTCTTTCCAGTTTTTAACGGAAGATATTTCCTTTTTCACAATAGCCCTCTAGGGTTTCCAAATATCACTTTACAAATTCCAAAAAAACACTCTTAGTGAAAGTCTTCTTGAAGGGAGAACTGTAACTCTGTGAGATGAATTAACAGAACACTAAGCAGTTTCTCAGAAAGCTTCTTTCCAGTTTTTAACTGAAGGTATATCCTTTTTTACCATAGCTCTCTAAGGGCTTCCAAATATCTCTTTGCAAATTCCACAAGAACAGTCTTCGCGAAAGGCTTCTTGAGGGGAAAGCTGTAACTCTTGGAGATGAATTAACAGAACACAAAGCAGTTTCTCAGAAATCTTCTTTCCAGTATTTAACGGAAGAAATTTCCTTTTTCACCATAGCCCTCTATGGACTTCCAAATATCACTTTGCAAATCCCACAAGAACAGTCCTAGCGAATGTCTTCTTGAGGGGAAAGCTGTAACTCGGTGAGGTGCATTAAGAGAACACATGGCGGTTCCTCAGAAAGCTTATTTCCAGTTTTTAAGAGAAGATAGTTCCTTTTTCGCCATAGCCCTCTATGGGCTTCCAAATATCACTTTGCAAATCCCACAAGAAAAGTCTTAGTGATCGGCTTCTTGAGGGGATATCTGTAACTCTGTGAGATGTATTAGCAGAACACAAAGGAGTTTCTCAGAAATCTTCTTTCCAGTTTTTAACGGAAGATATTTCCTTTTTCACCATAGCCCTCTGCGGGCTTCCAAATATCACGTTGCAAATTCCACAAGAACAATCTTAGTGAAAGGCTTCTGGAGGGGAAAACTATATCACCATGAGATCAATTAAGAAAACACAATGCAGTTTCTCAGAAAGCATCTTTTCACTTTTTATCTTAGGATACTTCCTTTTTCACCATAGCCCTCTAGGAGCTTCCAAATATCACTTTGCAAATTCCACAAGAACAGTCTTAACGAAAGGCTTCTTGAGGTGAAAGCTGTAGTCTTTGAGAGGAATTAACAGAACACAAAGAAGTCTCTCAGAAAGCTTCTTTCCTGTTTTTAATGGAAGATATTTCCTTTTTCACCATACTCCTCTATGGGCTTCCAAGTATCTCTTTGGAAATTCCACAAGAACAGTCTTAGCGAAAGGCTTCTTGCGGGAAAGCTGTAACTCTGTGAGGCCTCTATGGGCTTCCAAATATCCCTTTGGAAATTCCACAAGAACAGTCTTAGCGAAAGGCTTCTTGAGGGGAAAGCTGTAACTCTGTGCGATGAATTAACAGAACACGAAGCAGTTTCTCGGAACGCTTCTTTCCAGTTTTTAACGGAAGATATTGCCTTTTTCACCATAGCCCTCTACGGGCTTCCAAATATCACTTTACCAATTCCACAAAAAGAGCCTTAGAGAGAGCCTTCTTGAAGGGAAAGCTGTAACTCTCTGAGCTCATTTAACAGAGCACAGAGCAGTTTCTCAGAATGCTTCTTTTCAGTTTTTAACTTAGGATATTTCCTTTTTCACCACAGCCCTCTATGGGCTTCCAAATATCACTTCGCAAGTTCCACACGAACAGTGTTAGCAAAAGGCTTCTAGAGGCGAAAGTTGTAACTCTGTAAGAAGAACTAACAGAACACAAAGCAGTTTCTCAGAAAGCTTCTTTCCAGTTTTTAACGGAAGACATTTCCTTTTACACCATAGCCCACTATGGGTTTCCAAATATCACTTTGCAAATTCCATAAGAACAGTCTCAGTGAAAGGCTTCTTGAGGGGAAAGCAGTAACTCTGTGAGATGAATTAACAGTACACAAAGTAGTTTCTCAGACAGCTTCTTTCCAGTATGTAGCTGAAGATATTTACTCTTTCACCATAGCCCTCTATGGGCTTCAAAATATCACTTTGCAAATTCCACAAGAACTGTCTTAGTGAAACCCTCTTTGAGGTGAAAGCTGTAACTCTGTGAGATGAATTAACAGAACACAAAGCAGTTTCTCAGAAATTTTCTTTTCGGTTTTTAACGGAAGATATTTCCATTTTCACCATAGCCCTCTAGGGTCTTCCAAATATCACTTTGCAAATTCCACAAGAACAGACTTAGCGAAAGGCTTCTTGAGGGAAAGCTGTAACTCTCTGAGATGAATTAACAGAACACAAAGCAGTTTCTCAGAAATTTTCTATCCAGTTTTTAACGGAAGATATTTCCTTTTTCACCATAGCATTCTAAGGGCTTCCAAATATCACTTTGAAAATTCCACAAGAACAGTCTTAACGAAAGGCTTCTGGAGGAGAAAGCTGTAACTCTGTGAGATGAATTAACAGAACACAAAGCAGTTTCTCAGAAAGCTTCTTTCCAGTTTATATCGGAAGATATTTCCGTTTTCACCACAGCCCTCTATGGGCTTTCAAATATGACTTTGAATATTCCACAAGAACATTCTTAGCGAAGGCTTCTTGTGGGGAAAGCTGTAACTCGGTCAGATGTATAATTAACAGAACACACGGCAGTTTCTCAGAAAGCTTCTTTTCAGTTTTTAACTGAAGATATTGCCGTTTTCATCATAGCCCTCTATGAGCTTCCAAATAGCACTTTGCAAATTCCACAGGAACAGTCTTAGCGAAAGGCCTCTGGAAGGGAAAGTTGTAACTCTGTGAGATGAATTAACAGAACACAAAGCAGTTTCTATGAAAGCTTCTTTTCAGTTTTTATCTTAGGATATTTCCTTTTTCATCATAGCCCTGAATGGGCTTCGAAATATCACCTTGCAAATTACAAAACAACAGTCTTAGCGAAAGGTTTCTGGAGGGGAAAGCTGTAACTCTCTGACATGAATTAGCAGAACACAAAGCAGTTTCTCAGAAAGATTCTTTCCAGTTTTTAACGGAAGATATTTCTTTTTTCACCGTAGCCCTCTATGGGCTTCCAAATATCACTTTGCAAATGCCACAAGAACAGTCTTAGCAAAAGACTTCTTGAGGCGAAAGCTGTACCTCTGTGAGATAAATTAACAGAACACAAAGCAGTTTCTCAGAAAACTTCTTTCCGGTTTTTAACTGAGGATATTTCCTTTTTCACCATAGCCCTCCATGGGCTTCCAAATATCACTTTGCACATCCCACAAGGACAGTCTTAGCGAAAGGTTTCTAGAGGGGAAAGCTGCAACTCTGTGAGATGAATTAACAGAACACAAAGCACTTTCTCAGAAAGCTTCTTTCCAGTTTTAACGGGAGATATTTGCTTTTTAACCATAGCCCTGTATGGGCTTCCAAATAACACTTTGCAAATTCCACAACAGCAGTCTTAGCGAAAGTCTTCTTGAGGGGAAAGCTGTAACACTGTGAGTTGAATTGACAGAACACAAGGCAGTTTTTCAGAAAGCTTCTTATCAGTTTTCATCTTAGGCTGTTTCCTTTTTCAACATAGCCCTCTAGGGGCTTCCAAATATCACTTTCCAAATTCCACAAAAACAATCTTAGTTAACGGCTTCTTGAGGGGAAAGCTGTAACGTTGTGAGATGAATAAACAGAACACAAAACAGTTTCTCAGAAAGCTTCTTTCCGGTTTTTAACGGAAAATATTTCCTATTTCACCATAGCCCTCCATGGGCTACCAAATTACACTTTGCAAATTCCACAAGAACAGTCTTAGCGAAAGGCTTCTGGAGGGATATGCTGTAACTCTGTGAGATGAATTAACAGAACACAAAGCAGTTTCTCAGAAAGCTTCTTTTCAGTTTTTAACGGAACATATTTCCTTTTTCACAGTAGCCCTATATAAGATTCCAAATATCACTTTGCAAATTCCACAAGAAGAGTCTTAGCGAAAGGCTTCTTGAGGTGAAAGTTGTAACTCTGTGAGATGAATTAACAGAACACAAAGAAGTTTCTCAGAAATCTTCTTTCTGGTTTTTATCGGAAGATATTGCTTTTTCACCATAGCCCTCTAAGGGCTTCCCAGAAAGCTTCTTTCTAGTTTCTAATTGAAGGTATTTCCTTTTTCACCATAGCCTTCTATGGGCTTCCAAATATCACTTTGCAAATTTCACAAGAACAGTCTTAGTGAACGGCTTCTTGAGGGTAAAGCTGTAACTCTATGAGATGAACTAACAGAACACAAGGCAGTTTCTCAGAAAGGTTCTTTTCGGTTTTTATCTTAGGATATTTCCATTTTCACTATAGCACTCTATGGGCTTCCGAATATCACTTTGCAAATTCCACAAGAACAGTATTAGCGAAAGGCTTCTTAAGGCGAAAGCTCTAACTCTTTGAGATGATTCAACAGAACACAAAGCAGTTTTTCAGAAAGCTTCTTTTCAGTTTCTTTCTTAGGCTATTTCCTTTTTCACCATAGCCCTCAATGGTCTTCCAAATATCACCTTGCAAATTCCACAAGAACAGTCTTAGCGAAAGGCTTCTGGAAGGGAAAGCTCTAATTCGGTGAGATGTATTCACAGAAAACACGCCAGTTTCTCAAGAAGCTGCTTTCTCCTTTTTAACGGGAGATATTTCCTTTTCACCCTAGCCCTCTATGGTTTACCAAATATGAATTTGCAAATTGCACAAGAAGAGTCTTAGTGAACGGCTCCTTGAGGGGAAAGCTCAAACTCTGTGAGATGAACTAACAGAACACAAAGCAGTTTCTCAGAAAGCTTCTTTTCGGTTTTTAACGGAAGATATTCCCTTTTTCACCATAGCCCTCTATAGGCTTCGAAATTTCTCTTTGCAAATTCCACAAGAACAGTCTTAGTGAAAGGCTTCTGCAGGGACAAGCTGTAACTCTGTGAGATGAATTAACAGTGCACAAAGCAGTTTCTCAGAAAGCTTCTGTTCAGTTTTTATATTAGGATATTTCCTTTTTCACCATCGCCTTCTAAGGGCTCCAAATATCACATTGCAAATTCCACAAGAACTGTCTTAGCGAAAGGCTTATTGAAGGGAAAGCTGTAACTCTGTGAGTTGAATTAAGAGAACACAAAGTAGTTTCTCAGAAAGATTCTTTCCAGTTTTAAACTGAAGTTATTTCCTTTTTCACCAAAGCCCTCTACGGGCTTCCAATATCATTTTGCAAATTTCACAAGAACAGTCTTAGTGAACGGTTTCTTGAGGGTAAAGCTGTAACTCTGTGAGATGAACTAACAGAACACAAGGCAGTTTCTCAGAAAGCTTCTTTTCGATTTTTATCTTAGGATATTTCCATTTTCACCATAGCCATCTATGGGCTTCCAAATATCACTTTGCAAATTCCACAAAAACAGCCTTAGCGACAGGCATCTTGAGGGGAAAGCTGTAACTCTGTGAGTTGATTTAACAGAAAACAAAGCAGTTGCTCAGAAAGCTTCTTTTCAGTTTTTATCTTAGGGTATTTCCTTTTTCACCATAGCCCTCTAAGGGCTTCGAAATATCACTTTGCAAATTCCACAAGAATAGTCTTAGCCAAAGACTTCTGGAGGGGACAGCTGTAACTCTGTGAGATGAATTAACAGAACTCAAAGCAGTTTCTCAGAAATCTCCTTTCCAGTTTTTAACGGAAGATATTTCCTTTTTCACCGTAGCCCTCTCTGGGCTTCCAAATATCACTTTGCAAATTCTACAAGAACAGTCTTAGTGAACGGCTTCTTGAGGGGAAAGCTGTAAATCAGTGAGATGAATTTACAGAACACAAAGCAGTTTCTCAGAAATCTTCTTTCCAGTTTTTATCTTAGGATATTTCCTTTTTCACCATAGCCCTCTATGGGCTTCCAAATATCACTATGCAAATCCCACCGGAACAGTCTTAGCGAAAGGCTTCTTGTGGAGAAAGCTGTAACGCGGTGAGATATATTAACAAAACACGCGGCAGTTTCTCAGAGTGCTTCTTTCTAGTTTTTAAGGGAAGATATTTCCTTTTTCACCATAGCCCACTATGGGCTTCCAAATATCACTTTGAAAATTTCACAAGAACAGTCTTACTGAATGGCTTCTTGAGGGGAAAGCGGTAACACTGTCAGATTAACTAAAAGAACACAAAGCAGTTTCTCAGGAAGCTTCTTCTCGGTTTTTATCTTAGGATATTTCCTTTTTCACCATAGCCCACTATGGGCTTCCAAATATCACTTTGAAAATTTCACAAGAACAGTCTTACTGAATGGCTTCTTGAGGGGAAAGCGGTAACACTGTCAGATTAACTAAAAGAACACAAAGCAGTTTCTCAGGAAGCTTCTTCTCGGTTTTTATCTTAGGATATTTCCTTTTTCACCATAGCCATCTATGGGCTTCCAATTATCACTTTGCAAATTTCACAAGAACAGTCTTAGCGGAAGGTGTTTTCAGGGGAAAGCTCTAATTCTTTGAGATGAATTGACAGAACACACAGCAGTTTCTCAGAAAGCTTCTTTTCAGTTTTTAACTGAAGATATTTCCTTTTTCACGGTAGCCCTCTATGGGCTTCCAAATATCACTTTGCAAATACCACAACAGCAGCCTTAGCGAAAGGCTCCTTGAGGTTAAAGCTGTAACTGTGTGAGTTGAATTAACAGAAAACAAAGCAGTTTCTCAGAAAGTTTCTTTTCAGTTTTTATCTTAGGATATTTACTTTTTCACCATAGCCCTCTAAGGGCTTCCAAATGTCACTTGTCAAATTCCACAAGAACAGTCTTAGTGAACGGCTCCTTGAGCAGAATGCTGTAACTCTGTGAGATGAACTACCAGAACAGAAAGCAGTTTCTCAGAAAGGTTCTTTTCGGTTTTTATCTTAGCATATTTCCATTTTCACCATAGCCCTCTTTGGGATTCCAAATATCACTTTGCAAATTCCACAACAACAGCCTTAGCGAAAGGCTTTTTGAGGGGAAAGCTATAACCCTGTGAGATGAATTAACAGAACACAAAGCAGTTTCTCAGAAATCTTCTTTCCAGTTTTTAACGGAAGATATTTCCTTTTTCACCATAGCCCTCTAGGGTTTCCAAATATCACTTTACAAATTCCACAAAAACACTCTTAGCGAAAGTCTTCTTGAAGGGAGAACTGTAACTCTGTGAGATGAATTAACAGAACACTAAGCAGTTTCTCAGAAAGCTTCTTTCCAGTTTTTAACTGAAGGTATATCCTTTTTTACCATAGCCCTCTAAGGGCTTCCAAATATCTCTTTGCAAATTCCACAAGAACAGCCTTCGCGAAAGGCTTCTTTAGGGGAAAGCTGGAACACTGTGAGATGAATTAACAGAACACAAAGCAGCTTCTCAAAAAGCTTGTTTTCAGTTTTTATCTTAGGCTATTTCCTTATTCACCATAGCCCTCTGTGGGCTTCTAAATATCACTCTGCAAATTCCACAAGAGCCGTCGTAGCGAAAGGCTTCTTGAGGGGAAAGCTGTAACTCTTGGAGATGAATTAACAGAACACAAAGCAGTTTCTCAGAAAGTTTCTTTTCAGTTTTTAACGGAAGATATTTCCTTTTTCACCATAGCCCCCTTTGGGCTACCAAATATCACTTTGCAAATTCCACAAGAACAGTCTTAGTGAATGGCTTCTTGAGGGGAAATCTGTAACTCTGTGAGATGAATTAACAAAACACAAAGCAGTTTCTCAGAAAGCCTCTTTTCCATTTTTAATCTTAGGACATTTCCTTTTTCACCATAGACCTCAAAGGGCTACGAAATATCACTTTGTAAATTCCTAAAGAACAGTCTTAGTGAAGGGCTTCTGGAGGGGAAATCTGTAACTCTGTGAGATGAACTAACAGAACACAAAGTAGTTTCTCAGAAATCTTCTTTCCAGTTCTTAACGGAAGATATTTCCTTTTTCACCATAACCCCCTAAGGGATTCCAAATATCACTTTGCAAATTCCACAAGAACAGTCTTAGCGAAAGGTTTCCTGAGAGGAAAGTTGTAACTCTGTGAGATGAATTAACAGCACACATAGCAGCTTCTCAGATAGCTTCTTTCCAGGTTTTAACTTAAGATATTTCCTTTTTCACCGTAGCCCTCTAAGGGCTTCTAAATATCACTTTGAAAATTCCACAATAACAGCCTTATCGAAAGGCTTCTTGAGGGGAAAGCTGTACCTCTGTGAGATGAATTAGCAGAACACAAAGCAGTTTCTCAGAAAGTCTCTTTCCAGTTTTTAACTGAAGATATTTCCTTTTTCACCATAGTTCTGTATGGGCTTCCAAATATCACTTTGCAAATTCCACAAGAACAGTCTTAGCGAAAGGCTTCTGGAGGGGAAGCTGTAACCCTGTGAGATGAATTAACAGAACACAAAGCAGTTTCTGAGAAAGCTTCTTTTCAGTTTTTATCTTTGAATATTTCCTTTTTCACCATAGCCCTCTATGGGCTTCCAAAGATCACTTTGCAAATTCCACAAGAAAAGTCTTAGTGATCGGCTTCTTGAGGGGAAAGCTGTAACTCTGTGAGAAGTATTAGCAGAACACAAAGCAGTTTCTCAGAAATCTTCTTTCCAGGTTTTAACGGAAGATATTTCCTTTTTCACCATAGCCCTTTATGGGCTTCCAAATATCACATTGCAAATTCCACAAGAACAGTCTTAGCGAAAGACTTCTTGAGGGGAATGCTGTAAGTCTGCGAGATGAATTAACAGAACACAAAGCAGTTTCTCAGAAATCTTCTTTCCAGTTTTTAACTGAAGATATTTGCTTTTTCACCACAGCCATATAACGGCATCCAAATATCACTCTGCAAACTGCACAAGAACAGAATTAGCGAAAGGCTTCTTGAGGGGAAAGCTGTAACCCTTTGAGTTGAATTGACAGAACACAAAGCAGTTTCTCAGGAAGCTTATTTTCAGTTTCTATCTTAGGTAATTCCTTTTTCAAAATAGACTTCTATTGGCTTCCAAATATGACTTGCAAATTCCACAAGAGCCGTCGTAGCGAAAGGCTTCTTGAGGGGAAAGCTGTAACTCTTGGAGATGAATTAACAGAACACAAAGCAGTTTCTCAGAAATCTTCTTTCCAGTATTTAACGGAAGAAATTTCCTTTTTCACCATAGCCCTCTATGGACTTCCAAATATCACTTTGCAAATCCCACAAGAACAGTCCTAGCGAATGTCTTCTTGAGGGGAAAGCTGTAACTCGGTGAGGTGCATTAAGAGAACACATGGCGGTTCCTCAGAAAGCTTATTTCCAGTTTTTAAGAGAAGATAGTTCCTTTTTCGCCATAGCCCTCTATGGGCTTCCAAATATCACTTTGCAAATCCCACAAGAAAAGTCTTAGTGATCGGCTTCTTGAGGGGATATCTGTAACTCTGTGAGATGTATTAGCAGAACACAAAGGAGTTTCTCAGAAATCTTCTTTCCAGTTTTTAACGGAAGATATTTCCTTTTTCACCATAGCCCTCTGCGGGCTTCCAAATATCACGTTGCAAATTCCACAAGAACAATCTTAGTGAAAGGCTTCTGGAGGGGAAATCTATATCACCATGAGATCAATTAAGAAAACACAATGCAGTTTCTCAGAAAGCATCTTTTCACTTTTTATCTTAGGATACTTCCTTTTTCACCATAGCCCTCTAGGAGCTTCCAAATATCACTTTGCAAATTCCACAAGAACAGTCTTAACGAAAGGCTTCTTGAGGTGAAAGCTGTAGTCTTTGAGAGGAATTAACAGAACACAAAGAAGTCTCTCAGAAAGCTTCTTTCCTGTTTTTAATGGAAGATATTTCCTTTTTCACCATACTCCTCTATGGGCTTCCAAGTATCTCTTTGGAAATTCCACAAGAACAGTCTTAGCGAAAGGCTTCTTGCGGGAAAGCTGTAACTCTGTGAGGCCTCTATGGGCTTCCAAATATCCCTTTGGAAATTCCACAAGAACAGTCTTAGCGAAAGGCTTCTTGAGGGGAAAGCTGTAACTCTGTGCGATGAATTAACAGAACACGAAGCAGTTTCTCGGAACGCTTCTTTCCAGTTTTTAACGGAAGATATTGCCTTTTTCACCATAGCCCTCTACGGGCTTCCAAATATCACTTTACCAATTCCACAAAAAGAGCCTTAGAGAGAGCCTTCTTGAAGGGAAAGCTGTAACTCTCTGAGCTCATTTAACAGAGCACAGAGCAGTTTCTCAGAATGCTTCTTTTCAGTTTTTAACTTAGGATATTTCCTTTTTCACCACAGCCCTCTATGGGCTTCCAAATATCACTTCGCAAGTTCCACACGAACAGTGTTAGCAAAAGGCTTCTAGAGGCGAAAGTTGTAACTCTGTAAGAAGAACTATCAGAACACAAAGCAGTTTCTCAGAAAGCTTCTTTCCAGTTTTTAACGGAAGACATTTCCTTTTACACCATAGCCCACTATGGGTTTCCAAATATCACTTTGCAAATTCCATAAGAACAGTCTCAGTGAAAGGCTTCTTGAGGGGAAAGCAGTAACTCTGTGAGATGAATTAACAGTACACAAAGTAGTTTCTCAGACAGCTTCTTTCCAGTATGTAGCTGAAGATATTTACTCTTTCACCATAGCCCTCTATGGGCTTCAAAATATCACTTTGCAAATTCCACAAGAACTGTCTTAGTGAAACCCTCTTTGAGGTGAAAGCTGTAACTCTGTGAGATGAATTAACAGAACACAAAGCAGTTTCTCAGAAATTTTCTTTTCGGTTTTTAACGGAAGATATTTCCATTTTCACCATAGCCCTCTAGGGTCTTCCAAATATCACTTTGCAAATTCCACAAGAACAGACTTAGCGAAAGGCTTCTTGAGGGAAAGCTGTAACTCTCTGAGATGAATTAACAGAACACAAAGCAGTTTCTCAGAAATTTTCTATCCAGTTTTTAACGGAAGATATTTCCTTTTTCACCATAGCATTCTAAGGGCTTCCAAATATCACTTTGAAAATTCCACAAGAACAGTCTTAACGAAAGGCTTCTGGAGGAGAAAGCTGTAACTCTGTGAGATGAATTAACAGAACACAAAGCAGTTTCTCAGAAAGCTTCTTTCCAGTTTATATCGGAAGATATTTCCGTTTTCACCACAGCCCTCTATGGGCTTTCAAATATGACTTTGAATATTCCACAAGAACATTCTTAGCGAAGGCTTCTTGTGGGGAAAGCTGTAACTCGGTCAGATGTATAATTAACAGAACACACGGCAGTTTCTCAGAAAGCTTCTTTTCAGTTTTTAACTGAAGATATTTCCGTTTTCATCATAGCCCTCTATGAGCTTCCAAATAGCACTTTGCAAATTCCACAGGAACAGTCTTAGCGAAAGGCCTCTGGAAGGGAAAGTTGTAACTCTGTGAGATGAATTAACAGAACACAAAGCAGTTTCTATGAAAGCTTCTTTTCAGTTTTTATCTTAGGATATTTCCTTTTTCATCATAGCCCTGAATGGGCTTCGAAATATGACCTTGCAAATTACAAAACAACAGTCTTAGCGAAAGGTTTCTGGAGGGGAAAGCTGTAACTCTCTGACATGAATTAGCAGAACACAAAGCAGTTTCTCAGAAAGATTCTTTCCAGTTTTTAACGGAAGATATTTCTTTTTTCACCATAGCCCTCTATGGGCTTCCAAATATCACTTTGCAAATGCCACAAGAACAGTCTTAGCAAAAGACTTCTTGAGGCGAAAGCTGTACCTCTGTGAGATAAATTAACAGAACACAAAGCAGTTTCTCAGAAAACTTCTTTCCGGTTTTTAACTGAGGATATTTCCTTTTTCACCATAGCCCTCCATGGGCTTCCAAATATCACTTTGCACATCCCACAAGGACAGTCTTAGCGAAAGGTTTCTAGAGGGGAAAGCTGCAACTCTGTGAGATGAATTAACAGAACACAAAGCACTTTCTCAGAAAGCTTCTTTCCAGTTTTAACGGGAGATATTTCCTTTTTAACCATAGCCCTGTATGGGCTTCCAAATAACACTTTGCAAATTCCACAACAGCAGTCTTAGCGAAAGTCTTCTTGAGGGGAAAGCTGTAACACTGTGAGTTGAATTGACAGAACACAAGGCAGTTTTTCAGAAAGCTTCTTATCAGTTTTCATCTTAGGCTATTTCCTTTTTCAACATAGCCCTCTAGGGGCTTCCAAATATCACTTTCCAAATTCCACAAAAACAATCTTAGTTAACGGCTTCTTGAGGGGAAAGCTGTAACGTTGTGAGATGAATAAACAGAACACAAAACAGTTTCTCAGAAAGCTTCTTTCCGGTTTTTAACGGAAAATATTTCCTATTTCACCATAGCCCTCCATGGGCTACCAAATTACACTTTGCAAATTCCACAAGAACAGTCTTAGCGAAAGGCTTCTGGAGGGATATGCTGTAACTCTGTGAGATGAATTAACAGAACACAAAGCAGTTTCTCAGAAAGCTTCTTTTCAGTTTTTAACGGAACATATTTCCTTTTTCACAGTAGCCCTATATAAGATTCCAAATATCACTTTGCAAATTCCACAAGAAGAGTCTTAGCGAAAGGCTTCTTGAGGTGAAAGTTGTAACTCTGTGAGATGAATTAACAGAACACAAAGAAGTTTCTCAGAAATCTTCTTTCTGGTTTTTATCGGAAGATATTGCTTTTTCACCATAGCCCTCTAAGGGCTTCCCAGAAAGCTTCTTTCTAGTTTCTAATTGAAGGTATTTCCTTTTTCACCATAGCCTTCTATGGGCTTCCAAATATCACTTTGCAAATTTCACAAGAACAGTCTTAGTGAACGGCTTCTTGAGGGTAAAGCTGTAACTCTATGAGATGAACTAACAGAACACAAGGCAGTTTCTCAGAAAGGTTCTTTTCGGTTTTTATCTTAGGATATTTCCATTTTCACTATAGCACTCTATGGGCTTCCGAATATCACTTTGCAAATTCCACAAGAACAGTATTAGCGAAAGGCTTCTTAAGGCGAAAGCTCTAACTCTTTGAGATGATTCAACAGAACACAAAGCAGTTTTTCAGAAAGCTTCTTTTCAGTTTCTTTCTTAGGCTATTTCCTTTTTCACCATAGCCCTCAATGGTCTTCCAAATATCACCTTGCAAATTCCACAAGAACAGTCTTAGCGAAAGGCTTCTGGAAGGGAAAGCTCTAATTCGGTGAGATGTATTCACAGAAAACACGCCAGTTTCTCAAGAAGCTGCTTTCTCCTTTTTAACGGGAGATATTTCCTTTTCCACCCTAGCCCTCTATGGTTTACCAAATATGAATTTGCAAATTGCACAAGAAGAGTCTTAGTGAACGGCTCCTTGAGGGGAAAGCTCAAACTCTGTGAGATGAACTAACAGAACACAAAGCAGTTTCTCAGAAAGCTTCTTTTCGGTTTTTAACGGAAGATATTCCCTTTTTCACCATAGCCCTCTATAGGCTTCGAAATTTCTCTTTGCAAATTCCACAAGAACAGTCTTAGTGAAAGGCTTCTGCAGGGACAAGCTGTAACTCTGTGAGATGAATTAACAGTACACAAAGCAGTTTCTCAGAAAGCTTCTGTTCAGTTTTTATATTAGGATATTTCCTTTTTCACCATCGCCTTCTAAGGGCTCCAAATATCTCATTGCAAATTCCACAAGAACTGTCTTAGAGAAAGGCTTACTGAAGGGAAAGCTGTAACTCTGTGAGTTGAATTAAGAGAACACAAAGTAGTTTCTCAGAAGGATTCTTCCCAGTTTTAAACTGAAGTTATTTCCTTTTTCACCAAAGCCCTCTACGGGCTTCCAATATCATTTTGCAAATTTCACAAGAACAGTCTTAGTGAACGGTTTCTTGAGGGTAAAGCTGTAACTCTGTGAGATGAACTAACAGAACACAAGGCAGTTTCTCAGAAAGCTTCTTTTCGATTTTTATCTTAGGATATTTCCATTTTCACCATAGCCATCTATGGGCTTCCAAATATCACTTTGCAAATTCCACAAAAACAGCCTTAGCGACAGGCATCTTGAGGGGAAAGCTGTAACTCTGTGAGTTGATTTAACAGAAAACAAAGAAGTTGCTCAGAAAGCTTCTTTTCAGTTTTTATCTTAGGGTATTTCCTTTTTCACCATAGCCCTCTAAGGGCTTCGAAATATCACTTTGCAAATTCCACAAGAATAGTCTTAGCCAAAGACTTCTGGAGGGGACAGCTGTAACTCTGTGAGATGAATTAACAGAACTCAAAGCAGTTTCTCAAAAATCTTCTTTCCAGTTTTTAACGGAAGATATTTCCTTTTTCACCGTAGCCCTCTCTGGGCTTCCAAATATCACTTTGCAAATTCTACAAGAACAGTCTTAGTGAACGGCTTCTTGAGGGGAAAGCTGTAAATCAGTGAGATGAATTTACAGAACACAAAGCAGTTTCTCAGAAATCTTCTTTCCAGTTTTTATCTTAGGATATTTCCTTTTTCACCATAGCCCTCTATGGGCTTCCAAATATCACTATGCAAATCCCACCGGAACAGTCTTAGCGAAAGGCTTCTTGTGGAGAAAGCTGTAACGCGGTGAGATATATTAACAAAACACGCGGCAGTTTCTCAGAGTGCTTCTTTCTAGTTTTTAAGGGAAGATATTTCCTTTTTCACCATAGCCCACTATGGGCTTCCAAATATCACTTTGAAAATTTCACAAGAACAGTCTTACTGAATGGCTTCTTGAGGGGAAAGCGGTAACACTGTCAGATTAACTAAAAGAACACAAAGCAGTTTCTCAGGAAGCTTCTTCTCGGTTTTTATCTTAGGATATTTCCTTTTTCACCATAGCCATCTATGGGCTTCCAATTATCACTTTGCAAATTTCACAAGAACAGTCTTAGCGGAAGGTGTTTTCAGGGGAAAGCTCTAATTCTTTGAGATGAATTGACAGAACACACAGCAGTTTCTCAGAAAGCTTCTTTTCAGTTTTTAACTGAAGATATTTCCTTTTTCACGGTAGCCCTCTATGGGCTTCCAAATATCACTTTGCAAATACCACAACAGCAGCCTTAGCGAAAGGCTCCTTGAGGTTAAAGCTGTAACTGTGTGAGTTGAATTAACAGAAAACAAAGCAGTTTCTCAGAAAGTTTCTTTTCAGTTTTTATCTTAGGATATTTACTTTTTCACCATAGCCTTCTAAGGGCTTCCAAATGTCACTTGTCAAATTCCACAAGAACAGTCTTAGTGAACGGCTCCTTGAGCAGAATGCTGTAACTCTGTGAGATGAACTACCAGAACAGAAAGCAGTTTCTCAGAAAGGTTCTTTTCGGTTTTTATCTTAGCATATTTCCATTTTCACCATAGCCCTCTTTGGGATTCCAAATATCACTTTGCAAATTCCACAACAACAGCCTTAGCGAAAGGCTTTTTGAGGGGAAAGCTATAACCCTGTGAGATGAATTAACAGAACACAAAGCAGTTTCTCAGAAATCTTCTTTCCAGTTTTTAACGGAAGATATTTCCTTTTTCACAATAGCCCTCTAGGGTTTCCAAATATCACTTTACAAATTCCAAAAAAACACTCTTAGTGAAAGTCTTCTTGAAGGGAGAACTGTAACTCTGTGAGATGAATTAACAGAACACTAAGCAGTTTCTCAGAAAGCTTCTTTCCAGTTTTTAACTGAAGGTATATCCTTTTTTACCATAGCTCTCTAAGGGCTTCCAAATATCTCTTTGCAAATTCCACAAGAACAGTCTTCGCGAAAGGCTTCTTGAGGGGAAAGCTGTAACTCTTGGAGATGAATTAACAGAACACAAAGCAGTTTCTCAGAAATCTTCTTTCCAGTATTTAACGGAAGAAATTTCCTTTTTCACCATAGCCCTCTATGGACTTCCAAATATCACTTTGCAAATCCCACAAGAACAGTCCTAGCGAATGTCTTCTTGAGGGGAAAGCTGTAACTCGGTGAGGTGCATTAAGAGAACACATGGCGGTTCCTCAGAAAGCTTATTTCCAGTTTTTAAGAGAAGATAGTTCCTTTTTCGCCATAGCCCTCTATGGGCTTCCAAATATCACTTTGCAAATCCCACAAGAAAAGTCTTAGTGATCGGCTTCTTGAGGGGATATCTGTAACTCTGTGAGATGTATTAGCAGAACACAAAGGAGTTTCTCAGAAATCTTCTTTCCAGTTTTTAACGGAAGATATTTCCTTTTTCACCATAGCCCTCTGCGGGCTTCCAAATATCACGTTGCAAATTCCACAAGAACAATCTTAGTGAAAGGCTTCTGGAGGGGAAATCTATATCACCATGAGATCAATTAAGAAAACACAATGCAGTTTCTCAGAAAGCATCTTTTCACTTTTTATCTTAGGATACTTCCTTTTTCACCATAGCCCTCTAGGAGCTTCCAAATATCACTTTGCAAATTCCACAAGAACAGTCTTAACGAAAGGCTTCTTGAGGTGAAAGCTGTAGTCTTTGAGAGGAATTAACAGAACACAAAGAAGTCTCTCAGAAAGCTTCTTTCCTGTTTTTAATGGAAGATATTTCCTTTTTCACCATACTCCTCTATGGGCTTCCAAGTATCTCTTTGGAAATTCCACAAGAACAGTCTTAGCGAAAGGCTTCTTGCGGGAAAGCTGTAACTCTGTGAGGCCTCTATGGGCTTCCAAATATCCCTTTGGAAATTCCACAAGAACAGTCTTAGCGAAAGGCTTCTTGAGGGGAAAGCTGTAACTCTGTGCGATGAATTAACAGAACACGAAGCAGTTTCTCGGAACGCTTCTTTCCAGTTTTTAACGGAAGATATTGCCTTTTTCACCATAGCCCTCTACGGGCTTCCAAATATCACTTTACCAATTCCACAAAAAGAGCCTTAGAGAGAGCCTTCTTGAAGGGAAAGCTGTAACTCTCTGAGCTGATTTAACAGAGCACAGAGCAGTTTCTCAGAATGCTTCTTTTCAGTTTTTAACTTAGGATATTTCCTTTTTCACCACAGCCCTCTATGGGCTTCCAAATATCACTTCGCAAGTTCCACACGAACAGTGTTAGCAAAAGGCTTCTAGAGGCGAAAGTTGTAACTCTGTAAGAAGAACTAACAGAACACAAAGCAGTTTCTCAGAAAGCTTCTTTCCAGTTTTTAACGGAAGACATTTCCTTTTACACCATAGCCCACTATGGGTTTCCAAATATCACTTTGCAAATTCCATAAGAACAGTCTCAGTGAAAGGCTTCTTGAGGGGAAAGCAGTAACTCTGTGAGATGAATTAACAGTACACAAAGTAGTTTCTCAGACAGCTTCTTTCCAGTATGTAGCTGAAGATATTTACTCTTTCACCATAGCCCTCTATGGGCTTCAAAATATCACTTTGCAAATTCCACAAGAACTGTCTTAGTGAAACCCTCTTTGAGGTGAAAGCTGTAACTCTGTGAGATGAATTAACAGAACACAAAGCAGTTTCTCAGAAATTTTCTTTTCGGTTTTTAACGGAAGATATTTCCATTTTCACCATAGCCCTCTAGGGTCTTCCAAATATCACTTTGCAAATTCCACAAGAACAGACTTAGCGAAAGGCTTCTTGAGGGAAAGCTGTAACTCTCTGAGATGAATTAACAGAACACAAAGCAGTTTCTCAGAAATTTTCTATCCAGTTTTTAACGGAAGATATTTCCTTTTTCACCATAGCATTCTAAGGGCTTCCAAATATCACTTTGAAAATTCCACAAGAACAGTCTTAACGAAAGGCTTCTGGAGGAGAAAGCTGTAACTCTGTGAGATGAATTAACAGAACACAAAGCAGTTTCTCAGAAAGCTTCTTTCCAGTTTATATCGGAAGATATTTCCGTTTTCACCACAGCCCTCTATGGGCTTTCAAATATGACTTTGAATATTCCACAAGAACATTCTTAGCGAAGGCTTCTTGTGGGGAAAGCTGTAACTCGGTCAGATGTATAATTAACAGAACACACGGCAGTTTCTCAGAAAGCTTCTTTTCAGTTTTTAACTGAAGATATTTCCGTTTTCATCATAGCCCTCTATGAGCTTCCAAATAGCACTTTGCAAATTCCACAGGAACAGTCTTAGCGAAAGGCCTCTGGAAGGGAAAGTTGTAACTCTGTGAGATGAATTAACAGAACACAAAGCAGTTTCTATGAAAGCTTCTTTTCAGTTTTTATCTTAGGATATTTCCTTTTGCATCATAGCCCTGAATGGGCTTCGAAATATGACCTTGCAAATTACAAAACAACAGTCTTAGCGAAAGGTTTCTGGAGGGGAAAGCTGTAACTCTCTGACATGAATTAGCAGAACACAAAGCAGTTTCTCAGAAAGATTCTTTCCAGTTTTTAACGGAAGATATTTCTTTTTTCACCATAGCCCTCTATGGGCTTCCAAATATCACTTTGCAAATGCCACAAGAACAGTCTTAGCAAAAGACTTCTTGAGGCGAAAGCTGTACCTCTGTGAGATAAATTAACAGAACACAAAGCAGTTTCTCAGAAAACTTCTTTCCGGTTTTTAACTGAGGATATTTCCTTTTTCACCATAGCCCTCCATGGGCTTCCAAATATCACTTTGCACATCCCACAAGGACAGTCTTAGCGAAAGGTTTCTAGAGGGGAAAGCTGCAACTCTGTGAGATGAATTAACAGAACACAAAGCAGTTTCTCAGAAAGCTTCTTTCCAGTTTTAACGGGAGATATTTGCTTTTTAACCATAGCCCTGTATGGGCTTCCAAATAACACTTTGCAAATTCCACAACAGCAGTCTTAGCGAAAGTCTTCTTGAGGGGAAAGCTGTAACACTGTGAGTTGAATTGACAGAACACAAGGCAGTTTTTCAGAAAGCTTCTTATCAGTTTTCATCTTAGGCTGTTTCCTTTTTCAACATAGCCCTCTAGGGGCTTCCAAATATCACTTTCCAAATTCCACAAAAACAATCTTAGTTAACGGCTTCTTGAGGGGAAAGCTGTAACGTTGTGAGATGAATAAACAGAACACAAAACAGTTTCTCAGAAAGCTTCTTTCCGGTTTTTAACGGAAAATATTTCCTATTTCACCATAGCCCTCCATGGGCTACCAAATTACACTTTGCAAATTCCACAAGAACAGTCTTAGCGAAAGGCTTCTGGAGGGATATGCTGTAACTCTGTGAGATGAATTAACAGAACACAAAGCAGTTTCTCAGAAAGCTTCTTTTCAGTTTTTAACGGAACATATTTCCTTTTTCACAGTAGCCCTATATAAGATTCCAAATATCACTTTGCAAATTCCACAAGAAGAGTCTTAGCGAAAGGCTTCTTGAGGTGAAAGTTGTAACTCTGTGAGATGAATTAACAGAACACAAAGAAGTTTCTCAGAAATCTTCTTTCTGGTTTTTATCGGAAGATATTGCTTTTTCACCATAGCCCTCTAAGGGCTTCCCAGAAAGCTTCTTTCTAGTTTCTAATTGAAGGTATTTCCTTTTTCACCATAGCCTTCTATGGGCTTCCAAATATCACTTTGCAAATTTCACAAGAACAGTCTTAGTGAACGGCTTCTTGAGGGTAAAGCTGTAACTCTATGAGATGAACTAACAGAACACAAGGCAGTTTCTCAGAAAGGTTCTTTTCGGTTTTTATCTTAGGATATTTCCATTTTCACTATAGCACTCTATGGGCTTCCGAATATCACTTTGCAAATTCCACAAGAACAGTATTAGCGAAAGGCTTCTTAAGGCGAAAGCTCTAACTCTTTGAGATGATTCAACAGAACACAAAGCAGTTTTTCAGAAAGCTTCTTTTCAGTTTCTTTCTTAGGCTATTTCCTTTTTCACCATAGCCCTCAATGGTCTTCCAAATATCACCTTGCAAATTCCACAAGAACAGTCTTAGCGAAAGGCTTCTGGAAGGGAAAGCTCTAATTCGGTGAGATGTATTCACAGAAAACACGCCAGTTTCTCAAGAAGCTGCTTTCTCCTTTTTAACGGGAGATATTTCCTTTTCACCCTAGCCCTCTATGGTTTACCAAATATGAATTTGCAAATTGCACAAGAAGAGTCTTAGTGAACGGCTCCTTGAGGGGAAAGCTCAAACTCTGTGAGATGAACTAACAGAACACAAAGCAGTTTCTCAGAAAGCTTCTTTTCGGTTTTTAACGGAAGATATTCCCTTTTTCACCATAGCCCTCTATAGGCTTCGAAATTTCTCTTTGCAAATTCCACAAGAACAGTCTTAGTGAAAGGCTTCTGCAGGGACAAGCTGTAACTCTGTGAGATGAATTAACAGTGCACAAAGCAGTTTCTCAGAAAGCTTCTGTTCAGTTTTTATATTAGGATATTTCCTTTTTCACCATCGCCTTCTAAGGGCTCCAAATATCACATTGCAAATTCCACAAGAACTGTCTTAGCGAAAGGCTTATTGAAGGGAAAGCTGTAACTCTGTGAGTTGAATTAAGAGAACACAAAGTAGTTTCTCAGAAAGATTCTTTCCAGTTTTAAACTGAAGTTATTTCCTTTTTCACCAAAGCCCTCTACGGGCTTCCAATATCATTTTGCAAATTTCACAAGAACAGTCTTAGTGAACGGTTTCTTGAGGGTAAAGCTGTAACTCTGTGAGATGAACTAACAGAACACAAGGCAGTTTCTCAGAAAGCTTCTTTTCGATTTTTATCTTAGGATATTTCCATTTTCACCATAGCCATCTATGGGCTTCCAAATATCACTTTGCAAATTCCACAAAAACAGCCTTAGCGACAGGCATCTTGAGGGGAAAGCTGTAACTCTGTGAGTTGATTTAACAGAAAACAAAGCAGTTGCTCAGAAAGCTTCTTTTCAGTTTTTATCTTAGGGTATTTCCTTTTTCACCATAGCCCTCTAAGGGCTTCGAAATATCACTTTGCAAATTCCACAAGAATAGTCTTAGCCAAAGACTTCTGGAGGGGACAGCTGTAACTCTGTGAGATGAATTAACAGAACTCAAAGCAGTTTCTCAGAAATCTTCTTTCCAGTTTTTAACGGAAGATATTTCCTTTTTCACCGTAGCCCTCTCTGGGCTTCCAAATATCACTTTGCAAATTCTACAAGAACAGTCTTAGTGAACGGCTTCTTGAGGGGAAAGCTGTAAATCAGTGAGATGAATTTACAGAACACAAAGCAGTTTCTCAGAAATCTTCTTTCCAGTTTTTATCTTAGGATATTTCCTTTTTCACCATAGCCCTCTATGGGCTTCCAAATATCACTATGCAAATCCCACCGGAACAGTCTTAGCGAAAGGCTTCTTGTGGAGAAAGCTGTAACGCGGTGAGATATATTAACAAAACACGCGGCAGTTTCTCAGAGTGCTTCTTTCTAGTTTTTAAGGGAAGATATTTCCTTTTTCACCATAGCCCACTATGGGCTTCCAAATATCACTTTGAAAATTTCACAAGAACAGTCTTACTGAATGGCTTCTTGAGGGGAAAGCGGTAACACTGTCAGATTAACTAAAAGAACACAAAGCAGTTTCTCAGGAAGCTTCTTCTCGGTTTTTATCTTAGGATATTTCCTTTTTCACCATAGCCCACTATGGGCTTCCAAATATCACTTTGAAAATTTCACAAGAACAGTCTTACTGAATGGCTTCTTGAGGGGAAAGCGGTAACACTGTCAGATTAACTAAAAGAACACAAAGCAGTTTCTCAGGAAGCTTCTTCTCGGTTTTTATCTTAGGATATTTCCTTTTTCACCATAGCCATCTATGGGCTTCCAATTATCACTTTGCAAATTTCACAAGAACAGTCTTAGCGGAAGGTGTTTTCAGGGGAAAGCTCTAATTCTTTGAGATGAATTGACAGAACACACAGCAGTTTCTCAGAAAGCTTCTTTTCAGTTTTTAACTGAAGATATTTCCTTTTTCACGGTAGCCCTCTATGGGCTTCCAAATATCACTTTGCAAATACCACAACAGCAGCCTTAGCGAAAGGCTCCTTGAGGTTAAAGCTGTAACTGTGTGAGTTGAATTAACAGAAAACAAAGCAGTTTCTCAGAAAGTTTCTTTTCAGTTTTTATCTTAGGATATTTACTTTTTCACCATAGCCCTCTAAGGGCTTCCAAATGTCACTTGTCAAATTCCACAAGAACAGTCTTAGTGAACGGCTCCTTGAGCAGAATGCTGTAACTCTGTGAGATGAACTACCAGAACAGAAAGCAGTTTCTCAGAAAGGTTCTTTTCGGTTTTTATCTTAGCATATTTCCATTTTCACCATAGCCCTCTTTGGGATTCCAAATATCACTTTGCAAATTCCACAACAACAGCCTTAGCGAAAGGCTTTTTGAGGGGAAAGCTATAACCCTGTGAGATGAATTAACAGAACACAAAGCAGTTTCTCAGAAATCTTCTTTCCAGTTTTTAACGGAAGATATTTCCTTTTTCACCATAGCCCTCTAGGGTTTCCAAATATCACTTTACAAATTCCACAAAAACACTCTTAGCGAAAGTCTTCTTGAAGGGAGAACTGTAACTCTGTGAGATGAATTAACAGAACACTAAGCAGTTTCTCAGAAAGCTTCTTTCCAGTTTTTAACTGAAGGTATATCCTTTTTTACCATAGCCCTCTAAGGGCTTCCAAATATCTCTTTGCAAATTCCACAAGAACAGCCTTCGCGAAAGGCTTCTTTAGGGGAAAGCTGGAACACTGTGAGATGAATTAACAGAACACAAAGCAGCTTCTCAAAAAGCTTGTTTTCAGTTTTTATCTTAGGCTATTTCCTTATTCACCATAGCCCTCTGTGGGCTTCTAAATATCACTCTGCAATTTCCACAAGAGCCGTCGTAGCGAAAGGCTTCTTGAGGGGAAAGCTGTAACTCTTGGAGATGAATTAACAGAACACAAAGCAGTTTCTCAGAAAGTTTCTTTTCAGTTTTTAACTGAAGATATTTCCTTTTTCACCATAGCCCCCTTTGGGCTACCAAATATCACTTTGCAAATTCCACAAGAACAGTCTTAGTGAATGGCTTCTTGAGGGGAAATCTGTAACTCTGTGAGATGAATTAACAAAACACAAAGCAGTTTCTCAGAAAGCCTCTTTTCCATTTTTAATCTTAGGACATTTCCTTTTTCACCATAGACCTCAAAGGGCTACGAAATATCACTTTGTAAATTCCTAAAGAACAGTCTTAGCGAAGGGCTTCTGGAGGGGAAATCTGTAACTCTGTGAGATGAACTAACAGAACACAAAGTAGTTTCTCAGAAATCTTCTTTCCAGTTCTTAACGGAAGATATTTCCTTTTTCACCATAACCCCCTAAGGGATTCCAAATATCACTTTGCAAATTCCACAAGAACAGTCTTAGCGAAAGGTTTCCTGAGAGGAAAGTTGTAACTCTGTGAGATGAATTAACAGCACACATAGCAGCTTCTCAGATAGCTTCTTTCCAGGTTTTAACTTAAGATATTTCCTTTTTCACCGTAGCCCTCTAAGGGCTTCTAAATATCACTTTGAAAATTCCACAATAACAGCCTTATCGAAAGGCTTCTTGAGGGGAAAGCTGTACCTCTGTGAGATGAATTAGCAGAACACAAAGCAGTTTCTCAGAAAGTCTCTTTCCAGTTTTTAACTGAAGATATTTCCTTTTTCACCATAGTTCTGTATGGGCTTCCAAATATCACTTTGCAAATTCCACAAGAACAGTCTTAGCGAAAGGCTTCTGGAGGGGAAGCTGTAACCCTGTGAGATGAATTAACAGAACACAAAGCAGTTTCTGAGAAAGCTTCTTTTCAGTTTTTATCTTTGAATATTTCCTTTTTCAACATAGCCCTCTATGGGCTTCCAAAGATCACTTTGCAAATTCCACAAGAAAAGTCTTAGTGATCGGCTTCTTGAGGGGAAAGCTGTAACTCTGTGAGAAGTATTAGCAGAACACAAAGCAGTTTCTCAGAAATCTTCTTTCCAGGTTTTAACGGAAGATATTTCCTTTTTCACCATAGCCCTTTATGGGCTTCCAAATATCACATTGCAAATTCCACAAGAACAGTCTTAGCGAAAGACTTCTTGAGGGGAATGCTGTAAGTCTGCGAGATGAATTAACAGAACACAAAGCAGTTTCTCAGAAATCTTCTTTCCAGTTTTTAACTGAAGATATTTGCTTTTTCACCACAGCCATAAAACGGCATCCAAATATCACTCTGCAAACTGCACAAGAACAGAATTAGCGAAAGGCTTCTTGAGGGGAAAGCTGTAACCCTTTGAGTTGAATTGACAGAACACAAAGCAGTTTCTCAGGAAGCTTATTTTCAGTTTCTATCTTAGGTAATTCCTTTTTCAAAATAGACTTCTATTGGCTTCCAAATATGACTTGCAAATTCCATAAGAGCCGTCGTAGCGAAAGGCTTCTTGAGGGGAAAGCTGTAACTCTTGGAGATGAATTAACAGAACACAAAGCAGTTTCTCAGAAATCTTCTTTCCAGTATTTAACGGAAGAAATTTCCTTTTTCACCATAGCCCTCTATGGACTTCCAAATATCACTTTGCAAATCCCACAAGAACAGTCCTAGCGAATGTCTTCTTGAGGGGAAAGCTGTAACTCGGTGAGGTGCATTAAGAGAACACATGGCGGTTCCTCAGAAAGCTTATTTCCAGTTTTTAAGAGAAGATAGTTCCTTTTTCGCCATAGCCCTCTATGGGCTTCCAAATATCACTTTGCAAATCCCACAAGAAAAGTCTTAGTGATCGGCTTCTTGAGGGGATATCTGTAACTCTGTGAGATGTATTAGCAGAACACAAAGGAGTTTCTCAGAAATCTTCTTTCCAGTTTTTAACGGAAGATATTTCCTTTTTCACCATAGCCCTCTGCGGGCTTCCAAATATCACGTTGCAAATTCCACAAGAACAATCTTAGTGAAAGGCTTCTGGAGGGGAAATCTATATCACCATGAGATCAATTAAGAAAACACAATGCAGTTTCTCAGAAAGCATCTTTTCACTTTTTATCTTAGGATACTTCCTTTTTCACCATAGCCCTCTAGGAGCTTCCAAATATCACTTTGCAAATTCCACAAGAACAGTCTTAACGAAAGGCTTCTTGAGGTGAAAGCTGTAGTCTTTGAGAGGAATTAACAGAACACAAAGAAGTCTCTCAGAAAGCTTCTTTCCTGTTTTTAATGGAAGATATTTCCTTTTTCACCATACTCCTCTATGGGCTTCCAAGTATCTCTTTGGAAATTCCACAAGAACAGTCTTAGCGAAAGGCTTCTTGCGGGAAAGCTGTAACTCTGTGAGGCCTCTATGGGCTTCCAAATATCCCTTTGGAAATTCCACAAGAACAGTCTTAGCGAAAGGCTTCTTGAGGGGAAAGCTGTAACTCTGTGCGATGAATTAACAGAACACGAAGCAGTTTCTCGGAACGCTTCTTTCCAGTTTTTAACGGAAGATATTGCCTTTTTCACCATAGCCCTCTACGGGCTTCCAAATATCACTTTACCAATTCCACAAAAAGAGCCTTAGAGAGAGCCTTCTTGAAGGGAAAGCTGTAACTCTCTGAGCTCATTTAACAGAGCACAGAGCAGTTTCTCAGAATGCTTCTTTTCAGTTTTTAACTTAGGATATTTCCTTTTTCACCACAGCCCTCTATGGGCTTCCAAATATCACTTCGCAAGTTCCACACGAACAGTGTTAGCAAAAGGCTTCTAGAGGCGAAAGTTGTAACTCTGTAAGAAGAACTAACAGAACACAAAGCAGTTTCTCAGAAAGCTTCTTTCCAGTTTTTAACGGAAGACATTTCCTTTTACACCATAGCCCACTATGGGTTTCCAAATATCACTTTGCAAATTCCATAAGAACAGTCTCAGTGAAAGGCTTCTTGAGGGGAAAGCAGTAACTCTGTGAGATGAATTAACAGTACACAAAGTAGTTTCTCAGACAGCTTCTTTCCAGTATGTAGCTGAAGATATTTACTCTTTCACCATAGCCCTCTATGGGCTTCAAAATATCACTTTGCAAATTCCACAAGAACTGTCTTAGTGAAACCCTCTTTGAGGTGAAAGCTGTAACTCTGTGAGATGAATTAACAGAACACAAAGCAGTCTCTCAGAAATTTTCTTTTCGGTTTTTAACGGAAGATATTTCCATTTTCACCATAGCCCTCTAGGGTCTTCCAAATATCACTTTGCAAATTCCACAAGAACAGACTTAGCGAAAGGCTTCTTGAGGGAAAGCTGTAACTCTCTGAGATGAATTAACAGAACACAAAGCAGTTTCTCAGAAATTTTCTATCCAGTTTTTAACGGAAGATATTTCCTTTTTCACCATAGCATTCTAAGGGCTTCCAAATATCACTTTGAAAATTCCACAAGAACAGTCTTAACGAAAGGCTTCTGGAGGAGAAAGCTGTAACTCTGTGAGATGAATTAACAGAACACAAAGCAGTTTCTCAGAAAGCTTCTTTCCAGTTTATATCGGAAGATATTTCCGTTTTCACCACAGCCCTCTATGGGCTTTCAAATATGACTTTGAATATTCCACAAGAACATTCTTAGCGAAGGCTTCTTGTGGGGAAAGCTGTAACTCGGTCAGATGTATAATTAACAGAACACACGGCAGTTTCTCAGAAAGCTTCTTTTCAGTTTTTAACTGAAGATATTGCCGTTTTCATCATAGCCCTCTATGAGCTTCCAAATAGCACTTTGCAAATTCCACAGGAACAGTCTTAGCGAAAGGCCTCTGGAAGGGAAAGTTGTAACTCTGTGAGATGAATTAACAGAACACAAAGCAGTTTCTATGAAAGCTTCTTTTCAGTTTTTATCTTAGGATATTTCCTTTTTCATCATAGCCCTGAATGGGCTTCGAAATATGACCTTGCAAATTACAAAACAACAGTCTTAGCGAAAGGTTTCTGGAGGGGAAAGCTGTAACTCTCTGACATGAATTAGCAGAACACAAAGCAGTTTCTCAGAAAGATTCTTTCCAGTTTTTAACGGAAGATATTTCTTTTTTCACCATAGCCCTCTATGGGCTTCCAAATATCACTTTGCAAATGCCACAAGAACAGTCTTAGCAAAAGACTTCTTGAGGCGAAAGCTGTACCTCTGTGAGATAAATTAACAGAACACAAAGCAGTTTCTCAGAAAACTTCTTTCCGGTTTTTAACTGAGGATATTTCCTTTTTCACCATAGCCCTCCATGGGCTTCCAAATATCACTTTGCACATCCCACAAGGACAGTCTTAGCGAAAGGTTTCTAGAGGGGAAAGCTGCAACTCTGTGAGATGAATTAACAGAACACAAAGCAGTTTCTCAGAAAGCTTCTTTCCAGTTTTAACGGGAGATATTTCCTTTTTAACCATAGCCCTGTATGGGCTTCCAAATATCACTTTGCAAATTCCACAACAGCAGTCTTAGCGAAAGTCTTCTTGAGGGGAAAGCTGTAACACTGTGAGTTGAATTGACAGAACACAAGGCAGTTTTTCAGAAAGCTTCTTATCAGTTTTCATCTTAGGCTATTTCCTTTTTCAACATAGCCCTCTAGGGGCTTCCAAATATCACTTTCCAAATTCCACAAAAACAATCTTAGTTAACGGCTTCTTGAGGGGAAAGCTGTAACGTTGTGAGATGAATAAACAGAACACAAAACAGTTTCTCAGAAAGCTTCTTTCCGGTTTTTAACGGAAAATATTTCCTATTTCACCATAGCCCTCCATGGGCTACCAAATTACACTTTGCAAATTCCACAAGAACAGTCTTAGCGAAAGGCTTCTGGAGGGATATGCTGTAACTCTGTGAGATGAATTAACAGAACACAAAGCAGTTTCTCAGAAAGCTTCTTTTCAGTTTTTAACGGAACATATTTCCTTTTTCACAGTAGCCCTATATAAGATTCCAAATATCACTTTGCAAATTCCACAAGAAGAGTCTTAGCGAAAGGCTTCTTGAGGTGAAAGTTGTAACTCTGTGAGATGAATTAACAGAACACAAAGAAGTTTCTCAGAAATCTTCTTTCTGGTTTTTATCGGAAGATATTGCTTTTTCACCATAGCCCTCTAAGGGCTTCCCAGAAAGCTTCTTTCTAGTTTCTAATTGAAGGTATTTCCTTTTTCACCATAGCCTTCTATGGGCTTCCAAATATCACTTTGCAAATTTCACAAGAACAGTCTTAGTGAACGGCTTCTTGAGGGTAAAGCTGTAACTCTATGAGATGAACTAACAGAACACAAGGCAGTTTCTCAGAAAGGTTCTTTTCGGTTTTTATCTTAGGATATTTCCATTTTCACTATAGCACTCTATGGGCTTCCGAATATCACTTTGCAAATTCCACAAGAACAGTATTAGCGAAAGGCTTCTTAAGGCGAAAGCTCTAACTCTTTGAGATGATTCAACAGAACACAAAGCAGTTTTTCAGAAAGCTTCTTTTCAGTTTCTTTCTTAGGCTATTTCCTTTTTCACCATAGCCCTCAATGGTCTTCCAAATATCACCTTGCAAATTCCACAAGAACAGTCTTAGCGAAAGGCTTCTGGAAGGGAAAGCTCTAATTCGGTGAGATGTATTAACAGAAAACACGCCAGTTTCTCAAGAAGCTGCTTTCTCCTTTTTAACGGGAGATATTTCCTTTTCCACCCTAGCCCTCTATGGTTTACCAAATATGAATTTGCAAATTGCACAAGAAGAGTCTTAGTGAACGGCTCCTTGAGGGGAAAGCTCAAACTCTGTGAGATGAACTAACAGAACACAAAGCAGTTTCTCAGAAAGCTTCTTTTCGGTTTTTAACGGAAGATATTCCCTTTTTCACCATAGCCCTCTATAGGCTTCGAAATTTCTCTTTGCAAATTCCACAAGAACAGTCTTAGTGAAAGGCTTCTGCAGGGACAAGCTGTAACTCTGTGAGATGAATTAACAGTACACAAAGCAGTTTCTCAGAAAGCTTCTGTTCAGTTTTTATATTAGGATATTTCCTTTTTCACCATCGCCTTCTAAGGGCTCCAAATATCTCATTGCAAATTCCACAAGAACTGTCTTAGCGAAAGGCTTACTGAAGGGAAAGCTGTAACTCTGTGAGTTGAATTAAGAGAACACAAAGTAGTTTCTCAGAAGGATTCTTCCCAGTTTTAAACTGAAGTTATTTCCTTTTTCACCAAAGCCCTCTACGGGCTTCCAATATCATTTTGCAAATTTCACAAGAACAGTCTTAGTGAACGGTTTCTTGAGGGTAAAGCTGTAACTCTGTGAGATGAACTAACAGAACACAAGGCAGTTTCTCAGAAAGCTTCTTTTCGATTTTTATCTTAGGATATTTCCATTTTCACCATAGCCATCTATGGGCTTCCAAATATCACTTTGCAAATTCCACAAAAACAGCCTTAGCGACAGGCATCTTGAGGGGAAAGCTGTAACTCTGTGAGTTGATTTAACAGAAAACAAAGAAGTTGCTCAGAAAGCTTCTTTTCAGTTTTTATCTTAGGGTATTTCCTTTTTCACCATAGCCCTCTAAGGGCTTCGAAATATCACTTTGCAAATTCCACAAGAATAGTCTTAGCCAAAGACTTCTGGAGGGGACAGCTGTAACTCTGTGAGATGAATTAACAGAACTCAAAGCAGTTTCTCAAAAATCTTCTTTCCAGTTTTTAACGGAAGATATTTCCTTTTTCACCATAGCCCTCTCTGGGCTTCCAAATATCACTTTGCAAATTCTACAAGAACAGTCTTAGTGAACGGCTTCTTGAGGGGAAAGCTGTAAATCAGTGAGATGAATTTACAGAACACAAAGCAGTTTCTCAGAAATCTTCTTTCCAGTTTTTATCTTAGGATATTTCCTTTTTCACCATAGCCCTCTATGGGCTTCCAAATATCACTATGCAAATCCCACCGGAACAGTCTTAGCGAAAGGCTTCTTGTGGAGAAAGCTGTAACGCGGTGAGATATATTAACAAAACACGCGGCAGTTTCTCAGAGTGCTTCTTTCTAGTTTTTAAGGGAAGATATTTCCTTTTTCACCATAGCCCACTATGGGCTTCCAAATATCACTTTGAAAATTTCACAAGAACAGTCTTACTGAATGGCTTCTTGAGGGGAAAGCGGTAACACTGTCAGATTAACTAAAAGAACACAAAGCAGTTTCTCAGGAAGCTTCTTCTCGGTTTTTATCTTAGGATATTTCCTTTTTCACCATAGCCATCTATGGGCTTCCAATTATCACTTTGCAAATTTCACAAGAACAGTCTTAGCGGAAGGTGTTTTCAGGGGAAAGCTCTAATTCTTTGAGATGAATTGACAGAACACACAGCAGTTTCTCAGAAAGCTTCTTTTCAGTTTTTAACTGAAGATATTTCCTTTTTCACGGTAGCCCTCTATGGGCTTCCAAATATCACTTTGCAAATACCACAACAGCAGCCTTAGCGAAAGGCTCCTTGAGGTTAAAGCTGTAACTGTGTGAGTTGAATTAACAGAAAACAAAGCAGTTTCTCAGAAAGTTTCTTTTCAGTTTTTATCTTAGGATATTTACTTTTTCACCATAGCCTTCTAAGGGCTTCCAAATGTCACTTGTCAAATTCCACAAGAACAGTCTTAGTGAACGGCTCCTTGAGCAGAATGCTGTAACTCTGTGAGATGAACTACCAGAACAGAAAGCAGTTTCTCAGAAAGGATCTTTTCGGTTTTTATCTTAGCATATTTCCATTTTCACCATAGCCCTCTTTGGGATTCCAAATATCACTTTGCAAATTCCACAACAACAGCCTTAGCGAAAGGCTTTTTGAGGGGAAAGCTATAACCCTGTGAGATGAATTAACAGAACACAAAGCAGTTTCTCAGAAATCTTCTTTCCAGTTTTTAACGGAAGATATTTCCTTTTTCACAATAGCCCTCTAGGGTTTCCAAATATCACTTTACAAATTCCAAAAAAACACTCTTAGTGAAAGTCTTCTTGAAGGGAGAACTGTAACTCTGTGAGATGAATTAACAGAACACTAAGCAGTTTCTCAGAAAGCTTCTTTCCAGTTTTTAACTGAAGGTATATCCTTTTTTACCATAGCTCTCTAAGGGCTTCCAAATATCTCTTTGCAAATTCCACAAGAACAGTCTTCGCGAAAGGCTTCTTGAGGGGAAAGCTGTAACTCTTGGAGATGAATTAACAGAACACAAAGCAGTTTCTCAGAAATCTTCTTTCCAGTATTTAACGGAAGAAATTTCCTTTTTCACCATAGCCCTCTATGGACTTCCAAATATCACTTTGCAAATCCCACAAGAACAGTCCTAGCGAATGTCTTCTTGAGGGGAAAGCTGTAACTCGGTGAGGTGCATTAAGAGAACACATGGCGGTTCCTCAGAAAGCTTATTTCCAGTTTTTAAGAGAAGATAGTTCCTTTTTCGCCATAGCCCTCTATGGGCTTCCAAATATCACTTTGCACATCCCACAAGAAAAGTCTTAGTGATCGGCTTCTTGAGGGGATATCTGTAACTCTGTGAGATGTATTAGCAGAACACAAAGGAGTTTCTCAGAAATCTTCTTTCCAGTTTTTAACGGAAGATATTTCCTTTTTCACCATAGCCCTCTGCGGGCTTCCAAATATCACGTTGCAAATTCCACAAGAACAATCTTAGTGAAAGGCTTCTGGAGGGGAAATCTATATCACCATGAGATCAATTAAGAAAACACAATGCAGTTTCTCAGAAAGCATCTTTTCACTTTTTATCTTAGGATACTTCCTTTTTCACCATAGCCCTCTAGGAGCTTCCAAATATCACTTTGCAAATTCCACAAGAACAGTCTTAACGAAAGGCTTCTTGAGGTGAAAGCTGTAGTCTTTGAGAGGAATTAACAGAACACAAAGAAGTCTCTCAGAAAGCTTCTTTCCTGTTTTTAATGGAAGATATTTCCTTTTTCACCATACTCCTCTATGGGCTTCCAAGTATCTCTTTGGAAATTCCACAAGAACAGTCTTAGCGAAAGGCTTCTTGCGGGAAAGCTGTAACTCTGTGAGGCCTCTATGGGCTTCCAAATATCCCTTTGGAAATTCCACAAGAACAGTCTTAGCGAAAGGCTTCTTGAGGGGAAAGCTGTAACTCTGTGCGATGAATTAACAGAACACGAAGCAGTTTCTCGGAACGCTTCTTTCCAGTTTTTAACGGAAGATATTGCCTTTTTCACCATAGCCCTCTACGGGCTTCCAAATATCACTTTACCAATTCCACAAAAAGAGCCTTAGAGAGAGCCTTCTTGAAGGGAAAGCTGTAACTCTCTGAGCTCATTTAACAGAGCACAGAGCAGTTTCTCAGAATGCTTCTTTTCAGTTTTTAACTTAGGATATTTCCTTTTTCACCACAGCCCTCTATGGGCTTCCAAATATCACTTCGCAAGTTCCACACGAACAGTGTTAGCAAAAGGCTTCTAGAGGCGAAAGTTGTAACTCTGTAAGAAGAACTAACAGAACACAAAGCAGTTTCTCAGAAAGCTTCTTTCCAGTTTTTAACGGAAGACATTTCCTTTTACACCATAGCCCACTATGGGTTTCCAAATATCACTTTGCAAATTCCATAAGAACAGTCTCAGTGAAAGGCTTCTTGAGGGGAAAGCAGTAACTCTGTGAGATGAATTAACAGTACACAAAGTAGTTTCTCAGACAGCTTCTTTCCAGTATGTAGCTGAAGATATTTACTCTTTCACCATAGCCCTCTATGGGCTTCAAAATATCACTTTGCAAATTCCACAAGAACTGTCTTAGTGAAACCCTCTTTGAGGTGAAAGCTGTAACTCTGTGAGATGAATTAACAGAACACAAAGCAGTTTCTCAGAAATTTTCTTTTCGGTTTTTAACGGAAGATATTTCCATTTTCACCATAGCCCTCTAGGGTCTTCCAAATATCACTTTGCAAATTCCACAAGAACAGACTTAGCGAAAGGCTTCTTGAGGGAAAGCTGTAACTCTCTGAGATGAATTAACAGAACACAAAGCAGTTTCTCAGAAATTTTCTATCCAGTTTTTAACGGAAGATATTTCCTTTTTCACCATAGCATTCTAAGGGCTTCCGAATATCACTTTGAAAATTCCACAAGAACAGTCTTAACGAAAGGCTTCTGGAGGAGAAAGCTGTAACTCTGTGAGATGAATTAACAGAACACAAAGCAGTTTCTCAGAAAGCTTCTTTCCAGTTTATATCGGAAGATATTTCCGTTTTCACCACAGCCCTCTATGGGCTTTCAAATATGACTTTGAATATTCCACAAGAACATTCTTAGCGAAGGCTTCTTGTGGGGAAAGCTGTAACTCGGTCAGATGTATAATTAACAGAACACACGGCAGTTTCTCAGAAAGCTTCTTTTCAGTTTTTAACTGAAGATATTTCCGTTTTCATCATAGCCCTCTATGAGCTTCCAAATAGCACTTTGCAAATTCCACAGGAACAGTCTTAGTGAAAGGCCTCTGGAAGGGAAAGTTGTAACTCTGTGAGATGAATTAACAGAACACAAAGCAGTTTCTATGAAAGCTTCTTTTCAGTTTTTATCTTAGGATATTTCCTTTTGCATCATAGCCCTGAATGGGCTTCGAAATATGACCTTGCAAATTACAAAACAACAGTCTTAGCGAAAGGTTTCTGGAGGGGAAAGCTGTAACTCTCTGACATGAATTAGCAGAACACAAAGCAGTTTCTCAGAAAGATTCTTTCCAGTTTTTAACGGAAGATATTTCTTTTTTCACCATAGCCCTCTATGGGCTTCCAAATATCACTTTGCAAATGCCACAAGAACAGTCTTAGCAAAAGACTTCTTGAGGCGAAAGCTGTACCTCTGTGAGATAAATTAACAGAACACAAAGCAGTTTCTCAGAAAACTTCTTTCCGGTTTTTAACTGAGGATATTTCCTTTTTCACCATAGCCCTCCATGGGCTTCCAAATATCACTTTGCACATCCCACAAGGACAGTCTTAGCGAAAGGTTTCTAGAGGGGAAAGCTGCAACTCTGTGAGATGAATTAACAGAACACAAAGCAGTTTCTCAGAAAGCTTCTTTCCAGTTTTAACGGGAGATATTTGCTTTTTAACCATAGCCCTGTATGGGCTTCCAAATAACACTTTGCAAATTCCACAACAGCAGTCTTAGCGAAAGTCTTCTTGAGGGGAAAGCTGTAACACTGTGAGTTGAATTGACAGAACACAAGGCAGTTTTTCAGAAAGCTTCTTATCAGTTTTCATCTTAGGCTGTTTCCTTTTTCAACATAGCCCTCTAGGGGCTTCCAAATATCACTTTCCAAATTCCACAAAAACAATCTTAGTTAACGGCTTCTTGAGGGGAAAGCTGTAACGTTGTGAGATGAATAAACAGAACACAAAACAGTTTCTCAGAAAGCTTCTTTCCGGTTTTTAACGGAAAATATTTCCTATTTCACCATAGCCCTCCATGGGCTACCAAATTACACTTTGCAAATTCCACAAGAACAGTCTTAGCGAAAGGCTTCTGGAGGGATATGCTGTAACTCTGTGAGATGAATTAACAGAACACAAAGCAGTTTCTCAGAAAGCTTCTTTTCAGTTTTTAACGGAACATATTTCCTTTTTCACAGTAGCCCTATATAAGATTCCAAATATCACTTTGCAAATTCCACAAGAAGAGTCTTAGCGAAAGGCTTCTTGAGGTGAAAGTTGTAACTCTGTGAGATGAATTAACAGAACACAAAGAAGTTTCTCAGAAATCTTCTTTCTGGTTTTTATCGGAAGATATTGCTTTTTCACCATAGCCCTCTAAGGGCTTCCCAGAAAGCTTCTTTCTAGTTTCTAATTGAAGGTATTTCCTTTTTCACCATAGCCTTCTATGGGCTTCCAAATATCACTTTGCAAATTTCACAAGAACAGTCTTAGTGAACGGCTTCTTGAGGGTAAAGCTGTAACTCTATGAGATGAACTAACAGAACACAAGGCAGTTTCTCAGAAAGGTTCTTTTCGGTTTTTATCTTAGGATATTTCCATTTTCACTATAGCACTCTATGGGCTTCCGAATATCACTTTGCAAATTCCACAAGAACAGTATTAGCGAAAGGCTTCTTAAGGCGAAAGCTCTAACTCTTTGAGATGATTCAACAGAACACAAAGCAGTTTTTCAGAAAGCTTCTTTTCAGTTTCTTTCTTAGGCTATTTCCTTTTTCACCATAGCCCTCAATGGTCTTCCAAATATCACCTTGCAAATTCCACAAGAACAGTCTTAGCGAAAGGCTTCTGGAAGGGAAAGCTCTAATTCGGTGAGATGTATTCACAGAAAACACGCCAGTTTCTCAAGAAGCTGCTTTCTCCTTTTTAACGGGAGATATTTCCTTTTCACCCTAGCCCTCTATGGTTTACCAAATATGAATTTGCAAATTGCACAAGAAGAGTCTTAGTGAACGGCTCCTTGAGGGGAAAGCTCAAACTCTGTGAGATGAACTAACAGAACACAAAGCAGTTTCTCAGAAAGCTTCTTTTCGGTTTTTAACGGAAGATATTCCCTTTTTCACCATAGCCCTCTATAGGCTTCGAAATTTCTCTTTGCAAATTCCACAAGAACAGTCTTAGTGAAAGGCTTCTGCAGGGACAAGCTGTAACTCTGTGAGATGAATTAACAGTGCACAAAGCAGTTTCTCAGAAAGCTTCTGTTCAGTTTTTATATTAGGATATTTCCTTTTTCACCATCGCCTTCTAAGGGCTCCAAATATCACATTGCAAATTCCACAAGAACTGTCTTAGCGAAAGGCTTATTGAAGGGAAAGCTGTAACTCTGTGAGTTGAATTAAGAGAACACAAAGTAGTTTCTCAGAAAGATTCTTTCCAGTTTTAAACTGAAGTTATTTCCTTTTTCACCAAAGCCCTCTACGGGCTTCCAATATCATTTTGCAAATTTCACAAGAACAGTCTTAGTGAACGGTTTCTTGAGGGTAAAGCTGTAACTCTGTGAGATGAACTAACAGAACACAAGGCAGTTTCTCAGAAAGCTTCTTTTCGATTTTTATCTTAGGATATTTCCATTTTCACCATAGCCATCTATGGGCTTCCAAATATCACTTTGCAAATTCCACAAAAACAGCCTTAGCGACAGGCATCTTGAGGGGAAAGCTGTAACTCTGTGAGTTGATTTAACAGAAAACAAAGCAGTTGCTCAGAAAGCTTCTTTTCAGTTTTTATCTTAGGGTATTTCCTTTTTCACCATAGCCCTCTAAGGGCTTCGAAATATCACTTTGCAAATTCCACAAGAATAGTCTTAGCCAAAGACTTCTGGAGGGGACAGCTGTAACTCTGTGAGATGAATTAACAGAACTCAAAGCAGTTTCTCAGAAATCTTCTTTCCAGTTTTTAACGGAAGATATTTCCTTTTTCACCGTAGCCCTCTCTGGGCTTCCAAATATCACTTTGCAAATTCTACAAGAACAGTCTTAGTGAACGGCTTCTTGAGGGGAAAGCTGTAAATCAGTGAGATGAATTTACAGAACACAAAGCAGTTTCTCAGAAATCTTCTTTCCAGTTTTTATCTTAGGATATTTCCTTTTTCACCATAGCCCTCTATGGGCTTCCAAATATCACTATGCAAATCCCACCGGAACAGTCTTAGCGAAAGGCTTCTTGTGGAGAAAGCTGTAACGCGGTGAGATATATTAACAAAACACGCGGCAGTTTCTCAGAGTGCTTCTTTCTAGTTTTTAAGGGAAGATATTTCCTTTTTCACCATAGCCCACTATGGGCTTCCAAATATCACTTTGAAAATTTCACAAGAACAGTCTTACTGAATGGCTTCTTGAGGGGAAAGCGGTAACACTGTCAGATTAACTAAAAGAACACAAAGCAGTTTCTCAGGAAGCTTCTTCTCGGTTTTTATCTTAGGATATTTCCTTTTTCACCATAGCCATCTATGGGCTTCCAATTATCACTTTGCAAATTTCACAAGAACAGTCTTAGCGGAAGGTGTTTTCAGGGGAAAGCTCTAATTCTTTGAGATGAATTGACAGAACACACAGCAGTTTCTCAGAAAGCTTCTTTTCAGTTTTTAACTGAAGATATTTCCTTTTTCACGGTAGCCCTCTATGGGCTTCCAAATATCACTTTGCAAATACCACAACAGCAGCCTTAGCGAAAGGCTCCTTGAGGTTAAAGCTGTAACTGTGTGAGTTGAATTAACAGAAAACAAAGCAGTTTCTCAGAAAGTTTCTTTTCAGTTTTTATCTTAGGATATTTACTTTTTCACCATAGCCCTCTAAGGGCTTCCAAATGTCACTTGTCAAATTCCACAAGAACAGTCTTAGTGAACGGCTCCTTGAGCAGAATGCTGTAACTCTGTGAGATGAACTACCAGAACAGAAAGCAGTTTCTCAGAAAGGTTCTTTTCGGTTTTTATCTTAGCATATTTCCATTTTCACCATAGCCCTCTTTGGGATTCCAAATATCACTTTGCAAATTCCACAACAACAGCCTTAGCGAAAGGCTTTTTGAGGGGAAAGCTATAACCCTGTGAGATGAATTAACAGAACACAAAGCAGTTTCTCAGAAATCTTCTTTCCAGTTTTTAACGGAAGATATTTCCTTTTTCACCATAGCCCTCTAGGGTTTCCAAATATCACTTTACAAATTCCACAAAAACACTCTTAGCGAAAGTCTTCTTGAAGGGAGAACTGTAACTCTGTGAGATGAATTAACAGAACACTAAGCAGTTTCTCAGAAAGCTTCTTTCCAGTTTTTAACTGAAGGTATATCCTTTTTTACCATAGCCCTCTAAGGGCTTCCAAATATCTCTTTGCAAATTCCACAAGAACAGCCTTCGCGAAAGGCTTCTTTAGGGGAAAGCTGGAACACTGTGAGATGAATTAACAGAACACAAAGCAGCTTCTCAAAAAGCTTGTTTTCAGTTTTTATCTTAGGCTATTTCCTTATTCACCATAGCCCTCTGTGGGCTTCTAAATATCACTCTGCAAATTCCACAAGAGCCGTCGTAGCGAAAGGCTTCTTGAGGGGAAAGCTGTAACTCTTGGAGATGAATTAACAGAACACAAAGCAGTTTCTCAGAAATCTTCTTTCCAGTTTTTAACGGAAGATATTTCCTTTTTCACCATAGCCCCCTTTGGGCTACCAAATATCACTTTGCAAATTCCACAAGAACAGTCTTAGTGAATGGCTTCTTGAGGGGAAATCTGTAACTCTGTGAGATGAATTAACAAAACACAAAGCAGTTTCTCAGAAAGCCTCTTTTCCATTTTTAATCTTAGGACATTTCCTTTTTCACCATAGACCTCAAAGGGCTACGAAATATCACTTTGTAAATTCCTAAAGAACAGTCTTAGCGAAGGGCTTCTGGAGGGGAAATCTGTAACTCTGTGAGATGAACTAACAGAACACAAAGTAGTTTCTCAGAAATCTTCTTTCCAGTTCTTAACGGAAGATATTTCCTTTTTCACCATAACCCCCTAAGGGATTCCAAATATCACTTTGCAAATTCCACAAGAACAGTCTTAGCGAAAGGTTTCCTGAGAGGAAAGTTGTAACTCTGTGAGATGAATTAACAGCACACATAGCAGCTTCTCAGATAGCTTCTTTCCAGGTTTTAACTTAAGATATTTCCTTTTTCACCGTAGCCCTCTAAGGGCTTCTAAATATCACTTTGAAAATTCCACAATAACAGCCTTATCGAAAGGCTTCTTGAGGGGAAAGCTGTACCTCTGTGAGATGAATTAGCAGAACACAAAGCAGTTTCTCAGAAAGTCTCTTTCCAGTTTTTAACTGAAGATATTTCCTTTTTCACCATAGTTCTGTATGGGCTTCCAAATATCACTTTGCAAATTCCACAAGAACAGTCTTAGCGAAAGGCTTCTGGAGGGGAAGCTGTAACCCTGTGAGATGAATTAACAGAACACAAAGCAGTTTCTGAGAAAGCTTCTTTTCAGTTTTTATCTTTGAATATTTCCTTTTTCACCATAGCCCTCTATGGGGTTCCAAAGATCACTTTGCAAATTCCACAAGAAAAGTCTTAGTGATCGGCTTCTTGAGGGGAAAGCTGTAACTCTGTGAGAAGTATTAGCAGAACACAAAGCAGTTTCTCAGAAATCTTCTTTCCAGGTTTTAACGGAAGATATTTCCTTTTTCACCATAGCCCTTTATGGGCTTCCAAATATCACATTGCAAATTCCACAAGAACAGTCTTAGCGAAAGACTTCTTGAGGGGAATGCTGTAAGTCTGAGAGATGAATTAACAGAACACAAAGCAGTTTCTCAGAAATCTTCTTTCCAGTTTTTAACTGAAGATATTTGCTTTTTCACCACAGCCATATAACGGCATCCAAATATCACTCTGCAAACTGCACAAGAACAGAATTAGCGAAAGGCTTCTTGAGGGGAAAGCTGTAACCCTTTGAGTTGAATTGACAGAACACAAAGCAGTTTCTCAGGAAGCTTATTTTCAGTTTCTATCTTAGGTAATTCCTTTTTCAAAATAGACTTCTATTGGCTTCCAAATATGACTTGCAAATTCCACAAGAGCCGTCGTAGCGAAAGGCTTCTTGAGGGGAAAGCTGTAACTCTTGGAGATGAATTAACAGAACACAAAGCAGTTTCTCAGAAATCTTCTTTCCAGTATTTAACGGAAGAAATTTCCTTTTTCACCATAGCCCTCTATGGACTTCCAAATATCACTTTGCAAATCCCACAAGAACAGTCCTAGCGAATGTCTTCTTGAGGGGAAAGCTGTAACTCGGTGAGGTGCATTAAGAGAACACATGGCGGTTCCTCAGAAAGCTTATTTCCAGTTTTTAAGAGAAGATAGTTCCTTTTTCGCCATAGCCCTCTATGGGCTTCCAAATATCACTTTGCAAATCCCACAAGAAAAGTCTTAGTGATCGGCTTCTTGAGGGGATATCTGTAACTCTGTGAGATGTATTAGCAGAACACAAAGGAGTTTCTCAGAAATCTTCTTTCCAGTTTTTAACGGAAGATATTTCCTTTTTCACCATAGCCCTCTGCGGGCTTCCAAATATCACGTTGCAAATTCCACAAGAACAATCTTAGTGAAAGGCTTCTGGAGGGGAAATCTATATCACCATGAGATCAATTAAGAAAACACAATGCAGTTTCTCAGAAAGCATCTTTTCACTTTTTATCTTAGGATACTTCCTTTTTCACCATAGCCCTCTAGGAGCTTCCAAATATCACTTTGCAAATTCCACAAGAACAGTCTTAACGAAAGGCTTCTTGAGGTGAAAGCTGTAGTCTTTGAGAGGAATTAACAGAACACAAAGAAGTCTCTCAGAAAGCTTCTTTCCTGTTTTTAATGGAAGATATTTCCTTTTTCACCATACTCCTCTATGGGCTTCCAAGTATCTCTTTGGAAATTCCACAAGAACAGTCTTAGCGAAAGGCTTCTTGCGGGAAAGCTGTAACTCTGTGAGGCCTCTATGGGCTTCCAAATATCCCTTTGGAAATTCCACAAGAACAGTCTTAGCGAAAGGCTTCTTGAGGGGAAAGCTGTAACTCTGTGCGATGAATTAACAGAACACGAAGCAGTTTCTCGGAACGCTTCTTTCCAGTTTTTAACGGAAGATATTGCCTTTTTCACCATAGCCCTCTACGGGCTTCCAAATATCACTTTACCAATTCCACAAAAAGAGCCTTAGAGAGAGCCTTCTTGAAGGGAAAGCTGTAACTCTCTGAGCTCATTTAACAGAGCACAGAGCAGTTTCTCAGAATGCTTCTTTTCAGTTTTTAACTTAGGATATTTCCTTTTTCACCACAGCCCTCTATGGGCTTCCAAATATCACTTCGCAAGTTCCACACGAACAGTGTTAGCAAAAGGCTTCTAGAGGCGAAAGTTGTAACTCTGTAAGAAGAACTAACAGAACACAAAGCAGTTTCTCAGAAAGCTTCTTTCCAGTTTTTAACGGAAGACATTTCCTTTTACACCATAGCCCACTATGGGTTTCCAAATATCACTTTGCAAATTCCATAAGAACAGTCTCAGTGAAAGGCTTCTTGAGGGGAAAGCAGTAACTCTGTGAGATGAATTAACAGTACACAAAGTAGTTTCTCAGACAGCTTCTTTCCAGTATGTAGCTGAAGATATTTACTCTTTCACCATAGCCCTCTATGGGCTTCAAAATATCACTTTGCAAATTCCACAAGAACTGTCTTAGTGAAACCCTCTTTGAGGTGAAAGCTGTAACTCTGTGAGATGAATTAACAGAACACAAAGCAGTTTCTCAGAAATTTTCTTTTCGGTTTTTAACGGAAGATATTTCCATTTTCACCATAGCCCTCTAGGGTCTTCCAAATATCACTTTGCAAATTCCACAAGAACAGACTTAGCGAAAGGCTTCTTGAGGGAAAGCTGTAACTCTCTGAGATGAATTAACAGAACACAAAGCAGTTTCTCAGAAATTTTCTATCCAGTTTTTAACGGAAGATATTTCCTTTTTCACCATAGCATTCTAAGGGCTTCCAAATATCACTTTGAAAATTCCACAAGAACAGTCTTAACGAAAGGCTTCTGGAGGAGAAAGCTGTAACTCTGTGAGATGAATTAACAGAACACAAAGCAGTTTCTCAGAAAGCTTCTTTCCAGTTTATATCGGAAGATATTTCCGTTTTCACCACAGCCCTCTATGGGCTTTCAAATATGACTTTGAATATTCCACAAGAACATTCTTAGCGAAGGCTTCTTGTGGGGAAAGCTGTAACTCGGTCAGATGTATAATTAACAGAACACACGGCAGTTTCTCAGAAAGCTTCTTTTCAGTTTTTAACTGAAGATATTTCCGTTTTCATCATAGCCCTCTATGAGCTTCCAAATAGCACTTTGCAAATTCCACAGGAACAGTCTTAGCGAAAGGCCTCTGGAAGGGAAAGTTGTAACTCTGTGAGATGAATTAACAGAACACAAAGCAGTTTCTATGAAAGCTTCTTTTCAGTTTTTATCTTAGGATATTTCCTTTTTCATCATAGCCCTGAATGGGCTTCGAAATATGACCTTGCAAATTACAAAACAACAGTCTTAGCGAAAGGTTTCTGGAGGGGAAAGCTGTAACTCTCTGACATGAATTAGCAGAACACAAAGCAGTTTCTCAGAAAGATTCTTTCCAGTTTTTAACGGAAGATATTTCTTTTTTCACCATAGCCCTCTATGGGCTTCCAAATATCACTTTGCAAATGCCACAAGAACAGTCTTAGCAAAAGACTTCTTGAGGCGAAAGCTGTACCTCTGTGAGATAAATTAACAGAACACAAAGCAGTTTCTCAGAAAACTTCTTTCCGGTTTTTAACTGAGGATATTTCCTTTTTCACCATAGCCCTCCATGGGCTTCCAAATATCACTTTGCACATCCCACAAGGACAGTCTTAGCGAAAGGTTTCTAGAGGGGAAAGCTGCAACTCTGTGAGATGAATTAACAGAACACAAAGCAGTTTCTCAGAAAGCTTCTTTCCAGTTTTAACGGGAGATATTTCCTTTTTAACCATAGCCCTGTATGGGCTTCCAAATAACACTTTGCAAATTCCACAACAGCAGTCTTAGCGAAAGTCTTCTTGAGGGGAAAGCTGTAACACTGTGAGTTGAATTGACAGAACACAAGGCAGTTTTTCAGAAAGCTTCTTATCAGTTTTCATCTTAGGCTGTTTCCTTTTTCAACATAGCCCTCTAGGGGCTTCCAAATATCACTTTCCAAATTCCACAAAAACAATCTTAGTTAACGGCTTCTTGAGGGGAAAGCTGTAACGTTGTGAGATGAATAAACAGAACACAAAACAGTTTCTCAGAAAGCTTCTTTCCGGTTTTTAACGGAAAATATTTCCTATTTCACCATAGCCCTCCATGGGCTACCAAATTACACTTTGCAAATTCCACAAGAACAGTCTTAGCGAAAGGCTTCTGGAGGGATATGCTGTAACTCTGTGAGATGAATTAACAGAACACAAAGCAGTTTCTCAGAAAGCTTCTTTTCAGTTTTTAACGGAACATATTTCCTTTTTCACAGTAGCCCTATATAAGATTCCAAATATCACTTTGCAAATTCCACAAGAAGAGTCTTAGCGAAAGGCTTCTTGAGGTGAAAGTTGTAACTCTGTGAGATGAATTAACAGAACACAAAGAAGTTTCTCAGAAATCTTCTTTCTGGTTTTTATCGGAAGATATTGCTTTTTCACCATAGCCCTCTAAGGGCTTCCCAGAAAGCTTCTTTCTAGTTTCTAATTGAAGGTATTTCCTTTTTCACCATAGCCTTCTATGGGCTTCCAAATATCACTTTGCAAATTTCACAAGAACAGTCTTAGTGAACGGCTTCTTGAGGGTAAAGCTGTAACTCTATGAGATGAACTAACAGAACACAAGGCAGTTTCTCAGAAAGGTTCTTTTCGGTTTTTATCTTAGGATATTTCCATTTTCACTATAGCACTCTATGGGCTTCCGAATATCACTTTGCAAATTCCACAAGAACAGTATTAGCGAAAGGCTTCTTAAGGCGAAAGCTCTAACTCTTTGAGATGATTCAACAGAACACAAAGCAGTTTTTCAGAAAGCTTCTTTTCAGTTTCTTTCTTAGGCTATTTCCTTTTTCACCATAGCCCTCAATGGTCTTCCAAATATCACCTTGCAAATTCCACAAGAACAGTCTTAGCGAAAGGCTTCTGGAAGGGAAAGCTCTAATTCGGTGAGATGTATTCACAGAAAACACGCCAGTTTCTCAAGAAGCTGCTTTCTCCTTTTTAACGGGAGATATTTCCTTTTCACCCTAGCCCTCTATGGTTTACCAAATATGAATTTGCAAATTGCACAAGAAGAGTCTTAGTGAACGGCTCCTTGAGGGGAAAGCTCAAACTCTGTGAGATGAACTAACAGAACACAAAGCAGTTTCTCAGAAAGCTTCTTTTCGGTTTTTAACGGAAGATATTCCCTTTTTCACCATAGCCCTCTATAGGCTTCGAAATTTCTCTTTGCAAATTCCACAAGAACAGTCTTAGTGAAAGGCTTCTGCAGGGACAAGCTGTAACTCTGTGAGATGAATTAACAGTGCACAAAGCAGTTTCTCAGAAAGCTTCTGTTCAGTTTTTATATTAGGATATTTCCTTTTTCACCATCGCCTTCTAAGGGCTCCAAATATCACATTGCAAATTCCACAAGAACTGTCTTAGCGAAAGGCTTATTGAAGGGAAAGCTGTAACTCTGTGAGTTGAATTAAGAGAACACAAAGTAGTTTCTCAGAAAGATTCTTTCCAGTTTTAAACTGAAGTTATTTCCTTTTTCACCAAAGCCCTCTACGGGCTTCCAATATCATTTTGCAAATTTCACAAGAACAGTCTTAGTGAACGGTTTCTTGAGGGTAAAGCTGTAACTCTGTGAGATGAACTAACAGAACACAAGGCAGTTTCTCAGAAAGCTTCTTTTCGATTTTTATCTTAGGATATTTCCATTTTCACCATAGCCATCTATGGGCTTCCAAATATCACTTTGCAAATTCCACAAAAACAGCCTTAGCGACAGGCATCTTGAGGGGAAAGCTGTAACTCTGTGAGTTGATTTAACAGAAAACAAAGCAGTTGCTCAGAAAGCTTCTTTTCAGTTTTTATCTTAGGGTATTTCCTTTTTCACCATAGCCCTCTAAGGGCTTCGAAATATCACTTTGCAAATTCCACAAGAATAGTCTTAGCCAAAGACTTCTGGAGGGGACAGCTGTAACTCTGTGAGATGAATTAACAGAACTCAAAGCAGTTTCTCAGAAATCTTCTTTCCAGTTTTTAACGGAAGATATTTCCTTTTTCACCGTAGCCCTCTCTGGGCTTCCAAATATCACTTTGCAAATTCTACAAGAACAGTCTTAGTGAACGGCTTCTTGAGGGGAAAGCTGTAAATCAGTGAGATGAATTTACAGAACACAAAGCAGTTTCTCAGAAATCTTCTTTCCAGTTTTTATCTTAGGATATTTCCTTTTTCACCATAGCCCTCTATGGGCTTCCAAATATCACTATGCAAATCCCACCGGAACAGTCTTAGCGAAAGGCTTCTTGTGGAGAAAGCTGTAACGCGGTGAGATATATTAACAAAACACGCGGCAGTTTCTCAGAGTGCTTCTTTCTAGTTTTTAAGGGAAGATATTTCCTTTTTCACCATAGCCCACTATGGGCTTCCAAATATCACTTTGAAAATTTCACAAGAACAGTCTTACTGAATGGCTTCTTGAGGGGAAAGCGGTAACACTGTCAGATTAACTAAAAGAACACAAAGCAGTTTCTCAGGAAGCTTCTTCTCGGTTTTTATCTTAGGATATTTCCTTTTTCACCATAGCCATCTATGGGCTTCCAATTATCACTTTGCAAATTTCACAAGAACAGTCTTAGCGGAAGGTGTTTTCAGGGGAAAGCTCTAATTCTTTGAGATGAATTGACAGAACACACAGCAGTTTCTCAGAAAGCTTCTTTTCAGTTTTTAACTGAAGATATTTCCTTTTTCACGGTAGCCCTCTATGGGCTTCCAAATATCACTTTGCAAATACCACAACAGCAGCCTTAGCGAAAGGCTCCTTGAGGTTAAAGCTGTAACTGTGTGAGTTGAATTAACAGAAAACAAAGCAGTTTCTCAGAAAGTTTCTTTTCAGTTTTTATCTTAGGATATTTACTTTTTCACCATAGCCCTCTAAGGGCTTCCAAATGTCACTTGTCAAATTCCACAAGAACAGACTTAGTGAACGGCTCCTTGAGCAGAATGCTGTAACTCTGTGAGATGAACTACCAGAACAGAAAGCAGTTTCTCAGACAGGTTCTTTTCGGTTTTTATCTTAGCATATTTCCATTTTCACCATAGCCCTCTTTGGGATTCCAAATATCACTTTGCAAATTCCACAACAACAGCCTTAGCGAAAGGCTTTTTGAGGGGAAAGCTATAACCCTGTGAGATGAATTAACAGAACACAAAGCAGTTTCTCAGAAATCTTCTTTCCAGTTTTTAACGGAAGATATTTCCTTTTTCACCATAGCCCTCTAGGGTTTCCAAATATCACTTTACAAATTCCACAAAAACACTCTTAGCGAAAGTCTTCTTGAAGGGAGAACTGTAACTCTGTGAGATGAATTAACAGAACACTAAGCAGTTTCTCAGAAAGCTTCTTTCCAGTTTTTAACTGAAGGTATATCCTTTTTTACCATAGCCCTCTAAGGGCTTCCAAATATCTCTTTGCAAATTCCACAAGAACAGCCTTCGCGAAAGGCTTCTTTAGGGGAAAGCTGGAACACTGTGAGATGAATTAACAGAACACAAAGCAGCTTCTCAAAAAGCTTGTTTTCAGTTTTTATCTTAGGCTATTTCCTTATTCACCATAGCCCTCTGTGGGCTTCTAAATATCACTCTGCAAATTCCACAAGAGCCGTCGTAGCGAAAGGCTTCTTGAGGGGAAAGCTGTAACTCTTGGAGATGAATTAACAGAACACAAAGCAGTTTCTCAGAAAGTTTCTTTTCAGTTTTTAACTGAAGATATTTCCTTTTTCACCATAGCCCCCTTTGGGCTACCAAATATCACTTTGCAAATTCCACAAGAACAGTCTTAGTGAATGGCTTCTTGAGGGGAAATCTGTAACTCTGTGAGATGAATTAACAAAACACAAAGCAGTTTCTCAGAAAGCCTCTTTTCCATTTTTAATCTTAGGACATTTCCTTTTTCACCATAGACCTCAAAGGGCTACGAAATATCACTTTGTAAATTCCTAAAGAACAGTCTTAGCGAAGGGCTTCTGGAGGGGAAATCTGTAACTCTGTGAGATGAACTAACAGAACACAAAGTAGTTTCTCAGAAATCTTCTTTCCAGTTCTTAACGGAAGATATTTCCTTTTTCACCATAACCCCCTAAGGGATTCCAAATATCACTTTGCAAATTCCACAAGAACAGTCTTAGCGAAAGGTTTCCTGAGAGGAAAGTTGTAACTCTGTGAGATGAATTAACAGCACACATAGCAGCTTCTCAGATAGCTTCTTTCCAGGTTTTAACTTAAGATATTTCCTTTTTCACCGTAGCCCTCTAAGGGCTTCTAAATATCACTTTGAAAATTCCACAATAACAGCCTTATCGAAAGGCTTCTTGAGGGGAAAGCTGTACCTCTGTGAGATGAATTAGCAGAACACAAAGCAGTTTCTCAGAAAGTCTCTTTCCAGTTTTTAACTGAAGATATTTCCTTTTTCACCATAGTTCTGTATGGGCTTCCAAATATCACTTTGCAAATTCCACAAGAACAGTCTTAGCGAAAGGCTTCTGGAGGGGAAGCTGTAACCCTGTGAGATGAATTAACAGAACACAAAGCAGTTTCTGAGAAAGCTTCTTTTCAGTTTTTATCTTTGAATATTTCCTTTTTCACCATAGCCCTCTATGGGCTTCCAAAGATCACTTTGCAAATTCCACAAGAAAAGTCTTAGTGATCGGCTTCTTGAGGGGAAAGCTGTAACTCTGTGAGAAGTATTAGCAGAACACAAAGCAGTTTCTCAGAAATCTTCTTTCCAGGTTTTAACGGAAGATATTTCCTTTTTCACCATAGCCCTTTATGGGCTTCCAAATATCACATTGCAAATTCCACAAGAACAGTCTTAGCGAAAGACTTCTTGAGGGGAATGCTGTAAGTCTGCGAGATGAATTAACAGAACACAAAGCAGTTTCTCAGAAATCTTCTTTCCAGTTTTTAACTGAAGATATTTGCTTTTTCACCACAGCCATATAACGGCATCCAAATATCACTCTGCAAACTGCACAAGAACAGAATTAGCGAAAGGCTTCTTGAGGGGAAAGCTGTAACCCTTTGAGTTGAATTGACAGAACACAAAGCAGTTTCTCAGGAAGCTTATTTTCAGTTTCTATCTGAGGTAATTCCTTTTTCAAAATAGACTTCTATTGGCTTCCAAATATGACTTGCAAATTCCACAAGAGCCGTCGTAGCGAAAGGCTTCTTGAGGGGAAAGCTGTAACTCTTGGAGATGAATTAACAGAACACAAAGCAGTTTCTCAGAAATCTTCTTTCCAGTATTTAACGGAAGAAATTTCCTTTTTCACCATAGCCCTCTATGGACTTCCAAATATCACTTTGCAAATCCCACAAGAACAGTCCTAGCGAATGTCTTCTTGAGGGGAAAGCTGTAACTCGGTGAGGTGCATTAAGAGAACACATGGCGGTTCCTCAGAAAGCTTATTTCCAGTTTTTAAGAGAAGATAGTTCCTTTTTCGCCATAGCCCTCTATGTGCTTCCAAATATCACTTTGCAAATCCCACAAGAAAAGTCTTAGTGATCGGCTTCTTGAGGGGATATCTGTAACTCTGTGAGATGTATTAGCAGAACACAAAGGAGTTTCTCAGAAATCTTCTTTCCAGTTTTTAACGGAAGATATTTCCTTTTTCACCATAGCCCTCTGCGGGCTTCCAAATATCACGTTGCAAATTCCACAAGAACAATCTTAGTGAAAGGCTTCTGGAGGGGAAATCTATATCACCATGAGATCAATTAAGAAAACACAATGCAGTTTCTCAGAAAGCATCTTTTCACTTTTTATCTTAGGATACTTCCTTTTTCACCATAGCCCTCTAGGAGCTTCCAAATATCACTTTGCAAATTCCACAAGAACAGTCTTAACGAAAGGCTTCTTGAGGTGAAAGCTGTAGTCTTTGAGAGGAATTAACAGAACACAAAGAAGTCTCTCAGAAAGTTTCTTTCCTGTTTTTAATGGAAGATATTTCCTTTTTCACCATACTCCTCTATGGGCTTCCAAGTATCTCTTTGGAAATTCCACAAGAACAGTCTTAGCGAAAGGCTTCTTGCGGGAAAGCTGTAACTCTGTGAGGCCTCTATGGGCTTCCAAATATCCCTTTGGAAATTCCACAAGAACAGTCTTAGCGAAAGGCTTCTTGAGGGGAAAGCTGTAACTCTGTGCGATGAATTAACAGAACACGAAGCAGTTTCTCGGAACGCTTCTTTCCAGTTTTTAACGGAAGATATTGCCTTTTTCACCATAGCCCTCTACGGGCTTCCAAATATCACTTTACCAATTCCACAAAAAGAGCCTTAGAGAGAGCCTTCTTGAAGGGAAAGCTGTAACTCTCTGAGCTCATTTAACAGAGCACAGAGCAGTTTCTCAGAATGCTTCTTTTCAGTTTTTAACTTAGGATATTTCCTTTTTCACCACAGCCCTCTATGGGCTTCCAAATATCACTTCGCAAGTTCCACACGAACAGTGTTAGCAAAAGGCTTCTAGAGGCGAAAGTTGTAACTCTGTAAGAAGAACTAACAGAACACAAAGCAGTTTCTCAGAAAGCTTCTTTCCAGTTTTTAACGGAAGACATTTCCTTTTACACCATAGCCCACTATGGGTTTCCAAATATCACTTTGCAAATTCCATAAGAACAGTCTCAGTGAAAGGCTTCTTGAGGGGAAAGCAGTAACTCTGTGAGATGAATTAACAGTACACAAAGTAGTTTCTCAGACAGCTTCTTTCCAGTATGTAGCTGAAGATATTTACTCTTTCACCATAGCCCTCTATGGGCTTCAAAATATCACTTTGCAAATTCCACAAGAACTGTCTTAGTGAAACCCTCTTTGAGGTGAAAGCTGTAACTCTGTGAGATGAATTAGCAGAACACAAAGCAGTTTCTCAGAAATTTTCTTTTCGGTTTTTAACGGAAGATATTTCCATTTTCACCATAGCCCTCTAGGGTCTTCCAAATATCACTTTGCAAATTCCACAAGAACAGACTTAGCGAAAGGCTTCTTGAGGGAAAGCTGTAACTCTCTGAGATGAATTAACAGAACACAAAGCAGTTTCTCAGAAATTTTCTATCCAGTTTTTAACGGAAGATATTTCCTTTTTCACCATAGCATTCTAAGGGCTTCCAAATATCACTTTGAAAATTCCACAAGAACAGTCTTAACGAAAGGCTTCTGGAGGAGAAAGCTGTAACTCTGTGAGATGAATTAACAGAACACAAAGCAGTTTCTCAGAAAGCTTCTTTCCAGTTTATATCGGAAGATATTTCCGTTTTCACCACAGCCCTCTATGGGCTTTCAAATATGACTTTGAATATTCCACAAGAACATTCTTAGCGAAGGCTTCTTGTGGGGAAAGCTGTAACTCGGTCAGATGTATAATTAACAGAACACACGGCAGTTTCTCAGAAAGCTTCTTTTCAGTTTTTAACTGAAGATATTTCCGTTTTCATCATAGCCCTCTATGAGCTTCCAAATAGCACTTTGCAAATTCCACAGGAACAGTCTTAGCGAAAGGCCTCTGGAAGGGAAAGTTGTAACTCTGTGAGATGAATTAACAGAACACAAAGCAGTTTCTATGAAAGCTTCTTTTCAGTTTTTATCTTAGGATATTTCCTTTTTCATCATAGCCCTGAATGGGCTTCGAAATATGACCTTGCAAATTACAAAACAACAGTCTTAGCGAAAGGTTTCTGGAGGGGAAAGCTGTAACTCTCTGACATGAATTAGCAGAACACAAAGCAGTTTCTCAGAAAGATTCTTTCCAGTTTTTAACGGAAGATATTTCTTTTTTCACCATAGCCCTCTATGGGCTTCCAAATATCACTTTGCAAATGCCACAAGAACAGTCTTAGCAAAAGACTTCTTGAGGCGAAAGCTGTACCTCTGTGAGATAAATTAACAGAACACAAAGCAGTTTCTCAGAAAACTTCTTTCCGGTTTTTAACTGAGGATATTTCCTTTTTCACCATAGCCCTCCATGGGCTTCCAAATATCACTTTGCACATCCCACAAGGACAGTCTTAGCGAAAGGTTTCTAGAGGGGAAAGCTGCAACTCTGTGAGATGAATTAACAGAACACAAAGCAGTTTCTCAGAAAGCTTCTTTCCAGTTTTAACGGGAGATATTTCCTTTTTAACCATAGCCCTGTATGGGCTTCCAAATAACACTTTGCAAATTCCACAACAGCAGTCTTAGCGAAAGTCTTCTTGAGGGGAAAGCTGTAACACTGTGAGTTGAATTGACAGAACACAAGGCAGTTTTTCAGAAAGCTTCTTATCAGTTTTCATCTTAGGCTGTTTCCTTTTTCAACATAGCCCTCTAGGGGCTTCCAAATATCACTTTCCAAATTCCACAAAAACAATCTTAGTTAACGGCTTCTTGAGGGGAAAGCTGTAACGTTGTGAGATGAATAAACAGAACACAAAACAGTTTCTCAGAAAGCTTCTTTCCGGTTTTTAACGGAAAATATTTCCTATTTCACCATAGCCCTCCATGGGCTACCAAATTACACTTTGCAAATTCCACAAGAACAGTCTTAGCGAAAGGCTTCTGGAGGGATATGCTGTAACTCTGTGAGATGAATTAACAGAACACAAAGCAGTTTCTCAGAAAGCTTCTTTTCAGTTTTTAACGGAACATATTTCCTTTTTCACAGTAGCCCTATATAAGATTCCAAATATCACTTTGCAAATTCCACAAGAAGAGTCTTAGCGAAAGGCTTCTTGAGGTGAAAGTTGTAACTCTGTGAGATGAATTAACAGAACACAAAGAAGTTTCTCAGAAATCTTCTTTCTGGTTTTTATCGGAAGATATTGCTTTTTCACCATAGCCCTCTAAGGGCTTCCCAGAAAGCTTCTTTCTAGTTTCTAATTGAAGGTATTTCCTTTTTCACCATAGCCTTCTATGGGCTTCCAAATATCACTTTGCAAATTTCACAAGAACAGTCTTAGTGAACGGCTTCTTGAGGGTAAAGCTGTAACTCTATGAGATGAATTAACAGAACACAAGGCAGTTTCTCAGAAAGGTTCTTTTCGGTTTTTATCTTAGGATATTTCCATTTTCACTATAGCACTCTATGGGCTTCCGAATATCACTTTGCAAATTCCACAAGAACAGTATTAGCGAAAGGCTTCTTAAGGCGAAAGCTCTAACTCTTTGAGATGATTCAACAGAACACAAAGCAGTTTTTCAGAAAGCTTCTTTTCAGTTTCTTTCTTAGGCTATTTCCTTTTTCACCATAGCCCTCAATGGTCTTCCAAATATCACCTTGCAAATTCCACAAGAACAGTCTTAGCGAAAGGCTTCTGGAAGGGAAAGCTCTAATTCGGTGAGATGTATTCACAGAAAACACGCCAGTTTCTCAAGAAGCTGCTTTCTCCTTTTTAACGGGAGATATTTCCTTTTCACCCTAGCCCTCTATGGTTTACCAAATATGAATTTGCAAATTGCACAAGAAGAGTCTTAGTGAACGGCTCCTTGAGGGGAAAGCTCAAACTCTGTGAGATGAACTAACAGAACACAAAGCAGTTTCTCAGAAAGCTTCTTTTCGGTTTTTAACGGAAGATATTCCCTTTTTCACCATAGCCCTCTATAGGCTTCGAAATTTCTCTTTGCAAATTCCACAAGAACAGTCTTAGTGAAAGGCTTCTGCAGGGACAAGCTGTAACTCTGTGAGATGAATTAACAGTGCACAAAGCAGTTTCTCAGAAAGCTTCTGTTCAGTTTTTATATTAGGATATTTCCTTTTACACCATCGCCTTCTAAGGGCTCCAAATATCACATTGCAAATTCCACAAGAACTGTCTTAGCGAAAGGCTTATTGAAGGGAAAGCTGTAACTCTGTGAGTTGAATTAAGAGAACACAAAGTAGTTTCTCAGAAAGATTCTTTCCAGTTTTAAACTGAAGTTATTTCCTTTTTCACCAAAGCCCTCTACGGGCTTCCAATATCATTTTGCAAATTTCACAAGAACAGTCTTAGTGAACGGTTTCTTGAGGGTAAAGCTGTAACTCTGTGAGATGAACTAACAGAACACAAGGCAGTTTCTCAGAAAGCTTCTTTTCGATTTTTATCTTAGGATATTTCCATTTTCACCATAGCCATCTATGGGCTTCCAAATATCACTTTGCAAATTCCACAAAAACAGCCTTAGCGACAGGCATCTTGAGGGGAAAGCTGTAACTCTGTGAGTTGATTTAACAGAAAACAAAGCAGTTGCTCAGAAAGCTTCTTTTCAGTTTTTATCTTAGGGTATTTCCTTTTTCACCATAGCCCTCTAAGGGCTTCGAAATATCACTTTGCAAATTCCACAAGAATAGTCTTAGCCAAAGACTTCTGGAGGGGACAGCTGTAACTCTGTGAGATGAATTAACAGAACTCAAAGCAGTTTCTCAGAAATCTTCTTTCCAGTTTTTAACGGAAGATATTTCCTTTTTCACCGTAGCCCTCTCTGGGCTTCCAAATATCACTTTGCAAATTCTACAAGAACAGTCTTAGTGAACGGCTTCTTGAGGGGAAAGCTGTAAATCAGTGAGATGAATTTACAGAACACAAAGCAGTTTCTCAGAAATCTTCTTTCCAGTTTTTATCTTAGGATATTTCCTTTTTCACCATAGCCCTCTATGGGCTTCCAAATATCACTATGCAAATCCCACCGGAACAGTCTTAGCGAAAGGCTTCTTGTGGAGAAAGCTGTAACGCGGTGAGATATATTAACAAAACACGCGGCAGTTTCTCAGAGTGCTTCTTTCTAGTTTTTAAGGGAAGATATTTCCTTTTTCACCATAGCCCACTATGGGCTTCCAAATATCACTTTGAAAATTTCACAAGAACAGTCTTACTGAATGGCTTCTTGAGGGGAAAGCGGTAACACTGTCAGATTAACTAAAAGAACACAAAGCAGTTTCTCAGGAAGCTTCTTCTCGGTTTTTATCTTAGGATATTTCCTTTTTCACCATAGCCCACTATGGGCTTCCAAATATCACTTTGAAAATTTCACAAGAACAGTCTTACTGAATGGCTTCTTGAGGGGAAAGCGGTAACACTGTCAGATTAACTAAAAGAACACAAAGCAGTTTCTCAGGAAGCTTCTTCTCGGTTTTTATCTTAGGATATTTCCTTTTTCACCATAGCCATCTATGGGCTTCCAATTATCACTTTGCAAATTTCACAAGAACAGTCTTAGCGGAAGGTGTTTTCAGGGGAAAGCTCTAATTCTTTGAGATGAATTGACAGAACACACAGCAGTTTCTCAGAAAGCTTCTTTTCAGTTTTTAACTGAAGATATTTCCTTTTTCACGGTAGCCCTCTATGGGCTTCCAAATATCACTTTGCAAATACCACAACAGCAGCCTTAGCGAAAGGCTCCTTGAGGTTAAAGCTGTAACTGTGTGAGTTGAATTAACAGAAAACAAAGCAGTTTCTCAGAAAGTTTCTTTTCAGTTTTTATCTTAGGATATTTACTTTTTCACCATAGCCCTCTAAGGGCTTCCAAATGTCACTTGTCAAATTCCACAAGAACAGTCTTAGTGAACGGCTCCTTGAGCAGAATGCTGTAACTCTGTGAGATGAACTACCAGAACAGAAAGCAGTTTCTCAGAAAGGTTCTTTTCGGTTTTTATCTTAGCATATTTCCATTTTCACCATAGCCCTCTTTGGGATTCCAAATATCACTTTGCAAATTCCACAACAACAGCCTTAGCGAAAGGCTTTTTGAGGGGAAAGCTATAACCCTGTGAGATGAATTAACAGAACACAAAGCAGTTTCTCAGAAATCTTCTTTCCAGTTTTTAACGGAAGATATTTCCTTTTTCACCATAGCCCTCTAGGGTTTCCAAATATCACTTTACAAATTCCACAAAAACACTCTTAGCGAAAGTCTTCTTGAAGGGAGAACTGTAACTCTGTGAGATGAATTAACAGAACACTAAGCAGTTTCTCAGAAAGCTTCTTTCCAGTTTTTAACTGAAGGTATATCCTTTTTTACCATAGCCCTCTAAGGGCTTCCAAATATCTCTTTGCAAATTCCACAAGAACAGCCTTCGCGAAAGGCTTCTTTAGGGGAAAGCTGGAACACTGTGAGATGAATTAACAGAACACAAAGCAGCTTCTCAAAAAGCTTGTTTTCAGTTTTTATCTTAGGCTATTTCCTTATTCACCATAGCCCTCTGTGGGCTTCTAAATATCACTCTGCAATTTCCACAAGAGCCGTCGTAGCGAAAGGCTTCTTGAGGGGAAAGCTGTAACTCTTGGAGATGAATTAACAGAACACAAAGCAGTTTCTCAGAAAGTTTCTTTTCAGTTTTTAACTGAAGATATTTCCTTTTTCACCATAGCCCCCTTTGGGCTACCATATATCACTTTGCAAATTCCACAAGAACAGTCTTAGTGAATGGCTTCTTGAGGGGAAATCTGTAACTCTGTGAGATGAATTAACAAAACACAAAGCAGTTTCTCAGAAAGCCTCTTTTCCATTTTTAATCTTAGGACATTTCCTTTTTCACCATAGACCTCAAAGGGCTACGAAATATCACTTTGTAAATTCCTAAAGAACAGTCTTAGCGAAGGGCTTCTGGAGGGGAAATCTGTAACTCTGTGAGATGAACTAACAGAACACAAAGTAGTTTCTCAGAAATCTTCTTTCCAGTTCTTAACGGAAGATATTTCCTTTTTCACCATAACCCCCTAAGGGATTCCAAATATCACTTTGCAAATTCCACAAGAACAGTCTTAGCGAAAGGTTTCCTGAGAGGAAAGTTGTAACTCTGTGAGATGAATTAACAGCACACATAGCAGCTTCTCAGATAGCTTCTTTCCAGGTTTTAACTTAAGATATTTCCTTTTTCACCGTAGCCCTCTAAGGGCTTCTAAATATCACTTTGAAAATTCCACAATAACAGCCTTATCGAAAGGCTTCTTGAGGGGAAAGCTGTACCTCTGTGAGATGAATTAGCAGAACACAAAGCAGTTTCTCAGAAAGTCTCTTTCCAGTTTTTAACTGAAGATATTTCCTTTTTCACCATAGTTCTGTATGGGCTTCCAAATATCACTTTGCAAATTCCACAAGAACAGTCTTAGCGAAAGGCTTCTGGAGGGGAAGCTGTAACCCTGTGAGATGAATTAACAGAACACAAAGCAGTTTCTGAGAAAGCTTCTTTTCAGTTTTTATCTTTGAATATTTCCTTTTTCAACATAGCCCTCTATGGGCTTCCAAAGATCACTTTGCAAATTCCACAAGAAAAGTCTTAGTGATCGGCTTCTTGAGGGGAAAGCTGTAACTCTGTGAGAAGTATTAGCAGAACACAAAGCAGTTTCTCAGAAATCTTCTTTCCAGGTTTTAACGGAAGATATTTCCTTTTTCACCATAGCCCTTTATGGGCTTCCAAATATCACATTGCAAATTCCACAAGAACAGTCTTAGCGAAAGACTTCTTGAGGGGAATGCTGTAAGTCTGCGAGATGAATTAACAGAACACAAAGCAGTTTCTCAGAAATCTTCTTTCCAGTTTTTAACTGAAGATATTTGCTTTTTCACCACAGCCATAAAACGGCATCCAAATATCACTCTGCAAACTGCACAAGAACAGAATTAGCGAAAGGCTTCTTGAGGGGAAAGCTGTAACCCTTTGAGTTGAATTGACAGAACACAAAGCAGTTTCTCAGGAAGCTTATTTTCAGTTTCTATCTGAGGTAATTCCTTTTTCAAAATAGACTTCTATTGGCTTCCAAATATGACTTGCAAATTCCACAAGAGCCGTCGTAGCGAAAGGCTTCTTGAGGGGAAAGCTGTAACTCTTGGAGATGAATTAACAGAACACAAAGCAGTTTCTCAGAAATCTTCTTTCCAGTATTTAACGGAAGAAATTTCCTTTTTCACCATAGCCCTCTATGGACTTCCAAATATCACTTTGCAAATCCCACAAGAACAGTCCTAGCGAATGTCTTCTTGAGGGGAAAGCTGTAACTCGGTGAGGTGCATTAAGAGAACACATGGCGGTTCCTCAGAAAGCTTATTTCCAGTTTTTAAGAGAAGATAGTTCCTTTTTCGCCATAGCCCTCTATGGGCTTCCAAATATCACTTTGCAAATCCCACAAGAAAAGTCTTAGTGATCGGCTTCTTGAGGGGATATCTGTAACTCTGTGAGATGTATTAGCAGAACACAAAGGAGTTTCTCAGAAATCTTCTTTCCAGTTTTTAACGGAAGATATTTCCTTTTTCACCATAGCCCTCTGCGGGCTTCCAAATATCACGTTGCAAATTCCACAAGAACAATCTTAGTGAAAGGCTTCTGGAGGGGAAATCTATATCACCATGAGATCAATTAAGAAAACACAATGCAGTTTCTCAGAAAGCATCTTTTCACTTTTTATCTTAGGATACTTCCTTTTTCACCATAGCCCTCTAGGAGCTTCCAAATATCACTTTGCAAATTCCACAAGAACAGTCTTAACGAAAGGCTTCTTGAGGTGAAAGCTGTAGTCTTTGAGAGGAATTAACAGAACACAAAGAAGTCTCTCAGAAAGCTTCTTTCCTGTTTTTAATGGAAGATATTTCCTTTTTCACCATACTCCTCTATGGGCTTCCAAGTATCTCTTTGGAAATTCCACAAGAACAGTCTTAGCGAAAGGCTTCTTGCGGGAAAGCTGTAACTCTGTGAGGCCTCTATGGGCTTCCAAATATCCCTTTGGAAATTCCACAAGAACAGTCTTAGCGAAAGGCTTCTTGAGGGGAAAGCTGTAACTCTGTGCGATGAATTAACAGAACACGAAGCAGTTTCTCGGAACGCTTCTTTCCAGTTTTTAACGGAAGATATTGCCTTTTTCACCATAGCCCTCTACGGGCTTCCAAATATCACTTTACCAATTCCACAAAAAGAGCCTTAGAGAGAGCCTTCTTGAAGGGAAAGCTGTAACTCTCTGAGCTGATTTAACAGAGCACAGAGCAGTTTCTCAGAATGCTTCTTTTCAGTTTTTAACTTAGGATATTTCCTTTTTCACCACAGCCCTCTATGGGCTTCCAAATATCACTTCGCAAGTTCCACACGAACAGTGTTAGCAAAAGGCTTCTAGAGGCGAAAGTTGTAACTCTGTAAGAAGAACTAACAGAACACAAAGCAGTTTCTCAGAAAGCTTCTTTCCAGTTTTTAACGGAAGACATTTCCTTTTACACCATAGCCCACTATGGGTTTCCAAATATCACTTTGCAAATTCCATAAGAACAGTCTCAGTGAAAGGCTTCTTGAGGGGAAAGCAGTAACTCTGTGAGATGAATTAACAGTACACAAAGTAGTTTCTCAGACAGCTTCTTTCCAGTATGTAGCTGAAGATATTTACTCTTTCACCATAGCCCTCTATGGGCTTCAAAATATCACTTTGCAAATTCCACAAGAACTGTCTTAGTGAAACCCTCTTTGAGGTGAAAGCTGTAACTCTGTGAGATGAATTAGCAGAACACAAAGCAGTCTCTCAGAAATTTTCTTTTCGGTTTTTAACGGAAGATATTTCCATTTTCACCATAGCCCTCTAGGGTCTTCCAAATATCACTTTGCAAATTCCACAAGAACAGACTTAGCGAAAGGCTTCTTGAGGGAAAGCTGTAACTCTCTGAGATGAATTAACAGAACACAAAGCAGTTTCTCAGAAATTTTCTATCCAGTTTTTAACGAAAGATATTTCCTTTTTCACCATAGCATTCTAAGGGCTTCCAAATATCACTTTGAAAATTCCACAAGAACAGTCTTAACGAAAGGCTTCTGGAGGAGAAAGCTGTAACTCTGTGAGATGAATTAACAGAACACAAAGCAGTTTCTCAGAAAGCTTCTTTCCAGTTTATATCGGAAGATATTTCCGTTTTCACCACAGCCCTCTATGGGCTTTCAAATATGACTTTGAATATTCCACAAGAACATTCTTAGCGAAGGCTTCTTGTGGGGAAAGCTGTAACTCGGTCAGATGTATAATTAACAGAACACACGGCAGTTTCTCAGAAAGCTTCTTTTCAGTTTTTAACTGAAGATATTGCCGTTTTCATCATAGCCCTCTATGAGCTTCCAAATAGCACTTTGCAAATTCCACAGGAACAGTCTTAGCGAAAGGCCTCTGGAAGGGAAAGTTGTAACTCTGTGAGATGAATTAACAGAACACAAAGCAGTTTCTATGAAAGCTTCTTTTCAGTTTTTATCTTAGGATATTTCCTTTTTCATCATAGCCCTGAATGGGCTTCGAAATATGACCTTGCAAATTACAAAACAACAGTCTTAGCGAAAGGTTTCTGGAGGGGAAAGCTGTAACTCTCTGACATGAATTAGCAGAACACAAAGCAGTTTCTCAGAAAGATTCTTTCCAGTTTTTAACGGAAGATATTTCTTTTTTCACCGTAGCCCTCTATGGGCTTCCAAATATCACTTTGCAAATGCCACAAGAACAGTCTTAGCAAAAGACTTCTTGAGGCGAAAGCTGTACCTCTGTGAGATAAATTAACAGAACACAAAGCAGTTTCTCAGAAAACTTCTTTCCGGTTTTTAACTGAGGATATTTCCTTTTTCACCATAGCCCTCCATGGGCTTCCAAATATCACTTTGCACATCCCACAAGGACAGTCTTAGCGAAAGGTTTCTAGAGGGGAAAGCTGCAACTCTGTGAGATGAATTAACAGAACACAAAGCACTTTCTCAGAAAGCTTCTTTCCAGTTTTAACGGGAGATATTTCCTTTTTAACCATAGCCCTGTATGGGCTTCCAAATATCACTTTGCAAATTCCACAACAGCAGTCTTAGCGAAAGTCTTCTTGAGGGGAAAGCTGTAACACTGTGAGTTGAATTGACAGAACACAAGGCAGTTTTTCAGAAAGCTTCTTATCAGTTTTCATCTTAGGCTGTTTCCTTTTTCAACATAGCCCTCTAGGGGCTTCCAAATATCACTTTCCAAATTCCACAAAAACAATCTTAGTTAACGGCTTCTTGAGGGGAAAGCTGTAACGTTGTGAGATGAATAAACAGAACACAAAACAGTTTCTCAGAAAGCTTCTTTCCGGTTTTTAACGGAAAATATTTCCTATTTCACCATAGCCCTCCATGGGCTACCAAATTACACTTTGCAAATTCCACAAGAACAGTCTTAGCGAAAGGCTTCTGGAGGGATATGCTGTAACTCTGTGAGATGAATTAACAGAACACAAAGCAGTTTCTCAGAAAGCTTCTTTTCAGTTTTTAACGGAACATATTTCCTTTTTCACAGTAGCCCTATATAAGATTCCAAATATCACTTTGCAAATTCCACAAGAAGAGTCTTAGCGAAAGGCTTCTTGAGGTGAAAGTTGTAACTCTGTGAGATGAATTAACAGAACACAAAGAAGTTTCTCAGAAATCTTCTTTCTGGTTTTTATCGGAAGATATTGCTTTTTCACCATAGCCCTCTAAGGGCTTCCCAGAAAGCTTCTTTCTAGTTTCTAATTGAAGGTATTTCCTTTTTCACCATAGCCTTCTATGGGCTTCCAAATATCACTTTGCAAATTTCACAAGAACAGTCTTAGTGAACGGCTTCTTGAGGGTAAAGCTGTAACTCTATGAGATGAACTAACAGAACACAAGGCAGTTTCTCAGAAAGGTTCTTTTCGGTTTTTATCTTAGGATATTTCCATTTTCACTATAGCACTCTATGGGCTTCCGAATATCACTTTGCAAATTCCACAAGAACAGTATTAGCGAAAGGCTTCTTAAGGCGAAAGCTCTAACTCTTTGAGATGATTCAACAGAACACAAAGCAGTTTTTCAGAAAGCTTCTTTTCAGTTTCTTTCTTAGGCTATTTCCTTTTTCACCATAGCCCTCAATGGTCTTCCAAATATCACCTTGCAAATTCCACAAGAACAGTCTTAGCGAAAGGCTTCTGGAAGGGAAAGCTCTAATTCGGTGAGATGTATTCACAGAAAACACGCCAGTTTCTCAAGAAGCTGCTTTCTCCTTTTTAACGGGAGATATTTCCTTTTCACCCTAGCCCTCTATGGTTTACCAAATATGAATTTGCAAATTGCACAAGAAGAGTCTTAGTGAACGGCTCCTTGAGGGGAAAGCTCAAACTCTGTGAGATGAACTAACAGAACACAAAGCAGTTTCTCAGAAAGCTTCTTTTCGGTTTTTAACGGAAGATATTCCCTTTTTCACCATAGCCCTCTATAGGCTTCGAAATTTCTCTTTGCAAATTCCACAAGAACAGTCTTAGTGAAAGGCTTCTGCAGGGACAAGCTGTAACTCTGTGAGATGAATTAACAGTGCACAAAGCAGTTTCTCAGAAAGCTTCTGTTCAGTTTTTATATTAGGATATTTCCTTTTTCACCATCGCCTTCTAAGGGCTCCAAATATCACATTGCAAATTCCACAAGAACTGTCTTAGCGAAAGGCTTATTGAAGGGAAAGCTGTAACTCTGTGAGTTGAATTAAGAGAACACAAAGTAGTTTCTCAGAAAGATTCTTTCCAGTTTTAAACTGAAGTTATTTCCTTTTTCACCAAAGCCCTCTACGGGCTTCCAATATCATTTTGCAAATTTCACAAGAACAGTCTTAGTGAACGGTTTCTTGAGGGTAAAGCTGTAACTCTGTGAGATGAACTAACAGAACACAAGGCAGTTTCTCAGAAAGCTTCTTTTCGATTTTTATCTTAGGATATTTCCATTTTCACCATAGCCATCTATGGGCTTCCAAATATCACTTTGCAAATTCCACAAAAACAGCCTTAGCGACAGGCATCTTGAGGGGAAAGCTGTAACTCTGTGAGTTGATTTAACAGAAAACAAAGCAGTTGCTCAGAAAGCTTCTTTTCAGTTTTTATCTTAGGGTATTTCCTTTTTCACCATAGCCCTCTAAGGGCTTCGAAATATCACTTTGCAAATTCCACAAGAATAGTCTTAGCCAAAGACTTCTGGAGGGGACAGCTGTAACTCTGTGAGATGAATTAACAGAACTCAAAGCAGTTTCTCAGAAATCTTCTTTCCAGTTTTTAACGGAAGATATTTCCTTTTTCACCGTAGCCCTCTCTGGGCTTCCAAATATCACTTTGCAAATTCTACAAGAACAGTCTTAGTGAACGGCTTCTTGAGGGGAAAGCTGTAAATCAGTGAGATGTATTTACAGAACACAAAGCAGTTTCTCAGAAATCTTCTTTCCAGTTTTTATCTTAGGATATTTCCTTTTTCACCATAGCCCTCTATGGGCTTCCAAATATCACTATGCAAATCCCACCGGAACAGTCTTAGCGAAAGGCTTCTTGTGGAGAAAGCTGTAACGCGGTGAGATATATTAACAAAACACGCGGCAGTTTCTCAGAGTGCTTCTTTCTAGTTTTTAAGGGAAGATATTTCCTTTTTCACCATAGCCCACTATGGGCTTCCAAATATCACTTTGAAAATTTCACAAGAACAGTCTTACTGAATGGCTTCTTGAGGGGAAAGCGGTAACACTGTCAGATTAACTAAAAGAACACAAAGCAGTTTCTCAGGAAGCTTCTTCTCGGTTTTTATCTTAGGATATTTCCTTTTTCACCATAGCCATCTATGGGCTTCCAATTATCACTTTGCAAATTTCACAAGAACAGTCTTAGCGGAAGGTGTTTTCAGGGGAAAGCTCTAATTCTTTGAGATGAATTGACAGAACACACAGCAGTTTCTCAGAAAGCTTCTTTTCAGTTTTTAACTGAAGATATTTCCTTTTTCACGGTAGCCCTCTATGGGCTTCCAAATATCACTTTGCAAATACCACAACAGCAGCCTTAGCGAAAGGCTCCTTGAGGTTAAAGCTGTAACTGTGTGAGTTGAATTAACAGAAAACAAAGCAGTTTCTCAGAAAGTTTCTTTTCAGTTTTTATCTTAGGATATTTACTTTTTCACCATAGCCCTCTAAGGGCTTCCAAATGTCACTTGTCAAATTCCACAAGAACAGTCTTAGTGAACGGCTCCTTGAGCAGAATGCTGTAACTCTGTGAGATGAACTACCAGAACAGAAAGCAGTTTCTCAGAAAGGTTCTTTTCGGTTTTTATCTTAGCATATTTCCATTTTCACCATAGCCCTCTTTGGGATTCCAAATATCACTTTGCAAATTCCACAACAACAGCCTTAGCGAAAGGCTTTTTGAGGGGAAAGCTATAACCCTGTGAGATGAATTAACAGAACACAAAGCAGTTTCTCAGAAATCTTCTTTCCAGTTTTTAACGGAAGATATTTCCTTTTTCACCATAGCCCTCTAGGGTTTCCAAATATCACTTTACAAATTCCACAAAAACACTCTTAGCGAAAGTCTTCTTGAAGGGAGAACTGTAACTCTGTGAGATGAATTAACAGAACACTAAGCAGTTTCTCAGAAAGCTTCTTTCCAGTTTTTAACTGAAGGTATATCCTTTTTTACCATAGCCCTCTAAGGGCTTCCAAATATCTCTTTGCAAATTCCACAAGAACAGCCTTCGCGAAAGGCTTCTTTAGGGGAAAGCTGGAACACTGTGAGATGAATTAACAGAACACAAAGCAGCTTCTCAAAAAGCTTGTTTTCAGTTTTTATCTTAGGCTATTTCCTTATTCACCATAGCCCTCTGTGGGCTTCTAAATATCACTCTGCAAATTCCACAAGAGCCGTCGTAGCGAAAGGCTTCTTGAGGGGAAAGCTGTAACTCTTGGAGATGAATTAACAGAACACAAAGCAGTTTCTCAGAAAGTTTCTTTTCAGTTTTTAACGGAAGATATTTCCTTTTTCACCATAGCCCCCTTTGGGCTACCAAATATCACTTTGCAAATTCCACAAGAACAGTCTTAGTGAATGGCTTCTTGAGGGGAAATCTGTAACTCTGTGAGATGAATTAACAAAACACAAAGCAGTTTCTCAGAAAGCCTCTTTTCCATTTTTAATCTTAGGACATTTCCTTTTTCACCATAGACCTCAAAGGGCTACGAAATATCACTTTGTAAATTCCTAAAGAACAGTCTTAGTGAAGGGCTTCTGGAGGGGAAATCTGTAACTCTGTGAGATGAACTAACAGAACACAAAGTAGTTTCTCAGAAATCTTCTTTCCAGTTCTTAACGGAAGATATTTCCTTTTTCACCATAACCCCCTAAGGGATTCCAAATATCACTTTGCAAATTCCACAAGAACAGTCTTAGCGAAAGGTTTCCTGAGAGGAAAGTTGTAACTCTGTGAGATGAATTAACAGCACACATAGCAGCTTCTCAGATAGCTTCTTTCCAGGTTTTAACTTAAGATATTTCCTTTTTCACCGTAGCCCTCTAAGGGCTTCTAAATATCACTTTGAAAATTCCACAATAACAGCCTTATCGAAAGGCTTCTTGAGGGGAAAGCTGTACCTCTGTGAGATGAATTAGCAGAACACAAAGCAGTTTCTCAGAAAGTCTCTTTCCAGTTTTTAACTGAAGATATTTCCTTTTTCACCATAGTTCTGTATGGGCTTCCAAATATCACTTTGCAAATTCCACAAGAACAGTCTTAGCGAAAGGCTTCTGGAGGGGAAGCTGTAACCCTGTGAGATGAATTAACAGAACACAAAGCAGTTTCTGAGAAAGCTTCTTTTCAGTTTTTATCTTTGAATATTTCCTTTTTCACCATAGCCCTCTATGGGGTTCCAAAGATCACTTTGCAAATTCCACAAGAAAAGTCTTAGTGATCGGCTTCTTGAGGGGAAAGCTGTAACTCTGTGAGAAGTATTAGCAGAACACAAAGCAGTTTCTCAGAAATCTTCTTTCCAGGTTTTAACGGAAGATATTTCCTTTTTCACCATAGCCCTTTATGGGCTTCCAAATATCACATTGCAAATTCCACAAGAACAGTCTTAGCGAAAGACTTCTTGAGGGGAATGCTGTAAGTCTGCGAGATGAATTAACAGAACACAAAGCAGTTTCTCAGAAATCTTCTTTCCAGTTTTTAACTGAAGATATTTGCTTTTTCACCACAGCCATATAACGGCATCCAAATATCACTCTGCAAACTGCACAAGAACAGAATTAGCGAAAGGCTTCTTGAGGGGAAAGCTGTAACCCTTTGAGTTGAATTGACAGAACACAAAGCAGTTTCTCAGGAAGCTTATTTTCAGTTTCTATCTTAGGTAATTCCTTTTTCAAAATAGACTTCTATTGGCTTCCAAATATGACTTGCAAATTCCACAAGAGCCGTCGTAGCGAAAGGCTTCTTGAGGGGAAAGCTGTAACTCTTGGAGATGAATTAACAGAACACAAAGCAGTTTCTCAGAAATCTTCTTTCCAGTATTTAACGGAAGAAATTTCCTTTTTCACCATAGCCCTCTATGGACTTCCAAATATCACTTTGCAAATCCCACAAGAACAGTCCTAGCGAATGTCTTCTTGAGGGGAAAGCTGTAACTCGGTGAGGTGCATTAAGAGAACACATGGCGGTTCCTCAGAAAGCTTATTTCCAGTTTTTAAGAGAAGATAGTTCCTTTTTCGCCATAGCCCTCTATGGGCTTCCAAATATCACTTTGCAAATCCCACAAGAAAAGTCTTAGTGATCGGCTTCTTGAGGGGATATCTGTAACTCTGTGAGATGTATTAGCAGAACACAAAGGAGTTTCTCAGAAATCTTCTTTCCAGTTTTTAACGGAAGATATTTCCTTTTTCACCATAGCCCTCTGCGGGCTTCCAAATATCACGTTGCAAATTCCACAAGAACAATCTTAGTGAAAGGCTTCTGGAGGGGAAATCTATATCACCATGAGATCAATTAAGAAAACACAATGCAGTTTCTCAGAAAGCATCTTTTCACTTTTTATCTTAGGATACTTCCTTTTTCACCATAGCCCTCTAGGAGCTTCCAAATATCACTTTGCAAATTCCACAAGAACAGTCTTAACGAAAGGCTTCTTGAGGTGAAAGCTGTAGTCTTTGAGAGGAATTAACAGAACACAAAGAAGTCTCTCAGAAAGCTTCTTTCCTGTTTTTAATGGAAGATATTTCCTTTTTCACCATACTCCTCTATGGGCTTCCAAGTATCTCTTTGGAAATTCCACAAGAACAGTCTTAGCGAAAGGCTTCTTGCGGGAAAGCTGTAACTCTGTGAGGCCTCTATGGGCTTCCAAATATCCCTTTGGAAATTCCACAAGAACAGTCTTAGCGAAAGGCTTCTTGAGGGGAAAGCTGTAACTCTGTGCGATGAATTAACAGAACACGAAGCAGTTTCTCGGAACGCTTCTTTCCAGTTTTTAACGGAAGATATTGCCTTTTTCACCATAGCCCTCTACGGGCTTCCAAATATCACTTTACCAATTCCACAAAAAGAGCCTTAGAGAGAGCCTTCTTGAAGGGAAAGCTGTAACTCTCTGAGCTGATTTAACAGAGCACAGAGCAGTTTCTCAGAATGCTTCTTTTCAGTTTTTAACTTAGGATATTTCCTTTTTCACCACAGCCCTCTATGGGCTTCCAAATATCACTTCGCAAGTTCCACACGAACAGTGTTAGCAAAAGGCTTCTAGAGGCGAAAGTTGTAACTCTGTAAGAAGAACTAACAGAACACAAAGCAGTTTCTCAGAAAGCTTCTTTCCAGTTTTTAACGGAAGACATTTCCTTTTACACCATAGCCCACTATGGGTTTCCAAATATCACTTTGCAAATTCCATAAGAACAGTCTCAGTGAAAGGCTTCTTGAGGGGAAAGCAGTAACTCTGTGAGATGAATTAACAGTACACAAAGTAGTTTCTCAGACAGCTTCTTTCCAGTATGTAGCTGAAGATATTTACTCTTTCACCATAGCCCTCTATGGGCTTCAAAATATCACTTTGCAAATTCCACAAGAACTGTCTTAGTGAAACCCTCTTTGAGGTGAAAGCTGTAACTCTGTGAGATGAATTAACAGAACACAAAGCAGTTTCTCAGAAATTTTCTTTTCGGTTTTTAACGGAAGATATTTCCATTTTCACCATAGCCCTCTAGGGTCTTCCAAATATCACTTTGCAAATTCCACAAGAACAGACTTAGCGAAAGGCTTCTTGAGGGAAAGCTGTAACTCTCTGAGATGAATTAACAGAACACAAAGCAGTTTCTCAGAAATTTTCTATCCAGTTTTTAACGGAAGATATTTCCTTTTTCACCATAGCATTCTAAGGGCTTCCAAATATCACTTTGAAAATTCCACAAGAACAGTCTTAACGAAAGGCTTCTGGAGGAGAAAGCTGTAACTCTGTGAGATGAATTAACAGAACACAAAGCAGTTTCTCAGAAAGCTTCTTTCCAGTTTATATCGGAAGATATTTCCGTTTTCACCACAGCCCTCTATGGGCTTTCAAATATGACTTTGAATATTCCACAAGAACATTCTTAGCGAAGGCTTCTTGTGGGGAAAGCTGTAACTCGGTCAGATGTATAATTAACAGAACACACGGCAGTTTCTCAGAAAGCTTCTTTTCAGTTTTTAACTGAAGATATTGCCGTTTTCATCATAGCCCTCTATGAGCTTCCAAATAGCACTTTGCAAATTCCACAGGAACAGTCTTAGCGAAAGGCCTCTGGAAGGGAAAGTTGTAACTCTGTGAGATGAATTAACAGAACACAAAGCAGTTTCTATGAAAGCTTCTTTTCAGTTTTTATCTTAGGATATTTCCTTTTTCATCATAGCCCTGAATGGGCTTCGAAATATGACCTTGCAAATTACAAAACAACAGTCTTAGCGAAAGGTTTCTGGAGGGGAAAGCTGTAACTCTCTGACATGAATTAGCAGAACACAAAGCAGTTTCTCAGAAAGATTCTTTCCAGTTTTTAACGGAAGATATTTCTTTTTTCACCATAGCCCTCTATGGGCTTCCAAATATCACTTTGCAAATGCCACAAGAACAGTCTTAGCAAAAGACTTCTTGAGGCGAAAGCTGTACCTCTGTGAGATAAATTAACAGAACACAAAGCAGTTTCTCAGAAAACTTCTTTCCGGTTTTTAACTGAGGATATTTCCTTTTTCACCATAGCCCTCCATGGGCTTCCAAATATCACTTTGCACATCCCACAAGGACAGTCTTAGCGAAAGGTTTCTAGAGGGGAAAGCTGCAACTCTGTGAGATGAATTAACAGAACACAAAGCACTTTCTCAGAAAGCTTCTTTCCAGTTTTAACGGGAGATATTTCCTTTTTAACCATAGCCCTGTATGGGCTTCCAAATAACACTTTGCAAATTCCACAACAGCAGTCTTAGCGAAAGTCTTCTTGAGGGGAAAGCTGTAACACTGTGAGTTGAATTGACAGAACACAAGGCAGTTTTTCAGAAAGCTTCTTATCAGTTTTCATCTTAGGCTATTTCCTTTTTCAACATAGCCCTCTAGGGGCTTCCAAATATCACTTTCCAAATTCCACAAAAACAATCTTAGTTAACGGCTTCTTGAGGGGAAAGCTGTAACGTTGTGAGATGAATAAACAGAACACAAAACAGTTTCTCAGAAAGCTTCTTTCCGGTTTTTAACGGAAAATATTTCCTATTTCACCATAGCCCTCCATGGGCTACCAAATTACACTTTGCAAATTCCACAAGAACAGTCTTAGCGAAAGGCTTCTGGAGGGATATGCTGTAACTCTGTGAGATGAATTAACAGAACACAAAGCAGTTTCTCAGAAAGCTTCTTTTCAGTTTTTAACGGAACATATTTCCTTTTTCACAGTAGCCCTATATAAGATTCCAAATATCACTTTGCAAATTCCACAAGAAGAGTCTTAGCGAAAGGCTTCTTGAGGTGAAAGTTGTAACTCTGTGAGATGAATTAACAGAACACAAAGAAGTTTCTCAGAAATCTTCTTTCTGGTTTTTATCGGAAGATATTGCTTTTTCACCATAGCCCTCTAAGGGCTTCCCAGAAAGCTTCTTTCTAGTTTCTAATTGAAGGTATTTCCTTTTTCACCATAGCCTTCTATGGGCTTCCAAATATCACTTTGCAAATTTCACAAGAACAGTCTTAGTGAACGGCTTCTTGAGGGTAAAGCTGTAACTCTATGAGATGAACTAACAGAACACAAGGCAGTTTCTCAGAAAGGTTCTTTTCGGTTTTTATCTTAGGATATTTCCATTTTCACTATAGCACTCTATGGGCTTCCGAATATCACTTTGCAAATTCCACAAGAACAGTATTAGCGAAAGGCTTCTTAAGGCGAAAGCTCTAACTCTTTGAGATGATTCAACAGAACACAAAGCAGTTTTTCAGAAAGCTTCTTTTCAGTTTCTTTCTTAGGCTATTTCCTTTTTCACCATAGCCCTCAATGGTCTTCCAAATATCACCTTGCAAATTCCACAAGAACAGTCTTAGCGAAAGGCTTCTGGAAGGGAAAGCTCTAATTCGGTGAGATGTATTAACAGAAAACACGCCAGTTTCTCAAGAAGCTGCTTTCTCCTTTTTAACGGGAGATATTTCCTTTTCCACCCTAGCCCTCTATGGTTTACCAAATATGAATTTGCAAATTGCACAAGAAGAGTCTTAGTGAACGGCTCCTTGAGGGGAAAGCTCAAACTCTGTGAGATGAACTAACAGAACACAAAGCAGTTTCTCAGAAAGCTTCTTTTCGGTTTTTAACGGAAGATATTCCCTTTTTCACCATAGCCCTCTATAGGCTTCGAAATTTCTCTTTGCAAATTCCACAAGAACAGTCTTAGTGAAAGGCTTCTGCAGGGACAAGCTGTAACTCTGTGAGATGAATTAACAGTACACAAAGCAGTTTCTCAGAAAGCTTCTGTTCAGTTTTTATATTAGGATATTTCCTTTTTCACCATCGCCTTCTAAGGGCTCCAAATATCTCATTGCAAATTCCACAAGAACTGTCTTAGCGAAAGGCTTACTGAAGGGAAAGCTGTAACTCTGTGAGTTGAATTAAGAGAACACAAAGTAGTTTCTCAGAAGGATTCTTCCCAGTTTTAAACTGAAGTTATTTCCTTTTTCACCAAAGCCCTCTACGGGCTTCCAATATCATTTTGCAAATTTCACAAGAACAGTCTTAGTGAACGGTTTCTTGAGGGTAAAGCTGTAACTCTGTGAGATGAACTAACAGAACACAAGGCAGTTTCTCAGAAAGCTTCTTTTCGATTTTTATCTTAGGATATTTCCATTTTCACCATAGCCATCTATGGGCTTCCAAATATCACTTTGCAAATTCCACAAAAACAGCCTTAGCGACAGGCATCTTGAGGGGAAAGCTGTAACTCTGTGAGTTGATTTAACAGAAAACAAAGAAGTTGCTCAGAAAGCTTCTTTTCAGTTTTTATCTTAGGGTATTTCCTTTTTCACCATAGCCCTCTAAGGGCTTCGAAATATCACTTTGCAAATTCCACAAGAATAGTCTTAGCCAAAGACTTCTGGAGGGGACAGCTGTAACTCTGTGAGATGAATTAACAGAACTCAAAGCAGTTTCTCAAAAATCTTCTTTCCAGTTTTTAACGGAAGATATTTCCTTTTTCACCGTAGCCCTCTCTGGGCTTCCAAATATCACTTTGCAAATTCTACAAGAACAGTCTTAGTGAACGGCTTCTTGAGGGGAAAGCTGTAAATCAGTGAGATGAATTTACAGAACACAAAGCAGTTTCTCAGAAATCTTCTTTCCAGTTTTTATCTTAGGATATTTCCTTTTTCACCATAGCCCTCTATGGGCTTCCAAATATCACTATGCAAATCCCACCGGAACAGTCTTAGCGAAAGGCTTCTTGTGGAGAAAGCTGTAACGCGGTGAGATATATTAACAAAACACGCGGCAGTTTCTCAGAGTGCTTCTTTCTAGTTTTTAAGGGAAGATATTTCCTTTTTCACCATAGCCCACTATGGGCTTCCAAATATCACTTTGAAAATTTCACAAGAACAGTCTTACTGAATGGCTTCTTGAGGGGAAAGCGGTAACACTGTCAGATTAACTAAAAGAACACAAAGCAGTTTCTCAGGAAGCTTCTTCTCGGTTTTTATCTTAGGATATTTCCTTTTTCACCATAGCCATCTATGGGCTTCCAATTATCACTTTGCAAATTTCACAAGAACAGTCTTAGCGGAAGGTGTTTTCAGGGGAAAGCTCTAATTCTTTGAGATGAATTGACAGAACACACAGCAGTTTCTCAGAAAGCTTCTTTTCAGTTTTTAACTGAAGATATTTCCTTTTTCACGGTAGCCCTCTATGGGCTTCCAAATATCACTTTGCAAATACCACAACAGCAGCCTTAGCGAAAGGCTCCTTGAGGTTAAAGCTGTAACTGTGTGAGTTGAATTAACAGAAAACAAAGCAGTTTCTCAGAAAGTTTCTTTTCAGTTTTTATCTTAGGATATTTACTTTTTCACCATAGCCTTCTAAGGGCTTCCAAATGTCACTTGTCAAATTCCACAAGAACAGTCTTAGTGAACGGCTCCTTGAGCAGAATGCTGTAACTCTGTGAGATGAACTACCAGAACAGAAAGCAGTTTCTCAGAAAGGTTCTTTTCGGTTTTTATCTTAGCATATTTCCATTTTCACCATAGCCCTCTTTGGGATTCCAAATATCACTTTGCAAATTCCACAACAACAGCCTTAGCGAAAGGCTTTTTGAGGGGAAAGCTATAACCCTGTGAGATGAATTAACAGAACACAAAGCAGTTTCTCAGAAATCTTCTTTCCAGTTTTTAACGGAAGATATTTCCTTTTTCACAATAGCCCTCTAGGGTTTCCAAATATCACTTTACAAATTCCAAAAAAACACTCTTAGTGAAAGTCTTCTTGAAGGGAGAACTGTAACTCTGTGAGATGAATTAACAGAACACTAAGCAGTTTCTCAGAAAGCTTCTTTCCAGTTTTTAACTGAAGGTATATCCTTTTTTACCATAGCTCTCTAAGGGCTTCCAAATATCTCTTTGCAAATTCCACAAGAACAGTCTTCGCGAAAGGCTTCTTGAGGGGAAAGCTGTAACTCTTGGAGATGAATTAACAGAACACAAAGCAGTTTCTCAGAAATCTTCTTTCCAGTATTTAACGGAAGAAATTTCCTTTTTCACCATAGCCCTCTATGGACTTCCAAATATCACTTTGCAAATCCCACAAGAACAGTCCTAGCGAATGTCTTCTTGAGGGGAAAGCTGTAACTCGGTGAGGTGCATTAAGAGAACACATGGCGGTTCCTCAGAAAGCTTATTTCCAGTTTTTAAGAGAAGATAGTTCCTTTTTCGCCATAGCCCTCTATGGGCTTCCAAATATCACTTTGCAAATCCCACAAGAAAAGTCTTAGTGATCGGCTTCTTGAGGGGATATCTGTAACTCTGTGAGATGTATTAGCAGAACACAAAGGAGTTTCTCAGAAATCTTCTTTCCAGTTTTTAACGGAAGATATTTCCTTTTTCACCATAGCCCTCTGCGGGCTTCCAAATATCACGTTGCAAATTCCACAAGAACAATCTTAGTGAAAGGCTTCTGGAGGGGAAAACTATATCACCATGAGATCAATTAAGAAAACACAATGCAGTTTCTCAGAAAGCATCTTTTCACTTTTTATCTTAGGATACTTCCTTTTTCACCATAGCCCTCTAGGAGCTTCCAAATATCACTTTGCAAATTCCACAAGAACAGTCTTAACGAAAGGCTTCTTGAGGTGAAAGCTGTAGTCTGTGAGAGGAATTAACAGAACACAAAGAAGTCTCTCAGAAAGCTTCTTTCCTGTTTTTAATGGAAGATATTTCCTTTTTCACCATACTCCTCTATGGGCTTCCAAGTATCTCTTTGGAAATTCCACAAGAACAGTCTTAGCGAAAGGCTTCTTGCGGGAAAGCTGTAACTCTGTGAGGCCTCTATGGGCTTCCAAATATCCCTTTGGAAATTCCACAAGAACAGTCTTAGCGAAAGGCTTCTTGAGGGGAAAGCTGTAACTCTGTGCGATGAATTAACAGAACACGAAGCATTTTCTCGGAACGCTTCTTTCCAGTTTTTAACGGAAGATATTGCCTTTTTCACCATAGCCCTCTACGGGCTTCCAAATATCACTTTACCAATTCCACAAAAAGAGCCTTAGAGAGAGCCTTCTTGAAGGGAAAGCTGTAACTCTCTGAGCTCATTTAACAGAGCACAGAGCAGTTTCTCAGAATGCTTCTTTTCAGTTTTTAACTTAGGATATTTCCTTTTTCACCACAGCCCTCTATGGGCTTCCAAATATCACTTCGCAAGTTCCACACGAACAGTGTTAGCAAAAGGCTTCTAGAGGCGAAAGTTGTAACTCTGTAAGAAGAACTAACAGAACACAAAGCAGTTTCTCAGAAAGCTTCTTTCCAGTTTTTATCGGAAGACATTTCCTTTTACACCATAGCCCACTATGGGTTTCCAAATATCACTTTGCAAATTCCATAAGAACAGTCTCAGTGAAAGGCTTCTTGAGGGGAAAGCAGTAACTCTGTGAGATGAATTAACAGTACACAAAGTAGTTTCTCAGACAGCTTCTTTCCAGTATGTAGCTGAAGATATTTACTCTTTCACCATAGCCCTCTATGGGCTTCAAAATATCACTTTGCAAATTCCACAAGAACTGTCTTAGTGAAACCCTCTTTGAGGTGAAAGCTGTAACTCTGTGAGATGAATTAACAGAACACAAAGCAGTTTCTCAGAAATTTTCTTTTCGGTTTTTAACGGAAGATATTTCCATTTTCACCATAGCCCTCTAGGGTCTTCCAAATATCACTTTGCAAATTCCACAAGAACAGACTTAGCGAAAGGCTTCTTGAGGGAAAGCTGTAACTCTCTGAGATGAATTAACAGAACACAAAGCAGTTTCTCAGAAATTTTCTATCCAGTTTTTAACGGAAGATATTTCCTTTTTCACCATAGCATTCTAAGGGCTTCCAAATATCACTTTGAAAATTCCACAAGAACAGTCTTAACGAAAGGCTTCTGGAGGAGAAAGCTGTAACTCTGTGAGATGAATTAACAGAACACAAAGCAGTTTCTCAGAAAGCTTCTTTCCAGTTTATATCGGAAGATATTTCCGTTTTCACCACAGCCCTCTATGGGCTTTCAAATATGACTTTGAATATTCCACAAGAACATTCTTAGCGAAGGCTTCTTGTGGGGAAAGCTGTAACTCGGTCAGATGTATAATTAACAGAACACACGGCAGTTTCTCAGAAAGCTTCTTTTCAGTTTTTAACTGAAGATATTGCCGTTTTCATCATAGCCCTCTATGAGCTTCCAAAGAGCACTTTGCAAATTCCACAGGAACAGTCTTAGCGAAAGGCCTCTGGAAGGGAAAGTTGTAACTCTGTGAGATGAATTAACAGAACACAAAGCAGTTTCTATGAAAGCTTCTTTTCAGTTTTTATCTTAGGATATTTCCTTTTGCATCATAGCCCTGAATGGGCTTCGAAATATGACCTTGCAAATTACAAAACAACAGTCTTAGCGAAAGGTTTCTGGAGGGGAAAGCTGTAACTCTCTGACATGAATTAGCAGAACACAAAGCAGTTTCTCAGAAAGATTCTTTCCAGTTTTTAACGGAAGATATTTCTTTTTTCACCATAGCCCTCTATGGGCTTCCAAATATCACTTTGCAAATGCCACAAGAACAGTCTTAGCAAAAGACTTCTTGAGGCGAAAGCTGTACCTCTGTGAGATAAATTAACAGAACACAAAGCAGTTTCTCAGAAAACTTCTTTCCGGTTTTTAACTGAGGATATTTCCTTTTTCACCATAGCCCTCCATGGGCTTCCAAATATCACTTTGCACATCCCACAAGGACAGTCTTAGCGAAAGGTTTCTAGAGGGGAAAGCTGCAACTCTGTGAGATGAATTAACAGAACACAAAGCACTTTCTCAGAAAGCTTCTTTCCAGTTTTAACGGGAGATATTTGCTTTTTAACCATAGCCCTGTATGGGCTTCCAAATAACACTTTGCAAATTCCACAACAGCAGTCTTAGCGAAAGTCTTCTTGAGGGGAAAGCTGTAACACTGTGAGTTGAATTGACAGAACACAAGGCAGTTTTTCAGAAAGCTTCTTATCAGTTTTCATCTTAGGCTGTTTCCTTTTTCAACATAGCCCTCTAGGGGCTTCCAAATATCACTTTCCAAATTCCACAAAAACAATCTTAGTTAACGGCTTCTTGAGGGGAAAGCTGTAACGTTGTGAGATGAATAAACAGAACACAAAACAGTTTCTCAGAAAGCTTCTTTCCGGTTTTTAACGGAAAATATTTCCTATTTCACCATAGCCCTCCATGGGCTACCAAATTACACTTTGCAAATTCCACAAGAACAGTCTTAGCGAAAGGCTTCTGGAGGGATATGCTGTAACTCTGTGAGATGAATTAACAGAACACAAAGCAGTTTCTCAGAAAGCTTCTTTTCAGTTTTTAACGGAACATATTTCCTTTTTCACAGTAGCCCTATATAAGATTCCAAATATCACTTTGCAAATTCCACAAGAAGAGTCTTAGCGAAAGGCTTCTTGAGGTGAAAGTTGTAACTCTGTGAGATGAATTAACAGAACACAAAGAAGTTTCTCAGAAATCTTCTTTCTGGTTTTTATCGGAAGATATTGCTTTTTCACCATAGCCCTCTAAGGGCTTCCCAGAAAGCTTCTTTCTAGTTTCTAATTGAAGGTATTTCCTTTTTCACCATAGCCTTCTATGGGCTTCCAAATATCACTTTGCAAATTTCACAAGAACAGTCTTAGTGAACGGCTTCTTGAGGGTAAAGCTGTAACTCTATGAGATGAACTAACAGAACACAAGGCAGTTTCTCAGAAAGGTTCTTTTCGGTTTTTATCTTAGGATATTTCCATTTTCACTATAGCACTCTATGGGCTTCCGAATATCACTTTGCAAATTCCACAAGAACAGTATTAGCGAAAGGCTTCTTAAGGCGAAAGCTCTAACTCTTTGAGATGATTCAACAGAACACAAAGCAGTTTTTCAGAAAGCTTCTTTTCAGTTTCTTTCTTAGGCTATTTCCTTTTTCACCATAGCCCTCAATGGTCTTCCAAATATCACCTTGCAAATTCCACAAGAACAGTCTTAGCGAAAGGCTTCTGGAAGGGAAAGCTCTAATTCGGTGAGATGTATTCACAGAAAACACGCCAGTTTCTCAAGAAGCTGCTTTCTCCTTTTTAACGGGAGATATTTCCTTTTCACCCTAGCCCTCTATGGTTTACCAAATATGAATTTGCAAATTGCACAAGAAGAGTCTTAGTGAACGGCTCCTTGAGGGGAAAGCTCAAACTCTGTGAGATGAACTAACAGAACACAAAGCAGTTTCTCAGAAAGCTTCTTTTCGGTTTTTAACGGAAGATATTCCCTTTTTCACCATAGCCCTCTATAGGCTTCGAAATTTCTCTTTGCAAATTCCACAAGAACAGTCTTAGTGAAAGGCTTCTGCAGGGACAAGCTGTAACTCTGTGAGATGAATTAACAGTGCACAAAGCAGTTTCTCAGAAAGCTTCTGTTCAGTTTTTATATTAGGATATTTCCTTTTTCACCATCGCCTTCTAAGGGCTCCAAATATCACATTGCAAATTCCACAAGAACTGTCTTAGCGAAAGGCTTATTGAAGGGAAAGCTGTAACTCTGTGAGTTGAATTAAGAGAACACAAAGTAGTTTCTCAGAAAGATTCTTTCCAGTTTTAAACTGAAGTTATTTCCTTTTTCACCAAAGCCCTCTACGGGCTTCCAATATCATTTTGCAAATTTCACAAGAACAGTCTTAGTGAACGGTTTCTTGAGGGTAAAGCTGTAACTCTGTGAGATGAACTAACAGAACACAAGGCAGTTTCTCAGAAAGCTTCTTTTCGATTTTTATCTTAGGATATTTCCATTTTCACCATAGCCATCTATGGGCTTCCAAATATCACTTTGCAAATTCCACAAAAACAGCCTTAGCGACAGGCATCTTGAGGGGAAAGCTGTAACTCTGTGAGTTGATTTAACAGAAAACAAAGCAGTTGCTCAGAAAGCTTCTTTTCAGTTTTTATCTTAGGGTATTTCCTTTTTCACCATAGCCCTCTAAGGGCTTCGAAATATCACTTTGCAAATTCCACAAGAATAGTCTTAGCCAAAGACTTCTGGAGGGGACAGCTGTAACTCTGTGAGATGAATTAACAGAACTCAAAGCAGTTTCTCAGAAATCTTCTTTCCAGTTTTTAACGGAAGATATTTCCTTTTTCACCGTAGCCCTCTCTGGGCTTCCAAATATCACTTTGCAAATTCTACAAGAACAGTCTTAGTGAACGGCTTCTTGAGGGGAAAGCTGTAAATCAGTGAGATGTATTTACAGAACACAAAGCAGTTTCTCAGAAATCTTCTTTCCAGTTTTTATCTTAGGATATTTCCTTTTTCACCATAGCCCTCTATGGGCTTCCAAATATCACTATGCAAATCCCACCGGAACAGTCTTAGCGAAAGGCTTCTTGTGGAGAAAGCTGTAACGCGGTGAGATATATTAACAAAACACGCGGCAGTTTCTCAGAGTGCTTCTTTCTAGTTTTTAAGGGAAGATATTTCCTTTTTCACCATAGCCCACTATGGGCTTCCAAATATCACTTTGAAAATTTCACAAGAACAGTCTTACTGAATGGCTTCTTGAGGGGAAAGCGGTAACACTGTCAGATTAACTAAAAGAACACAAAGCAGTTTCTCAGGAAGCTTCTTCTCGGTTTTTATCTTAGGATATTTCCTTTTTCACCATAGCCATCTATGGGCTTCCAATTATCACTTTGCAAATTTCACAAGAACAGTCTTAGCGGAAGGTGTTTTCAGGGGAAAGCTCTAATTCTTTGAGATGAATTGACAGAACACACAGCAGTTTCTCAGAAAGCTTCTTTTCAGTTTTTAACTGAAGATATTTCCTTTTTCACGGTAGCCCTCTATGGGCTTCCAAATATCACTTTGCAAATACCACAACAGCAGCCTTAGCGAAAGGCTCCTTGAGGTTAAAGCTGTAACTGTGTGAGTTGAATTAACAGAAAACAAAGCAGTTTCTCAGAAAGTTTCTTTTCAGTTTTTATCTTAGGATATTTACTTTTTCACCATAGCCCTCTAAGGGCTTCCAAATGTCACTTGTCAAATTCCACAAGAACAGTCTTAGTGAACGGCTCCTTGAGCAGAATGCTGTAACTCTGTGAGATGAACTACCAGAACAGAAAGCAGTTTCTCAGAAAGGTTCTTTTCGGTTTTTATCTTAGCATATTTCCATTTTCACCATAGCCCTCTTTGGGATTCCAAATATCACTTTGCAAATTCCACAACAACAGCCTTAGCGAAAGGCTTTTTGAGGGGAAAGCTATAACCCTGTGAGATGAATTAACAGAACACAAAGCAGTTTCTCAGAAATCTTCTTTCCAGTTTTTAACGGAAGATATTTCCTTTTTCACCATAGCCCTCTAGGGTTTCCAAATATCACTTTACAAATTCCACAAAAACACTCTTAGCGAAAGTCTTCTTGAAGGGAGAACTGTAACTCTGTGAGATGAATTAACAGAACACTAAGCAGTTTCTCAGAAAGCTTCTTTCCAGTTTTTAACTGAAGGTATATCCTTTTTTACCATAGCCCTCTAAGGGCTTCCAAATATCTCTTTGCAAATTCCACAAGAACAGCCTTCGCGAAAGGCTTCTTTAGGGGAAAGCTGGAACACTGTGAGATGAATTAACAGAACACAAAGCAGCTTCTCAAAAAGCTTGTTTTCAGTTTTTATCTTAGGCTATTTCCTTATTCACCATAGCCCTCTATGGGCTTCTAAATATCACTCTGCAAATTCCACAAGAGCCGTCGTAGCGAAAGGCTTCTTGAGGGGAAAGCTGTAACTCTTGGAGATGAATTAACAGAACACAAAGCAGTTTCTCAGAAAGTTTCTTTTCAGTTTTTAACGGAAGATATTTCCTTTTTCACCATAGCCCCCTTTGGGCTACCAAATATCACTTTGCAAATTCCACAAGAACAGTCTTAGTGAATGGCTTCTTGAGGGGAAATCTGTAACTCTGTGAGATGAATTAACAAAACACAAAGCAGTTTCTCAGAAAGCCTCTTTTCCATTTTTAATCTTAGGACATTTCCTTTTTCACCATAGACCTCAAAGGGCTACGAAATATCACTTTGTAAATTCCTAAAGAACAGTCTTAGTGAAGGGCTTCTGGAGGGGAAATCTGTAACTCTGTGAGATGAACTAACAGAACACAAAGTAGTTTCTCAGAAATCTTCTTTCCAGTTCTTAACGGAAGATATTTCCTTTTTCACCATAACCCCCTAAGGGATTCCAAATATCACTTTGCAAATTCCACAAGAACAGTCTTAGCGAAAGGTTTCCTGAGAGGAAAGTTGTAACTCTGTGAGATGAATTAACAGCACACATAGCAGCTTCTCAGATAGCTTCTTTCCAGGTTTTAACTTAAGATATTTCCTTTTTCACCGTAGCCCTCTAAGGGCTTCTAAATATCACTTTGAAAATTCCACAATAACAGCCTTATCGAAAGGCTTCTTGAGGGGAAAGCTGTACCTCTGTGAGATGAATTAGCAGAACACAAAGCAGTTTCTCAGAAAGTCTCTTTCCAGTTTTTAACTGAAGATATTTCCTTTTTCACCATAGTTCTGTATGGGCTTCCAAATATCACTTTGCAAATTCCACAAGAACAGTCTTAGCGAAAGGCTTCTGGAGGGGAAGCTGTAACCCTGTGAGATGAATTAACAGAACACAAAGCAGTTTCTGAGAAAGCTTCTTTTCAGTTTTTATCTTTGAATATTTCCTTTTTCACCATAGCCCTCTATGGGCTTCCAAAGATCACTTTGCAAATTCCACAAGAAAAGTCTTAGTGATCGGCTTCTTGAGGGGAAAGCTGTAACTCTGTGAGAAGTATTAGCAGAACACAAAGCAGTTTCTCAGAAATCTTCTTTCCAGGTTTTAACGGAAGATATTTCCTTTTTCACCATAGCCCTTTATGGGCTTCCAAATATCACATTGCAAATTCCACAAGAACAGTCTTAGCGAAAGACTTCTTGAGGGGAATGCTGTAAGTCTGCGAGATGAATTAACAGAACACAAAGCAGTTTCTCAGAAATCTTCTTTCCAGTTTTTAACTGAAGATATTTGCTTTTTCACCACAGCCATATAACGGCATCCAAATATCACTCTGCAAACTGCACAAGAACAGAATTAGCGAAAGGCTTCTTGAGGGGAAAGCTGTAACCCTTTGAGTTGAATTGACAGAACACAAAGCAGTTTCTCAGGAAGCTTATTTTCAGTTTCTATCTTAGGTAATTCCTTTTTCAAAATAGACTTCTATTGGCTTCCAAATATGACTTGCAAATTCCACAAGAGCCGTCGTAGCGAAAGGCTTCTTGAGGGGAAAGCTGTAACTCTTGGAGATGAATTAACAGAACACAAAGCAGTTTCTCAGAAATCTTCTTTCCAGTATTTAACGGAAGAAATTTCCTTTTTCACCATAGCCCTCTATGGACTTCCAAATATCACTTTGCAAATCCCACAAGAACAGTCCTAGCGAATGTCTTCTTGAGGGGAAAGCTGTAACTCGGTGAGGTGCATTAAGAGAACACATGGCGGTTCCTCAGAAAGCTTATTTCCAGTTTTTAAGAGAAGATAGTTCCTTTTTCGCCATAGCCCTCTATGGGCTTCCAAATATCACTTTGCAAATCCCACAAGAAAAGTCTTAGTGATCGGCTTCTTGAGGGGATATCTGTAACTCTGTGAGATGTATTAGCAGAACACAAAGGAGTTTCTCAGAAATCTTCTTTCCAGTTTTTAACGGAAGATATTTCCTTTTTCACCATAGCCCTCTGCGGGCTTCCAAATATCACGTTGCAAATTCCACAAGAACAATCTTAGTGAAAGGCTTCTGGAGGGGAAATCTATATCACCATGAGATCAATTAAGAAAACACAATGCAGTTTCTCAGAAAGCATCTTTTCACTTTTTATCTTAGGATACTTCCTTTTTCACCATAGCCCTCTAGGAGCTTCCAAATATCACTTTGCAAATTCCACAAGAACAGTCTTAACGAAAGGCTTCTTGAGGTGAAAGCTGTAGTCTTTGAGAGGAATTAACAGAACACAAAGAAGTCTCTCAGAAAGCTTCTTTCCTGTTTTTAATGGAAGATATTTCCTTTTTCACCATACTCCTCTATGGGCTTCCAAGTATCTCTTTGGAAATTCCACAAGAACAGTCTTAGCGAAAGGCTTCTTGCGGGAAAGCTGTAACTCTGTGAGGCCTCTATGGGCTTCCAAATATCCCTTTGGAAATTCCACAAGAACAGTCTTAGCGAAAGGCTTCTTGAGGGGAAAGCTGTAACTCTGTGCGATGAATTAACAGAACACGAAGCAGTTTCTCGGAACGCTTCTTTCCAGTTTTTAACGGAAGATATTGCCTTTTTCACCATAGCCCTCTACGGGCTTCCAAATATGACTTTACCAATTCCACAAAAAGAGCCTTAGAGAGAGCCTTCTTGAAGGGAAAGCTGTAACTCTCTGAGCTCATTTAACAGAGCACAGAGCAGTTTCTCAGAATGCTTCTTTTCAGTTTTTAACTTAGGATATTTCCTTTTTCACCACAGCCCTCTATGGGCTTCCAAATATCACTTCGCAAGTTCCACACGAACAGTGTTAGCAAAAGGCTTCTAGAGGCGAAAGTTGTAACTCTGTAAGAAGAACTAACAGAACACAAAGCAGTTTCTCAGAAAGCTTCTTTCCAGTTTTTAACGGAAGACATTTCCTTTTACACCATAGCCCACTATGGGTTTCCAAATATCACTTTGCAAATTCCATAAGAACAGTCTCAGTGAAAGGCTTCTTGAGGGGAAAGCAGTAACTCTGTGAGATGAATTAACAGTACACAAAGTAGTTTCTCAGACAGCTTCTTTCCAGTATGTAGCTGAAGATATTTACTCTTTCACCATAGCCCTCTATGGGCTTCAAAATATCACTTTGCAAATTCCACAAGAACTGTCTTAGTGAAACCCTCTTTGAGGTGAAAGCTGTAACTCTGTGAGATGAATTAACAGAACACAAAGCAGTTTCTCAGAAATTTTCTTTTCGGTTTTTAACGGAAGATATTTCCATTTTCACCATAGCCCTCTAGGGTCTTCCAAATATCACTTTGCAAATTCCACAAGAACAGACTTAGCGAAAGGCTTCTTGAGGGAAAGCTGTAACTCTCTGAGATGAATTAACAGAACACAAAGCAGTTTCTCAGAAATTTTCTATCCAGTTTTTAACGGAAGATATTTCCTTTTTCACCATAGCATTCTAAGGGCTTCCAAATATCACTTTGAAAATTCCACAAGAACAGTCTTAACGAAAGGCTTCTGGAGGAGAAAGCTGTAACTCTGTGAGATGAATTAACAGAACACAAAGCAGTTTCTCAGAAAGCTTCTTTCCAGTTTATATCGGAAGATATTTCCGTTTTCACCACAGCCCTCTATGGGCTTTCAAATATGACTTTGAATATTCCACAAGAACATTCTTAGCGAAGGCTTCTTGTGGGGAAAGCTGTAACTCGGTCAGATGTATAATTAACAGAACACACGGCAGTTTCTCAGAAAGCTTCTTTTCAGTTTTTAACTGAAGATATTTCCGTTTTCATCATAGCCCTCTATGAGCTTCCAAATAGCACTTTGCAAATTCCACAGGAACAGTCTTAGCGAAAGGCCTCTGGAAGGGAAAGTTGTAACTCTGTGAGATGAATTAACAGAACACAAAGCAGTTTCTATGAAAGCTTCTTTTCAGTTTTTATCTTAGGATATTTCCTTTTTCATCATAGCCCTGAATGGGCTTCGAAATATGACCTTGCAAATTACAAAACAACAGTCTTAGCGAAAGGTTTCTGGAGGGGAAAGCTGTAACTCTCTGACATGAATTAGCAGAACACAAAGCAGTTTCTCAGAAAGATTCTTTCCAGTTTTTAACGGAAGATATTTCTTTTTTCACCATAGCCCTCTATGGGCTTCCAAATATCACTTTGCAAATGCCACAAGAACAGTCTTAGCAAAAGACTTCTTGAGGCGAAAGCTGTACCTCTGTGAGATAAATTAACAGAACACAAAGCAGTTTCTCAGAAAACTTCTTTCCGGTTTTTAACTGAGGATATTTCCTTTTTCACCATAGCCCTCCATGGGCTTCCAAATATCACTTTGCACATCCCACAAGGACAGTCTTAGCGAAAGGTTTCTAGAGGGGAAAGCTGCAACTCTGTGAGATGAATTAACAGAACACAAAGCACTTTCTCAGAAAGCTTCTTTCCAGTTTTAACGGGAGATATTTCCTTTTTAACCATAGCCCTGTATGGGCTTCCAAATAACACTTTGCAAATTCCACAACAGCAGTCTTAGCGAAAGTCTTCTTGAGGGGAAAGCTGTAACACTGTGAGTTGAATTGACAGAACACAAGGCAGTTTTTCAGAAAGCTTCTTATCAGTTTTCATCTTAGGCTATTTCCTTTTTCAACATAGCCCTCTAGGGGCTTCCAAATATCACTTTCCAAATTCCACAAAAACAATCTTAGTTAACGGCTTCTTGAGGGGAAAGCTGTAACGTTGTGAGATGAATAAACAGAACACAAAACAGTTTCTCAGAAAGCTTCTTTCCGGTTTTTAACGGAAAATATTTCCTATTTCACCATAGCCCTCCATGGGCTACCAAATTACACTTTGCAAATTCCACAAGAACAGTCTTAGCGAAAGGCTTCTGGAGGGATATGCTGTAACTCTGTGAGATGAATTAACAGAACACAAAGCAGTTTCTCAGAAAGCTTCTTTTCAGTTTTTAACGGAACATATTTCCTTTTTCACAGTAGCCCTATATAAGATTCCAAATATCACTTTGCAAATTCCACAAGAAGAGTCTTAGCGAAAGGCTTCTTGAGGTGAAAGTTGTAACTCTGTGAGATGAATTAACAGAACACAAAGAAGTTTCTCAGAAATCTTCTTTCTGGTTTTTATCGGAAGATATTGCTTTTTCACCATAGCCCTCTAAGGGCTTCCCAGAAAGCTTCTTTCTAGTTTCTAATTGAAGGTATTTCCTTTTTCACCATAGCCTTCTATGGGCTTCCAAATATCACTTTGCAAATTTCACAAGAACAGTCTTAGTGAACGGCTTCTTGAGGGTAAAGCTGTAACTCTATGAGATGAACTAACAGAACACAAGGCAGTTTCTCAGAAAGGTTCTTTTCGGTTTTTATCTTAGGATATTTCCATTTTCACTATAGCACTCTATGGGCTTCCGAATATCACTTTGCAAATTCCACAAGAACAGTATTAGCGAAAGGCTTCTTAAGGCGAAAGCTCTAACTCTTTGAGATGATTCAACAGAACACAAAGCAGTTTTTCAGAAAGCTTCTTTTCAGTTTCTTTCTTAGGCTATTTCCTTTTTCACCATAGCCCTCAATGGTCTTCCAAATATCACCTTGCAAATTCCACAAGAACAGTCTTAGCGAAAGGCTTCTGGAAGGGAAAGCTCTAATTCGGTGAGATGTATTAACAGAAAACACGCCAGTTTCTCAAGAAGCTGCTTTCTCCTTTTTAACGGGAGATATTTCCTTTTCCACCCTAGCCCTCTATGGTTTACCAAATATGAATTTGCAAATTGCACAAGAAGAGTCTTAGTGAACGGCTCCTTGAGGGGAAAGCTCAAACTCTGTGAGATGAACTAACAGAACACAAAGCAGTTTCTCAGAAAGCTTCTTTTCGGTTTTTAACGGAAGATATTCCCTTTTTCACCATAGCCCTCTATAGGCTTCGAAATTTCTCTTTGCAAATTCCACAAGAACAGTCTTAGTGAAAGGCTTCTGCAGGGACAAGCTGTAACTCTGTGAGATGAATTAACAGTACACAAAGCAGTTTCTCAGAAAGCTTCTGTTCAGTTTTTATATTAGGATATTTCCTTTTTCACCATCGCCTTCTAAGGGCTCCAAATATCTCATTGCAAATTCCACAAGAACTGTCTTAGCGAAAGGCTTACTGAAGGGAAAGCTGTAACTCTGTGAGTTGAATTAAGAGAACACAAAGTAGTTTCTCAGAAGGATTCTTCCCAGTTTTAAACTGAAGTTATTTCCTTTTTCACCAAAGCCCTCTACGGGCTTCCAATATCATTTTGCAAATTTCACAAGAACAGTCTTAGTGAACGGTTTCTTGAGGGTAAAGCTGTAACTCTGTGAGATGAACTAACAGAACACAAGGCAGTTTCTCAGAAAGCTTCTTTTCGATTTTTATCTTAGGATATTTCCATTTTCACCATAGCCATCTATGGGCTTCCAAATATCACTTTGCAAATTCCACAAAAACAGCCTTAGCGACAGGCATCTTGAGGGGAAAGCTGTAACTCTGTGAGTTGATTTAACAGAAAACAAAGAAGTTGCTCAGAAAGCTTCTTTTCAGTTTTTATCTTAGGGTATTTCCTTTTTCACCATAGCCCTCTAAGGGCTTCGAAATATCACTTTGCAAATTCCACAAGAATAGTCTTAGCCAAAGACTTCTGGAGGGGACAGCTGTAACTCTGTGAGATGAATTAACAGAACTCAAAGCAGTTTCTCAAAAATCTTCTTTCCAGTTTTTAACGGAAGATATTTCCTTTTTCACCGTAGCCCTCTCTGGGCTTCCAAATATCACTTTGCAAATTCTACAAGAACAGTCTTAGTGAACGGCTTCTTGAGGGGAAAGCTGTAAATCAGTGAGATGAATTTACAGAACACAAAGCAGTTTCTCAGAAATCTTCTTTCCAGTTTTTATCTTAGGATATTTCCTTTTTCACCATAGCCCTCTATGGGCTTCCAAATATCACTATGCAAATCCCACCGGAACAGTCTTAGCGAAAGGCTTCTTGTGGAGAAAGCTGTAACGCGGTGAGATATATTAACAAAACACGCGGCAGTTTCTCAGAGTGCTTCTTTCTAGTTTTTAAGGGAAGATATTTCCTTTTTCACCATAGCCCACTATGGGCTTCCAAATATCACTTTGAAAATTTCACAAGAACAGTCTTACTGAATGGCTTCTTGAGGGGAAAGCGGTAACACTGTCAGATTAACTAAAAGAACACAAAGCAGTTTCTCAGGAAGCTTCTTCTCGGTTTTTATCTTAGGATATTTCCTTTTTCACCATAGCCATCTATGGGCTTCCAATTATCACTTTGCAAATTTCACAAGAACAGTCTTAGCGGAAGGTGTTTTCAGGGGAAAGCTCTAATTCTTTGAGATGAATTGACAGAACACACAGCAGTTTCTCAGAAAGCTTCTTTTCAGTTTTTAACTGAAGATATTTCCTTTTTCACGGTAGCCCTCTATGGGCTTCCAAATATCACTTTGCAAATACCACAACAGCAGCCTTAGCGAAAGGCTCCTTGAGGTTAAAGCTGTAACTGTGTGAGTTGAATTAACAGAAAACAAAGCAGTTTCTCAGAAAGTTTCTTTTCAGTTTTTATCTTAGGATATTTACTTTTTCACCATAGCCTTCTAAGGGCTTCCAAATGTCACTTGTCAAATTCCACAAGAACAGTCTTAGTGAACGGCTCCTTGAGCAGAATGCTGTAACTCTGTGAGATGAACTACCAGAACAGAAAGCAGTTTCTCAGAAAGGTTCTTTTCGGTTTTTATCTTAGCATATTTCCATTTTCACCATAGCCCTCTTTGGGATTCCAAATATCACTTTGCAAATTCCACAACAACAGCCTTAGCGAAAGGCTTTTTGAGGGGAAAGCTATAACCCTGTGAGATGAATTAACAGAACACAAAGCAGTTTCTCAGAAATCTTCTTTCCAGTTTTTAACGGAAGATATTTCCTTTTTCACAATAGCCCTCTAGGGTTTCCAAATATCACTTTACAAATTCCAAAAAAACACTCTTAGTGAAAGTCTTCTTGAAGGGAGAACTGTAACTCTGTGAGATGAATTAACAGAACACTAAGCAGTTTCTCAGAAAGCTTCTTTCCAGTTTTTAACTGAAGGTATATCCTTTTTTACCATAGCTCTCTAAGGGCTTCCAAATATCTCTTTGCAAATTCCACAAGAACAGTCTTCGCGAAAGGCTTCTTGAGGGGAAAGCTGTAACTCTTGGAGATGAATTAACAGAACACAAAGCAGTTTCTCAGAAATCTTCTTTCCAGTATTTAACGGAAGAAATTTCCTTTTTCACCATAGCCCTCTATGGACTTCCAAATATCACTTTGCAAATCCCACAAGAACAGTCCTAGCGAATGTCTTCTTGAGGGGAAAGCTGTAACTCGGTGAGGTGCATTAAGAGAACACATGGCGGTTCCTCAGAAAGCTTATTTCCAGTTTTTAAGAGAAGATAGTTCCTTTTTCGCCATAGCCCTCTATGGGCTTCCAAATATCACTTTGCAAATCCCACAAGAAAAGTCTTAGTGATCGGCTTCTTGAGGGGATATCTGTAACTCTGTGAGATGTATTAGCAGAACACAAAGGAGTTTCTCAGAAATCTTCTTTCCAGTTTTTAACGGAAGATATTTCCTTTTTCACCATAGCCCTCTGCGGGCTTCCAAATATCACGTTGCAAATTCCACAAGAACAATCTTAGTGAAAGGCTTCTGGAGGGGAAAACTATATCACCATGAGATCAATTAAGAAAACACAATGCAGTTTCTCAGAAAGCATCTTTTCACTTTTTATCTTAGGATACTTCCTTTTTCACCATAGCCCTCTAGGAGCTTCCAAATATCACTTTGCAAATTCCACAAGAACAGTCTTAACGAAAGGCTTCTTGAGGTGAAAGCTGTAGTCTGTGAGAGGAATTAACAGAACACAAAGAAGTCTCTCAGAAAGCTTCTTTCCTGTTTTTAATGGAAGATATTTCCTTTTTCACCATACTCCTCTATGGGCTTCCAAGTATCTCTTTGGAAATTCCACAAGAACAGTCTTAGCGAAAGGCTTCTTGCGGGAAAGCTGTAACTCTGTGAGGCCTCTATGGGCTTCCAAATATCCCTTTGGAAATTCCACAAGAACAGTCTTAGCGAAAGGCTTCTTGAGGGGAAAGCTGTAACTCTGTGCGATGAATTAACAGAACACGAAGCATTTTCTCGGAACGCTTCTTTCCAGTTTTTAACGGAAGATATTGCCTTTTTCACCATAGCCCTCTACGGGCTTCCAAATATCACTTTACCAATTCCACAAAAAGAGCCTTAGAGAGAGCCTTCTTGAAGGGAAAGCTGTAACTCTCTGAGCTCATTTAACAGAGCACAGAGCAGTTTCTCAGAATGCTTCTTTTCAGTTTTTAACTTAGGATATTTCCTTTTTCACCACAGCCCTCTATGGGCTTCCAAATATCACTTCGCAAGTTCCACACGAACAGTGTTAGCAAAAGGCTTCTAGAGGCGAAAGTTGTAACTCTGTAAGAAGAACTAACAGAACACAAAGCAGTTTCTCAGAAAGCTTCTTTCCAGTTTTTATCGGAAGACATTTCCTTTTACACCATAGCCCACTATGGGTTTCCAAATATCACTTTGCAAATTCCATAAGAACAGTCTCAGTGAAAGGCTTCTTGAGGGGAAAGCAGTAACTCTGTGAGATGAATTAACAGTACACAAAGTAGTTTCTCAGACAGCTTCTTTCCAGTATGTAGCTGAAGATATTTACTCTTTCACCATAGCCCTCTATGGGCTTCAAAATATCACTTTGCAAATTCCACAAGAACTGTCTTAGTGAAACCCTCTTTGAGGTGAAAGCTGTAACTCTGTGAGATGAATTAACAGAACACAAAGCAGTTTCTCAGAAATTTTCTTTTCGGTTTTTAACGGAAGATATTTCCATTTTCACCATAGCCCTCTAGGGTCTTCCAAATATCACTTTGCAAATTCCACAAGAACAGACTTAGCGAAAGGCTTCTTGAGGGAAAGCTGTAACTCTCTGAGATGAATTAACAGAACACAAAGCAGTTTCTCAGAAATTTTCTATCCAGTTTTTAACGGAAGATATTTCCTTTTTCACCATAGCATTCTAAGGGCTTCCAAATATCACTTTGAAAATTCCACAAGAACAGTCTTAACGAAAGGCTTCTGGAGGAGAAAGCTGTAACTCTGTGAGATGAATTAACAGAACACAAAGCAGTTTCTCAGAAAGCTTCTTTCCAGTTTATATCGGAAGATATTTCCGTTTTCACCACAGCCCTCTAAGGGCTTTCAAATATGACTTTGAATATTCCACAAGAACATTCTTAGCGAAGGCTTCTTGTGGGGAAAGCTGTAACTCGGTCAGATGTATAATTAACAGAACACACGGCAGTTTCTCAGAAAGCTTCTTTTCAGTTTTTAACTGAAGATATTTCCGTTTTCATCATAGCCCTCTATGAGCTTCCAAATAGCACTTTGCAAATTCCACAGGAACAGTCTTAGCGAAAGGCCTCTGGAAGGGAAAGTTGTAACTCTGTGAGATGAATTAACAGAACACAAAGCAGTTTCTATGAAAGCTTCTTTTCAGTTTTTATCTTAGGATATTTCCTTTTTCATCATAGCCCTGAATGGGCTTCGAAATATGACCTTGCAAATTACAAAACAACAGTCTTAGCGAAAGGTTTCTGGAGGGGAAAGCTGTAACTCTCTGACATGAATTAGCAGAACACAAAGCAGTTTCTCAGAAAGATTCTTTCCAGTTTTTAACGGAAGATATTTCTTTTTTCACCATAGCCCTCTATGGGCTTCCAAATATCACTTTGCAAATGCCACAAGAACAGTCTTAGCAAAAGACTTCTTGAGGCGAAAGCTGTACCTCTGTGAGATAAATTAACAGAACACAAAGCAGTTTCTCAGAAAACTTCTTTCCGGTTTTTAACTGAGGATATTTCCTTTTTCACCATAGCCCTCCATGGGCTTCCAAATATCACTTTGCACATCCCACAAGGACAGTCTTAGCGAAAGGTTTCTAGAGGGGAAAGCTGCAACTCTGTGAGATGAATTAACAGAACACAAAGCACTTTCTCAGAAAGCTTCTTTCCAGTTTTAACGGGAGATATTTGCTTTTTAACCATAGCCCTGTATGGGCTTCCAAATAACACTTTGCAAATTCCACAACAGCAGTCTTAGCGAAAGTCTTCTTGAGGGGAAAGCTGTAACACTGTGAGTTGAATTGACAGAACACAAGGCAGTTTTTCAGAAAGCTTCTTATCAGTTTTCATCTTAGGCTGTTTCCTTTTTCAACATAGCCCTCTAGGGGCTTCCAAATATCACTTTCCAAATTCCACAAAAACAATCTTAGTTAACGGCTTCTTGAGGGGAAAGCTGTAACGTTGTGAGATGAATAAACAGAACACAAAACAGTTTCTCAGAAAGCTTCTTTCCGGTTTTTAACGGAAAATATTTCCTATTTCACCATAGCCCTCCATGGGCTACCAAATTACACTTTGCAAATTCCACAAGAACAGTCTTAGCGAAAGGCTTCTGGAGGGATATGCTGTAACTCTGTGAGATGAATTAACAGAACACAAAGCAGTTTCTCAGAAAGCTTCTTTTCAGTTTTTAACGGAACATATTTCCTTTTTCACAGTAGCCCTATATAAGATTCCAAATATCACTTTGCAAATTCCACAAGAAGAGTCTTAGCGAAAGGCTTCTTGAGGTGAAAGTTGTAACTCTGTGAGATGAATTAACAGAACACAAAGAAGTTTCTCAGAAATCTTCTTTCTGGTTTTTATCGGAAGATATTGCTTTTTCACCATAGCCCTCTAAGGGCTTCCCAGAAAGCTTCTTTCTAGTTTCTAATTGAAGGTATTTCCTTTTTCACCATAGCCTTCTATGGGCTTCCAAATATCACTTTGCAAATTTCACAAGAACAGTCTTAGTGAACGGCTTCTTGAGGGTAAAGCTGTAACTCTATGAGATGAACTAACAGAACACAAGGCAGTTTCTCAGAAAGGTTCTTTTCGGTTTTTATCTTAGGATATTTCCATTTTCACTATAGCACTCTATGGGCTTCCGAATATCACTTTGCAAATTCCACAAGAACAGTATTAGCGAAAGGCTTCTTAAGGCGAAAGCTCTAACTCTTTGAGATGATTCAACAGAACACAAAGCAGTTTTTCAGAAAGCTTCTTTTCAGTTTCTTTCTTAGGCTATTTCCTTTTTCACCATAGCCCTCAATGGTCTTCCAAATATCACCTTGCAAATTCCACAAGAACAGTCTTAGCGAAAGGCTTCTGGAAGGGAAAGCTCTAATTCGGTGAGATGTATTCACAGAAAACACGCCAGTTTCTCAAGAAGCTGCTTTCTCCTTTTTAACGGGAGATATTTCCTTTTCACCCTAGCCCTCTATGGTTTACCAAATATGAATTTGCAAATTGCACAAGAAGAGTCTTAGTGAACGGCTCCTTGAGGGGAAAGCTCAAACTCTGTGAGATGAACTAACAGAACACAAAGCAGTTTCTCAGAAAGCTTCTTTTCGGTTTTTAACGGAAGATATTCCCTTTTTCACCATAGCCCTCTATAGGCTTCGAAATTTCTCTTTGCAAATTCCACAAGAACAGTCTTAGTGAAAGGCTTCTGCAGGGACAAGCTGTAACTCTGTGAGATGAATTAACAGTGCACAAAGCAGTTTCTCAGAAAGCTTCTGTTCAGTTTTTATATTAGGATATTTCCTTTTTCACCATCGCCTTCTAAGGGCTCCAAATATCACATTGCAAATTCCACAAGAACTGTCTTAGCGAAAGGCTTATTGAAGGGAAAGCTGTAACTCTGTGAGTTGAATTAAGAGAACACAAAGTAGTTTCTCAGAAAGATTCTTTCCAGTTTTAAACTGAAGTTATTTCCTTTTTCACCAAAGCCCTCTACGGGCTTCCAATATCATTTTGCAAATTTCACAAGAACAGTCTTAGTGAACGGTTTCTTGAGGGTAAAGCTGTAACTCTGTGAGATGAACTAACAGAACACAAGGCAGTTTCTCAGAAAGCTTCTTTTCGATTTTTATCTTAGGATATTTCCATTTTCACCATAGCCATCTATGGGCTTCCAAATATCACTTTGCAAATTCCACAAAAACAGCCTTAGCGACAGGCATCTTGAGGGGAAAGCTGTAACTCTGTGAGTTGATTTAACAGAAAACAAAGCAGTTGCTCAGAAAGCTTCTTTTCAGTTTTTATCTTAGGGTATTTCCTTTTTCACCATAGCCCTCTAAGGGCTTCGAAATATCACTTTGCAAATTCCACAAGAATAGTCTTAGCCAAAGACTTCTGGAGGGGACAGCTGTAACTCTGTGAGATGAATTAACAGAACTCAAAGCAGTTTCTCAGAAATCTTCTTTCCAGTTTTTAACGGAAGATATTTCCTTTTTCACCGTAGCCCTCTCTGGGCTTCCAAATATCACTTTGCAAATTCTACAAGAACAGTCTTAGTGAACGGCTTCTTGAGGGGAAAGCTGTAAATCAGTGAGATGTATTTACAGAACACAAAGCAGTTTCTCAGAAATCTTCTTTCCAGTTTTTATCTTAGGATATTTCCTTTTTCACCATAGCCCTCTATGGGCTTCCAAATATCACTATGCAAATCCCACCGGAACAGTCTTAGCGAAAGGCTTCTTGTGGAGAAAGCTGTAACGCGGTGAGATATATTAACAAAACACGCGGCAGTTTCTCAGAGTGCTTCTTTCTAGTTTTTAAGGGAAGATATTTCCTTTTTCACCATAGCCCACTATGGGCTTCCAAATATCACTTTGAAAATTTCACAAGAACAGTCTTACTGAATGGCTTCTTGAGGGGAAAGCGGTAACACTGTCAGATTAACTAAAAGAACACAAAGCAGTTTCTCAGGAAGCTTCTTCTCGGTTTTTATCTTAGGATATTTCCTTTTTCACCATAGCCATCTATGGGCTTCCAATTATCACTTTGCAAATTTCACAAGAACAGTCTTAGCGGAAGGTGTTTTCAGGGGAAAGCTCTAATTCTTTGAGATGAATTGACAGAACACACAGCAGTTTCTCAGAAAGCTTCTTTTCAGTTTTTAACTGAAGATATTTCCTTTTTCACGGTAGCCCTCTATGGGCTTCCAAATATCACTTTGCAAATACCACAACAGCAGCCTTAGCGAAAGGCTCCTTGAGGTTAAAGCTGTAACTGTGTGAGTTGAATTAACAGAAAACAAAGCAGTTTCTCAGAAAGTTTCTTTTCAGTTTTTATCTTAGGATATTTACTTTTTCACCATAGCCCTCTAAGGGCTTCCAAATGTCACTTGTCAAATTCCACAAGAACAGTCTTAGTGAACGGCTCCTTGAGCAGAATGCTGTAACTCTGTGAGATGAACTACCAGAACAGAAAGCAGTTTCTCAGAAAGGTTCTTTTCGGTTTTTATCTTAGCATATTTCCATTTTCACCATAGCCCTCTTTGGGATTCCAAATATCACTTTGCAAATTCCACAACAACAGCCTTAGCGAAAGGCTTTTTGAGGGGAAAGCTATAACCCTGTGAGATGAATTAACAGAACACAAAGCAGTTTCTCAGAAATCTTCTTTCCAGTTTTTAACGGAAGATATTTCCTTTTTCACCATAGCCCTCTAGGGTTTCCAAATATCACTTTACAAATTCCACAAAAACACTCTTAGCGAAAGTCTTCTTGAAGGGAGAACTGTAACTCTGTGAGATGAATTAACAGAACACTAAGCAGTTTCTCAGAAAGCTTCTTTCCAGTTTTTAACTGAAGGTATATCCTTTTTTACCATAGCCCTCTAAGGGCTTCCAAATATCTCTTTGCAAATTCCACAAGAACAGCCTTCGCGAAAGGCTTCTTTAGGGGAAAGCTGGAACACTGTGAGATGAATTAACAGAACACAAAGCAGCTTCTCAAAAAGCTTGTTTTCAGTTTTTATCTTAGGCTATTTCCTTATTCACCATAGCCCTCTGTGGGCTTCTAAATATCACTCTGCAAATTCCACAAGAGCCGTCGTAGCGAAAGGCTTCTTGAGGGGAAAGCTGTAACTCTTGGAGATGAATTAACAGAACACAAAGCAGTTTCTCAGAAAGTTTCTTTTCAGTTTTTAACGGAAGATATTTCCTTTTTCACCATAGCCCCCTTTGGGCTACCAAATATCACTTTGCAAATTCCACAAGAACAGTCTTAGTGAATGGCTTCTTGAAGGGAAATCTGTAACTCTGTGAGATGAATTAACAAAACACAAAGCAGTTTCTCAGAAAGCCTCTTTTCCATTTTTAATCTTAGGACATTTCCTTTTTCACCATAGACCTCAAAGGGCTACGAAATATCACTTTGTAAATTCCTAAAGAACAGTCTTAGTGAAGGGCTTCTGGAGGGGAAATCTGTAACTCTGTGAGATGAACTAACAGAACACAAAGTAGTTTCTCAGAAATCTTCTTTCCAGTTCTTAACGGAAGATATTTCCTTTTTCACCATAACCCCCTAAGGGATTCCAAATATCACTTTGCAAATTCCACAAGAACAGTCTTAGCGAAAGGTTTCCTGAGAGGAAAGTTGTAACTCTGTGAGATGAATTAACAGCACACATAGCAGCTTCTCAGATAGCTTCTTTCCAGGTTTTAACTTAAGATATTTCCTTTTTCACAGTAGCCCTCTAAGGGCTTCTAAATATCACTTTGAAAATTCCACAATAACAGCCTTATCGGAAGGCTTCTTGAGGGGAAAGCTGTACCTCTGTGAGATGAATTAGCAGAACACAAAGCAGTTTCTCAGAAAGTCTCTTTCCAGTTTTTAACTGAAGATATTTCCTTTTTCACCATAGTTCTGTATGGGCTTCCAAATATCACTTTGCAAATTCCACAAGAACAGTCTTAGCGAAAGGCTTCTGGAGGGGAAGCTGTAACCCTGTGAGATGAATTAACAGAACACAAAGCAGTTTCTGAGAAAGCTTCTTTTCAGTTTTTATCTTTGAATATTTCCTTTTTCACCATAGCCCTCTATGGGGTTCCAAAGATCACTTTGCAAATTCCACAAGAAAAGTCTTAGTGATCGGCTTCTTGAGGGGAAAGCTGTAACTCTGTGAGAAGTATTAGCAGAACACAAAGCAGTTTCTCAGAAATCTTCTTTCCAGGTTTTAACGGAAGATATTTCCTTTTTCACCATAGCCCTTTATGGGCTTCCAAATATCACATTGCAAATTCCACAAGAACAGTCTTAGCGAAAGACTTCTTGAGGGGAATGCTGTAAGTCTGCGAGATGAATTAACAGAACACAAAGCAGTTTCTCAGAAATCTTCTTTCCAGTTTTTAACTGAAGATATTTGCTTTTTCACCACAGCCATATAACGGCATCCAAATATCACTCTGCAAACTGCACAAGAACAGAATTAGCGAAAGGCTTCTTGAGGGGAAAGCTGTAACCCTTTGAGTTGAATTGACAGAACACAAAGCAGTTTCTCAGGAAGCTTATTTTCAGTTTCTATCTTAGGTAATTCCTTTTTCAAAATAGACTTCTATTGGCTTCCAAATATGACTTGCAAATTCCACAAGAGCCGTCGTAGCGAAAGGCTTCTTGAGGGGAAAGCTGTAACTCTTGGAGATGAATTAACAGAACACAAAGCAGTTTCTCAGAAATCTTCTTTCCAGTATTTAACGGAAGAAATTTCCTTTTTCACCATAGCCCTCTATGGACTTCCAAATATCACTTTGCAAATCCCACAAGAACAGTCCTAGCGAATGTCTTCTTGAGGGGAAAGCTGTAACTCGGTGAGGTGCATTAAGAGAACACATGGCGGTTCCTCAGAAAGCTTATTTCCAGTTTTTAAGAGAAGATAGTTCCTTTTTCGCCATAGCCCTCTATGGGCTTCCAAATATCACTTTGCAAATCCCACAAGAAAAGTCTTAGTGATCGGCTTCTTGAGGGGATATCTGTAACTCTGTGAGATGTATTAGCAGAACACAAAGGAGTTTCTCAGAAATCTTCTTTCCAGTTTTTAACGGAAGATATTTCCTTTTTCACCATAGCCCTCTGCGGGCTTCCAAATATCACGTTGCAAATTCCACAAGAACAATCTTAGTGAAAGGCTTCTGGAGGGGAAATCTATATCACCATGAGATCAATTAAGAAAACACAATGCAGTTTCTCAGAAAGCATCTTTTCACTTTTTATCTTAGGATACTTCCTTTTTCACCATAGCCCTCTAGGAGCTTCCAAATATCACTTTGCAAATTCCACAAGAACAGTCTTAACGAAAGGCTTCTTGAGGTGAAAGCTGTAGTCTTTGAGAGGAATTAACAGAACACAAAGAAGTCTCTCAGAAAGCTTCTTTCCTGTTTTTAATGGAAGATATTTCCTTTTTCACCATACTCCTCTATGGGCTTCCAAGTATCTCTTTGGAAATTCCACAAGAACAGTCTTAGCGAAAGGCTTCTTGCGGGAAAGCTGTAACTCTGTGAGGCCTCTATGGGCTTCCAAATATCCCTTTGGAAATTCCACAAGAACAGTCTTAGCGAAAGGCTTCTTGAGGGGAAAGCTGTAACTCTGTGCGATGAATTAACAGAACACGAAGCAGTTTCTCGGAACGCTTCTTTCCAGTTTTTAACGGAAGATATTGCCTTTTTCACCATAGCCCTCTACGGGCTTCCAAATATCACTTTACCAATTCCACAAAAAGAGCCTTAGAGAGAGCCTTCTTGAAGGGAAAGCTGTAACTCTCTGAGCTCATTTAACAGAGCACAGAGCAGTTTCTCAGAATGCTTCTTTTCAGTTTTTAACTTAGGATATTTCCTTTTTCACCACAGCCCTCTATGGGCTTCCAAATATCACTTCGCAAGTTCCACACGAACAGTGTTAGCAAAAGGCTTCTAGAGGCGAAAGTTGTAACTCTGTAAGAAGAACTAACAGAACACAAAGCAGTTTCTCAGAAAGCTTCTTTCCAGTTTTTAACGGAAGACATTTCCTTTTACACCATAGCCCACTATGGGTTTCCAAATATCACTTTGCAAATTCCATAAGAACAGTCTCAGTGAAAGGCTTCTTGAGGGGAAAGCAGTAACTCTGTGAGATGAATTAACAGTACACAAAGTAGTTTCTCAGACAGCTTCTTTCCAGTATGTAGCTGAAGATATTTACTCTTTCACCATAGCCCTCTATGGGCTTCAAAATATCACTTTGCAAATTCCACAAGAACTGTCTTAGTGAAACCCTCTTTGAGGTGAAAGCTGTAACTCTGTGAGATGAATTAACAGAACACAAAGCAGTTTCTCAGAAATTTTCTTTTCGGTTTTTAACGGAAGATATTTCCATTTTCACCATAGCCCTCTAGGGTCTTCCAAATATCACTTTGCAAATTCCACAAGAACAGACTTAGCGAAAGGCTTCTTGAGGGAAAGCTGTAACTCTCTGAGATGAATTAACAGAACACAAAGCAGTTTCTCAGAAATTTTCTATCCAGTTTTTAACGGAAGATATTTCCTTTTTCACCATAGCATTCTAAGGGCTTCCAAATATCACTTTGAAAATTCCACAAGAACAGTCTTAACGAAAGGCTTCTGGAGGAGAAAGCTGTAACTCTGTGAGATGAATTAACAGAACACAAAGCAGTTTCTCAGAAAGCTTCTTTCCAGTTTATATCGGAAGATATTTCCGTTTTCACCACAGCCCTCTATGGGCTTTCAAATATGACTTTGAATATTCCACAAGAACATTCTTAGCGAAGGCTTCTTGTGGGGAAAGCTGTAACTCGGTCAGATGTATAATTAACAGAACACACGGCAGTTTCTCAGAAAGCTTCTTTTCAGTTTTTAACTGAAGATATTGCCGTTTTCATCATAGCCCTCTATGAGCTTCCAAATAGCACTTTGCAAATTCCACAGGAACAGTCTTAGCGAAAGGCCTCTGGAAGGGAAAGTTGTAACTCTGTGAGATGAATTAACAGAACACAAAGCAGTTTCTATGAAAGCTTCTTTTCAGTTTTTATCTTAGGATATTTCCTTTTTCATCATAGCCCTGAATGGGCTTCGAAATATGACCTTGCAAATTACAAAACAACAGTCTTAGCGAAAGGTTTCTGGAGGGGAAAGCTGTAACTCTCTGACATGAATTAGCAGAACACAAAGCAGTTTCTCAGAAAGATTCTTTCCAGTTTTTAACGGAAGATATTTCTTTTTTCACCATAGCCCTCTATGGGCTTCCAAATATCACTTTGCAAATGCCACAAGAACAGTCTTAGCAAAAGACTTCTTGAGGCGAAAGCTGTACCTCTGTGAGATAAATTAACAGAACACAAAGCAGTTTCTCAGAAAACTTCTTTCCGGTTTTTAACTGAGGATATTTCCTTTTTCACCATAGCCCTCCATGGGCTTCCAAATATCACTTTGCACATCCCACAAGGACAGTCTTAGCGAAAGGTTTCTAGAGGGGAAAGCTGCAACTCTGTGAGATGAATTAACAGAACACAAAGCACTTTCTCAGAAAGCTTCTTTCCAGTTTTAACGGGAGATATTTCCTTTTTAACCATAGCCCTGTATGGGCTTCCAAATAACACTTTGCAAATTCCACAACAGCAGTCTTAGCGAAAGTCTTCTTGAGGGGAAAGCTGTAACACTGTGAGTTGAATTGACAGAACACAAGGCAGTTTTTCAGAAAGCTTCTTATCAGTTTTCATCTTAGGCTATTTCCTTTTTCAACATAGCCCTCTAGGGGCTTCCAAATATCACTTTCCAAATTCCACAAAAACAATCTTAGTTAACGGCTTCTTGAGGGGAAAGCTGTAACGTTGTGAGATGAATAAACAGAACACAAAACAGTTTCTCAGAAAGCTTCTTTCCGGTTTTTAACGGAAAATATTTCCTATTTCACCATAGCCCTCCATGGGCTACCAAATTACACTTTGCAAATTCCACAAGAACAGTCTTAGCGAAAGGCTTCTGGAGGGATATGCTGTAACTCTGTGAGATGAATTAACAGAACACAAAGCAGTTTCTCAGAAAGCTTCTTTTCAGTTTTTAACGGAACATATTTCCTTTTTCACAGTAGCCCTATATAAGATTCCAAATATCACTTTGCAAATTCCACAAGAAGAGTCTTAGCGAAAGGCTTCTTGAGGTGAAAGTTGTAACTCTGTGAGATGAATTAACAGAACACAAAGAAGTTTCTCAGAAATCTTCTTTCTGGTTTTTATCGGAAGATATTGCTTTTTCACCATAGCCCTCTAAGGGCTTCCCAGAAAGCTTCTTTCTAGTTTCTAATTGAAGGTATTTCCTTTTTCACCATAGCCTTCTATGGGCTTCCAAATATCACTTTGCAAATTTCACAAGAACAGTCTTAGTGAACGGCTTCTTGAGGGTAAAGCTGTAACTCTATGAGATGAACTAACAGAACACAAGGCAGTTTCTCAGAAAGGTTCTTTTCGGTTTTTATCTTAGGATATTTCCATTTTCACTATAGCACTCTATGGGCTTCCGAATATCACTTTGCAAATTCCACAAGAACAGTATTAGCGAAAGGCTTCTTAAGGCGAAAGCTCTAACTCTTTGAGATGATTCAACAGAACACAAAGCAGTTTTTCAGAAAGCTTCTTTTCAGTTTCTTTCTTAGGCTATTTCCTTTTTCACCATAGCCCTCAATGGTCTTCCAAATATCACCTTGCAAATTCCACAAGAACAGTCTTAGCGAAAGGCTTCTGGAAGGGAAAGCTCTAATTCGGTGAGATGTATTCACAGAAAACACGCCAGTTTCTCAAGAAGCTGCTTTCTCCTTTTTAACGGGAGATATTTCCTTTTCCACCATAGCCCTCTATGGTTTACCAAATATGAATTTGCAAATTGCACAAGAAGAGTCTTAGTGAACGGCTCCTTGAGGGGAAAGCTCAAACTCTGTGAGATGAACTAACAGAACACAAAGCAGTTTCTCAGAAAGCTTCTTTTCGGTTTTTAACGGAAGATATTCCCTTTTTCACCATAGCCCTCTATAGGCTTCGAAATTTCTCTTTGCAAATTCCACAAGAACAGTCTTAGTGAAAGGCTTCTGCAGGGACAAGCTGTAACTCTGTGAGATGAATTAACAGTACACAAAGCAGTTTCTCAGAAAGCTTCTGTTCAGTTTTTATATTAGGATATTTCCTTTTTCACCATCGCCTTCTAAGGGCTCCAAATATCTCATTGCAAATTCCACAAGAACTGTCTTAGCGAAAGGCTTACTGAAGGGAAAGCTGTAACTCTGTGAGTTGAATTAAGAGAACACAAAGTAGTTTCTCAGAAGGATTCTTCCCAGTTTTAAACTGAAGTTATTTCCTTTTTCACCAAAGCCCTCTACGGGCTTCCAATATCATTTTGCAAATTTCACAAGAACAGTCTTAGTGAACGGTTTCTTGAGGGTAAAGCTGTAACTCTGTGAGATGAACTAACAGAACACAAGGCAGTTTCTCAGAAAGCTTCTTTTCGATTTTTATCTTAGGATATTTCCATTTTCACCATAGCCATCTATGGGCTTCCAAATATCACTTTGCAAATTCCACAAAAACAGCCTTAGCGACAGGCATCTTGAGGGGAAAGCTGTAACTCTGTGAGTTGATTTAACAGAAAACAAAGCAGTTGCTCAGAAAGCTTCTTTTCAGTTTTTATCTTAGGGTATTTCCTTTTTCACCATAGCCCTCTAAGGGCTTCGAAATATCACTTTGCAAATTCCACAAGAATAGTCTTAGCCAAAGACTTCTGGAGGGGACAGCTGTAACTCTGTGAGATGAATTAACAGAACTCAAAGCAGTTTCTCAGAAATCTTCTTTCCAGTTTTTAACGGAAGATATTTCCTTTTTCACCGTAGCCCTCTCTGGGCTTCCAAATATCACTTTGCAAATTCTACAAGAACAGTCTTAGTGAACGGCTTCTTGAGGGGAAAGCTGTAAATCAGTGAGATGAATTTACAGAACACAAAGCAGTTTCTCAGAAATCTTCTTTCCAGTTTTTATCTTAGGATATTTCCTTTTTCACCATAGCCCTCTATGGGCTTCCAAATATCACTATGCAAATCCCACCGGAACAGTCTTAGCGAAAGGCTTCTTGTGGAGAAAGCTGTAACGCGGTGAGATATATTAACAAAACACGCGGCAGTTTCTCAGAGTGCTTCTTTCTAGTTTTTAAGGGAAGATATTTCCTTTTTCACCATAGCCCACTATGGGCTTCCAAATATCACTTTGAAAATTTCACAAGAACAGTCTTACTGAATGGCTTCTTGAGGGGAAAGCGGTAACACTGTCAGATTAACTAAAAGAACACAAAGCAGTTTCTCAGGAAGCTTCTTCTCGGTTTTTATCTTAGGATATTTCCTTTTTCACCATAGCCATCTATGGGCTTCCAATTATCACTTTGCAAATTTCACAAGAACAGTCTTAGCGGAAGGTGTTTTCAGGGGAAAGCTCTAATTCTTTGAGATGAATTGACAGAACACACAGCAGTTTCTCAGAAAGCTTCTTTTCAGTTTTTAACTGAAGATATTTCCTTTTTCACGGTAGCCCTCTATGGGCTTCCAAATATCACTTTGCAAATACCACAACAGCAGCCTTAGCGAAAGGCTCCTTGAGGTTAAAGCTGTAACTGTGTGAGTTGAATTAACAGAAAACAAAGCAGTTTCTCAGAAAGTTTCTTTTCAGTTTTTATCTTAGGATATTTACTTTTTCACCATAGCCCTCTAAGGGCTTCCAAATGTCACTTGTCAAATTCCACAAGAACAGTCTTAGTGAACGGCTCCTTGAGCAGAATGCTGTAACTCTGTGAGATGAACTACCAGAACAGAAAGCAGTTTCTCAGAAAGGTTCTTTTCGGTTTTTATCTTAGCATATTTCCATTTTCACCATAGCCCTCTTTGGGATTCCAAATATCACTTTGCAAATTCCACAACAACAGCCTTAGCGAAAGGCTTTTTGAGGGGAAAGCTATAACCCTGTGAGATGAATTAACAGAACACAAAGCAGTTTCTCAGAAATCTTCTTTCCAGTTTTTAACGGAAGATATTTCCTTTTTCACCATAGCCCTCTAGGGTTTCCAAATATCACTTTACAAATTCCACAAAAACACTCTTAGCGAAAGTCTTCTTGAAGGGAGAACTGTAACTCTGTGAGATGAATTAACAGAACACTAAGCAGTTTCTCAGAAAGCTTCTTTCCAGTTTTTAACTGAAGGTATATCCTTTTTTACCATAGCCCTCTAAGGGCTTCCAAATATCTCTTTGCAAATTCCACAAGAACAGCCTTCGCGAAAGGCTTCTTGAGGGGAAAGCTGGAACACTGTGAGATGAATTAACAGAACACAAAGCAGCTTCTCAAAAAGCTTGTTTTCAGTTTTTATCTTAGGCTATTTCCTTATTCACCATAGCCCTCTGTGGGCTTCTAAATATCACTCTGCAAATTCCACAAGAGCCGTCGTAGCGAAAGGCTTCTTGAGGGGAAAGCTGTAACTCTTGGAGATGAATTAACAGAACACAAAGCAGTTTCTCAGAAAGTTTCTTTTCAGTTTTTAACGGAAGATATTTCCTTTTTCACCATAGCCCCCTTTGGGCTACCAAATATCACTTTGCAAATTCCACAAGAACAGTCTTAGTGAATGGCTTCTTGAGGGGAAATCTGTAACTCTGTGAGATGAATTAACAAAACACAAAGCAGTTTCTCAGAAAGCCTCTTTTCCATTTTTAATCTTAGGACATTTCCTTTTTCACCATAGACCTCAAAGGGCTACGAAATATCACTTTGTAAATTCCTAAAGAACAGTCTTAGCGAAGGGCTTCTGGAGGGGAAATCTGTAACTCTGTGAGATGAACTAACAGAACACAAAGTAGTTTCTCAGAAATCTTCTTTCCAGTTCTTAACGGAAGATATTTCCTTTTTCACCATAACCCCCTAAGGGATTCCAAATATCACTTTGCAAATTCCACAAGAACAGTCTTAGCGAAAGGTTTCCTGAGAGGAAAGTTGTAACTCTGTGAGATGAATTAACAGCACACATAGCAGCTTCTCAGATAGCTTCTTTCCAGGTTTTAACTTAAGATATTTCCTTTTTCACCGTAGCCCTCTAAGGGCTTCTAAATATCACTTTGAAAATTCCACAATAACAGCCTTATCGAAAGGCTTCTTGAGGGGAAAGCTGTACCTCTGTGAGATGAATTAGCAGAACACAAAGCAGTTTCTCAGAAAGTCTCTTTCCAGTTTTTAACTGAAGATATTTCCTTTTTCACCATAGTTCTGTATGGGCTTCCAAATATCACTTTGCAAATTCCACAAGAACAGTCTTAGCGAAAGGCTTCTGGAGGGGAAGCTGTAACCCTGTGAGATGAATTAACAGAACACAAAGCAGTTTCTGAGAAAGCTTCTTTTCAGTTTTTATCTTTGAATATTTCCTTTTTCACCATAGCCCTCTATGGGCTTCCAAAGATCACTTTGCAAATTCCACAAGAAAAGTCTTAGTGATCGGCTTCTTGAGGGGAAAGCTGTAACTCTGTGAGAAGTATTAGCAGAACACAAAGCAGTTTCTCAGAAATCTTCTTTCCAGGTTTTAACGGAAGATATTTCCTTTTTCACCATAGCCCTTTATGGGCTTCCAAATATCACATTGCAAATTCCACAAGAACAGTCTTAGCGAAAGACTTCTTGAGGGGAATGCTGTAAGTCTGCGAGATGAATTAACAGAACACAAAGCAGTTTCTCAGAAATCTTCTTTCCAGTTTTTAACTGAAGATATTTGCTTTTTCACCACAGCCATATAACGGCATCCAAATATCACTCTGCAAACTGCACAAGAACAGAATTAGCGAAAGGCTTCTTGAGGGGAAAGCTGTAACCCTTTGAGTTGAATTGACAGAACACAAAGCAGTTTCTCAGGAAGCTTATTTTCAGTTTCTATCTTAGGTAATTCCTTTTTCAAAATAGACTTCTATTGGCTTCCAAATATGACTTGCAAATTCCACAAGAGCCGTCGTAGCGAAAGGCTTCTTGAGGGGAAAGCTGTAACTCTTGGAGATGAATTAACAGAACACAAAGCAGTTTCTCAGAAATCTTCTTTCCAGTATTTAACGGAAGAAATTTCCTTTTTCACCATAGCCCTCTATGGACTTCCAAATATCACTTTGCAAATCCCACAAGAACAGTCCTAGCGAATGTCTTCTTGAGGGGAAAGCTGTAACTCGGTGAGGTGCATTAAGAGAACACATGGCGGTTCCTCAGAAAGCTTATTTCCAGTTTTTAAGAGAAGATAGTTCCTTTTTCGCCATAGCCCTCTATGGGCTTCCAAATATCACTTTGCAAATCCCACAAGAAAAGTCTTAGTGATCGGCTTCTTGAGGGGATATCTGTAACTCTGTGAGATGTATTAGCAGAACACAAAGGAGTTTCTCAGAAATCTTCTTTCCAGTTTTTAACGGAAGATATTTCCTTTTTCACCATAGCCCTCTGCGGGCTTCCAAATATCACGTTGCAAATTCCACAAGAACAATCTTAGTGAAAGGCTTCTGGAGGGGAAATCTATATCACCATGAGATCAATTAAGAAAACACAATGCAGTTTCTCAGAAAGCATCTTTTCACTTTTTATCTTAGGATACTTCCTTTTTCACCATAGCCCTCTAGGAGCTTCCAAATATCACTTTGCAAATTCCACAAGAACAGTCTTAACGAAAGGCTTCTTGAGGTGAAAGCTGTAGTCTTTGAGAGGAATTAACAGAACACAAAGAAGTCTCTCAGAAAGCTTCTTTCCTGTTTTTAATGGAAGATATTTCCTTTTTCACCATACTCCTCTATGGGCTTCCAAGTATCTCTTTGGAAATTCCACAAGAACAGTCTTAGCGAAAGGCTTCTTGCGGGAAAGCTGTAACTCTGTGAGGCCTCTATGGGCTTCCAAATATCCCTTTGGAAATTCCACAAGAACAGTCTTAGCGAAAGGCTTCTTGAGGGGAAAGCTGTAACTCTGTGCGATGAATTAACAGAACACGAAGCAGTTTCTCGGAACGCTTCTTTCCAGTTTTTAACGGAAGATATTGCCTTTTTCACCATAGCCCTCTACGGGCTTCCAAATATCACTTTACCAATTCCACAAAAAGAGCCTTAGAGAGAGCCTTCTTGAAGGGAAAGCTGTAACTCTCTGAGCTCATTTAACAGAGCACAGAGCAGTTTCTCAGAATGCTTCTTTTCAGTTTTTAACTTAGGATATTTCCTTTTTCACCACAGCCCTCTATGGGCTTCCAAATATCACTTCGCAAGTTCCACACGAACAGTGTTAGCAAAAGGCTTCTAGAGGCGAAAGTTGTAACTCTGTAAGAAGAACTAACAGAACACAAAGCAGTTTCTCAGAAAGCTTCTTTCCAGTTTTTAACGGAAGACATTTCCTTTTACACCATAGCCCACTATGGGTTTCCAAATATCACTTTGCAAATTCCATAAGAACAGTCTCAGTGAAAGGCTTCTTGAGGGGAAAGCAGTAACTCTGTGAGATGAATTAACAGTACACAAAGTAGTTTCTCAGACAGCTTCTTTCCAGTATGTAGCTGAAGATATTTACTCTTTCACCATAGCCCTCTATGGGCTTCAAAATATCACTTTGCAAATTCCACAAGAACTGTCTTAGTGAAACCCTCTTTGAGGTGAAAGCTGTAACTCTGTGAGATGAATTAACAGAACACAAAGCAGTTTCTCAGAAATTTTCTTTTCGGTTTTTAACGGAAGATATTTCCATTTTCACCATAGCCCTCTAGGGTCTTCCAAATATCACTTTGCAAATTCCACAAGAACAGACTTAGCGAAAGGCTTCTTGAGGGAAAGCTGTAACTCTCTGAGATGAATTAACAGAACACAAAGCAGTTTCTCAGAAATTTTCTATCCAGTTTTTAACGGAAGATATTTCCTTTTTCACCATAGCATTCTAAGGGCTTCCAAATATCACTTTGAAAATTCCACAAGAACAGTCTTAACGAAAGGCTTCTGGAGGAGAAAGCTGTAACTCTGTGAGATGAATTAACAGAACACAAAGCAGTTTCTCAGAAAGCTTCTTTCCAGTTTATATCGGAAGATATTTCCGTTTTCACCACAGCCCTCTATGGGCTTTCAAATATGACTTTGAATATTCCACAAGAACATTCTTAGCGAAGGCTTCTTGTGGGGAAAGCTGTAACTCGGTCAGATGTATAATTAACAGAACACACGGCAGTTTCTCAGAAAGCTTCTTTTCAGTTTTTAACTGAAGATATTGCCGTTTTCATCATAGCCCTCTATGAGCTTCCAAATAGCACTTTGCAAATTCCACAGGAACAGTCTTAGCGAAAGGCCTCTGGAAGGGAAAGTTGTAACTCTGTGAGATGAATTAACAGAACACAAAGCAGTTTCTATGAAAGCTTCTTTTCAGTTTTTATCTTAGGATATTTCCTTTTTCATCATAGCCCTGAATGGGCTTCGAAATATGACCTTGCAAATTACAAAACAACAGTCTTAGCGAAAGGTTTCTGGAGGGGAAAGCTGTAACTCTCTGACATGAATTAGCAGAACACAAAGCAGTTTCTCAGAAAGATTCTTTCCAGTTTTTAACGGAAGATATTTCTTTTTTCACCATAGCCCTCTATGGGCTTCCAAATATCACTTTGCAAATGCCACAAGAACAGTCTTAGCAAAAGACTTCTTGAGGCGAAAGCTGTACCTCTGTGAGATAAATTAACAGAACACAAAGCAGTTTCTCAGAAAACTTCTTTCCGGTTTTTAACTGAGGATATTTCCTTTTTCACCATAGCCCTCCATGGGCTTCCAAATATCACTTTGCACATCCCACAAGGACAGTCTTAGCGAAAGGTTTCTAGAGGGGAAAGCTGCAACTCTGTGAGATGAATTAACAGAACACAAAGCACTTTCTCAGAAAGCTTCTTTCCAGTTTTAACAGGAGATATTTCCTTTTTAACCATAGCCCTGTATGGGCTTCCAAATAACACTTTGCAAATTCCACAACAGCAGTCTTAGCGAAAGTCTTCTTGAGGGGAAAGCTGTAACACTGTGAGTTGAATTGACAGAACACAAGGCAGTTTTTCAGAAAGCTTCTTATCAGTTTTCATCTTAGGCTATTTCCTTTTTCAACATAGCCCTCTAGGGGCTTCCAATTATCACTTTCCAAATTCCACAAAAACAATCTTAGTTAACGGCTTCTTGAGGGGAAAGCTGTAACGTTGTGAGATGAATAAACAGAACACAAAACAGTTTCTCAGAAAGCTTCTTTCCGGTTTTTAACGGAAAATATTTCCTATTTCACCATAGCCCTCCATGGGCTACCAAATTACACTTTGCAAATTCCACAAGAACAGTCTTAGCGAAAGGCTTCTGGAGGGATATGCTGTAACTCTGTGAGATGAATTAACAGAACACAAAGCAGTTTCTCAGAAAGCTTCTTTTCAGTTTTTAACGGAACATATTTCCTTTTTCACAGTAGCCCTATATAAGATTCCAAATATCACTTTGCAAATTCCACAAGAAGAGTCTTAGCGAAAGGCTTCTTGAGGTGAAAGTTGTAACTCTGTGAGATGAATTAACAGAACACAAAGAAGTTTCTCAGAAATCTTCTTTCTGGTTTTTATCGGAAGATATTGCTTTTTCACCATAGCCCTCTAAGGGCTTCCCAGAAAGCTTCTTTCTAGTTTCTAATTGAAGGTATTTCCTTTTTCACCATAGCCTTCTATGGGCTTCCAAATATCACTTTGCAAATTTCACAAGAACAGTCTTAGTGAACGGCTTCTTGAGGGTAAAGCTGTAACTCTATGAGATGAACTAACAGAACACAAGGCAGTTTCTCAGAAAGGTTCTTTTCGGTTTTTATCTTAGGATATTTCCATTTTCACTATAGCACTCTATGGGCTTCCGAATATCACTTTGCAAATTCCACAAGAACAGTATTAGCGAAAGGCTTCTTAAGGCGAAAGCTCTAACTCTTTGAGATGATTCAACAGAACACAAAGCAGTTTTTCAGAAAGCTTCTTTTCAGTTTCTTTCTTAGGCTATTTCCTTTTTCACCATAGCCCTCAATGGTCTTCCAAATATCACCTTGCAAATTCCACAAGAACAGTCTTAGCGAAAGGCTTCTGGAAGGGAAAGCTCTAATTCGGTGAGATGTATTAACAGAAAACACGCCAGTTTCTCAAGAAGCTGCTTTCTCCTTTTTAACGGGAGATATTTCCTTTTCCACCATAGCCCTCTATGGTTTACCAAATATGAATTTGCAAATTGCACAAGAAGAGTCTTAGTGAACGGCTCCTTGAGGGGAAAGCTCAAACTCTGTGAGATGAACTAACAGAACACAAAGCAGTTTCTCAGAAAGCTTCTTTTCGGTTTTTAACGGAAGATATTCCCTTTTTCACCATAGCCCTCTATAGGCTTCGAAATTTCTCTTTGCAAATTCCACAAGAACAGTCTTAGTGAAAGGCTTCTGCAGGGACAAGCTGTAACTCTGTGAGATGAATTAACAGTACACAAAGCAGTTTCTCAGAAAGCTTCTGTTCAGTTTTTATATTAGGATATTTCCTTTTTCACCATCGCCTTCTAAGGGCTCCAAATATCTCATTGCAAATTCCACAAGAACTGTCTTAGCGAAAGGCTTACTGAAGGGAAAGCTGTAACTCTGTGAGTTGAATTAAGAGAACACAAAGTAGTTTCTCAGAAGGATTCTTCCCAGTTTTAAACTGAAGTTATTTCCTTTTTCACCAAAGCCCTCTACGGGCTTCCAATATCATTTTGCAAATTTCACAAGAACAGTCTTAGTGAACGGTTTCTTGAGGGTAAAGCTGTAACTCTGTGAGATGAACTAACAGAACACAAGGCAGTTTCTCAGAAAGCTTCTTTTCGATTTTTATCTTAGGATATTTCCATTTTCACCATAGCCATCTATGGGCTTCCAAATATCACTTTGCAAATTCCACAAAAACAGCCTTAGCGACAGGCATCTTGAGGGGAAAGCTGTAACTCTGTGAGTTGATTTAACAGAAAACAAAGAAGTTGCTCAGAAAGCTTCTTTTCAGTTTTTATCTTAGGGTATTTCCTTTTTCACCATAGCCCTCTAAGGGCTTCGAAATATCACTTTGCAAATTCCACAAGAATAGTCTTAGCCAAAGACTTCTGGAGGGGACAGCTGTAACTCTGTGAGATGAATTAACAGAACTCAAAGCAGTTTCTCAAAAATCTTCTTTCCAGTTTTTAACGGAAGATATTTCCTTTTTCACCGTAGCCCTCTCTGGGCTTCCAAATATCACTTTGCAAATTCTACAAGAACAGTCTTAGTGAACGGCTTCTTGAGGGGAAAGCTGTAAATCAGTGAGATGAATTTACAGAACACAAAGCAGTTTCTCAGAAATCTTCTTTCCAGTTTTTATCTTAGGATATTTCCTTTTTCACCATAGCCCTCTATGGGCTTCCAAATATCACTATGCAAATCCCACCGGAACAGTCTTAGCGAAAGGCTTCTTGTGGAGAAAGCTGTAACGCGGTGAGATATATTAACAAAACACGCGGCAGTTTCTCAGAGTGCTTCTTTCTAGTTTTTAAGGGAAGATATTTCCTTTTTCACCATAGCCCACTATGGGCTTCCAAATATCACTTTGAAAATTTCACAAGAACAGTCTTACTGAATGGCTTCTTGAGGGGAAAGCGGTAACACTGTCAGATTAACTAAAAGAACACAAAGCAGTTTCTCAGGAAGCTTCTTCTCGGTTTTTATCTTAGGATATTTCCTTTTTCACCATAGCCATCTATGGGCTTCCAATTATCACTTTGCAAATTTCACAAGAACAGTCTTAGCGGAAGGTGTTTTCAGGGGAAAGCTCTAATTCTTTGAGATGAATTGACAGAACACACAGCAGTTTCTCAGAAAGCTTCTTTTCAGTTTTTAACTGAAGATATTTCCTTTTTCACGGTAGCCCTCTATGGGCTTCCAAATATCACTTTGCAAATACCACAACAGCAGCCTTAGCGAAAGGCTCCTTGAGGTTAAAGCTGTAACTGTGTGAGTTGAATTAACAGAAAACAAAGCAGTTTCTCAGAAAGTTTCTTTTCAGTTTTTATCTTAGGATATTTACTTTTTCACCATAGCCCTCTAAGGGCTTCCAAATGTCACTTGTCAAATTCCACAAGAACAGTCTTAGTGAACGGCTCCTTGAGCAGAATGCTGTAACTCTGTGAGATGAACTACCAGAACAGAAAGCAGTTTCTCAGAAAGGTTCTTTTCGGTTTTTATCTTAGCATATTTCCATTTTCACCATAGCCCTCTTTGGGATTCCAAATATCACTTTGCAAATTCCACAACAACAGCCTTAGCGAAAGGCTTTTTGAGGGGAAAGCTATAACCCTGTGAGATGAATTAACAGAACACAAAGCAGTTTCTCAGAAATCTTCTTTCCAGTTTTTAACGGAAGATATTTCCTTTTTCACCATAGCCCTCTAGGGTTTCCAAATATCACTTTACAAATTCCACAAAAACACTCTTAGCGAAAGTCTTCTTGAAGGGAGAACTGTAACTCTGTGAGATGAATTAACAGAACACTAAGCAGTTTCTCAGAAAGCTTCTTTCCAGTTTTTAACTGAAGGTATATCCTTTTTTACCATAGCCCTCTAAGGGCTTCCAAATATCTCTTTGCAAATTCCACAAGAACAGCCTTCGCGAAAGGCTTCTTTAGGGGAAAGCTGGAACACTGTGAGATGAATTAACAGAACACAAAGCAGCTTCTCAAAAAGCTTGTTTTCAGTTTTTATCTTAGGCTATTTCCTTATTCACCATAGCCCTCTGTGGGCTTCTAAATATCACTCTGCAAATTCCACAAGAGCCGTCGTAGCGAAAGGCTTCTTGAGGGGAAAGCTGTAACTCTTGGAGATGAATTAACAGAACACAAAGCAGTTTCTCAGAAATCTTCTTTCCAGTTTTTAACGGAAGATATTTCCTTTTTCACCATAGCCCCCTTTGGGCTACCAAATATCACTTTGCAAATTCCACAAGAACAGTCTTAGTGAATGGCTTCTTGAGGGGAAATCTGTAACTCTGTGAGATGAATTAACAAAACACAAAGCAGTTTCTCAGAAAGCCTCTTTTCCATTTTTAATCTTAGGACATTTCCTTTTTCACCATAGACCTCAAAGGGCTACGAAATATCACTTTGTAAATTCCTAAAGAACAGTCTTAGCGAAGGGCTTCTGGAGGGGAAATCTGTAACTCTGTGAGATGAACTAACAGAACACAAAGTAGTTTCTCAGAAATCTTCTTTCCAGTTCTTAACGGAAGATATTTCCTTTTTCACCATAACCCCCTAAGGGATTCCAAATATCACTTTGCAAATTCCACAAGAACAGTCTTAGCGAAAGGTTTCCTGAGAGGAAAGTTGTAACTCTGTGAGATGAATTAACAGCACACATAGCAGCTTCTCAGATAGCTTCTTTCCAGGTTTTAACTTAAGATATTTCCTTTTTCACCGTAGCCCTCTAAGGGCTTCTAAATATCACTTTGAAAATTCCACAATAACAGCCTTATCGAAAGGCTTCTTGAGGGGAAAGCTGTACCTCTGTGAGATGAATTAGCAGAACACAAAGCAGTTTCTCAGAAAGTCTCTTTCCAGTTTTTAACTGAAGATATTTCCTTTTTCACCATAGTTCTGTATGGGCTTCCAAATATCACTTTGCAAATTCCACAAGAACAGTCTTAGCGAAAGGCTTCTGGAGGGGAAGCTGTAACCCTGTGAGATGAATTAACAGAACACAAAGCAGTTTCTGAGAAAGCTTCTTTTCAGTTTTTATCTTTGAATATTTCCTTTTTCACCATAGCCCTCTATGGGCTTCCAAAGATCACTTTGCAAATTCCACAAGAAAAGTCTTAGTGATCGGCTTCTTGAGGGGAAAGCTGTAACTCTGTGAGAAGTATTAGCAGAACACAAAGCAGTTTCTCAGAAATCTTCTTTCCAGGTTTTAACGGAAGATATTTCCTTTTTCACCATAGCCCTTTATGGGCTTCCAAATATCACATTGCAAATTCCACAAGAACAGTCTTAGCGAAAGACTTCTTGAGGGGAATGCTGTAAGTCTGCGAGATGAATTAACAGAACACAAAGCAGTTTCTCAGAAATCTTCTTTCCAGTTTTTAACTGAAGATATTTGCTTTTTCACCACAGCCATATAACGGCATCCAAATATCACTCTGCAAACTGCACAAGAACAGAATTAGCGAAAGGCTTCTTGAGGGGAAAGCTGTAACCCTTTGAGTTGAATTGACAGAACACAAAGCAGTTTCTCAGGAAGCTTATTTTCAGTTTCTATCTGAGGTAATTCCTTTTTCAAAATAGACTTCTATTGGCTTCCAAATATGACTTGCAAATTCCACAAGAGCCGTCGTAGCGAAAGGCTTCTTGAGGGGAAAGCTGTAACTCTTGGAGATGAATTAACAGAACACAAAGCAGTTTCTCAGAAATCTTCTTTCCAGTATTTAACGGAAGAAATTTCCTTTTTCACCATAGCCCTCTATGGACTTCCAAATATCACTTTGCAAATCCCACAAGAACAGTCCTAGCGAATGTCTTCTTGAGGGGAAAGCTGTAACTCGGTGAGGTGCATTAAGAGAACACATGGCGGTTCCTCAGAAAGCTTATTTCCAGTTTTTAAGAGAAGATAGTTCCTTTTTCGCCATAGCCCTCTATGGGCTTCCAAATATCACTTTGCAAATCCCACAAGAAAAGTCTTAGTGATCGGCTTCTTGAGGGGATATCTGTAACTCTGTGAGATGTATTAGCAGAACACAAAGGAGTTTCTCAGAAATCTTCTTTCCAGTTTTTAACGGAAGATATTTCCTTTTTCACCATAGCCCTCTGCGGGCTTCCAAATATCACGTTGCAAATTCCACAAGAACAATCTTAGTGAAAGGCTTCTGGAGGGGAAAACTATATCACCATGAGATCAATTAAGAAAACACAATGCAGTTTCTCAGAAAGCATCTTTTCACTTTTTATCTTAGGATACTTCCTTTTTCACCATAGCCCTCTAGGAGCTTCCAAATATCACTTTGCAAATTCCACAAGAACAGTCTTAACGAAAGGCTTCTTGAGGTGAAAGCTGTAGTCTGTGAGAGGAATTAACAGAACACAAAGAAGTCTCTCAGAAAGCTTCTTTCCTGTTTTTAATGGAAGATATTTCCTTTTTCACCATACTCCTCTATGGGCTTCCAAGTATCTCTTTGGAAATTCCACAAGAACAGTCTTAGCGAAAGGCTTCTTGCGGGAAAGCTGTAACTCTGTGAGGCCTCTATGGGCTTCCAAATATCCCTTTGGAAATTCCACAAGAACAGTCTTAGCGAAAGGCTTCTTGAGGGGAAAGCTGTAACTCTGTGCGATGAATTAACAGAACACGAAGCATTTTCTCGGAACGCTTCTTTCCAGTTTTTAACGGAAGATATTGCCTTTTTCACCATAGCCCTCTACGGGCTTCCAAATATCACTTTACCAATTCCACAAAAAGAGCCTTAGAGAGAGCCTTCTTGAAGGGAAAGCTGTAACTCTCTGAGCTCATTTAACAGAGCACAGAGCAGTTTCTCAGAATGCTTCTTTTCAGTTTTTAACTTAGGATATTTCCTTTTTCACCACAGCCCTCTATGGGCTTCCAAATATCACTTCGCAAGTTCCACACGAACAGTGTTAGCAAAAGGCTTCTAGAGGCGAAAGTTGTAACTCTGTAAGAAGAACTAACAGAACACAAAGCAGTTTCTCAGAAAGCTTCTTTCCAGTTTTTATCGGAAGACATTTCCTTTTACACCATAGCCCACTATGGGTTTCCAAATATCACTTTGCAAATTCCATAAGAACAGTCTCAGTGAAAGGCTTCTTGAGGGGAAAGCAGTAACTCTGTGAGATGAATTAACAGTACACAAAGTAGTTTCTCAGACAGCTTCTTTCCAGTATGTAGCTGAAGATATTTACTCTTTCACCATAGCCCTCTATGGGCTTCAAAATATCACTTTGCAAATTCCACAAGAACTGTCTTAGTGAAACCCTCTTTGAGGTGAAAGCTGTAACTCTGTGAGATGAATTAACAGAACACAAAGCAGTTTCTCAGAAATTTTCTTTTCGGTTTTTAACGGAAGATATTTCCATTTTCACCATAGCCCTCTAGGGTCTTCCAAATATCACTTTGCAAATTCCACAAGAACAGACTTAGCGAAAGGCTTCTTGAGGGAAAGCTGTAACTCTCTGAGATGAATTAACAGAACACAAAGCAGTTTCTCAGAAATTTTCTATCCAGTTTTTAACGGAAGATATTTCCTTTTTCACCATAGCATTCTAAGGGCTTCCAAATATCACTTTGAAAATTCCACAAGAACAGTCTTAACGAAAGGCTTCTGGAGGAGAAAGCTGTAACTCTGTGAGATGAATTAACAGAACACAAAGCAGTTTCTCAGAAAGCTTCTTTCCAGTTTATATCGGAAGATATTTCCGTTTTCACCACAGCCCTCTAAGGGCTTTCAAATATGACTTTGAATATTCCACAAGAACATTCTTAGCGAAGGCTTCTTGTGGGGAAAGCTGTAACTCGGTCAGATGTATAATTAACAGAACACACGGCAGTTTCTCAGAAAGCTTCTTTTCAGTTTTTAACTGAAGATATTTCCGTTTTCATCATAGCCCTCTATGAGCTTCCAAATAGCACTTTGCAAATTCCACAGGAACAGTCTTAGCGAAAGGCCTCTGGAAGGGAAAGTTGTAACTCTGTGAGATGAATTAACAGAACACAAAGCAGTTTCTATGAAAGCTTCTTTTCAGTTTTTATCTTAGGATATTTCCTTTTTCATCATAGCCCTGAATGGGCTTCGAAATATGACCTTGCAAATTACAAAACAACAGTCTTAGCGAAAGGTTTCTGGAGGGGAAAGCTGTAACTCTCTGACATGAATTAGCAGAACACAAAGCAGTTTCTCAGAAAGATTCTTTCCAGTTTTTAACGGAAGATATTTCTTTTTTCACCATAGCCCTCTATGGGCTTCCAAATATCACTTTGCAAATGCCACAAGAACAGTCTTAGCAAAAGACTTCTTGAGGCGAAAGCTGTACCTCTGTGAGATAAATTAACAGAACACAAAGCAGTTTCTCAGAAAACTTCTTTCCGGTTTTTAACTGAGGATATTTCCTTTTTCACCATAGCCCTCCATGGGCTTCCAAATATCACTTTGCACATCCCACAAGGACAGTCTTAGCGAAAGGTTTCTAGAGGGGAAAGCTGCAACTCTGTGAGATGAATTAACAGAACACAAAGCACTTTCTCAGAAAGCTTCTTTCCAGTTTTAACGGGAGATATTTCCTTTTTAACCATAGCCCTGTATGGGCTTCCAAATAACACTTTGCAAATTCCACAACAGCAGTCTTAGCGAAAGTCTTCTTGAGGGGAAAGCTGTAACACTGTGAGTTGAATTGACAGAACACAAGGCAGTTTTTCAGAAAGCTTCTTATCAGTTTTCATGTTAGGCTGTTTCCTTTTTCAACATAGCCCTCTAGGGGCTTCCAAATATCACTTTCCAAATTCCACAAAAACAATCTTAGTTAACGGCTTCTTGAGGGGAAAGCTGTAACGTTGTGAGATGAATAAACAGAACACAAAACAGTTTCTCAGAAAGCTTCTTTCCGGTTTTTAACGGAAAATATTTCCTATTTCACCATAGCCCTCCATGGGCTACCAAATTACACTTTGCAAATTCCACAAGAACAGTCTTAGCGAAAGGCTTCTGGAGGGATATGCTGTAACTCTGTGAGATGAATTAACAGAACACAAAGCAGTTTCTCAGAAAGCTTCTTTTCAGTTTTTAACGGAACACATTTCCTTTTTCACAGTAGCCCTATATAAGATTCCAAATATCACTTTGCAAATTCCACAAGAAGAGTCTTAGCGAAAGGCTTCTTGAGGTGAAAGTTGTAACTCTGTGAGATGAATTAACAGAACACAAAGAAGTTTCTCAGAAATCTTCTTTCTGGTTTTTATCGGAAGATATTGCTTTTTCACCATAGCCCTCTAAGGGCTTCCCAGAAAGCTTCTTTCTAGTTTCTAATTGAAGGTATTTCCTTTTTCACCATAGCCTTCTATGGGCTTCCAAATATCACTTTGCAAATTTCACAAGAACAGTCTTAGTGAACGGCTTCTTGAGGGTAAAGCTGTAACTCTATGAGATGAACTAACAGAACACAAGGCAGTTTCTCAGAAAGGTTCTTTTCGGTTTTTATCTTAGGATATTTCCATTTTCACTATAGCACTCTATGGGCTTCCGAATATCACTTTGCAAATTCCACAAGAACAGTATTAGCGAAAGGCTTCTTAAGGCGAAAGCTCTAACTCTTTGAGATGATTCAACAGAACACAAAGCAGTTTTTCAGAAAGCTTCTTTTCAGTTTCTTTCTTAGGCTATTTCCTTTTTCACCATAGCCCTCAATGGTCTTCCAAATATCACCTTGCAAATTCCACAAGAACAGTCTTAGCGAAAGGCTTCTGGAAGGGAAAGCTCTAATTCGGTGAGATGTATTCACAGAAAACACGCCAGTTTCTCAAGAAGCTGCTTTCTCCTTTTTAACGGGAGATATTTCCTTTTCACCCTAGCCCTCTATGGTTTACCAAATATGAATTTGCAAATTGCACAAGAAGAGTCTTAGTGAACGGCTCCTTGAGGGGAAAGCTCAAACTCTGTGAGATGAACTAACAGAACACAAAGCAGTTTCTCAGAAAGCTTCTTTTCGGTTTTTAACGGAAGATATTCCCTTTTTCACCATAGCCCTCTATAGGCTTCGAAATTTCTCTTTGCAAATTCCACAAGAACAGTCTTAGTGAAAGGCTTCTGCAGGGACAAGCTGTAACTCTGTGAGATGAATTAACAGTGCACAAAGCAGTTTCTCAGAAAGCTTCTGTTCAGTTTTTATATTAGGATATTTCCTTTTTCACCATCGCCTTCTAAGGGCTCCAAATATCACATTGCAAATTCCACAAGAACTGTCTTAGCGAAAGGCTTACTGAAGGGAAAGCTGTAACTCTGTGAGTTGAATTAAGAGAACACAAAGTAGTTTCTCAGAAAGATTCTTTCCAGTTTTAAACTGAAGTTATTTCCTTTTTCACCAAAGCCCTCTACGGGCTTCCAATATCATTTTGCAAATTTCACAAGAACAGTCTTAGTGAACGGTTTCTTGAGGGTAAAGCTGTAACTCTGTGAGATGAACTAACAGAACACAAGGCAGTTTCTCAGAAAGCTTCTTTTCGATTTTTATCTTAGGATATTTCCATTTTCACCATAGCCATCTATGGGCTTCCAAATATCACTTTGCAAATTCCACAAAAACAGCCTTAGCGACAGGCATCTTGAGGGGAAAGCTGTAACTCTGTGAGTTGATTTAACAGAAAACAAAGCAGTTGCTCAGAAAGCTTCTTTTCAGTTTTTATCTTAGGGTATTTCCTTTTTCACCATAGCCCTCTAAGGGCTTCGAAATATCACTTTGCAAATTCCACAAGAATAGTCTTAGCCAAAGACTTCTGGAGGGGACAGCTGTAACTCTGTGAGATGAATTAACAGAACTCAAAGCAGTTTCTCAGAAATCTTCTTTCCAGTTTTTAACGGAAGATATTTCCTTTTTCACCGTAGCCCTCTCTGGGCTTCCAAATATCACTTTGCAAATTCTACAAGAACAGTCTTAGTGAACGGCTTCTTGAGGGGAAAGCTGTAAATCAGTGAGATGTATTTACAGAACACAAAGCAGTTTCTCAGAAATCTTCTTTCCAGTTTTTATCTTAGGATATTTCCTTTTTCACCATAGCCCTCTATGGGCTTCCAAATATCACTATGCAAATCCCACCGGAACAGTCTTAGCGAAAGGCTTCTTGTGGAGAAAGCTGTAACGCGGTGAGATATATTAACAAAACACGCGGCAGTTTCTCAGAGTGCTTCTTTCTAGTTTTTAAGGGAAGATATTTCCTTTTTCACCATAGCCCACTATGGGCTTCCAAATATCACTTTGAAAATTTCACAAGAACAGTCTTACTGAATGGCTTCTTGAGGGGAAAGCGGTAACACTGTCAGATTAACTAAAACAACACAAAGCAGTTTCTCAGGAAGCTTCTTCTCGGTTTTTATCTTAGGATATTTCCTTTTTCACCATAGCCATCTATGGGCTTCCAATTATCACTTTGCAAATTTCACAAGAACAGTCTTAGCGGAAGGTGTTTTCAGGGGAAAGCTCTAATTCTTTGAGATGAATTGACAGAACACACAGCAGTTTCTCAGAAAGCTTCTTTTCAGTTTTTAACTGAAGATATTTCCTTTTTCACGGTAGCCCTCTATGGGCTTCCAAATATCACTTTGCAAATACCACAACAGCAGCCTTAGCGAAAGGCTCCTTGAGGTTAAAGCTGTAACTGTGTGAGTTGAATTAACAGAAAACAAAGCAGTTTCTCAGAAAGTTTCTTTTCAGTTTTTATCTTAGGATATTTACTTTTTCACCATAGCCCTCTAAGGGCTTCCAAATGTCACTTGTCAAATTCCACAAGAACAGTCTTAGTGAACGGCTCCTTGAGCAGAATGCTGTAACTCTGTGAGATGAACTACCAGAACAGAAAGCAGTTTCTCAGAAAGGTTCTTTTCGGTTTTTATCTTAGCATATTTCCATTTTCACCATAGCCCTCTTTGGGATTCCAAATATCACTTTGCAAATTCCACAACAACAGCCTTAGCGAAAGGCTTTTTGAGGGGAAAGCTATAACCCTGTGAGATGAATTAACAGAACACAAAGCAGTTTCTCAGAAATCTTCTTTCCAGTTTTTAACGGAAGATATTTCCTTTTTCACCATAGCCCTCTAGGGTTTCCAAATATCACTTTACAAATTCCACAAAAACACTCTTAGCGAAAGTCTTCTTGAAGGGAGAACTGTAACTCTGTGAGATGAATTAACAGAACACTAAGCAGTTTCTCAGAAAGCTTCTTTCCAGTTTTTAACTGAAGGTATATCCTTTTTTACCATAGCCCTCTAAGGGCTTCCAAATATCTCTTTGCAAATTCCACAAGAACAGCCTTCGCGAAAGGCTTCTTTAGGGGAAAGCTGGAACACTGTGAGATGAATTAACAGAACACAAAGCAGCTTCTCAAAAAGCTTGTTTTCAGTTTTTATCTTAGGCTATTTCCTTATTCACCATAGCCCTCTGTGGGCTTCTAAATATCACTCTGCAAATTCCACAAGAGCCGTCGTAGCGAAAGGCTTCTTGAGGGGAAAGCTGTAACTCTTGGAGATGAATTAACAGAACACAAAGCAGTTTCTCAGAAAGTTTCTTTTCAGTTTTTAACGGAAGATATTTCCTTTTTCACCATAGCCCCCTTTGGGCTACCAAATATCACTTTGCAAATTCCACAAGAACAGTCTTAGTGAATGGCTTCTTGAAGGGAAATCTGTAACTCTGTGAGATGAATTAACAAAACACAAAGCAGTTTCTCAGAAAGCCTCTTTTCCATTTTTAATCTTAGGACATTTCCTTTTTCACCATAGACCTCAAAGGGCTACGAAATATCACTTTGTAAATTCCTAAAGAACAGTCTTAGTGAAGGGCTTCTGGAGGGGAAATCTGTAACTCTGTGAGATGAACTAACAGAACACAAAGTAGTTTCTCAGAAATCTTCTTTCCAGTTCTTAACGGAAGATATTTCCTTTTTCACCATAACCCCCTAAGGGATTCCAAATATCACTTTGCAAATTCCACAAGAACAGTCTTAGCGAAAGGTTTCCTGAGAGGAAAGTTGTAACTCTGTGAGATGAATTAACAGCACACATAGCAGCTTCTCAGATAGCTTCTTTCCAGGTTTTAACTTAAGATATTTCCTTTTTCACAGTAGCCCTCTAAGGGCTTCTAAATATCACTTTGAAAATTCCACAATAACAGCCTTATCGAAAGGCTTCTTGAGGGGAAAGCTGTACCTCTGTGAGATGAATTAGCAGAACACAAAGCAGTTTCTCAGAAAGTCTCTTTCCAGTTTTTAACTGAAGATATTTCCTTTTTCACCATAGTTCTGTATGGGCTTCCAAATATCACTTTGCAAATTCCACAAGAACAGTCTTAGCGAAAGGCTTCTGGAGGGGAAGCTGTAACCCTGTGAGATGAATTAACAGAACACAAAGCAGTTTCTGAGAAAGCTTCTTTTCAGTTTTTATCTTTGAATATTTCCTTTTTCACCATAGCCCTCTATGGGGTTCCAAAGATCACTTTGCAAATTCCACAAGAAAAGTCTTAGTGATCGGCTTCTTGAGGGGAAAGCTGTAACTCTGTGAGAAGTATTAGCAGAACACAAAGCAGTTTCTCAGAAATCTTCTTTCCAGGTTTTAACGGAAGATATTTCCTTTTTCACCATAGCCCTTTATGGGCTTCCAAATATCACATTGCAAATTCCACAAGAACAGTCTTAGCGAAAGACTTCTTGAGGGGAATGCTGTAAGTCTGCGAGATGAATTAACAGAACACAAAGCAGTTTCTCAGAAATCTTCTTTCCAGTTTTTAACTGAAGATATTTGCTTTTTCACCACAGCCATATAACGGCATCCAAATATCACTCTGCAAACTGCACAAGAACAGAATTAGCGAAAGGCTTCTTGAGGGGAAAGCTGTAACCCTTTGAGTTGAATTGACAGAACACAAAGCAGTTTCTCAGGAAGCTTATTTTCAGTTTCTATCTGAGGTAATTCCTTTTTCAAAATAGACTTCTATTGGCTTCCAAATATGACTTGCAAATTCCACAAGAGCCGTCGTAGCGAAAGGCTTCTTGAGGGGAAAGCTGTAACTCTTGGAGATGAATTAACAGAACACAAAGCAGTTTCTCAGAAATCTTCTTTCCAGTATTTAACGGAAGAAATTTCCTTTTTCACCATAGCCCTCTATGGACTTCCAAATATCACTTTGCAAATCCCACAAGAACAGTCCTAGCGAATGTCTTCTTGAGGGGAAAGCTGTAACTCGGTGAGGTGCATTAAGAGAACACATGGCGGTTCCTCAGAAAGCTTATTTCCAGTTTTTAAGAGAAGATAGTTCCTTTTTCGCCATAGCCCTCTATGGGCTTCCAAATATCACTTTGCAAATCCCACAAGAAAAGTCTTAGTGATCGGCTTCTTGAGGGGATATCTGTAACTCTGTGAGATGTATTAGCAGAACACAAAGGAGTTTCTCAGAAATCTTCTTTCCAGTTTTTAACGGAAGATATTTCCTTTTTCACCATAGCCCTCTGCGGGCTTCCAAATATCACGTTGCAAATTCCACAAGAACAATCTTAGTGAAAGGCTTCTGGAGGGGAAATCTATATCACCATGAGATCAATTAAGAAAACACAATGCAGTTTCTCAGAAAGCATCTTTTCACTTTTTATCTTAGGATACTTCCTTTTTCACCATAGCCCTCTAGGAGCTTCCAAATATCACTTTGCAAATTCCACAAGAACAGTCTTAACGAAAGGCTTCTTGAGGTGAAAGCTGTAGTCTTTGAGAGGAATTAACAGAACACAAAGAAGTCTCTCAGAAAGCTTCTTTCCTGTTTTTAATGGAAGATATTTCCTTTTTCACCATACTCCTCTATGGGCTTCCAAGTATCTCTTTGGAAATTCCACAAGAACAGTCTTAGCGAAAGGCTTCTTGCGGGAAAGCTGTAACTCTGTGAGGCCTCTATGGGCTTCCAAATATCCCTTTGGAAATTCCACAAGAACAGTCTTAGCGAAAGGCTTCTTGAGGGGAAAGCTGTAACTCTGTGCGATGAATTAACAGAACACGAAGCAGTTTCTCGGAACGCTTCTTTCCAGTTTTTAACGGAAGATATTGCCTTTTTCACCATAGCCCTCTACGGGCTTCCAAATATCACTTTACCAATTCCACAAAAAGAGCCTTAGAGAGAGCCTTCTTGAAGGGAAAGCTGTAACTCTCTGAGCTCATTTAACAGAGCACAGAGCAGTTTCTCAGAATGCTTCTTTTCAGTTTTTAACTTAGGATATTTCCTTTTTCACCACAGCCCTCTATGGGCTTCCAAATATCACTTCGCAAGTTCCACACGAACAGTGTTAGCAAAAGGCTTCTAGAGGCGAAAGTTGTAACTCTGTAAGAAGAACTAACAGAACACAAAGCAGTTTCTCAGAAAGCTTCTTTCCAGTTTTTAACGGAAGACATTTCCTTTTACACCATAGCCCACTATGGGTTTCCAAATATCACTTTGCAAATTCCATAAGAACAGTCTCAGTGAAAGGCTTCTTGAGGGGAAAGCAGTAACTCTGTGAGATGAATTAACAGTACACAAAGTAGTTTCTCAGACAGCTTCTTTCCAGTATGTAGCTGAAGATATTTACTCTTTCACCATAGCCCTCTATGGGCTTCAAAATATCACTTTGCAAATTCCACAAGAACTGTCTTAGTGAAACCCTCTTTGAGGTGAAAGCTGTAACTCTGTGAGATGAATTAACAGAACACAAAGCAGTTTCTCAGAAATTTTCTTTTCGGTTTTTAACGGAAGATATTTCCATTTTCACCATAGCCCTCTAGGGTCTTCCAAATATCACTTTGCAAATTCCACAAGAACAGACTTAGCGAAAGGCTTCTTGAGGGAAAGCTGTAACTCTCTGAGATGAATTAACAGAACACAAAGCAGTTTCTCAGAAATTTTCTATCCAGTTTTTAACGGAAGATATTTCCTTTTTCACCATAGCATTCTAAGGGCTTCCAAATATCACTTTGAAAATTCCACAAGAACAGTCTTAACGAAAGGCTTCTGGAGGAGAAAGCTGTAACTCTGTGAGATGAATTAACAGAACACAAAGCAGTTTCTCAGAAAGCTTCTTTCCAGTTTATATCGGAAGATATTTCCGTTTTCACCACAGCCCTCTATGGGCTTTCAAATATGACTTTGAATATTCCACAAGAACATTCTTAGCGAAGGCTTCTTGTGGGGAAAGCTGTAACTCGGTCAGATGTATAATTAACAGAACACACGGCAGTTTCTCAGAAAGCTTCTTTTCAGTTTTTAACTGAAGATATTGCCGTTTTCATCATAGCCCTCTATGAGCTTCCAAATAGCACTTTGCAAATTCCACAGGAACAGTCTTAGCGAAAGGCCTCTGGAAGGGAAAGTTGTAACTCTGTGAGATGAATTAACAGAACACAAAGCAGTTTCTATGAAAGCTTCTTTTCAGTTTTTATCTTAGGATATTTCCTTTTTCATCATAGCCCTGAATGGGCTTCGAAATATGACCTTGCAAATTACAAAACAACAGTCTTAGCGAAAGGTTTCTGGAGGGGAAAGCTGTAACTCTCTGACATGAATTAGCAGAACACAAAGCAGTTTCTCAGAAAGATTCTTTCCAGTTTTTAACGGAAGATATTTCTTTTTTCACCATAGCCCTCTATGGGCTTCCAAATATCACTTTGCAAATGCCACAAGAACAGTCTTAGCAAAAGACTTCTTGAGGCGAAAGCTGTACCTCTGTGAGATAAATTAACAGAACACAAAGCAGTTTCTCAGAAAACTTCTTTCCGGTTTTTAACTGAGGATATTTCCTTTTTCACCATAGCCCTCCATGGGCTTCCAAATATCACTTTGCACATCCCACAAGGACAGTCTTAGCGAAAGGTTTCTAGAGGGGAAAGCTGCAACTCTGTGAGATGAATTAACAGAACACAAAGCACTTTCTCAGAAAGCTTCTTTCCAGTTTTAACGGGAGATATTTCCTTTTTAACCATAGCCCTGTATGGGCTTCCAAATAACACTTTGCAAATTCCACAACAGCAGTCTTAGCGAAAGTCTTCTTGAGGGGAAAGCTGTAACACTGTGAGTTGAATTGACAGAACACAAGGCAGTTTTTCAGAAAGCTTCTTATCAGTTTTCATCTTAGGCTATTTCCTTTTTCAACATAGCCCTCTAGGGGCTTCCAAATATCACTTTCCAAATTCCACAAAAACAATCTTAGTTAACGGCTTCTTGAGGGGAAAGCTGTAACGTTGTGAGATGAATAAACAGAACACAAAACAGTTTCTCAGAAAGCTTCTTTCCGGTTTTTAACGGAAAATATTTCCTATTTCACCATAGCCCTCCATGGGCTACCAAATTACACTTTGCAAATTCCACAAGAACAGTCTTAGCGAAAGGCTTCTGGAGGGATATGCTGTAACTCTGTGAGATGAATTAACAGAACACAAAGCAGTTTCTCAGAAAGCTTCTTTTCAGTTTTTAACGGAACATATTTCCTTTTTCACAGTAGCCCTATATAAGATTCCAAATATCACTTTGCAAATTCCACAAGAAGAGTCTTAGCGAAAGGCTTCTTGAGGTGAAAGTTGTAACTCTGTGAGATGAATTAACAGAACACAAAGAAGTTTCTCAGAAATCTTCTTTCTGGTTTTTATCGGAAGATATTGCTTTTTCACCATAGCCCTCTAAGGGCTTCCCAGAAAGCTTCTTTCTAGTTTCTAATTGAAGGTATTTCCTTTTTCACCATAGCCTTCTATGGGCTTCCAAATATCACTTTGCAAATTTCACAAGAACAGTCTTAGTGAACGGCTTCTTGAGGGTAAAGCTGTAACTCTATGAGATGAACTAACAGAACACAAGGCAGTTTCTCAGAAAGGTTCTTTTCGGTTTTTATCTTAGGATATTTCCATTTTCACTATAGCACTCTATGGGCTTCCGAATATCACTTTGCAAATTCCACAAGAACAGTATTAGCGAAAGGCTTCTTAAGGCGAAAGCTCTAACTCTTTGAGATGATTCAACAGAACACAAAGCAGTTTTTCAGAAAGCTTCTTTTCAGTTTCTTTCTTAGGCTATTTCCTTTTTCACCATAGCCCTCAATGGTCTTCCAAATATCACCTTGCAAATTCCACAAGAACAGTCTTAGCGAAAGGCTTCTGGAAGGGAAAGCTCTAATTCGGTGAGATGTATTCACAGAAAACACGCCAGTTTCTCAAGAAGCTGCTTTCTCCTTTTTAACGGGAGATATTTCCTTTTCCACCATAGCCCTCTATGGTTTACCAAATATGAATTTGCAAATTGCACAAGAAGAGTCTTAGTGAACGGCTCCTTGAGGGGAAAGCTCAAACTCTGTGAGATGAACTAACAGAACACAAAGCAGTTTCTCAGAAAGCTTCTTTTCGGTTTTTAACGGAAGATATTCCCTTTTTCACCATAGCCCTCTATAGGCTTCGAAATTTCTCTTTGCAAATTCCACAAGAACAGTCTTAGTGAAAGGCTTCTGCAGGGACAAGCTGTAACTCTGTGAGATGAATTAACAGTACACAAAGCAGTTTCTCAGAAAGCTTCTGTTCAGTTTTTATATTAGGATATTTCCTTTTTCACCATCGCCTTCTAAGGGCTCCAAATATCTCATTGCAAATTCCACAAGAACTGTCTTAGCGAAAGGCTTACTGAAGGGAAAGCTGTAACTCTGTGAGTTGAATTAAGAGAACACAAAGTAGTTTCTCAGAAGGATTCTTCCCAGTTTTAAACTGAAGTTATTTCCTTTTTCACCAAAGCCCTCTACGGGCTTCCAATATCATTTTGCAAATTTCACAAGAACAGTCTTAGTGAACGGTTTCTTGAGGGTAAAGCTGTAACTCTGTGAGATGAACTAACAGAACACAAGGCAGTTTCTCAGAAAGCTTCTTTTCGATTTTTATCTTAGGATATTTCCATTTTCACCATAGCCATCTATGGGCTTCCAAATATCACTTTGCAAATTCCACAAAAACAGCCTTAGCGACAGGCATCTTGAGGGGAAAGCTGTAACTCTGTGAGTTGATTTAACAGAAAACAAAGCAGTTGCTCAGAAAGCTTCTTTTCAGTTTTTATCTTAGGGTATTTCCTTTTTCACCATAGCCCTCTAAGGGCTTCGAAATATCACTTTGCAAATTCCACAAGAATAGTCTTAGCCAAAGACTTCTGGAGGGGACAGCTGTAACTCTGTGAGATGAATTAACAGAACTCAAAGCAGTTTCTCAGAAATCTTCTTTCCAGTTTTTAACGGAAGATATTTCCTTTTTCACCGTAGCCCTCTCTGGGCTTCCAAATATCACTTTGCAAATTCTACAAGAACAGTCTTAGTGAACGGCTTCTTGAGGGGAAAGCTGTAAATCAGTGAGATGAATTTACAGAACACAAAGCAGTTTCTCAGAAATCTTCTTTCCAGTTTTTATCTTAGGATATTTCCTTTTTCACCATAGCCCTCTATGGGCTTCCAAATATCACTATGCAAATCCCACCGGAACAGTCTTAGCGAAAGGCTTCTTGTGGAGAAAGCTGTAACGCGGTGAGATATATTAACAAAACACGCGGCAGTTTCTCAGAGTGCTTCTTTCTAGTTTTTAAGGGAAGATATTTCCTTTTTCACCATAGCCCACTATGGGCTTCCAAATATCACTTTGAAAATTTCACAAGAACAGTCTTACTGAATGGCTTCTTGAGGGGAAAGCGGTAACACTGTCAGATTAACTAAAAGAACACAAAGCAGTTTCTCAGGAAGCTTCTTCTCGGTTTTTATCTTAGGATATTTCCTTTTTCACCATAGCCATCTATGGGCTTCCAATTATCACTTTGCAAATTTCACAAGAACAGTCTTAGCGGAAGGTGTTTTCAGGGGAAAGCTCTAATTCTTTGAGATGAATTGACAGAACACACAGCAGTTTCTCAGAAAGCTTCTTTTCAGTTTTTAACTGAAGATATTTCCTTTTTCACGGTAGCCCTCTATGGGCTTCCAAATATCACTTTGCAAATACCACAACAGCAGCCTTAGCGAAAGGCTCCTTGAGGTTAAAGCTGTAACTGTGTGAGTTGAATTAACAGAAAACAAAGCAGTTTCTCAGAAAGTTTCTTTTCAGTTTTTATCTTAGGATATTTACTTTTTCACCATAGCCCTCTAAGGGCTTCCAAATGTCACTTGTCAAATTCCACAAGAACAGTCTTAGTGAACGGCTCCTTGAGCAGAATGCTGTAACTCTGTGAGATGAACTACCAGAACAGAAAGCAGTTTCTCAGAAAGGTTCTTTTCGGTTTTTATCTTAGCATATTTCCATTTTCACCATAGCCCTCTTTGGGATTCCAAATATCACTTTGCAAATTCCACAACAACAGCCTTAGCGAAAGGCTTTTTGAGGGGAAAGCTATAACCCTGTGAGATGAATTAACAGAACACAAAGCAGTTTCTCAGAAATCTTCTTTCCAGTTTTTAACGGAAGATATTTCCTTTTTCACCATAGCCCTCTAGGGTTTCCAAATATCACTTTACAAATTCCACAAAAACACTCTTAGCGAAAGTCTTCTTGAAGGGAGAACTGTAACTCTGTGAGATGAATTAACAGAACACTAAGCAGTTTCTCAGAAAGCTTCTTTCCAGTTTTTAACTGAAGGTATATCCTTTTTTACCATAGCCCTCTAAGGGCTTCCAAATATCTCTTTGCAAATTCCACAAGAACAGCCTTCGCGAAAGGCTTCTTGAGGGGAAAGCTGGAACACTGTGAGATGAATTAACAGAACACAAAGCAGCTTCTCAAAAAGCTTGTTTTCAGTTTTTATCTTAGGCTATTTCCTTATTCACCATAGCCCTCTGTGGGCTTCTAAATATCACTCTGCAAATTCCACAAGAGCCGTCGTAGCGAAAGGCTTCTTGAGGGGAAAGCTGTAACTCTTGGAGATGAATTAACAGAACACAAAGCAGTTTCTCAGAAATCTTCTTTCCAGTTTTTAACGGAAGATATTTCCTTTTTCACCATAGCCCCCTTTGGGCTACCAAATATCACTTTGCAAATTCCACAAGAACAGTCTTAGTGAATGGCTTCTTGAGGGGAAATCTGTAACTCTGTGAGATGAATTAACAAAACACAAAGCAGTTTCTCAGAAAGCCTCTTTTCCATTTTTAATCTTAGGACATTTCCTTTTTCACCATAGACCTCAAAGGGCTACGAAATATCACTTTGTAAATTCCTAAAGAACAGTCTTAGCGAAGGGCTTCTGGAGGGGAAATCTGTAACTCTGTGAGATGAACTAACAGAACACAAAGTAGTTTCTCAGAAATCTTCTTTCCAGTTCTTAACGGAAGATATTTCCTTTTTCACCATAACCCCCTAAGGGATTCCAAATATCACTTTGCAAATTCCACAAGAACAGTCTTAGCGAAAGGTTTCCTGAGAGGAAAGTTGTAACTCTGTGAGATGAATTAACAGCACACATAGCAGCTTCTCAGATAGCTTCTTTCCAGGTTTTAACTTAAGATATTTCCTTTTTCACCGTAGCCCTCTAAGGGCTTCTAAATATCACTTTGAAAATTCCACAATAACAGCCTTATCGAAAGGCTTCTTGAGGGGAAAGCTGTACCTCTGTGAGATGAATTAGCAGAACACAAAGCAGTTTCTCAGAAAGTCTCTTTCCAGTTTTTAACTGAAGATATTTCCTTTTTCACCATAGTTCTGTATGGGCTTCCAAATATCACTTTGCAAATTCCACAAGAACAGTCTTAGCGAAAGGCTTCTGGAGGGGAAGCTGTAACCCTGTGAGATGAATTAACAGAACACAAAGCAGTTTCTGAGAAAGCTTCTTTTCAGTTTTTATCTTTGAATATTTCCTTTTTCACCATAGCCCTCTATGGGCTTCCAAAGATCACTTTGCAAATTCCACAAGAAAAGTCTTAGTGATCGGCTTCTTGAGGGGAAAGCTGTAACTCTGTGAGAAGTATTAGCAGAACACAAAGCAGTTTCTCAGAAATCTTCTTTCCAGGTTTTAACGGAAGATATTTCCTTTTTCACCATAGCCCTTTATGGGCTTCCAAATATCACATTGCAAATTCCACAAGAACAGTCTTAGCGAAAGACTTCTTGAGGGGAATGCTGTAAGTCTGCGAGATGAATTAACAGAACACAAAGCAGTTTCTCAGAAATCTTCTTTCCAGTTTTTAACTGAAGATATTTGCTTTTTCACCACAGCCATATAACGGCATCCAAATATCACTCTGCAAACTGCACAAGAACAGAATTAGCGAAAGGCTTCTTGAGGGGAAAGCTGTAACCCTTTGAGTTGAATTGACAGAACACAAAGCAGTTTCTCAGGAAGCTTATTTTCAGTTTCTATCTTAGGTAATTCCTTTTTCAAAATAGACTTCTATTGGCTTCCAAATATGACTTGCAAATTCCACAAGAGCCGTCGTAGCGAAAGGCTTCTTGAGGGGAAAGCTGTAACTCTTGGAGATGAATTAACAGAACACAAAGCAGTTTCTCAGAAATCTTCTTTCCAGTATTTAACGGAAGAAATTTCCTTTTTCACCATAGCCCTCTATGGACTTCCAAATATCACTTTGCAAATCCCACAAGAACAGTCCTAGCGAATGTCTTCTTGAGGGGAAAGCTGTAACTCGGTGAGGTGCATTAAGAGAACACATGGCGGTTCCTCAGAAAGCTTATTTCCAGTTTTTAAGAGAAGATAGTTCCTTTTTCGCCATAGCCCTCTATGGGCTTCCAAATATCACTTTGCAAATCCCACAAGAAAAGTCTTAGTGATCGGCTTCTTGAGGGGATATCTGTAACTCTGTGAGATGTATTAGCAGAACACAAAGGAGTTTCTCAGAAATCTTCTTTCCAGTTTTTAACGGAAGATATTTCCTTTTTCACCATAGCCCTCTGCGGGCTTCCAAATATCACGTTGCAAATTCCACAAGAACAATCTTAGTGAAAGGCTTCTGGAGGGGAAATCTATATCACCATGAGATCAATTAAGAAAACACAATGCAGTTTCTCAGAAAGCATCTTTTCACTTTTTATCTTAGGATACTTCCTTTTTCACCATAGCCCTCTAGGAGCTTCCAAATATCACTTTGCAAATTCCACAAGAACAGTCTTAACGAAAGGCTTCTTGAGGTGAAAGCTGTAGTCTTTGAGAGGAATTAACAGAACACAAAGAAGTCTCTCAGAAAGCTTCTTTCCTGTTTTTAATGGAAGATATTTCCTTTTTCACCATACTCCTCTATGGGCTTCCAAGTATCTCTTTGGAAATTCCACAAGAACAGTCTTAGCGAAAGGCTTCTTGCGGGAAAGCTGTAACTCTGTGAGGCCTCTATGGGCTTCCAAATATCCCTTTGGAAATTCCACAAGAACAGTCTTAGCGAAAGGCTTCTTGAGGGGAAAGCTGTAACTCTGTGCGATGAATTAACAGAACACGAAGCAGTTTCTCGGAACGCTTCTTTCCAGTTTTTAACGGAAGATATTGCCTTTTTCACCATAGCCCTCTACGGGCTTCCAAATATCACTTTACCAATTCCACAAAAAGAGCCTTAGAGAGAGCCTTCTTGAAGGGAAAGCTGTAACTCTCTGAGCTCATTTAACAGAGCACAGAGCAGTTTCTCAGAATGCTTCTTTTCAGTTTTTAACTTAGGATATTTCCTTTTTCACCACAGCCATCTATGGGCTTCCAAATATCACTTCGCAAGTTCCACACGAACAGTGTTAGCAAAAGGCTTCTAGAGTCGAAAGTTGTAACTCTGTAAGAAGAACTAACAGAACACAAAGCAGTTTCTCAGAAAGCTTCTTTCCAGTTTTTAACGGAAGACATTTCCTTTTACACCATAGCCCACTATGGGTTTCCAAATATCACTTTGCAAATTCCATAAGAACAGTCTCAGTGAAAGGCTTCTTGAGGGGAAAGCAGTAACTCTGTGAGATGAATTAACAGTACACAAAGTAGTTTCTCAGACAGCTTCTTTCCAGTATGTAGCTGAAGATATTTACTCTTTCACCATAGCCCTCTATGGGCTTCAAAATATCACTTTGCAAATTCCACAAGAACTGTCTTAGTGAAACCCTCTTTGAGGTGAAAGCTGTAACTCTGTGAGATGAATTAACAGAACACAAAGCAGTTTCTCAGAAATTTTCTTTTCGGTTTTTAACGGAAGATATTTCCATTTTCACCATAGCCCTCTATAGGCTTCGAAATTTCTCTTTGCAAATTCCACAAGAACAGTCTTAGTGAAAGGCTTCTGCAGGGACAAGCTGTAACTCTGTGAGATGAATTAACAGTGCACAAAGCAGTTTCTCAGAAAGCTTCTGTTCAGTTTTTATATTAGGATATTTCCTTTTTCACCATCGCCTTCTAAGGGCTCCAAATATCACATTGCAAATTCCACAAGAACTGTCTTAGCGAAAGGCTTATTGAAGGGAAAGCTGTAACTCTGTGAGTTGAATTAAGAGAACACAAAGTAGTTTCTCAGAAAGATTCTTTCCAGTTTTAAACTGAAGTTATTTCCTTTTTCACCAAAGCCCTCTACGGGCTTCCAATATCATTTTGCAAATTTCACAAGAACAGTCTTAGTGAACGGTTTCTTGAGGGTAAAGCTGTAACTCTGTGAGATGAACTAACAGAACACAAGGCAGTTTCTCAGAAAGCTTCTTTTCGATTTTTATCTTAGGATATTTCCATTTTCACCATAGCCATCTATGGGCTTCCAAATATCACTTTGCAAATTCCACAAAAACAGCCTTAGCGACAGGCATCTTGAGGGGAAAGCTGTAACTCTGTGAGTTGATTTAACAGAAAACAAAGCAGTTGCTCAGAAAGCTTCTTTTCAGTTTTTATCTTAGGGTATTTCCTTTTTCACCATAGCCCTCTAAGGGCTTCGAAATATCACTTTGCAAATTCCACAAGAATAGTCTTAGCCAAAGACTTCTGGAGGGGACAGCTGTAACTCTGTGAGATGAATTAACAGAACTCAAAGCAGTTTCTCAGAAATCTTCTTTCCAGTTTTTAACGGAAGATATTTCCTTTTTCACCGTAGCCCTCTCTGGGCTTCCAAATATCACTTTGCAAATTCTACAAGAACAGTCTTAGTGAACGGCTTCTTGAGGGGAAAGCTGTAAATCAGTGAGATGAATTTACAGAACACAAAGCAGTTTCTCAGAAATCTTCTTTCCAGTTTTTATCTTAGGATATTTCCTTTTTCACCATAGCCCTCTATGGGCTTCCAAATATCACTATGCAAATCCCACCGGAACAGTCTTAGCGAAAGGCTTCTTGTGGAGAAAGCTGTAACGCGGTGAGATATATTAACAAAACACGCGGCAGTTTCTCAGAGTGCTTCTTTCTAGTTTTTAAGGGAAGATATTTCCTTTTTCACCATAGCCCACTATGGGCTTCCAAATATCACTTTGAAAATTTCACAAGAACAGTCTTACTGAATGGCTTCTTGAGGGGAAAGCGGTAACACTGTCAGATTAACTAAAAGAACACAAAGCAGTTTCTCAGGAAGCTTCTTCTCGGTTTTTATCTTAGGATATTTCCTTTTTCACCATAGCCATCTATGGGCTTCCAATTATCACTTTGCAAATTTCACAAGAACAGTCTTAGCGGAAGGTGTTTTCAGGGGAAAGCTCTAATTCTTTGAGATGAATTGACAGAACACACAGCAGTTTCTCAGAAAGCTTCTTTTCAGTTTTTAACTGAAGATATTTCCTTTTTCACGGTAGCCCTCTATGGGCTTCCAAATATCACTTTGCAAATACCACAACAGCAGCCTTAGCGAAAGGCTCCTTGAGGTTAAAGCTGTAACTGTGTGAGTTGAATTAACAGAAAACAAAGCAGTTTCTCAGAAAGTTTCTTTTCAGTTTTTATCTTAGGATATTTACTTTTTCACCATAGCCCTCTAAGGGCTTCCAAATGTCACTTGTCAAATTCCACAAGAACAGTCTTAGTGAACGGCTCCTTGAGCAGAATGCTGTAACTCTGTGAGATGAACTACCAGAACAGAAAGCAGTTTCTCAGAAAGGTTCTTTTCGGTTTTTATCTTAGCATATTTCCATTTTCACCATAGCCCTCTTTGGGATTCCAAATATCACTTTGCAAATTCCACAACAACAGCCTTAGCGAAAGGCTTTTTGAGGGGAAAGCTATAACCCTGTGAGATGAATTAACAGAACACAAAGCAGTTTCTCAGAAATCTTCTTTCCAGTTTTTAACGGAAGATATTTCCTTTTTCACCATAGCCCTCTAGGGTTTCCAAATATCACTTTACAAATTCCACAAAAACACTCTTAGCGAAAGTCTTCTTGAAGGGAGAACTGTAACTCTGTGAGATGAATTAACAGAACACTAAGCAGTTTCTCAGAAAGCTTCTTTCCAGTTTTTAACTGAAGGTATATCCTTTTTTACCATAGCCCTCTAAGGGCTTCCAAATATCTCTTTGCAAATTCCACAAGAACAGCCTTCGCGAAAGGCTTCTTGAGGGGAAAGCTGGAACACTGTGAGATGAATTAACAGAACACAAAGCAGCTTCTCAAAAAGCTTGTTTTCAGTTTTTATCTTAGGCTATTTCCTTATTCACCATAGCCCTCTGTGGGCTTCTAAATATCACTCTGCAAATTCCACAAGAGCCGTCGTAGCGAAAGGCTTCTTGAGGGGAAAGCTGTAACTCTTGGAGATGAATTAACAGAACACAAAGCAGTTTCTCAGAAAGTTTCTTTTCAGTTTTTAACGGAAGATATTTCCTTTTTCACCATAGCCCCCTTTGGGCTACCAAATATCACTTTGCAAATTCCACAAGAACAGTCTTAGTGAATGGCTTCTTGAGGGGAAATCTGTAACTCTGTGAGATGAATTAACAAAACACAAAGCAGTTTCTCAGAAAGCCTCTTTTCCATTTTTAATCTTAGGACATTTCCTTTTTCACCATAGACCTCAAAGGGCTACGAAATATCACTTTGTAAATTCCTAAAGAACAGTCTTAGCGAAGGGCTTCTGGAGGGGAAATCTGTAACTCTGTGAGATGAACTAACAGAACACAAAGTAGTTTCTCAGAAATCTTCTTTCCAGTTCTTAACGGAAGATATTTCCTTTTTCACCATAACCCCCTAAGGGATTCCAAATATCACTTTGCAAATTCCACAAGAACAGTCTTAGCGAAAGGTTTCCTGAGAGGAAAGTTGTAACTCTGTGAGATGAATTAACAGCACACATAGCAGCTTCTCAGATAGCTTCTTTCCAGGTTTTAACTTAAGATATTTCCTTTTTCACCGTAGCCCTCTAAGGGCTTCTAAATATCACTTTGAAAATTCCACAATAACAGCCTTATCGAAAGGCTTCTTGAGGGGAAAGCTGTACCTCTGTGAGATGAATTAGCAGAACACAAAGCAGTTTCTCAGAAAGTCTCTTTCCAGTTTTTAACTGAAGATATTTCCTTTTTCACCATAGTTCTGTATGGGCTTCCAAATATCACTTTGCAAATTCCACAAGAACAGTCTTAGCGAAAGGCTTCTGGAGGGGAAGCTGTAACCCTGTGAGATGAATTAACAGAACACAAAGCAGTTTCTGAGAAAGCTTCTTTTCAGTTTTTATCTTTGAATATTTCCTTTTTCACCATAGCCCTCTATGGGCTTCCAAAGATCACTTTGCAAATTCCACAAGAAAAGTCTTAGTGATCGGCTTCTTGAGGGGAAAGCTGTAACTCTGTGAGAAGTATTAGCAGAACACAAAGCAGTTTCTCAGAAATCTTCTTTCCAGGTTTTAACGGAAGATATTTCCTTTTTCACCATAGCCCTTTATGGGCTTCCAAATATCACATTGCAAATTCCACAAGAACAGTCTTAGCGAAAGACTTCTTGAGGGGAATGCTGTAAGTCTGCGAGATGAATTAACAGAACACAAAGCAGTTTCTCAGAAATCTTCTTTCCAGTTTTTAACTGAAGATATTTGCTTTTTCACCACAGCCATATAACGGCATCCAAATATCACTCTGCAAACTGCACAAGAACAGAATTAGCGAAAGGCTTCTTGAGGGGAAAGCTGTAACCCTTTGAGTTGAATTGACAGAACACAAAGCAGTTTCTCAGGAAGCTTATTTTCAGTTTCTATCTTAGGTAATTCCTTTTTCAAAATAGACTTCTATTGGCTTCCAAATATGACTTGCAAATTCCACAAGAGCCGTCGTAGCGAAAGGCTTCTTGAGGGGAAAGCTGTAACTCTTGGAGATGAATTAACAGAACACAAAGCAGTTTCTCAGAAATCTTCTTTCCAGTATTTAACGGAAGAAATTTCCTTTTTCACCATAGCCCTCTATGGACTTCCAAATATCACTTTGCAAATCCCACAAGAACAGTCCTAGCGAATGTCTTCTTGAGGGGAAAGCTGTAACTCGGTGAGGTGCATTAAGAGAACACATGGCGGTTCCTCAGAAAGCTTATTTCCAGTTTTTAAGAGAAGATAGTTCCTTTTTCGCCATAGCCCTCTATGGGCTTCCAAATATCACTTTGCAAATCCCACAAGAAAAGTCTTAGTGATCGGCTTCTTGAGGGGATATCTGTAACTCTGTGAGATGTATTAGCAGAACACAAAGGAGTTTCTCAGAAATCTTCTTTCCAGTTTTTAACGGAAGATATTTCCTTTTTCACCATAGCCCTCTGCGGGCTTCCAAATATCACGTTGCAAATTCCACAAGAACAATCTTAGTGAAAGGCTTCTGGAGGGGAAATCTATATCACCATGAGATCAATTAAGAAAACACAATGCAGTTTCTCAGAAAGCATCTTTTCACTTTTTATCTTAGGATACTTCCTTTTTCACCATAGCCCTCTAGGAGCTTCCAAATATCACTTTGCAAATTCCACAAGAACAGTCTTAACGAAAGGCTTCTTGAGGTGAAAGCTGTAGTCTTTGAGAGGAATTAACAGAACACAAAGAAGTCTCTCAGAAAGCTTCTTTCCTGTTTTTAATGGAAGATATTTCCTTTTTCACCATACTCCTCTATGGGCTTCCAAGTATCTCTTTGGAAATTCCACAAGAACAGTCTTAGCGAAAGGCTTCTTGCGGGAAAGCTGTAACTCTGTGAGGCCTCTATGGGCTTCCAAATATCCCTTTGGAAATTCCACAAGAACAGTCTTAGCGAAAGGCTTCTTGAGGGGAAAGCTGTAACTCTGTGCGATGAATTAACAGAACACGAAGCAGTTTCTCGGAACGCTTCTTTCCAGTTTTTAACGGAAGATATTGCCTTTTTCACCATAGCCCTCTACGGGCTTCCAAATATCACTTTACCAATTCCACAAAAAGAGCCTTAGAGAGAGCCTTCTTGAAGGGAAAGCTGTAACTCTCTGAGCTCATTTAACAGAGCACAGAGCAGTTTCTCAGAATGCTTCTTTTCAGTTTTTAACTTAGGATATTTCCTTTTTCACCACAGCCATCTATGGGCTTCCAAATATCACTTCGCAAGTTCCACACGAACAGTGTTAGCAAAAGGCTTCTAGAGGCGAAAGTTGTAACTCTGTAAGAAGAACTAACAGAACACAAAGCAGTTTCTCAGAAAGCTTCTTTCCAGTTTTTAACGGAAGACATTTCCTTTTACACCATAGCCCACTATGGGTTTCCAAATATCACTTTGCAAATTCCATAAGAACAGTCTCAGTGAAAGGCTTCTTGAGGGGAAAGCAGTAACTCTGTGAGATGAATTAACAGTACACAAAGTAGTTTCTCAGACAGCTTCTTTCCAGTATGTAGCTGAAGATATTTACTCTTTCACCATAGCCCTCTATGGGCTTCAAAATATCACTTTGCAAATTCCACAAGAACTGTCTTAGTGAAACCCTCTTTGAGGTGAAAGCTGTAACTCTGTGAGATGAATTAACAGAACACAAAGCAGTTTCTCAGAAATTTTCTTTTCGGTTTTTAACGGAAGATATTTCCATTTTCACCATAGCCCTCTATAGGCTTCGAAATTTCTCTTTGCAAATTCCACAAGAACAGTCTTAGTGAAAGGCTTCTGCAGGGACAAGCTGTAACTCTGTGAGATGAATTAACAGTGCACAAAGCAGTTTCTCAGAAAGCTTCTGTTCAGTTTTTATATTAGGATATTTCCTTTTTCACCATCGCCTTCTAAGGGCTCCAAATATCACATTGCAAATTCCACAAGAACTGTCTTAGCGAAAGGCTTATTGAAGGGAAAGCTGTAACTCTGTGAGTTGAATTAAGAGAACACAAAGTAGTTTCTCAGAAAGATTCTTTCCAGTTTTAAACTGAAGTTATTTCCTTTTTCACCAAAGCCCTCTACGGGCTTCCAATATCATTTTGCAAATTTCACAAGAACAGTCTTAGTGAACGGTTTCTTGAGGGTAAAGCTGTAACTCTGTGAGATGAACTAACAGAACACAAGGCAGTTTCTCAGAAAGCTTCTTTTCGATTTTTATCTTAGGATATTTCCATTTTCACCATAGCCATCTATGGGCTTCCAAATATCACTTTGCAAATTCCACAAAAACAGCCTTAGCGACAGGCATCTTGAGGGGAAAGCTGTAACTCTGTGAGTTGATTTAACAGAAAACAAAGCAGTTGCTCAGAAAGCTTCTTTTCAGTTTTTATCTTAGGGTATTTCCTTTTTCACCATAGCCCTCTAAGGGCTTCGAAATATCACTTTGCAAATTCCACAAGAATAGTCTTAGCCAAAGACTTCTGGAGGGGACAGCTGTAACTCTGTGAGATGAATTAACAGAACTCAAAGCAGTTTCTCAGAAATCTTCTTTCCAGTTTTTAACGGAAGATATTTCCTTTTTCACCGTAGCCCTCTCTGGGCTTCCAAATATCACTTTGCAAATTCTACAAGAACAGTCTTAGTGAACGGCTTCTTGAGGGGAAAGCTGTAAATCAGTGAGATGAATTTACAGAACACAAAGCAGTTTCTCAGAAATCTTCTTTCCAGTTTTTATCTTAGGATATTTCCTTTTTCACCATAGCCCTCTATGGGCTTCCAAATATCACTATGCAAATCCCACCGGAACAGTCTTAGCGAAAGGCTTCTTGTGGAGAAAGCTGTAACGCGGTGAGATATATTAACAAAACACGCGGCAGTTTCTCAGAGTGCTTCTTTCTAGTTTTTAAGGGAAGATATTTCCTTTTTCACCATAGCCCACTATGGGCTTCCAAATATCACTTTGAAAATTTCACAAGAACAGTCTTACTGAATGGCTTCTTGAGGGGAAAGCGGTAACACTGTCAGATTAACTAAAAGAACACAAAGCAGTTTCTCAGGAAGCTTCTTCTCGGTTTTTATCTTAGGATATTTCCTTTTTCACCATAGCCATCTATGGGCTTCCAATTATCACTTTGCAAATTTCACAAGAACAGTCTTAGCGGAAGGTGTTTTCAGGGGAAAGCTCTAATTCTTTGAGATGAATTGACAGAACACACAGCAGTTTCTCAGAAAGCTTCTTTTCAGTTTTTAACTGAAGATATTTCCTTTTTCACGGTAGCCCTCTATGGGCTTCCAAATATCACTTTGCAAATACCACAACAGCAGCCTTAGCGAAAGGCTCCTTGAGGTTAAAGCTGTAACTGTGTGAGTTGAATTAACAGAAAACAAAGCAGTTTCTCAGAAAGTTTCTTTTCAGTTTTTATCTTAGGATATTTACTTTTTCACCATAGCCCTCTAAGGGCTTCCAAATGTCACTTGTCAAATTCCACAAGAACAGTCTTAGTGAACGGCTCCTTGAGCAGAATGCTGTAACTCTGTGAGATGAACTACCAGAACAGAAAGCAGTTTCTCAGAAAGGTTCTTTTCGGTTTTTATCTTAGCATATTTCCATTTTCACCATAGCCCTCTTTGGGATTCCAAATATCACTTTGCAAATTCCACAACAACAGCCTTAGCGAAAGGCTTTTTGAGGGGAAAGCTATAACCCTGTGAGATGAATTAACAGAACACAAAGCAGTTTCTCAGAAATCTTCTTTCCAGTTTTTAACGGAAGATATTTCCTTTTTCACCATAGCCCTCTAGGGTTTCCAAATATCACTTTACAAATTCCACAAAAACACTCTTAGCGAAAGTCTTCTTGAAGGGAGAACTGTAACTCTGTGAGATGAATTAACAGAACACTAAGCAGTTTCTCAGAAAGCTTCTTTCCAGTTTTTAACTGAAGGTATATCCTTTTTTACCATAGCCCTCTAAGGGCTTCCAAATATCTCTTTGCAAATTCCACAAGAACAGCCTTCGCGAAAGGCTTCTTTAGGGGAAAGCTGGAACACTGTGAGATGAATTAACAGAACACAAAGCAGCTTCTCAAAAAGCTTGTTTTCAGTTTTTATCTTAGGCTATTTCCTTATTCACCATAGCCCTCTGTGGGCTTCTAAATATCACTCTGCAAATTCCACAAGAGCCGTCGTAGCGAAAGGCTTCTTGAGGGGAAAGCTGTAACTCTTGGAGATGAATTAACAGAACACAAAGCAGTTTCTCAGAAAGTTTCTTTTCAGTTTTTAACGGAAGATATTTCCTTTTTCACCATAGCCCCCTTTGGGCTACCAAATATCACTTTGCAAATTCCACAAGAACAGTCTTAGTGAATGGCTTCTTGAGGGGAAATCTGTAACTCTGTGAGATGAATTAACAAAACACAAAGCAGTTTCTCAGAAAGCCTCTTTTCCATTTTTAATCTTAGGACATTTCCTTTTTCACCATAGACCTCAAAGGGCTACGAAATATCACTTTGTAAATTCCTAAAGAACAGTCTTAGCGAAGGGCTTCTGGAGGGGAAATCTGTAACTCTGTGAGATGAACTAACAGAACACAAAGTAGTTTCTCAGAAATCTTCTTTCCAGTTCTTAACGGAAGATATTTCCTTTTTCACCATAACCCCCTAAGGGATTCCAAATATCACTTTGCAAATTCCACAAGAACAGTCTTAGCGAAAGGTTTCCTGAGAGGAAAGTTGTAACTCTGTGAGATGAATTAACAGCACACATAGCAGCTTCTCAGATAGCTTCTTTCCAGGTTTTAACTTAAGATATTTCCTTTTTCACCGTAGCCCTCTAAGGGCTTCTAAATATCACTTTGAAAATTCCACAATAACAGCCTTATCGAAAGGCTTCTTGAGGGGAAAGCTGTACCTCTGTGAGATGAATTAGCAGAACACAAAGCAGTTTCTCAGAAAGTCTCTTTCCAGTTTTTAACTGAAGATATTTCCTTTTTCACCATAGTTCTGTATGGGCTTCCAAATATCACTTTGCAAATTCCACAAGAACAGTCTTAGCGAAAGGCTTCTGGAGGGGAAGCTGTAACCCTGTGAGATGAATTAACAGAACACAAAGCAGTTTCTGAGAAAGCTTCTTTTCAGTTTTTATCTTTGAATATTTCCTTTTTCACCATAGCCCTCTATGGGCTTCCAAAGATCACTTTGCAAATTCCACAAGAAAAGTCTTAGTGATCGGCTTCTTGAGGGGAAAGCTGTAACTCTGTGAGAAGTATTAGCAGAACACAAAGCAGTTTCTCAGAAATCTTCTTTCCAGGTTTTAACGGAAGATATTTCCTTTTTCACCATAGCCCTTTATGGGCTTCCAAATATCACATTGCAAATTCCACAAGAACAGTCTTAGCGAAAGACTTCTTGAGGGGAATGCTGTAAGTCTGCGAGATGAATTAACAGAACACAAAGCAGTTTCTCAGAAATCTTCTTTCCAGTTTTTAACTGAAGATATTTGCTTTTTCACCACAGCCATATAACGGCATCCAAATATCACTCTGCAAACTGCACAAGAACAGAATTAGCGAAAGGCTTCTTGAGGGGAAAGCTGTAACCCTTTGAGTTGAATTGACAGAACACAAAGCAGTTTCTCAGGAAGCTTATTTTCAGTTTCTATCTGAGGTAATTCCTTTTTCAAAATAGACTTCTATTGGCTTCCAAATATGACTTGCAAATTCCACAAGAGCCGTCGTAGCGAAAGGCTTCTTGAGGGGAAAGCTGTAACTCTTGGAGATGAATTAACAGAACACAAAGCAGTTTCTCAGAAATCTTCTTTCCAGTATTTAACGGAAGAAATTTCCTTTTTCACCATAGCCCTCTATGGACTTCCAAATATCACTTTGCAAATCCCACAAGAACAGTCCTAGCGAATGTCTTCTTGAGGGGAAAGCTGTAACTCGGTGAGGTGCATTAAGAGAACACATGGCGGTTCCTCAGAAAGCTTATTTCCAGTTTTTAAGAGAAGATAGTTCCTTTTTCGCCATAGCCCTCTATGGGCTTCCAAATATCACTTTGCAAATCCCACAAGAAAAGTCTTAGTGATCGGCTTCTTGAGGGGATATCTGTAACTCTGTGAGATGTATTAGCAGAACACAAAGGAGTTTCTCAGAAATCTTCTTTCCAGTTTTTAACGGAAGATATTTCCTTTTTCACCATAGCCCTCTGCGGGCTTCCAAATATCACGTTGCAAATTCCACAAGAACAATCTTAGTGAAAGGCTTCTGGAGGGGAAATCTATATCACCATGAGATCAATTAAGAAAACACAATGCAGTTTCTCAGAAAGCATCTTTTCACTTTTTATCTTAGGATACTTCCTTTTTCACCATAGCCCTCTAGGAGCTTCCAAATATCACTTTGCAAATTCCACAAGAACAGTCTTAACGAAAGGCTTCTTGAGGTGAAAGCTGTAGTCTTTGAGAGGAATTAACAGAACACAAAGAAGTCTCTCAGAAAGCTTCTTTCCTGTTTTTAATGGAAGATATTTCCTTTTTCACCATACTCCTCTATGGGCTTCCAAGTATCTCTTTGGAAATTCCACAAGAACAGTCTTAGCGAAAGGCTTCTTGCGGGAAAGCTGTAACTCTGTGAGGCCTCTATGGGCTTCCAAATATCCCTTTGGAAATTCCACAAGAACAGTCTTAGCGAAAGGCTTCTTGAGGGGAAAGCTGTAACTCTGTGCGATGAATTAACAGAACACGAAGCAGTTTCTCGGAACGCTTCTTTCCAGTTTTTAACGGAAGATATTGCCTTTTTCACCATAGCCCTCTACGGGCTTCCAAATATCACTTTACCAATTCCACAAAAAGAGCCTTAGAGAGAGCCTTCTTGAAGGGAAAGCTGTAACTCTCTGAGCTCATTTAACAGAGCACAGAGCAGTTTCTCAGAATGCTTCTTTTCAGTTTTTAACTTAGGATATTTCCTTTTTCACCACAGCCCTCTATGGGCTTCCAAATATCACTTCGCAAGTTCCACACGAACAGTGTTAGCAAAAGGCTTCTAGAGGCGAAAGTTGTAACTCTGTAAGAAGAACTAACAGAACACAAAGCAGTTTCTCAGAAAGCTTCTTTCCAGTTTTTAACGGAAGACATTTCCTTTTACACCATAGCCCACTATGGGTTTCCAAATATCACTTTGCAAATTCCATAAGAACAGTCTCAGTGAAAGGCTTCTTGAGGGGAAAGCAGTAACTCTGTGAGATGAATTAACAGTACACAAAGTAGTTTCTCAGACAGCTTCTTTCCAGTATGTAGCTGAAGATATTTACTCTTTCACCATAGCCCTCTATGGGCTTCAAAATATCACTTTGCAAATTCCACAAGAACTGTCTTAGTGAAACCCTCTTTGAGGTGAAAGCTGTAACTCTGTGAGATGAATTAACAGAACACAAAGCAGTTTCTCAGAAATTTTCTTTTCGGTTTTTAACGGAAGATATTTCCATTTTCACCATAGCCCTCTAGGGTCTTCCAAATATCACTTTGCAAATTCCACAAGAACAGACTTAGCGAAAGGCTTCTTGAGGGAAAGCTGTAACTCTCTGAGATGAATTAACAGAACACAAAGCAGTTTCTCAGAAATTTTCTATCCAGTTTTTAACGGAAGATATTTCCTTTTTCACCATAGCATTCTAAGGGCTTCCAAATATCACTTTGAAAATTCCACAAGAACAGTCTTAACGAAAGGCTTCTGGAGGAGAAAGCTGTAACTCTGTGAGATGAATTAACAGAACACAAAGCAGTTTCTCAGAAAGCTTCTTTCCAGTTTATATCGGAAGATATTTCCGTTTTCACCACAGCCCTCTATGGGCTTTCAAATATGACTTTGAATATTCCACAAGAACATTCTTAGCGAAGGCTTCTTGTGGGGAAAGCTGTAACTCGGTCAGATGTATAATTAACAGAACACACGGCAGTTTCTCAGAAAGCTTCTTTTCAGTTTTTAACTGAAGATATTGCCGTTTTCATCATAGCCCTCTATGAGCTTCCAAATAGCACTTTGCAAATTCCACAGGAACAGTCTTAGCGAAAGGCCTCTGGAAGGGAAAGTTGTAACTCTGTGAGATGAATTAACAGAACACAAAGCAGTTTCTATGAAAGCTTCTTTTCAGTTTTTATCTTAGGATATTTCCTTTTTCATCATAGCCCTGAATGGGCTTCGAAATATGACCTTGCAAATTACAAAACAACAGTCTTAGCGAAAGGTTTCTGGAGGGGAAAGCTGTAACTCTCTGACATGAATTAGCAGAACACAAAGCAGTTTCTCAGAAAGATTCTTTCCAGTTTTTAACGGAAGATATTTCTTTTTTCACCATAGCCCTCTATGGGCTTCCAAATATCACTTTGCAAATGCCACAAGAACAGTCTTAGCAAAAGACTTCTTGAGGCGAAAGCTGTACCTCTGTGAGATAAATTAACAGAACACAAAGCAGTTTCTCAGAAAACTTCTTTCCGGTTTTTAACTGAGGATATTTCCTTTTTCACCATAGCCCTCCATGGGCTTCCAAATATCACTTTGCACATCCCACAAGGACAGTCTTAGCGAAAGGTTTCTAGAGGGGAAAGCTGCAACTCTGTGAGATGAATTAACAGAACACAAAGCACTTTCTCAGAAAGCTTCTTTCCAGTTTTAACAGGAGATATTTCCTTTTTAACGATAGCCCTGTATGGGCTTCCAAATAACACTTTGCAAATTCCACAACAGCAGTCTTAGCGAAAGTCTTCTTGAGGGGAAAGCTGTAACACTGTGAGTTGAATTGACAGAACACAAGGCAGTTTTTCAGAAAGCTTCTTATCAGTTTTCATCTTAGGCTATTTCCTTTTTCAACATAGCCCTCTAGGGGCTTCCAATTATCACTTTCCAAATTCCACAAAAACAATCTTAGTTAACGGCTTCTTGAGGGGAAAGCTGTAACGTTGTGAGATGAATAAACAGAACACAAAACAGTTTCTCAGAAAGCTTCTTTCCGGTTTTTAACGGAAAATATTTCCTATTTCACCATAGCCCTCCATGGGCTACCAAATTACACTTTGCAAATTCCACAAGAACAGTCTTAGCGAAAGGCTTCTGGAGGGATATGCTGTAACTCTGTGAGATGAATTAACAGAACACAAAGCAGTTTCTCAGAAAGCTTCTTTTCAGTTTTTAACGGAACATATTTCCTTTTTCACAGTAGCCCTATATAAGATTCCAAATATCACTTTGCAAATTCCACAAGAAGAGTCTTAGCGAAAGGCTTCTTGAGGTGAAAGTTGTAACTCTGTGAGATGAATTAACAGAACACAAAGAAGTTTCTCAGAAATCTTCTTTCTGGTTTTTATCGGAAGATATTGCTTTTTCACCATAGCCCTCTAAGGGCTTCCCAGAAAGCTTCTTTCTAGTTTCTAATTGAAGGTATTTCCTTTTTCACCATAGCCTTCTATGGGCTTCCAAATATCACTTTGCAAATTTCACAAGAACAGTCTTAGTGAACGGCTTCTTGAGGGTAAAGCTGTAACTCTATGAGATGAACTAACAGAACACAAGGCAGTTTCTCAGAAAGGTTCTTTTCGGTTTTTATCTTAGGATATTTCCATTTTCACTATAGCACTCTATGGGCTTCCGAATATCACTTTGCAAATTCCACAAGAACAGTATTAGCGAAAGGCTTCTTAAGGCGAAAGCTCTAACTCTTTGAGATGATTCAACAGAACACAAAGCAGTTTTTCAGAAAGCTTCTTTTCAGTTTCTTTCTTAGGCTATTTCCTTTTTCACCATAGCCCTCAATGGTCTTCCAAATATCACCTTGCAAATTCCACAAGAACAGTCTTAGCGAAAGGCTTCTGGAAGGGAAAGCTCTAATTCGGTGAGATGTATTCACAGAAAACACGCCAGTTTCTCAAGAAGCTGCTTTCTCCTTTTTAACGGGAGATATTTCCTTTTCACCCTAGCCCTCTATGGTTTACCAAATATGAATTTGCAAATTGCACAAGAAGAGTCTTAGTGAACGGCTCCTTGAGGGGAAAGCTCAAACTCTGTGAGATGAACTAACAGAACACAAAGCAGTTTCTCAGAAAGCTTCTTTTCGGTTTTTAACGGAAGATATTCCCTTTTTCACCATAGCCCTCTATAGGCTTCGAAATTTCTCTTTGCAAATTCCACAAGAACAGTCTTAGTGAAAGGCTTCTGCAGGGACAAGCTGTAACTCTGTGAGATGAATTAACAGTGCACAAAGCAGTTTCTCAGAAAGCTTCTGTTCAGTTTTTATATTAGGATATTTCCTTTTTCACCATCGCCTTCTAAGGGCTCCAAATATCACATTGCAAATTCCACAAGAACTGTCTTAGCGAAAGGCTTATTGAAGGGAAAGCTGTAACTCTGTGAGTTGAATTAAGAGAACACAAAGTAGTTTCTCAGAAAGATTCTTTCCAGTTTTAAACTGAAGTTATTTCCTTTTTCACCAAAGCCCTCTACGGGCTTCCAATATCATTTTGCAAATTTCACAAGAACAGTCTTAGTGAACGGTTTCTTGAGGGTAAAGCTGTAACTCTGTGAGATGAACTAACAGAACACAAGGCAGTTTCTCAGAAAGCTTCTTTTCGATTTTTATCTTAGGATATTTCCATTTTCACCATAGCCATCTATGGGCTTCCAAATATCACTTTGCAAATTCCACAAAAACAGCCTTAGCGACAGGCATCTTGAGGGGAAAGCTGTAACTCTGTGAGTTGATTTAACAGAAAACAAAGCAGTTGCTCAGAAAGCTTCTTTTCAGTTTTTATCTTAGGGTATTTCCTTTTTCACCATAGCCCTCTAAGGGCTTCGAAATATCACTTTGCAAATTCCACAAGAATAGTCTTAGCCAAAGACTTCTGGAGGGGACAGCTGTAACTCTGTGAGATGAATTAACAGAACTCAAAGCAGTTTCTCAGAAATCTTCTTTCCAGTTTTTAACGGAAGATATTTCCTTTTTCACCGTAGCCCTCTCTGGGCTTCCAAATATCACTTTGCAAATTCTACAAGAACAGTCTTAGTGAACGGCTTCTTGAGGGGAAAGCTGTAAATCAGTGAGATGTATTTACAGAACACAAAGCAGTTTCTCAGAAATCTTCTTTCCAGTTTTTATCTTAGGATATTTCCTTTTTCACCATAGCCCTCTATGGGCTTCCAAATATCACTATGCAAATCCCACCGGAACAGTCTTAGCGAAAGGCTTCTTGTGGAGAAAGCTGTAACGCGGTGAGATATATTAACAAAACACGCGGCAGTTTCTCAGAGTGCTTCTTTCTAGTTTTTAAGGGAAGATATTTCCTTTTTCACCATAGCCCACTATGGGCTTCCAAATATCACTTTGAAAATTTCACAAGAACAGTCTTACTGAATGGCTTCTTGAGGGGAAAGCGGTAACACTGTCAGATTAACTAAAAGAACACAAAGCAGTTTCTCAGGAAGCTTCTTCTCGGTTTTTATCTTAGGATATTTCCTTTTTCACCATAGCCATCTATGGGCTTCCAATTATCACTTTGCAAATTTCACAAGAACAGTCTTAGCGGAAGGTGTTTTCAGGGGAAAGCTCTAATTCTTTGAGATGAATTGACAGAACACACAGCAGTTTCTCAGAAAGCTTCTTTTCAGTTTTTAACTGAAGATATTTCCTTTTTCACGGTAGCCCTCTATGGGCTTCCAAATATCACTTTGCAAATACCACAACAGCAGCCTTAGCGAAAGGCTCCTTGAGGTTAAAGCTGTAACTGTGTGAGTTGAATTAACAGAAAACAAAGCAGTTTCTCAGAAAGTTTCTTTTCAGTTTTTATCTTAGGATATTTACTTTTTCACCATAGCCCTCTAAGGGCTTCCAAATGTCACTTGTCAAATTCCACAAGAACAGTCTTAGTGAACGGCTCCTTGAGCAGAATGCTGTAACTCTGTGAGATGAACTACCAGAACAGAAAGCAGTTTCTCAGAAAGGTTCTTTTCGGTTTTTATCTTAGCATATTTCCATTTTCACCATAGCCCTCTTTGGGATTCCAAATATCACTTTGCAAATTCCACAACAACAGCCTTAGCGAAAGGCTTTTTGAGGGGAAAGCTATAACCCTGTGAGATGAATTAACAGAACACAAAGCAGTTTCTCAGAAATCTTCTTTCCAGTTTTTAACGGAAGATATTTCCTTTTTCACCATAGCCCTCTAGGGTTTCCAAATATCACTTTACAAATTCCACAAAAACACTCTTAGCGAAAGTCTTCTTGAAGGGAGAACTGTAACTCTGTGAGATGAATTAACAGAACACTAAGCAGTTTCTCAGAAAGCTTCTTTCCAGTTTTTAACTGAAGGTATATCCTTTTTTACCATAGCCCTCTAAGGGCTTCCAAATATCTCTTTGCAAATTCCACAAGAACAGCCTTCGCGAAAGGCTTCTTTAGGGGAAAGCTGGAACACTGTGAGATGAATTAACAGAACACAAAGCAGCTTCTCAAAAAGCTTGTTTTCAGTTTTTATCTTAGGCTATTTCCTTATTCACCATAGCCCTCTGTGGGCTTCTAAATATCACTCTGCAAATTCCACAAGAGCCGTCGTAGCGAAAGGCTTCTTGAGGGGAAAGCTGTAACTCTTGGAGATGAATTAACAGAACACAAAGCAGTTTCTCAGAAAGTTTCTTTTCAGTTTTTAACGGAAGATATTTCCTTTTTCACCATAGCCCCCTTTGGGCTACCAAATATCACTTTGCAAATTCCACAAGAACAGTCTTAGTGAATGGCTTCTTGAGGGGAAATCTGTAACTCTGTGAGATGAATTAACAGAACACAAAGCAGTTTCTCAGAAAGCCTCTTTTCCATTTTTAATCTTAGGACATTTCCTTTTTCACCATAGACCTCAAAGGGCTACGAAATATCACTTTGTAAATTCCTAAAGAACAGTCTTAGTGAAGGGCTTCTGGAGGGGAAATCTGTAACTCTGTGAGATGAACTAACAGAACACAAAGTAGTTTCTCAGAAATCTTCTTTCCAGTTCTTAACGGAAGATATTTCCTTTTTCACCATAACCCCCTAAGGGATTCCAAATATCACTTTGCAAATTCCACAAGAACAGTCTTAGCGAAAGGTTTCCTGAGAGGAAAGTTGTAACTCTGTGAGATGAATTAACAGCACACATAGCAGCTTCTCAGATAGCTTCTTTCCAGGTTTTAACTTAAGATATTTCCTTTTTCACCGTAGCCCTCTAAGGGCTTCTAAATATCACTTTGAAAATTCCACAATAACAGCCTTATCGAAAGGCTTCTTGAGGGGAAAGCTGTACCTCTGTGAGATGAATTAGCAGAACACAAAGCAGTTTCTCAGAAAGTCTCTTTCCAGTTTTTAACTGAAGATATTTCCTTTTTCACCATAGTTCTGTATGGGCTTCCAAATATCACTTTGCAAATTCCACAAGAACAGTCTTAGCGAAAGGCTTCTGGAGGGGAAGCTGTAACCCTGTGAGATGAATTAACAGAACACAAAGCAGTTTCTGAGAAAGCTTCTTTTCAGTTTTTATCTTTGAATATTTCCTTTTTCACCATAGCCCTCTATGGGCTTCCAAAGATCACTTTGCAAATTCCACAAGAAAAGTCTTAGTGATCGGCTTCTTGAGGGGAAAGCTGTAACTCTGTGAGAAGTATTAGCAGAACACAAAGCAGTTTCTCAGAAATCTTCTTTCCAGGTTTTAACGGAAGATATTTCCTTTTTCACCATAGCCCTTTATGGGCTTCCAAATATCACATTGCAAATTCCACAAGAACAGTCTTAGCGAAAGACTTCTTGAGGGGAATGCTGTAAGTCTGCGAGATGAATTAACAGAACACAAAGCAGTTTCTCAGAAATCTTCTTTCCAGTTTTTAACTGAAGATATTTGCTTTTTCACCACAGCCATATAACGGCATCCAAATATCACTCTGCAAACTGCACAAGAACAGAATTAGCGAAAGGCTTCTTGAGGGGAAAGCTGTAACCCTTTGAGTTGAATTGACAGAACACAAAGCAGTTTCTCAGGAAGCTTATTTTCAGTTTCTATCTTAGGTAATTCCTTTTTCAAAATAGACTTCTATTGGCTTCCAAATATGACTTGCAAATTCCACAAGAGCCGTCGTAGCGAAAGGCTTCTTGAGGGGAAAGCTGTAACTCTTGGAGATGAATTAACAGAACACAAAGCAGTTTCTCAGAAATCTTCTTTCCAGTATTTAACGGAAGAAATTTCCTTTTTCACCATAGCCCTCTATGGACTTCCAAATATCACTTTGCAAATCCCACAAGAACAGTCCTAGCGAATGTCTTCTTGAGGGGAAAGCTGTAACTCGGTGAGGTGCATTAAGAGAACACATGGCGGTTCCTCAGAAAGCTTATTTCCAGTTTTTAAGAGAAGATAGTTCCTTTTTCGCCATAGCCCTCTATGGGCTTCCAAATATCACTTTGCAAATCCCACAAGAAAAGTCTTAGTGATCGGCTTCTTGAGGGGATATCTGTAAATCTGTGAGATGTATTAGCAGAACACAAAGGAGTTTCTCAGAAATCTTCTTTCCAGTTTTTAACGGAAGATATTTCCTTTTTCACCATAGCCCTCTGCGGGCTTCCAAATATCACGTTGCAAATTCCACAAGAACAATCTTAGTGAAAGGCTTCTGGAGGGGAAATCTATATCACCATGAGATCAATTAAGAAAACACAATGCAGTTTCTCAGAAAGCATCTTTTCACTTTTTATCTTAGGATACTTCCTTTTTCACCATAGCCCTCTAGGAGCTTCCAAATATCACTTTGCAAATTCCACAAGAACAGTCTTAACGAAAGGCTTCTTGAGGTGAAAGCTGTAGTCTTTGAGAGGAATTAACAGAACACAAAGAAGTCTCTCAGAAAGCTTCTTTCCTGTTTTTAATGGAAGATATTTCCTTTTTCACCATACTCCTCTATGGGCTTCCAAGTATCTCTTTGGAAATTCCACAAGAACAGTCTTAGCGAAAGGCTTCTTGCGGGAAAGCTGTAACTCTGTGAGGCCTCTATGGGCTTCCAAATATCCCTTTGGAAATTCCACAAGAACAGTCTTAGCGAAAGGCTTCTTGAGGGGAAAGCTGTAACTCTGTGCGATGAATTAACAGAACACGAAGCAGTTTCTCGGAACGCTTCTTTCCAGTTTTTAACGGAAGATATTGCCTTTTTCACCATAGCCCTCTACGGGCTTCCAAATATCACTTTACCAATTCCACAAAAAGAGCCTTAGAGAGAGCCTTCTTGAAGGGAAAGCTGTAACTCTCTGAGCTCATTTAACAGAGCACAGAGCAGTTTCTCAGAATGCTTCTTTTCAGTTTTTAACTTAGGATATTTCCTTTTTCACCACAGCCCTCTATGGGCTTCCAAATATCACTTCGCAAGTTCCACACGAACAGTGTTAGCAAAAGGCTTCTAGAGGCGAAAGTTGTAACTCTGTAAGAAGAACTAACAGAACACAAAGCAGTTTCTCAGAAAGCTTCTTTCCAGTTTTTAACGGAAGACATTTCCTTTTACACCATAGCCCACTATGGGTTTCCAAATATCACTTTGCAAATTCCATAAGAACAGTCTCAGTGAAAGGCTTCTTGAGGGGAAAGCAGTAACTCTGTGAGATGAATTAACAGTACACAAAGTAGTTTCTCAGACAGCTTCTTTCCAGTATGTAGCTGAAGATATTTACTCTTTCACCATAGCCCTCTATGGGCTTCAAAATATCACTTTGCAAATTCCACAAGAACTGTCTTAGTGAAACCCTCTTTGAGGTGAAAGCTGTAACTCTGTGAGATGAATTAACAGAACACAAAGCAGTTTCTCAGAAATTTTCTTTTCGGTTTTTAACGGAAGATATTTCCATTTTCACCATAGCCCTCTAGGGTCTTCCAAATATCACTTTGCAAATTCCACAAGAACAGACTTAGCGAAAGGCTTCTTGAGGGAAAGCTGTAACTCTCTGAGATGAATTAACAGAACACAAAGCAGTTTCTCAGAAATTTTCTATCCAGTTTTTAACGGAAGATATTTCCTTTTTCACCATAGCATTCTAAGGGCTTCCAAATATCACTTTGAAAATTCCACAAGAACAGTCTTAACGAAAGGCTTCTGGAGGAGAAAGCTGTAACTCTGTGAGATGAATTAACAGAACACAAAGCAGTTTCTCAGAAAGCTTCTTTCCAGTTTATATCGGAAGATATTTCCGTTTTCACCACAGCCCTCTATGGGCTTTCAAATATGACTTTGAATATTCCACAAGAACATTCTTAGCGAAGGCTTCTTGTGGGGAAAGCTGTAACTCGGTCAGATGTATAATTAACAGAACACACGGCAGTTTCTCAGAAAGCTTCTTTTCAGTTTTTAACTGAAGATATTGCCGTTTTCATCATAGCCCTCTATGAGCTTCCAAATAGCACTTTGCAAATTCCACAGGAACAGTCTTAGCGAAAGGCCTCTGGAAGGGAAAGTTGTAACTCTGTGAGATGAATTAACAGAACACAAAGCAGTTTCTATGAAAGCTTCTTTTCAGTTTTTATCTTAGGATATTTCCTTTTTCATCATAGCCCTGAATGGGCTTCGAAATATGACCTTGCAAATTACAAAACAACAGTCTTAGCGAAAGGTTTCTGGAGGGGAAAGCTGTAACTCTCTGACATGAATTAGCAGAACACAAAGCAGTTTCTCAGAAAGATTCTTTCCAGTTTTTAACGGAAGATATTTCTTTTTTCACCATAGCCCTCTATGGGCTTCCAAATATCACTTTGCAAATGCCACAAGAACAGTCTTAGCAAAAGACTTCTTGAGGCGAAAGCTGTACCTCTGTGAGATAAATTAACAGAACACAAAGCAGTTTCTCAGAAAACTTCTTTCCGGTTTTTAACTGAGGATATTTCCTTTTTCACCATAGCCCTCCATGGGCTTCCAAATATCACTTTGCACATCCCACAAGGACAGTCTTAGCGAAAGGTTTCTAGAGGGGAAAGCTGCAACTCTGTGAGATGAATTAACAGAACACAAAGCACTTTCTCAGAAAGCTTCTTTCCAGTTTTAACGGGAGATATTTCCTTTTTAACCATAGCCCTGTATGGGCTTCCAAATATCCCTTTGCCAATTCCACAAGAACAGCCTTAGAGAAAGGCTTCTTCAAGGGAATGATGTAACTCTGTGAGATGAATTAACAGAACACAGAGCAGTTTCTCAGAAAGCTTCTTACCAGTTTTGAACAGAAGATATTTCCTTTTTCACCATAGCCCTCTATGGGCTTCCAAATATCCCTTTGCTAATTCCACAAGAACAGCCGTAGCGAAAGGCTTCTTGAAGGGAAAGATGTAACTCTGTGAGATGAATTAACAGAACACAGAGCAGTTTCTCAGAAAGCTTCTTTCCAGTTTTGAACGGAAGATATTTCCTTTTTCACCATAGCCCTCTATGGGCTTCCAAATATTCCTTTTCCAATTCCTCAAGAACAGCCTTAGCGAATGGCTTCTTGAAGGGAAAGATGTAACTCTGTGAGATGAATTAACAGAACCCAGAGCAGTTTCTCAGAAAGCTTCTTTCCAGTTTTGAACGGAAGGTATTTCCTTTTTCACCATAGCCCTCTATGGGCTTCCAAATATCCCTTTGCTAATTCCACAAGAACAGCCGTAGCGAAAGGCTTCTTGAAGGGAAAGATGTAACTCTGTGAGTTGAATTAACAGAACACAGAGCAGTTTCTCAGAAAGCTTCTTTCCAGTTTTGAACGGAAGATATTTCCTTTTTCACCATAGCCCTCTAGGGGCTTCCAAATATCCCTTTTCCAATTCCACAAGAACAGCCTTAGCGAAAGGCTTCTTGAAGGGAAAGATGTAACTCTGTGAGACGAATTTACAGAACACAGAGCAGTTTCTCAGAAAGCTTCTTTCCAGTTGTGAACGGAAGATATTTCCTTTTTCACCCTAGCCCTCTATGGGCTTCCAAATATCCCTTTGCCAATTCCACAAGAACAGCCTTAGCGAAAGGCTCCTTGAAGGGAAAGATGTAACTCTGTGAGATGAATTAACAGAACACAGAGCAGTTTCTCAGAAAGCTTCTTTCCAGTTTAGAATGGAAGATATTTCCTTTTCCCCATAGCCCTCTATGGGCTTCCAAATATCCCTTTGCCAATTCCACAAGAACAGCCTTAGTGAAAGGCTTCTTCAAGGGAATGATGTAACTCTGTGAGATGAATTAACAGAACACAGAGCAGTTTCTCAGAAAGTTTCTTTCCAGTTTTGAACGGAAGATATTTCCTTTTTCACCATAGCCCTCTATGGGCTTCCAAATATCCCTTTGCCAATTCCCCAAGAACAGCCTTAGCGAAAGGCTTCTTGAAGGGAAAGATGTAACTCTGTGAGACGAATTTACAGAACACAGAGCAGTTTCTCAGAAAGCTTCTTTCCAGTTGTGAACGGAAGATATTTCCTTTTTCACCCTAGCCCTCTATGGGCTTCCAAATATCCCTTTGCCAATTCCACAAGAACAGCCTTAGCGAAAGGCTTCTTGAAGGGAAAGATGTAACTCTGTGAGATGAAATAACAGAACACAGAGCAGTTTCTCAGAAAGCTTCTTTCCAGTTTTGAATGGAAGATATTTCCTTTTTCACCATAGCCCTCTATGGGCTTCCAAATATCCCTTTGCCAATTCCACAAGAACAGCCTTAGCGAAAGGCTTCTTCAAGGGAATGATGTAACTCTGTGAGATGAATTAACAGAACACAGAGCAGTTTCTCAGAAAGTTTCTTTCCAGTTTTGAACGGAAGATATTTCCTTTTTCACCATAGCCCTCTATGGGCTTCCAAATATCCCTTTGCCAATTCCCCAAGAACAGCCTTAGCGAAAGGCTTCTTCAAGGGAAAGATGTAACTCTGTGAGATGAATTTACAGAACATAGAGCAGTTTCTCAGAAAGCTTCTTTCCAGTTTTGAACGGAAGATATTTCCTTTTTCACCATAGCCCTCTATGGGCTTCCAAATATACCTTTGCCAATTCCACAAGAACAGCCTTAGCGAAAGGCTTCTTCAAGGGAAAGATGTAACTCTGTGAGATGAATTAACAGAACATAGAACAGTTTCTCGGAAAGCTTCTTTCCAGTTTTGAACGGAATATATTTCCTTTTTCACCATAGCCCTCTATGGGCTTCCAAATAACTCTTTGCCAATTCCACAAGAACAGCCTTAGCGAAAGGCTTCTTCAAGAGAAAGATGTAACTCTGTGAGATGAATTAACAGAACACAGAGCAGTTTCTCAGAAAGCTTCTTTCCAGTTTTTAACGGAAGATATTTCCTTTTTCACCATAGCCATCTATGGGCTTCCAAATATCCCTTTGCCAATTCCACAGGAACAGCCTTAGCGAAAGGCTTCTTGAAGGGAAAGATGTAACTCTGTGAGATGAATTAACAGAACACAGAGCAGTTTCTCAGAAAGCTTCTTTCCAGTTTTGAACGGAAGATATTTCCTTTTTCACCATAGCCCTCTATGGGCTTCCAAATATCCCTTTGCCAATTCCACAAGAACAGCCTTAGCGAAAGGCTTCTTCAAGGGAAAGATGTAACTCTGTGAGATGAATTAACAGAACACAGAGCAGTTTCTCAGAAAGCTTCTTTCCAGTTTTGAACGGAAGATATTTCCTTTTTCACCATAGCCCTCTATGGGCTTCCAAATATCCCTTTGCCAATTCCCCAAGAACAGCCTTAGCGAAAGGCTTCTTGAAGGGAAAGATGTAACTCTGTGAGATGAATTAACAGAACACAGAGCAGTTTCTCAGAAAGCTTCTTTCCAGTTTTGAACGGAAGATATTTCCTATTTCACCATAGCCCTCTATGGGCTTCCGAATATCCCTTTGCCAATTCCACAAGAACAGCCTTAACGAAAGGCTTCTTGAAGGGAAAGATGTAACTCAGTGAGATGAATTAACAGAACACAGAGCAGTTTCTCAGAAAGCTTCTTTCCAGTTTTGAACGGAAGATATTTCCTTTTTCACGATAGCCCTCTAGGGGTTCCAAATATCCCTTTGCCAATTCCCCAAGAACAGCCTTAGAGAAAGGCTTCTTGAAGGGAAAGATGTAACTCTGTGAGATGAATTAACAGAACACAGAGCAGTTTCTCAGAAAGCTTCTTTCCAGTTTTGAACGGAAGATATTTCCTTTTTCACCATAGCCATCTATGGGCTTCCAAATATCCCTTTGCCAATTCCACAAGAACAGCCTTAGAGAAAGGCTTCTTCAAGGGAATGATGTAACTCTGTGAGATGAATTAACAGAACACAGAGCAGTTTCTCAGAAAGCTTCTTACCAGTTTTGAACAGAAGATATTTCCTTTTTCACCATAGCCCTCTATGGGCTTCCAAATATCCCTTTGCTAATTCCACAAGAACAGCCGTAGCGAAAGGCTTCTTGAAGGGAAAGATGTAACTCTGTGAGATGAATTAACAGAACACAGAGCAGTTTCTCAGAAAGCTTCTTTCCAGTTTTGAACGGAAGATATTTCCTTTTTCACCATAGCCCTCTATGGGCTTCCAAATATTCCTTTTCCAATTCCTCAAGAACAGCCTTAGCGAATGGCTTCTTGAAGGGAAAGATGTAACTCTGTGAGATGAATTAACAGAACCCAGAGCAGTTTCTCAGAAAGCTTCTTTCCAGTTTTGAACGGAAGGTATTTCCTTTTTCACCATAGCCCTCTATGGGCTTCCAAATATCCCTTTGCTAATTCCACAAGAACAGCCGTAGCGAAAGGCTTCTTGAAGGGAAAGATGTAACTCTGTGAGTTGAATTAACAGAACACAGAGCAGTTTCTCAGAAAGCTTCTTTCCAGTTTTGAACGGAAGATATTTCCTTTTTCACCATAGCCCTCTAGGGGCTTCCAAATATCCCTTTTCCAATTCCACAAGAACAGCCTTAGCGAAAGGCTTCTTGAAGGGAAAGATGTAACTCTGTGAGACGAATTTACAGAACACAGAGCAGTTTCTCAGAAAGCTTCTTTCCAGTTGTGAACGGAAGATATTTCCTTTTTCACCCTAGCCCTCTATGGGCTTCCAAATATCCCTTTGCCAATTCCACAAGAACAGCCTTAGCGAAAGGCTTCTTGAAGGGAAAGATGTAACTCTGTGAGATGAATTAACAGAACACAGAGCAGTTTCTCAGAAAGCTTCTTTCCAGTTTAGAATGGAAGATATTTCCTTTTCCCCATAGCCCTCTATGGGCTTCCAAATATCCCTTTGCCAATTCCACAAGAACAGCCTTAGTGAAAGGCTTCTTCAAGGGAATGATGTAACTCTGTGAGATGAATTAACAGAACACAGAGCAGTTTCTCAGAAAGTTTCTTTCCAGTTTTGAACGGAAGATATTTCCTTTTTCACCATAGCCCTCTATGGGCTTCCAAATATCCCTTTGCCAATTCCCCAAGAACAGCCTTAGCGAAAGGCTTCTTGAAGGGAAAGATGTAACTCTGTGAGACGAATTTACAGAACACAGAGCAGTTTCTCAGAAAGCTTCTTTCCAGTTGTGAACGGAAGATATTTCCTTTTTCACCCTAGCCCTCTATGGGCTTCCAAATATCCCTTTGCCAATTCCACAAGAACAGCCTTAGCGAAAGGCTTCTTGAAGGGAAAGATGTAACTCTGTGAGATGAAATAACAGAACACAGAGCAGTTTCTCAATAAGCTTCTTTCCAGTTTTGAATGGAAGATATTTCCTTTTTCACCATAGCCCTCTATGGGCTTCCAAATATCCCTTTGCCAATTCCACAAGAACAGCCTTAGCGAAAGGCTTCTTCAAGGGAATGATGTAACTCTGTGAGATGAATTAACAGAACACAGAGCAGTTTCTCAGAAAGTTTCTTTCCAGTTTTGAACGGAAGATATTTCCTTTTTCACCATAGCCCTCTATGGGCTTCCAAATATCCCTTTGCCAATTCCCCAAGAACAGCCTTAGCGAAAGGCTTCTTCAAGGGAAAGATGTAACTCTGTGAGATGAATTTACAGAACATAGAGCAGTTTCTCAGAAAGCTTCTTTCCAGTTTTGAACGGAAGATATTTCCTTTTTCACCATAGCCCTCTATGGGCTTCCAAATATACCTTTGCCAATTCCACAAGAACAGCCTTAGCGAAAGGCTTCTTCAAGGGAAAGATGTAACTCTGTGAGATGAATTAACAGAACATAGAACAGTTTCTCGGAAAGCTTCTTTCCAGTTTTGAACGGAATATATTTCCTTTTTCACCATAGCCCTCTATGGGCTTCCAAATAACTCTTTGCCAATTCCACAAGAACAGCCTTAGCGAAAGGCTTCTTCAAGAGAAAGATGTAACTCTGTGAGATGAATTAACAGAACACAGAGCAGTTTCTCAGAATGCTTCTTTCCAGTTTTGAACGGAAGATATTTCCTTTTTCACCATAGCCCTCTAAGGGGTTCCAAATATACCTTTGCCAATTCCACAAGAACAGCCTTAGCGAAAGGCTTCTTCAAGGGAAAGATGTAACTCTGTGAGATGAATTAACAGAACACAGAGCAGTTTCTCGGAAAGCTTCTTTCCAGTTTTGAACAGAAGATATTTCCTTTTTCACCATAGCCCTCTATGGGCTTCCAAATATCCCTTTGCCAATTCCACAAGAACAGCCTTAGCGAAAGGCTTCTTGAAGGGAAAGATGTAACTCTGTGAGATGAATTAACAGAACACAGAGCAGTTTCTCAGAAAGCTTCTTTCCAGTTTTGAACAGAAGATATTTCCTTTTTCACCAAAGCCCTCTATGGGCTTCCAAATATCACTTTGCCAATTCCCCAAGAACAGCCTTAGTGAAAGGCTTCTGCAAGGGAAAGATGTAACTCTGTGAGATGAATTAACAGAACACAGAGCAGTTTCTCAGAAAGCTTCTTTCCAGTTTTGAACGGAAGATATTTCCTTTTTCACCATAGCCCTCTATGGGCTTCCAAATATCCCTTTGCCAATTCCCCAAGAACAGCCTTAGAGAAAGGCTTCTTAAATGGAAAGATGTAACTCTGTGAGATGAATTAACAGAACACAGAGTAGTTTCTCAGAAAGCTTCTTTCCAGTTTTGAACGGAAGATATTTCCTTTTTCACCATAGCCATCTATGGGCTTCCAAATATCCCTTTGCCAATTCCACAAGAACAGCCTTAGAGAAAGGCTTCTTCAAGGGAATGATGTAACTCTGTGAGATGAATTAACAGAACACAGAGCAGTTTCTCAGAAAGCTTCTTTCCAGTTTTGAACAGAAGATATTTCCTTTTTCACCATAGCCCTCTATGGGCTTCCAAATATCCCTTTGCTAATTCCACAAGAACAGCCGTAGCGAAAGGCTTCTTGAAGGGAAAGATGTAACTCTGTGAGATGAATTAACAGAACACAGAGCAGTTTCTCAGAAAGCTTCTTTCCAGTTTTGAACGGAAGATATTTCCTTTTTCACCATAGCCCTCTATGGGCTTCCAAATATTCCTTTTCCAATTACACAAGAACAGCCTTAGCGAAAGGCTTCTTAAAGGGAAAGATGTAACTCTGTGAGATGAATTAACAGAACACAGAGCAGTTTCTCAGAAAGCTTCTTTCCAGTTTTGAACGGAAGATATTTCCTTTATCACCATAGCCCTCTATGGGCTTCCAAATATCCCTTTGCCAATTCCACAAGAACAGCCTTAGCGAAAGGCTTCTTGAAGGGAAAGATGTAAATCTGTGAGATGAATTAACAGAACACAGAACATTTTCTCAGAAAGCTTCTTTCCAGTTTTGAACGGAAGATATTTCCTTTTTCTCCATAGCCCTCTATGGGCTTCCAAATATCCCTTTTCCAATTCCACAAGAACAGCCTTAGCGAAAGGCTTCTTGAAGGGAAGGATGTAACTCTGTGAGATGAATTAAGGGAACACAAAGCAGTTTCTCAGAAAGATTCTTTCCAGCTTTGAACGGAAAATATTTCCTTTTTCACCATAGCCTTCTATGGGCTTCCAAATATCCCTTTGCCAATTCCCCAAGAACAGCCTTAGCGAAAGGCTTCTTCAAGGGAAAGATGTATCTCTGTGAGATGAATTAACAGAACACAGAGCAGTTGCTCAGAAAGCTTCTTTCCAGTTTTGAACGGAAGATATTTCCTTTTTCACCATAGCCCTCTATGGGCTTCCAAATATCCCTTTGCCAATTCCACAAGAACAGCCTTAGCGAAAGGCTTCTTCAAGGGACAGATGTAACTCTGTGAGATGAATTAACAGAACACAGAACAGTTTCTCAGAAAGCTTCTTTCCAGTTTTGAACGGAAGATATTTCCTTTTTCACCATAGCCCTCTATGGGCTTCCAAATATCCCTTTACAAATTCCACAAGAACAGCCTTACGAAAGACTTCTTGAAGGGAAAGACGTAACTCTGTGAGTTGAATTAACAGAACACAGAGCAGTTTCTCAGAAAGCTTCTTTCCAGTTTTGAACGGAAGATATTTCCTTTTTCACCATAGCCCTCTAGGGGCTTCCAAATATCCCTTTTCCAATTCCACAAGAACAGCCTTAGCGAAAGGCTTCTTGAAGGGAAAGATGTAACTCTGTGAGACGAATTTACAGAACACAGAGCCGTTTCTCAGAAAGCTTCTTTCCAGTTGTGAACGGAAGATATTTGCTTTTTCACCCTAGCCCTCTATGGGCTTCCAAATATCCCTTTGCCAATTCCACAAGAACAGCCTTAGCGAAAGGCTTCTTGAAGGGAAAGATGTAACTCTGTGAGATGAATTAACAGAACACAGAGCAGTTTCTCAGAAAGCTTCTTTCCAGTTTTGAATGGAAGATATTTCCTTTTCCCCATAGCCCTCTATGGGCTTCCAAATATCCCTTTGCCAATTCCACAAGAACAGCCTTAGTGAAAGGCTTCTTCAAGGGAATGATGTAACTCTGTGAGATGAATTAACAGAACACAGAGCAGTTTCTCAGAAAGTTTCTTTCCAGTTTTGAACGGAAGATATTTCCTTTTTCACCATAGCCCTCTATGGGCTTCCAAATATCCCTTTGCCAATTCCCCAAGAACAGCCTTAGCGAAAGGCTTCTTCAAGGGAATGATGTAACTCTGTGAGATGAATTAACAGAACACAGAGCAGTTTCTCAGAAAGTTTCTTTCCAGTTTTGAACGGAAGATATTTCCTTTTTCACCATAGCCCTCTATGGCTTCCAAATATCCCTTTGCCAATTCCCCAAGAACAGCCTTAGCGAAAGGCTTCTTCAAGGGAAAGATGTAATTCTGTGAGATGAATTTACAGAACATAGAGCAGTTTCTCAGAAAGCTTCTTTCCAGTTTTGAACGGAAGATATTTCCTTTTTCACCATAGCCCTCTATGGGCTTCCAAATATACCTTTGCCAATTCCACAAGAACAGCCTTAGCGAAAGGCTTCTTCAAGGGAAAGATGTAACTCTGTGAGATGAATTAACAGAACATAGAACAGTTTCTCGGAAAGCTTCTTTCCAGTTTTGAACGGAATATATTTCCTTTTTCACCATAGCCCTCTATGGGCTTCCAAATATCTCTTTGTCAATTCCACAAGAACAGCCTTAGCGAAAGGCTTCTTCAAGAGAAAGATGTAACTCTGTGAGATGAATTAACAGAACACAGAGCAGTTTCTCAGAATGCTTCTTTCCAGTTTTGAACGGAAGATATTTCCTTTTTCACCATAGCCCTCTAAGGGGTTCCAAATATCCCTTTGCCAATTCCACAAGAACAGCCTTAGCGAAAGGCTTCTTCAAGGGAAAGATGTAACTCTGTGAGATGAATTAACAGAACACAGAGCAGTTTCTCGGAAAGCTTCTTTCCAGTTTTGAACAGAAGATATTTCCTTTTTCACCATAGCCCTCTATGGGCTTCCAAATATCCCTTTGCCAATTCCACAAGAACAGCCTTAGCGAAAGGCTTCTTGAAGGGAAAGATGTAACTCTGTGAGATGAATTAACAGAACACAGAGCAGTTTCTCAGAAAGCTTCTTTCCAGTTTTGAACAGAAGATATTTCCTTTTTCACCAAAGCCCTCTATGGGCTTCCAAATATCACTTTGCCAATTCCCCAAGAACAGCCTTAGCGAAAGGCTTCTGCAAGGGAAAGATGTAACTCTGTGAGATGAATTAACAGAACACAGAGCAGTTTCTCAGAAAGCTTCTTTCCAGTTTTGAACGGAAGATATTTCCTTTTTCACCATAGCCCTCTATGGGCTTCCAAATATCCCTTTGCCAATTCCCCAAGAACAGCCTTAGAGAAAGGCTTCTTAAATGGAAAGATGTAACTCTGTGAGATGAATTAACAGAACACAGAGCAGTTTCTCAGAAAGCTTCTTTCCAGTTTTGAACGGAAGATATTTCCTTTTTCACCATAGCCATCTATGGGCTTCCAAATATCCCTTTGCCAATTCCACAAGAACAGCCTTAGAGAAAGGCTTCTTCAAGGGAATGATGTAACTCTGTGAGATGAATTAACAGAACACAGAGCAGTTTCTCAGAAAGCTTCTTTCCAGTTTTGAACAGAAGATATTTCCTTTTTCACCATAGCCCTCTATGGGCTTCCAAATATCCCTTTGCTAATTCCACAAGAACAGCCGTAGCGAAAGGCTTCTTGAAGGGAAAGATGTAACTCTGTGAGATGAATTAACAGAACACAGAGCAGTTTCTCAGAAAGCTTCTTTCCAGTTTTGAACGGAAGATATTTCCTTTTTCACCATAGCCCTCTATGGGCTTCCAAATATTCCTTTTCCAATTACACAAGAACAGCCTTAGCGAAAGGCTTCTTGAAGGGAAAGATGTAACTCTGTGAGATGAATTAACAGAACACAGAGCAGTTTCTCAGAAAGCTTCTTTCCAGTTTTGAACGGAAGATATTTCCTTTTTCACCATAGCCCTCTATGGGCTTCCAAATATCCCTTTGCCAATTCCACAAGAACAGCCTTAGCGAAAGGCTTCTTGAAGGGAAAGATGTAAATCTGTGAGATGAATTAACAGAACACAGAACATTTTCTCAGAAAGCTTCTTTCCAGTTTTGAACGGAAGATATTTCCTTTTTCTCCATAGCCCTCTATGGGCTTCCAAATATCCCTTTTCCAATTCCACAAGAACAGCCTTAGCGAAAGGCTTCTTGAAGGGAAGGATGTAACTCTGTGAGATGAATTAAGGGAACACTAAGCAGTTTCTCAGAAAGATTCTTTCCAGCTTTGAACGGAAAATATTTCCTTTTTCACCATAGCCTTCTATGGGCTTCCAAATATCCCTTTGCCAATTCCCCAAGAACAGCCTTAGCGAAAGGCTTCTTCAAGGGAAAGATGTATCTCTGTGAGATGAATTAACAGAACACAGAGCAGTTGCTCAGAAAGCTTCTTTCCAGTTTTGAACGGAAGATATTTCCTTTTTCACCATAGCCCTCTATGGGCTTCCAAATATAACTTTGCCAATTCCACAAGAACAGCCTTAGCGAAAGGCTTCTTCAAGGGAATGATGTAACTCTGTGAGATGAATTAACAGAACACAGAGCAGTTTCTCAGAAAGCTTCTTTCCAGTTTTGAACGGAAGATATTTCCTTTTTCACCATAGCCCTCTATGGGCTTCCAAATATCCCTTTGCCAATTCCAGAAGAACAGCCTTAGCGAAAGGCTTCTTCAAGGGAAAGATGTAACTCTGTGAGATGAATTAACAGAACATAGAACAGTTTCTCGGAAAGCTTCTTTCCAGTTTTGAACGGAAGATATTTCCTTTTTCACCATAGCCCTCTATGGGCTTCCAAATATCTCTTTGCCAATTCCACAAGAACAGCCTTAGCGAAAGGCTTCTTATAGAGAAAGATGTAACTCTGTGAGATGAATTAACAGAACACAGAGCAGTTTCTCAGAATGCTTCTTTCCAGTTTTGAACGGAAGATATTTCCTTTTTCACCATAGCCCTCTAAGGGGTACCAAATATCCCTTTGCCAATTCCACAAGAACAGCCTTAGCGAAAGGCTTCTTCAAGGGAAAGATGTAACTCTGTGAGATGAATTAACAGAACACAGAGCAGTTTCTCGGAAAGCTTCTTTCCAGTTTTGAACAGAAGATATTTCCTTTTTCACCATAGCCCTCTATGGGCTTCCAAATATCCCTTTGCCAATTCCACAAGAACAGCCTTAGCGAAAGGTTTCTTGAAGGGAAAGATGTAACTCTGTGAGATGAATTAACAGAACACGGAGCAGTTTCTCAGAAAGCTTCTTTCCAGTTTTGAACGGAAGATATTTCCTTTTTCACCATAGCCCTCTATCGGCTTCCAAATATCCCTTTGCCAATTCCACAAGAACAGCCTTAGCGAAAGGCTTCTTGAAGTTAAAGATGTAACTCTGTGAGATGAATTAACAGAACACAGAGCAGTTTCTCAGAAAGCTTCTTTCCAGTTTTGAACGGAAGATATTTCCTTTTTCACCATAGCCCTCTATGGGCTTCCAAATATCCCTTTGCCAATTCCACAAGAACAGCCTTAGCGAAAGGCTTCTTCAAGGGAAAGATGTAACTCTGTGAGATGAATTAACAGAACACAGAGCAGTTTCTCAGAAAGCTTCTTTCCAGTTTTGAACGGAAGATATTTCCTTTTTCACCATAGCCCTCTATGGGCTTCCGAATATCCCTTTGCCAATTCCACAAGAACAGCCTTAGCGAAAGGCTTCTTGAAGGGAAAGATGTAACTCAGTGAGATGAATTAACAGAACACAGAGCAGTTTCTCAGAAAGCTTCTTTCCAGTTTTGAACGGAAGATATTTCCTTTTTCACGATAGCCCTCTAGGGGTTCCAAATATCCCTTTGCCAATTCCACAAGAACAGCCTTAGCGAAAGGCTTCTTGAAGGGAAAGATGTAACTCTCTGAGATGAATTAACAGAACACAGAGCAGTTTCTCAGAAAGCTTCTATCCAGTTTTGAACAGAAGATATTTCCTTTTTCACCATAGACCTCTATGGGCTTCCAAATATCCCTTTGCCAATTCCCCAAGAACAGCCTTATCGAAAGGCTTCTTGAAGGGAAAGATGTAACTCTGTGAGATGAATTAACAGAACACAGAGCAGTTTCTCAGAAAGCTTCTTTCCAGTTTTGAACGGAAGATATTTCCTTTTTCACCATAGCCCTCTATGGGCTTCCAAATATCCCTTTTCCAATTCCACAAGAACAGCCTTAGCGAAAGTCTTCTTGAAGGGAAAGATGTAACTCTGTGAGATGAATTAACAGAACACAGAGCAGTTTCTCAGAAAGCTTCTTTCCAGCTTTGAACGGAAGATATTTCCTTTTTCACCATAGCCCTCTATGGGCTTCCAAATATCCCTTTGCCAATTCCCGAAGAACAGCCTTAGCGAAAGGCTTCTTCAAGGGAAAGATGTAACTCTGTGAGATGAATTAACAGAACACAGAGTAGTTTCTCAGAAAGCTTCTTTCCAGTTTTGAACGGAAGATATTTCCTTTTTCACCGTAGCCCTCTATGGGCTTCCAAATATCCCTTTGCCAATTCCACAAGAACAGCCTTAGCGAAAGGCTTCTTCAAGGGAAAGATGTAACTCTGTGAGATGAATTAACAGAACACAGAACAGTTTCTCAGAAAGCTTCTTTCCAGTTTTGAACGGAAGATATTTCCTTTTTTACCATAGCCCTCTATGGGCTTCCAAATATCCCTTTGCCACTTCCACAAGAACAGCCTTAGCGAAAGGTTTCTGGAAGGGAAAGATGTAACTCTGTGAGATGAATTAACAGAACACAGAGCAGTTTCTCAGAAAGCTTCTTTCCAGTTTTGAACGGAAGATATTTCCTTTTTCACCATAGCCCTCTATGGGCTTCCAAATATCCCTTTGCCAATTCCCCAAGAACAGCCTTACAGAAAGGCTTCTTGAAGGGAAAGATGTAACTCTGTGAGATGAATTAACAGAACACAGAGCAGTTTCTCAGAAAGCTTCTTTCCAGTTTTGAACGGAAGATATTTCCTTTTTCACCATAGCCATCTATGGGCTTCCAAATATCCCTTTGCCAATTCCACAAGAACAGCCTTAGAGAAAGGCTTCTTCAAGGGAATGATGTAACTCTGTGAGATGAATTAACAGAACACAGAGCAGTTTCTCAGAAAGCTTCTTTCCAGTTTTGAACAGAAGATATTTCCTTTTTCACCATAGCCCTCTATGGGCTTCCAAATATCCCTTTGCCAATTCCACAAGAACAGCCTTAGCGAAAGGCTTCTTGAAGGGAAAGATGTAAATCTGTGAGATGAATTAACAGAACACAGAACATTTTCTCAGAAAGCTTCTTTCCAGTTTTGAACGGAAGATATTTCCTTTTTCTCCATAGCCCTCTATGGGCTTCCAAATATCCCTTTTCCAATTCCACAAGAACAGCCTTAGCGAAAGGCTTCTTGAAGGGAAGGATGTAACTCTGTGAGATGAATTAAGGGAACACTATGCAGTTTCTCAGAAAGATTCTTTCCAGCTTTGAACGGAAAATATTTCCTTTTTCACCATAGCCTTCTATGGGCTTCCAAATATCCCTTTGCCAATTCCCCAAGAACAGCCTTAGCGAAAGGCTTCTTCAAGGGAAAGATGTATCTCTGTGAGATGAATTAACAGAACACAGAGCAGTTGCTCAGAAAGCTTCTTTCCAGTTTTGAACGGAAGATATTTCCTTTTTCACCATAGCCCTCTATGGGCTTCCAAATATCACTTTGCAAATTCCACAAGAACAGCCTTAGCGAAAGGCTTCTTCAAGGGAATGATGTAACTCTGTGAGATGAATTAACAGAACACAGAGCAGTTTCTCAGAAAGCTTCTTTCCAGTTTTGAACGGAAGATATTTCCTTTTTCACCATAGCCCTCTATGGGCTTCCAAATATCCCTTTGCCAATTCCACAAGAACAGCCTTAGCGAAAGACTTCTTCAAGGGAAAGATGTAACTCTGTGAGATGAATTAACAGAACATAGAACAGTTTCTCGGAAAGCTTCTTTCCAGTTTTGAACGGAAGATATTTCCTTTTTCACCATAGCCCTCTATGGGCTTCCAAATATCTCTTTGCCAATTCCACAAGAACAGCCTTAGCGAAAGGCTTCTTATAGAGAAAGATGTAACTCTGTGAGATGAATTAACAGAACACAGAGCAGTTTCTCAGAATGCTTCTTTCCAGTTTTGAACGGAAGATATTTCCTTTTTCACCATAGCCCTCTAAGGGGTACCAAATATCCCTTTGCCAATTCCACAAGAACAGCCTTAGCGAAAGGCTTCTTCAAGGGAAAGATGTAACTCTGTGAGATGAATTAACAGAACACAGAGTAGTTTCTCAGAAAGCTTCTTTCCAGTTTTGAACGGAAGATATTTCCTTTTTCACCGTAGCCCTCTATGGGCTTCCAAATATCCCTTTGCCAATTCCACAAGAACAGCCTTAGCGAAAGGCTTCTTCAAGGGAAAGATGTAACTCTGTGAGATGAATTAACAGAACACAGAACAGTTTCTCAGAAAGCTTCTTTCCAGTTTTGAACGGAAGATATTTCCTTTTTTACCATAGCCCTCTAAGGGCTTCCAAATATCCCTTTGCCACTTCCACAAGAACAGCCTTAGCGAAAGGCTTCTGGAAGGGAAAGATGTAACTCTGTGAGATGAATTAACAGAACACAGAGCAGTTTCTCAGAAAGCTTCTTTCCAGTTTTGAACGGAAGATATTTCCTTTTTCACCATAGCCCTCTATGGGCTTCCAAATATCCCTTTGCCAATTCCCCAAGAACAGCCTTACAGAAAGGCTTCTTGAAGGGAAAGATGTAACTCTGTGAGATGAATTAACAGAACACAGAGCAGTTTCTCAGAAAGCTTCTTTCCAGTTTTGAACGGAAGATATTTCCTTTTTCACCATAGCCATCTATGGGCTTCCAAATATCCCTTTGCCAATTCCACAAGAACAGCCTTAGAGAAAGGCTTCTTCAAGGGAATGATGTAACTCTGTGAGATGAATTAACAGAACACAGAGCAGTTTCTCAGAAAGCTTCTTTCCAGTTTTGAACGGAAGGTATTTCCTTTTTCACCATAGCCCTCTATGGGCTTCCAAATATCCCTTTGCTAATTCCACAAGAACAGCCGTAGCGAAAGGCTTCTTGAAGGGAAAGATGTAACTCTGTGAGATGAATTTACAGAACACAGAGCAGTTTCTCAGAAAGCTTCTTGCCAGTTGTGAACGGAAGATATTTCCTTTTTCACCATAGCCCTCTATGGGCTTCCAAATATCCCTTTGCCAATTATACAAGAACAGACTTAGCGAAAGGTTTCTTGAAGGGAAAGATGTAACTCTGTGAGATGAATTCACAGAACACGGAGCAGTTTCTCAGAAAGCTTCTTTCCAGTTTTGAACGGAAGATATTTCCTTTCTCACCATAGCCCTCTATGGGCTTCCAAATATCCCTTTGCCAATTCCACAAGAACAGCCTTAGCGAAAGGCTTCTTCAAGGGAAAGATGTAACTCGGTGAGATGAATTAACAGAACACAGAGCAGTTTCTCAGAAAGCTTCTTTCCAGTTTTGAACGGAAGATATTTCCTTTTTCACCATAGCCCTCTATGGGCTTCCGAATATCCCTTTGCCAATTCCACAAGAACAGCCTTAGCGAAAGGCTTCTTGAAGGGAAAGATGTAACTCAGTGAGATGAATTAACAGAACACAGAGCAGTTTCTCAGAAAGCTTCTTTCCAGTTTTGAACGGAAGATATTTCCTTTTTCACGAGAGCCCTCTAGGGGTTCCAAATATCCCTTTACCAATTCCACAAGAACAGCCTTAGCGAAAGGCTCTTTCAAGGGAAAGATGTAACTCTGTGAGATGAATTAACAGAACACAGAGCAGTTTCTCAGAAAGCTTCTATCCAGTTTTGAACAGAAGATATTTCCTTTTTCACCATAGCCCTCTATGGGCTTCCAAATATCCCTTTGCCAATTCCCCACGAACAGCCTTATCGAAAGGCTTCTTGAAGGGAAAGATGTAACTCTGTGAGATGAATTAACAGAACACAGAGCAGTTTCTCAGAAAGCTTCTTTCCAGTTTTGAACGGAAGATATTTCCTTTTTCAACATAGCCCTCTATGGGCTTCCAAATATCCCTTTTCCAATTCCACAAGAACAGCCTTAGCGAAAGTCTTCTTGAAGGGAAAGATGTAACTCTGTGAGATGAATTAACAGAACACAGAGCAGTTTCTCAGAAAGCTTCTTTCCAGCTTTGAACGGAAGATATTTCCTTTTTCACCATAGCCCTCTATGGGCTTCCAAATATCCCTTTGCCAATTCCCGAAGAACAGCCTTAGCGAAAGGCTTCTTCAAGGGAAAGATGTAACTCTGTGAGATGAATTAACAGAACACAGAGCAGTTTCTCAGAAAGCTTCTTTCCAGTTTTGAACGGAAGATATTTCCTTTTTCACCGTAGAACTCTATGGGCTTCCAAATATCCCTTTGCCAATTCCACAAGAACAGCCTTAGCGAAAGACTTCTTCAAGGGAAAGATGTAACTCTGTGAGATGAATTAAAAGAACACAGAACAGTTTCTCAGAAAGCTTCTTTCCAGTTTTGAACGGAAGATATTTCCTTTTTCACCATAGCCCTCTATGGGCTTCCAAATATCCCTTTGTCAATTCCCCAAGAACAGCCTTAGAGAAAGGCTTCTTGAAGGGAAAGATGTAACTCTGTGAGATGAATTAACAGAACACAGAGCAGTTTCTCAGAAAGCTTCTTTCCAGTTTTGAACGGAAGATATTTCCTTTTTCACCATAGCCCTCTATGGGCTTCCAAATATCCCTTTGCCAATCCCACAAGAACAGCCTTAGCGAAAGGCTTCTTCAAGGGACAGATGTAACTCTGTGAGATGAATTAACAGAACACAGAACAGTTTCTCAGAATGCTTCTTTCCAGTTTTGAACGGAAGATATTTCCTTTTTCACCATAGCCCTCTATGGGCTTCCAAATATCCCTTTACAAATTCCACAAGAACAGCCTTAGCGAAAGACTTCTTGAAGGGAAAGACGTAACTCTGTGAGTTGAATTAACAGAACACAGAGCAGTTTCTCAGAAAGCTTCTTTCCAGTTTTGAACGGAAGATATTTCCTTTTTCACCATAGCCCTCTAGGGGCTTCCAAATATCCCTTTTCCAATTCCACAAGAACAGCCTTAGCGAAAGGCTTCTTGAAGGGAAAGATGTAACTCTGTGAGACGAATTTACAGAACACAGAGCAGTTTCTCAGAAAGCTTCTTTCCAGTTGTGAACGGAAGATATTTCCTTTTTCACCCTAGCCCTCTATGGGCTTCCAAATATCCCTTTGCCAATTCCACAAGAACAGCCTTAGCGAAAGGCTTCTTGAAGGGAAAGATGTAACTCTGTGAGATGAATTAACAGAACACAGAGCAGTTTCTCAGAAAGCTTCTTTCCAGTTTTGAATGGAAGATATTTCCTTTTTCACCATAGCCCTCTATGGGCTTCCAAATATCCCTTTGCCAATTCCACAAGAACAACCTTAGCGAAAGGCTTCTTGAAGGGAAAGATGTAACTCTGTGAGACGAATTTACAGAACACAGAGCAGTTTCTCAGAAAGCTTCTTTCCAGTTGTGAACGGAAGATATTTCCTTTTTCACCCTAGCCCTTTATGGGCTTCCAAATATCCCTTTGCCAATTCCACAAGAACAGCCTTAGCGAAAGGCTTCTTGAAGGGAAAGATGTAACTCTGTGAGATGAATTAACAGAACACAGAGCAGTTTCTCAGAAAGCTTCTTTCCAGATTTGAATGGAAGATATTTCCTTTTTCACCATAGCCCTCTATGGGCTTCCAAATATCCCTTTGCCAATTCCACAAGAACAGCCTTAGCGAAAGGCTTCTTCAAGGGAATGATGTAACTCTGTGAGATGAATTAACAGAACACAGAGCAGTTTCTCAGAAAGTTTCTTTCCAGTTTTGAACGGAAGATATTTCCTTTTTCACCATAGCCCTCTATGGGCTTCCAAATATCCCTTTGCCAATTCCCCAAGAACAGCCTTAGCGAAAGGCTTCTTCAAGGGAAAGATGTAACTCTGTGAGATGAATTAACAGAACATAGAGCAGTTTCTCAGAAAGCTTCTTTCCAGCTTTGAACGGAAGATATTTCCTTTTTCACCATAGCCCTCTATGGGCTTCCAAATATCCCTTTGCCAATTCCCCAAGAACAGCCTTAGCGAAAGGCTTCTTCAAGGGAAAGATGTAACTCTGTGAGATGAATTAACAGAACACAGAGCAGTTTCTCAGAAAGCTTCTTTCCAGTTTTGAACGGAAGATATTTCATTTTTCACCATAGCCCTCTATGGGCTTCCAAATATCCCTTTGCCAATTGCACAAGAACAGCCTTAGCGAAAGGCTTCTTCACGGGAATGATGTAACTCGGTGAGATGAATTAACAGAACACAGAGCAGTTTCTCAGAAAGCTTCTTTCCAGTTTTGAACGGAAGATATTTCCTTTTTCACCATAGCCCTCTATGGGCTTCCAAATATCCCTTTGCCAATTCCACAAGAACAGCCTTAGCGAAAGGCTTCTTCAAGGGAAAGATGTAACTCTGTGAGATGAATTAAGAGAACATAGAACAGTTTCTCGGAAAGCTTCTTTCCAGTTTTGAACGGAAGATATTTCCTTTTTCACCATAGCCCTCTATGGGCTTCCAAATATACCTTTGCCAATTCCACAAGAACAGCCTTAGCGAAAGGCTTCTTCAAGAGAAAGATGTAACTCTGTGAGATGAATTAACAGAACACAGAGCAGTTTCTCAGAATGCTTCTTTCCAGTTTTGAACGGAAGATATTTCCTTTTTCACCATAGCCCTCTAAGGGGTTCCAAATATCCCTTTGCCAATTCCACAAGAACAGCCTTAGCGAAAGGCTTCTTCAAGGGAAAGATGTAACTCTGTGAGATGAATTAACAGAACACAGAGCAGTTTCTCGGAAAGCTTCTTTCCAGTTTTGAACGGAAGATATTTCCTTTTTCACCATAGCCCTCTATGGGCTTCCAAATATCCCTTTGCCAATTCCACAAGAACAGCCTTAGCGAAAGGTTTCTTGAAGGGAAGGATGTAACTCTGTGAGATGAATTAACAGAACACAGAGCAGTTTCTCAGAAAGCTTCTTTCCAGTTTTTAACGGAAGATATTTCCTTTTTCACCATAGCCATCTATGGGCTTCCAAATATCCCTTTGCCAATTCCACAGGAACAGCCTTAGCGAAAGGCTTCTTGAAGGGAAAGATGTAACTCTGTGAGATGAATTAACAGAACACAGAGCAGTTTCTCAGAAAGCTTCTTTCCAGTTTTGAACGGAAGATATTTCCTTTTTCACCATAGCCCTCTATGGGCTTCCAAATATCCCTTTGCCAATTCCACAAGAACAGCCTTAGCGAAAGGCTTCTTCAAGGGAAAGATGTAACTCTGTGAGATGAATTAACAGAACACAGAGCAGTTTCTCAGAAAGCTTCTTTCCAGTTTTGAACGGAAGATATTTCCTTTTTCACCATAGCCCTCTATGGGCTTCCAAATATCCCTTTGCCAATTCCCCAAGAACAGCCTTAGCGAAAGGCTTCTTGAAGGGAAAGATGTAACTCTGTGAGATGAATTAACAGAACACAGAGCAGTTTCTCAGAAAGCTTCTTTCCAGTTTTGAACGGAAGATATTTCCTATTTCACCATAGCCCTCTATGGGCTTCCGAATATCCCTTTGCCAATTCCACAAGAACAGCCTTAACGAAAGGCTTCTTGAAGGGAAAGATGTAACTCAGTGAGATGAATTAACAGAACACAGAGCAGTTTCTCAGAAAGCTTCTTTCCAGTTTTGAACGGAAGATATTTCCTTTTTCACGATAGCCCTCTAGGGGTTCCAAATATCCCTTTGCCAATTCCACAAGAACAGCCTTAGCGAAGGGCTTCTTCAAGGGAAAGATGTAACTCTGTGATATGAATTAACAGAACACAGAGCAGTTTCTCAGAAAGCTTCTATCCAGTTTTGAACAGAAGATATTTCCTTTTTCACCATAGCCCTCTATGGGCTTCCAAACATCCCTTTGCCAATTCCCCAAGAACAGCCTTAGCGAAAGGCTTCTGGAAGGGAAAGATGTAACTCTGTGAGATGAATTAACAGAACACAGCGCAGTTTCTCAGAAAGCTTCTTTCCAGTTTTGAACGGAAGATATTTCCTTTTTCACCATAGCCCTCTATGGGCTTCCAAATATCCCTTTGCCAATTCGCCAAGAACAGCCTTAGAGAAAGGCTTCTTGAATGGAAAGATGTAACTCTGTGAGATGAATTAACAGAACACAGAGCAGTTTCTGAGAAAGCTTCTTTCCAGTTGTGAACGGAAGATATTTCCTTTTTCACCATAGCCATCTATGGGCTTCCAAATATCCCTTTGCCAATTCCACAAGAACAGCCTTAGAGAAAGGCTTCTTCAAGGGAATGATGTAACTCTGTGAGATGAATTAACAGAACACAGAGCAGTTTCTCAGAAAGCTTCTTTCCAGTTTTGAACAGAAGATATTTCCTTTTTCACCATAGCCCTCTATGGGCTTCCAAATATCCCCTTGCTAATTCCACAAAAACAGCCGTAGCGAAAGTCTTCTTGAAGGGAAAGATGTAACTCTGTGAGATGAATTCACAGAACACAGAGCAGTTTCTCAGAAAGCTTCTTTCCAGTTTTGAACGGAAGATATTTCCTTTTTCACCATAGCCCTCTATGGGCTTCCAAATATCCCTTTGCCAATTCCACAAGAACAGCCTTAGCGAAAGGCTTCTTGAAGGGAAAAATGTAACTCTGTGAGATGAATTAACAGAACACAGAGCAGTTTCTCAGAAAGCTTCTTTCCAGTTTTGAACGGAAGATATTTCCTATTTCACCATAGCCCTCTATGGGCTTCCGAATATCCCTTTGCCAATTCCACAAGAACAGCGTTAGCGAAAGGCTTCTTGAAGGGAAAGATGTAACTCAGTGAGATGAATTAACAGAACACAGAGCAGTTTCTCAGAAAGCTTCTTTCCAGTTTTGAACGGAAGGTATTTCCTTTTTCACCATAGCCCTCTATGGGCTTCCAAATATCCTTTTGCCAATTCCCCAAGAACAGCCTTAGCGAAAGGCTTCTTGAAGGGAAAGATGTAACTCTGTGAGATGAATTAACAGAACACAGAACAGTTTCTGAGAAAGCTTCTTTCCAGTTTTGAACGGAAGATATTTCCTTTTTCACCATAGCCCTCTATGGGCTTCCAAATATCCCTTTGCCAATTCCACAAGAACAGCCATAGCGAAAGACTTCTTGAAGGGAAAGATGTAACTCGGTGAGATGAATTAACAGAACACAGAGCAGTTTCTCAGAAAGCTTCTTTCCAGTTTTGAACGGAAGATATTTCCTTTTTCACCATAGCCCTCTATGGGCTTCCAAATATCCCTTTGCCAATTCCACAAGAACAGCCTTAGCGAAAGGCTTCTTCAAGGGAAAGATGTAACTCTGTGAGATGAATTAACAGAACACAGAGCCTTTTCTCAGAAAGCTTCTTTCCAGTTTTGAACGGAAAATATTTCCTTTTTCACCACAGCCCTCTATGGGCTTCCAAATATCCCTTTGCCAATTCCACAAGAACAGCCTTAGCAAAAGACTTCTTGAAGGGAAAGATGTAACTCTGTGAGATGAATTAACAGAACACAGAGCAGTTTCTCAGAAAGCTTCTTTCCAGTTTTGAACGGAAGATATTTCCTTTTTCACCATAGCCCTCTATGGGCTTCCAAATATCCCTTTTCCAACTCCACAAGAACAGCCTTAGAGAAAGGCTTCTTGAAGGGAAAGATGTAACTCTGTGAGACGAATTTACAGAACACAGAGCAGTTTCTCAGAAAGCTTCTTTCCAGTTGTGAACGGAAGATATTTCCTTTTTCACCATAGCCCTCTATGGGCTTCCAAATATCCCTTTGCCAATTCCACAAGAACAGCCTTAGCGAAAGGCTTCTTGAAGGGAAAGATGTAACTCTGTGAGATGAATTAACAGAACACAGAGCAGTTTCTCAGAAAGCTTCTTTCCAGTTTTGAACGGAAGATATTTCCTTTTTCACCATAGCCCTCTATGGGCTTCCAAATATCCCTTTGCCAATTCCACAGGAACAGCCTTAGCGAAAGGCTTCTTGAAGGGAAAGATGTAACTCTCTGAGATGAATTAACAGAACACAAAGCAGTTTCTCAGAAAGCTTCTTTCCAGTTTTGAACGGAAGATATTTCCTTTTTCACCATAGCCCTCTATGGGTTTCCAAATATCCCTTTGCCATTTCCACAAGAACAGCCTTAGCGAAAGGCTTCTTGAAGGGAAAGATGTAACTCTGTGAGATGAACTAACAGAACACAGAGCAGTTTCTCAGAAAGCTTCTTTCCAGTTTTGAACGGAAGATATTTCCTTTTTCACCATAACCCTCTATGGGCTTCCAAATATCCCTTTGCCAATTCCCCAAGAACAGCCTTATCGAAAGGCTTCTTGAAGGGAAAGATGTAACTCTGTGAGATGAATTAACAGAACACAGAGCAGTTTCTCAGAAAGCTTCTTTCCAGTTTTGAACGGAAGATATTTCCTTTTTCACCATAGCCCTCTATGGGCTTCCAAATATCACTTTGCCAATTCCACAAGAACAGCCTTAGCGAAAGGCTTTTAGAAGGGAAAGATGTAACTCTGTGAGATGAATTAACAGAACACAAAGCAGTTTCTCAGAAAGCTTCTTTCCAGTTTTGAATGCAAGATATTTCCTTTTTCACCATAGCCCTCTATGGGCTTCCAAATATCCCTTTGCCAATGCCACAAGAACAGCCTTAGCGAAAGGCTTCTTGAAGGGAAAGATGTAACTCTGTGAGATGAATTAACAGAACACAGAGCAGTTTCTCAGAAAGCTTCTTTCCACTTTTGAACGGAAGATATTTCCTTTTTCACCATAGCCCTCGAGGAGCTTCCAAATATCCCTTTGCGAATTCCACAAGAACAGCCTTAGCGAAAGGCTTCTTGAAGGGAAAGATGTAACTCTCTGAGATGAATTAACAGAACATAGAACAGTTTCTCAGAAAGCTTCTTTCCAGTTTTGAACGGAAGATATTTCCTTTTTCACCATAGCCCTCTATGGGCTTCCAAATATCCCTTTGCCAATTCCACGAGAACAGCCTTAGCGAAAGGCTTCTTGAAGGGAAAGATGTAACTCTGGGAGATGAATTAACAGAACACAGAGCAGTTCCTCAGAAAGCTTCTTTCCAGTTTTGAACGGAAGATATTTCCTTTTTCACCATAGCCTTCTAGGGGCTTCCAAATATCCCTTTGCCAATTCCACAAGAACAGCCTTAGCGAAAGGCTTCTACAAGAGAAAGATGTAACTCTGTGAGATGAATTAACAGAACACAGAGCAGTTTCTCAGAAAGCTTCTTTCCAGTTTTGAACGGAAGATATTTCCTTTTTCACCGTAGCCCTCTATGGGCTTCCAAATATCCCTTTGCCAATTCCACAAGAACAGCCTTAGCGAAAGGCTTCTTGAAGGGAAAGATGTAACTCTGTGAGATGAATTAACAGAACACAGAGCAGTTTCTCAGAAAGCTTCTTTCCAGTTTTGAACGGAAGATATTTCCTTTTTCACCCTAGCCCTCTAATGGCTTCCAAATATCCCTTTGCCAATTCCCCAAGAACAGCCTTAGCGAAAGGCTTCATGAAGGGAAAGATGTAACTCTGTGAGATGAATTAACAGAACACAGAGCAGTTTCTCAGAAAGCTTCTTTCCAGTTTTGAACGGAAGATATTTCCTTTTTCACCATAGCCCTCTATGTGCTTCCAAATATCCCTTTGCCAATTCCACAAGAACAGCCTTAGCGAAAGGCTTCCTGAAGGGAAAGATGTAACTCTGTGAGATGAATTAACAGAACACAGAGCAGTTTCTCAGAAAGCTTCTTTCCAGTTTTGAACGGAAGATATTTCCTTTTTCACCATAGCCCTCTAGGGGTTCCAAATACCCTTCGCCAATTCCACAAGAACAGCCTTAGCGAAAGGCTTCTTGAAGGGAAAGATGTAACTCTGTGAGATGAATTAACAGAACACAGAGCAGTTTCTCAGAAAGCTTCCTTCCAGTTTTCAACGGAAGATATTTCCTTTTTCACCATAGCCCTCTATGGGCTTCCAAATATCCCTTTGATAATTCCACAAGAACAGCCTTAGCGAAAGGCTTCTTGAAGGGAAAGATGTAACTCTGTGAGATGAATTAACAGAACACAGAGCAGTTTCTCAGAAAGCTTCTTTCCAGTTGTGAACGGAAGATATTTCCTTTTTCACCATAGCCCTCTATGGGCTTCCGAATATCCCTTTGCCAATTCCACAAGAACAGCCTTAGCGAAAGGCTTCTTGAAGGGAAAGATGTAACTCAGTGAGATGAATTAACAGAACACAGAGCAGTTTCTCAGAAAGCTTCTTTCCAGTTTTGAACGGAAGGTATTTCCTTTTTCACCATAGCCCTCTATGGGCTTCCAAATATCCCTTTGCCAATTCCACAAGAACAGCCTTAGCGAAAGGCTTCTTGAAGGGAAAGATGTAACTCTGTGAGATGAATTAACAGAACACAGAGCAGTTTCTCAGAAAGCTTCTTTCCAGTTTTGAACGGAAGCTATTTCCTTTTTCACCATAGCCCTCTATGGGCTTCCAAATATCCCTTTGCCAATTCCACAAGAACAGCCATAGCGAAAGACTTCTTGAAGGGAAAGATGTAACTCTGCGAGATGAATTAACAGAACACAGAGCAGTTTCTCAGAAAGCTTCTTTCCAGTTTTGAACGGAAGATATTTCCTTTTTCACCATAGCCCTCTATGGGCTTCCAAATATCCCTTTGCCAATTCCACAAGAACAGCCTTAGCGAAAGGCTTCTTGAAGGGAAAGATGTAACTCTCTGAGATGAATTAACAGAACACAAAGCAGTTTCTCAGAAAGCTTCTTTCCAGTTTTGAACGGAAGATATTTCCTTTTTCACCATAGCCCTCTATGGGCTTCCAAATATCCCTTTGCCAATTCCACAAGAACAGCCTTAGCGAAAGGCTTCTTGAAGGGAAAGATGTAAGTTTGTGAGATGAATTAACAGAACACAGAGCAGTTTCTCAGAATGCTTCTTTCCAGTTTTGAACGGAAGATATTTCCTTTTTCACCATAACCCTCTATGGGCTTCCAAATATCCCTTTACCAATTCCACAAGAACAGCCTTAGCGAAAGGCTTCTTGAAGGGAAAGATGTAACTCTGTGAGATGAATTAACAGAACACAGAGCAGTTTCTCAGAAAGCTTCTTTCCAGTTTTGAACAGAAGATATTTCCTTTTTCACCATAGCCCTCTATGGGCTTCCAAATATCCCTTTGCCAATTCCACAAGAACAGCCTTAGCAAAAGGCTTCTTGAAGGGAAGGATGTAACTCTGTGAGATGAATTAACAGAACACAAAGCAGTTTCTCAGAAAGCTTCTTTCCAGCTTTGAACGAAAGATATTTCCTTTTTCACCATAGCCCTCTATGGGCTTCCAAATATCCCTTTGCCAATTCCCCAAGAACAGCCTTAGCGAAAGGCTTCTTCAAGGGAAAGATGTAACTCTGTGAGATGAATTAACAGAACACAGAGCAGTTTCTCAGAAAGCTTCTTTCCAGTTTTGAACGGAAGATATTTCCTTTTTCACCATAGCCCTCTATGGGCTTCCAAATATCCCTTTGCCAATTCCACAAGAACAGCCTTAGAGAAAGGCTTCTTGAAGGGAAAGACGTAACTCTGTGAAATGAATTAACAGAACACAGAGTAGTTTCTCAGAAAGCTTCTTTCCAGTTTTGAACGGAAGATATTTCCTTTTTCACCATAGCCCTCTATGGGCTTCCAAATATCCCTTTGCCAATTCCACAAGAACAGCCTTAGCGAAAGGCTTCTTCAAGGGACAGATGTAACTCTGTGAGATGAATTAACAGAACACAGAACACTTTCTCAGAAAGCTTCTTTCCAGTTTTGAACGGAAGATATTTCCTTTTTCACCATAGCCCTCTATGGGCTTCCAAATATCCCTTTACAAATTCCACAAGAACAGCCTTAGCGAAAGACTTCTTGAAGGGAAAGACGTAACTCTGTGAGTTGAATTAACAGAACACAGAGCAGTTTCTCAGAAAGCTTCTTTCCAGTTTTGAACGGAAGATATTTCCTTTTTCACCATAGCCCTCTAGGGGCTTCCAAATATCCCTTTTCCAATTCCACAAGAACAGCCTTAGCGAAAGGATTCTTGAAGGGAAAGATGTAACTCTGTGAGACGAATTTACAGAACACAGAGCAGTTTCTCAGAAAGCTTCTTTCCAGTTGTGAACGGAAGATATTTCCTTTTTCACCCTAGCCCTCTATGGGCTTCCAAATATCCCTTTGCCAATTCCACAAGAACAGCCTTAGCGAAAGGCTTCTTGAAGGGAAAGATGTAACTCTGTGAGATGAATTAACAGAACACAGAGCAGTTTCTCAGAAAGCTTCTTTCCAGTTTTGAATGGAAGATATTTCCTTTTCCCCATAGCCCTCTATGGGCTTCCAAATATCCCTTTGCCAATTCCACAAGAACAGCCTTAGTGAAAGGCTTCTTCAAGGGAATGATGTAACTCTGTGAGATGAATTAACAGAACACAGAGCAGTTTCTCAGAAAGTTTCTTTCCAGTTTTGAACGGAAGATATTTCCTTTTTCACCATAGCCCTCTATGGGCTTCCAAATATCCCTTTGCCAATTCCCCAAGAACAGCCTTAGCGAAAGGCTTCTTGAAGGGAAAGATGTAACTCTGTGAGACGAATTTACAGAACACAGAGCAGTTTCTCAGAAAGCTTCTTTCCAGTTGTGAACGGAAGATATTTCCTTTTTCACCCTAGCCCTCTATGGGCTTCCAAATATCCCTTTGCCAATTCCACAAGAACAGCCTTAGCGAAAGGCTTCTGGAAGGGAAAGATGTAACTCTGTGAGATGAATTAACAGAACACAGAGCAGTTTCTCAGAAAGCTTCTTTCCATTTTTGAATGGAAGATATTTCCTTTTTCACCATAGCCCTCTATCGGCTTCCAAATATCTCTTTGCCAATTCCACAAGAACAGCCTTAGCGAAAGGCTTCTTGAAGGGAAAGATGAAACTCTGTGAGAGGAACTAACAGAACACAGAGCAGTTTCTCAGAAAACTTCTTTCCTGTTTTGAACGGAAGATATTTCCTTTTTCACCATAGCCCTCTATGGGCTTCCAAATATCCCTTTGCCAATTCCACAAGAACAGCCTTAGCGAAAGGCTTCTTCAAGGGAAAGATATAACTCTGTGAGATGAATTTACAGAACACAGAGCAGTTTCTCAGAAAGCTTCTTTCCAGTTTTGAACGGAAGATATTTCCTTTTTCACAATAGCCCTCTAAGGGCTTCCAAATATCCCTTTGCCAATTCCACAAGAACAGCCCTAGCGAAAGGCTTCTTGAAGGGAAAGATGTAACTCTGTGAGATGAATTAACAGAACACAGAGCAGTTTCTCAGAAAGCTTGTTTCCAGTTTTGAACGGAAGATATTTCCTTTTTCACCATAGCCCTCTATGGGCTTCCAAATATCCCTTTGCCAATTGCCCAAGAACAGCCTTAGCGAAAGGCTTCTTGAAGGGAAAGATGTAACTCTGTGAGAAGAATTAACAGAACACAGAGTTGTTTCTCAGAAAGCTTCTTTCCAGTTTTGAAAGGAAGTTATTTCCTTTTTCACCATAGCCCTCTATGGGCTTCCAAATATCCCTTTGCCAATTCCACAAGAACAGTCTTAGCGAAAGGCTTCTTGAAGGGAAAGATGTAACTCTGTGAGGTGAATTAACAGAACACAGAGCAGTTTCTCAGAAAGCTTCTTTCCAGTTTTGAATGGAAGATATTTCCTTTTCCCCATAGCCCTCTATGGGCTTCCAAATATCCCTTTGCCAATTCCACAAGAACAGCCTTAGTGAAAGGCTTCTTCAAGGGAATGATGTAACTCTGTGAGATGAATTAACAGAACACAGAGCAGTTTCTCAGAAAGTTTCTTTCCAGTTTTGAACGGAAGATATTTCCTTTTTCACCATAGCCCTCTATGGGCTTCCAAATATCCCTTTGCCAATTCCCCAAGAACAGCCTTAGCGAAAGGCTTCTTGAAGGGAAAGATGTAACTCTGTGAGAAGAATTAACAGAACACAGAGTAGTTTCTCAGAAAGCTTCTTTCCAGTTTTGAAAGGAAGTTATTTCCTTTTTCACCATAGCCCTCTATGGGCTTCCAAATATCCCTTTGCCAATTCCACAAGAACAGTCTTAGCGAAAGGCTTCTTGAAGGGAAAGATGTAATTCTGTGAGGTGAATTAACAGAACACAGAGCAGTTTCTCAGAAAGCTTCTTTCCAGTTTTGAATGGAAGATATTTCCTTTTCCCCATAGCCCTCTATGGGCTTCCAAATATCCCTTTGCCAATTCCACAAGAACAGCCTTAGTGAAAGGCTTCTTCAAGGGAATGATGTAACTCTGTGAGATGAATTAACAGAACACAGAGCAGTTTCTCAGAAAGTTTCTTTCCAGTTTTGAACGGAAGATATTTCCTTTTTCACCATAGCCCTCTATGGGCTTCCAAATATCCCTTTGCCAATTCCCCAAGAACAGCCTTAGCGAAAGGCTTCTTGAAGGGAAAGATGTAACTCTGTGAGACGAATTTACAGAACACAGAGCAGTTTCTCAGAAAGCTTCTTTCCAGTTGTGAACGGAAGATATTTCCTTTTTCACCCTAGCCCTCTATGGGCTTCCAAATATCCCTTTGCCAATTCCACAAGAACAGCCTTAGCGAAAGGCTTCTTGAAGGGAAAGATGTAACTCTGTGAGATGAATTAACAGAACACAGAGCAGTTTCTCAGAAAGCTTCTTTCCATTTTTGAATGGAAGATATTTCCTTTTTCACCATAGCCCTCTATGGGCTTCCAAATATCCCTTTGCCAATTCCACAAGAACAGCCTTAGCGAAAGGCTTCTTCAAGGGAATGATGTAACTCTGTGAGATGAATTAACAGAACACAGAGCAGTTTCTCAGAAAGTTTCTTTCCAGTTTTGAACGGATGATATTTCCTTTTTCACCATAGCCATCTATGGGCTTCCAAATATCCCTTTGCCAATTCCCCAAGAACAGCCTTAGCGAAAGGCTTCTTCAAGGGAAAGATGTAACTCTGTGAGATGAATTTACAGAACATAGAGCAGTTTCTCAGAAAGCTTCTTTCCAGTTTTGAACGGAAGATATTTCCTTTTTCACCATAGCCCTCTATGGGCTTCCAAATATACCTTTGCCAATTCCACAAGAACAGCCTTAGCGAAAGGCTTCTTCAAGGGAAAGATGTAACTCTGTGAGATGAATTAACAGAACATAGAACAGTTTCTCGGAAAGCTTCTTTCCAGTTTTGAACGGAAGATATTTCCTTTTTCACCATAGCCCTCTATGGGCTTCCAAATATCCCTTTGCCAATTCCACAAGAACAGCCTTAGCGAAAGGCTTCTTGAAGGGAAAGATGTAACTCTGTGAGATGAATTAACAGAACACAGAGCAGTTTCTGAGATAGCTTCTTTCCAGTTTTGAACGGAAGATATTTTCTTTTTCACCATAGCCCTCTATGGGCTTCCAAATATCCCTTTGCCAATTCCACAAGAACAGCCTTTGCGAAAGGCTTCTTGAAGGGAAAGATGTAACTCTGTGAGATGAATTAACAGAACACAGAGCAGTTTCTCGGAAAGCTTCTTTCCAGTTTTGAACGGAAGATATTTCCTTTTTCACAATAGCCCTCTATGGGCTTCCAAATATCCCTTTGCCAATTCCACAAGAACAGCCTTAGCGAAAGGCTTCTTGAAGGGAAAGATGTAACTCTGTGAGATGAATTAACAGAACACAGAGCAGTTTCTCAGAAAGCTTCTTTCCAGTTTTGAACGGAAGATATTTCCTTTTTCACCATAGCCCTCTATCGGCTTCCAAATATCTCTTTGCCAATTCCACAAGAACAGCCTTAGCGAAAGGCTTCTTGAAGGGAAAGATGAAACTCTGTGAGAGGAACTAACAGAACACAGAGCAGTTTCTCAGAAAACTTCTTTCCTGTTTTGAACGGAAGATATTTCCTTTTTCACCATAGCCCTCTATGGGCTTCCAAATATCCCTTTGCCAATTCCACAAGAACAGCCTTAGCGAAAGGCTTCTTCAAGGGAAAGATATAACTCTGTGAGATGAATTTACAGAACACAGAGCAGTTTCTCAGAAAGCTTCTTTCCAGTTTTGAACGGAAGATATTTCCTTTTTCACAATAGCCCTCTAAGGGCTTCCAAATATCCCTTTGCCAATTCCACAAGAACAGCCCTAGCGAAAGGCTTCTTGAAGGGAAAGATGTAACTCTGTGAGATGAATTAACAGAACACAGAGCAGTTTCTCAGAAAGCTTGTTTCCAGTTTTGAACGGAAGATATTTCCTTTTTCACCATAGCCCTCTATGGGCTTCCAAATATCCCTTTGCCAATTGCCCAAGAACAGCCTTAGCGAAAGGCTTCTTGAAGGGAAAGATGTAACTCTGTGAGAAGAATTAACAGAACACAGAGTAGTTTCTCAGAAAGCTTCTTTCCAGTTTTGAAAGGAAGTTATTTCCTTTTTCACCATAGCCCTCTATGGGCTTCCAAATATCCCTTTGCCAATTCCACAAGAACAGTCTTAGCGAAAGGCTTCTTGAAGGGAAAGATGTAACTCTGTGAGGTGAATTAACAGAACACAGAGCAGTTTCTCAGAAAGCTTCTTTCCAGTTTTGAACGGAAGATATTTCCTTTTTCACCATAGCCCTCTATGGGCTTCCAAATATCCCTTTGCGAATTCCACAAGAACAGCCTTAGCGAAAGGCGTGTTGAAGGGAAAGATGTAACTCTGTGAGATGAATTAACAGAACACAGAGCAGTTTCTGATAAAGCTTCTTTCCAGTTTCGAACGGAAGATATATCCTTTTTCACCATAGCCCTCTATGGGCTTCCAAATATCCCTTGGCCAGTTCCACAAGAACAACTTTAGCGAAAGGCTTCTTGAAGGGAAAGATGTAACTCTGTGAGATGAATTAACAGAACACAGAGCAGTTTCTCAGAAAGCTTCTTTCCAGTTTTGAACGGAAGATATTTTCTTTTTCACCGTAGCCCTCTATGGGCTTCCAAATATCCCTTTGCCAATTCCACAAGAACAGCCTTAGCGAAAGGCTTCTTGAAGGGAAAGATGTAACTCTGTGAGATGAATTAACAGAACACAGAGCAGTTTCTCAGAAAGCTTCTTTCCAGTTTTGAACGGAAGATATTTCCTTTTTCACCATAGCCCTCTATGGGCTTCCAAATATCCCTTTGCCAATTCCACAAGAACAGCCTTAGCGAAAGGCTTCTTGAAGGGAAAGATGTAACTCTGTGAGATGAATTAACAGAACACAGAGCAGTTTCTCAGAATGCTTCTTTCCAGTTTTGAACGGAAGATATTTCCTTTTTCACCATAGCCGTCTATGGGCTTCCAAATATCCCTTTGCCAATTCCACAAGAACAGCCTTAGCGAAAGGCTTCTTGAAGGGAAAGATGTAACTCTGTGAGATGAATTAACAGAACACAGAGCAGTTTCTCAGAAAGCTTCTTTCCAGTTTTGAAAGGAAGATATTTCCTTTTTCACCATAGCCCTCTATGGGCTTCCAAATATCCCTTTGCCAATTCCACAAGAACAGCCTTAGCGAAAGGCTTCTTGAAGGGAAAGATGTAACTCTGTGAGATGAATTAACAGAACACAGAACAGTTTCTCAGAAAGCTTCTTTCCTGTTTTGAACGGAAGATATTTCCTTTTTCACCATAGCAATCTATGGGCTTCCAAATATCCCCTTGCCAATTCCACAAGAACAGCCTTAGCGAAAGGCTTCTTGAAGTGAAAGATGTAACTCTGTGAGATGAACTAACAGAACACAGAGCAGTTTCTCAGAAAGCTTCTTTCCAGTTCTGAACGGAATATATTTCCTTTTTCACCATAGCCCTCTATGGGCTTCCAAATATCCCTTTGCCAATTCCACAAGAACAGCCTTAGCGAAAGGCTTCTTGAAGGGAAAGATGTAACTCAGTGAGATGAATTAACAGAACACAGAGCAGTTTCTCATAAAGCTTCTTTCCAGTTTTGAACGGAAGATATTTCCTTTTTCACCATAGCCCTCTATGGGCTTCCAAATATCCCTTTGCCAATTCCACAAGAACAGCCTTAGCGAAAGGCTTCTTCAAGGGAAAGATGTAACTCTGTGAGATGTATTAACAGAACACAGAGCAGTTTCTCAGAAAGCTTCTTTCCAGTTTTGAACAGAAGATATTTCCTTTTTCACCATAGCCCTCTATGGGCTTCCAAATATCCCTTTGCCAATTCCACAAGAACAGCCTTAGCGAAAGGCTTTTTGAAGGCAAAGATGAAACTCTGTGAGATGAACTAACAGAACACAGAGAAGTTTCTCAGAAAGCTTCTTTCCAGTTTTGAACGGAACATAGTTCCTTTTTCACCATAGCCCTCTATGGGCTTCCAAATATCCCTTTGCCAATTCCACAAGAACAGCCTTAGCGAAAGGCTTCTTGAAGGGAAAGATGTAACTCTGTGAGATGAATTAACAGAACACAGAGCAGTTTCTCAGAAAGCTTCTTTCCAGTTTTGAACGGAAGATATTTCCTTTTTCACCATAGCCGTCTATGGGGTTCCAAATATCCCTTTGCCAATTCCACAAGAACAGCCTTAGCGAAAGGCTTCTGCAAGGGAAAGATGTAACTCTGTGAGATGAATTAACAGAACACAGAGCAGTTTCTCAGAAAGCTTCTTTCCAGTTTTGAACGGAAGATATTTCCTTTTTCACCATAGCCCTCTATCGGCTTCCAAATATCTCTTTGCCAATTCCACAAGAACAGGCTTAGCGAAAGGCTTCTTGAAGGGAAAGATGTAACTCTGTGAGATAAATTAACAGAAAACAGAGCAGTTGCTTAGAAAGCTTGTTTCCAGTTTTGAACGGAAGATATTTCCTTTTTCACCATAACCCTCTATGGGCTTCCAAATATCCCTTTGCCAATTCCACAAGAACAGCCTTAGCGAAAGGCTTCTTGAAGGGAAAGATGTAACTCTGTGAGATGAATTAACAGAACACAGAGCAGTTTCTCAGAAAGCTTCTTTCCAGTTTTGAACGGAAGAAATTTCCTTTTTCACCTTAGCCCTCCATGGGCTTCCAAATATCCCTTTGCCAATTCCACAAGAACAGCCTTAGCGAAAGGCTTCTTGAAGGGAAGGATGTAACTCTGTGAGATGAATTAAGGGAACACAAAGCAGTTTCTCAGAAAGATTCTTTCCAGCTTTGAACGGAAAATATTTCCTTTTTCACCATAGCCTTCTATGGGCTTCCAAATATCCCTTTGCCAATTCCCCAAGAACAGCCTTAGCGAAAGGCTTCTTCAAGGGAAAGATGTATCTCTGTGAGATGAATTAACAGAACACAGAGCAGTTGCTCAGAAAGCTTCTTTCCAGTTTTGAACGGAAGATATTTCCTTTTTCACCATAGCCCTCTATGGGCTTCCAAATATCACTTTGCCAATTCCACAAGAACAGCCTTAGCGAAAGGCTTCTTCAAGGGAATGATGTAACTCTGTGAGATGAATTAACAGAACACAGAGCAGTTTCTCAGAAAGCTTCTTTCCAGTTTTGAACGGAAGATATTTCCTTTTTCACCATAGCCCTCTATGGGCTTCCAAATATCCCTTTGCCAATTCCACAAGAACAGCCTTAGCGAAAGGCTTCTTCAAGGGAAAGATGTAACTCTGTGAGATGAATTAACAGAACATAGAACAGTTTCTCGGAAAGCTTCTTTCCAGTTTTGAACGGAAGATATTTCCTTTTTCACCATAGCCCTCTATGGGCTTCCAAATATCTCTTTGCCAATTCCACAAGAACAGCCTTAGCGAAAGGCTTCTTCAAGAGAAAGATGTAACTCTGTGAGATGAATTAACAGAACACAGAGCAGTTTCTCAGAATGCTTCTTTCCAGTTTTGAACGGAAGATATTTCCTTTTTCACCATAGCCCTCTAAGGGGTACCAAATATCCCTTTGCCAATTCCACAAGAACAGCCTTAGCGAAAGGCTTCTTCAAGGGAAAGATGTAACTCTGTGAGATGAATTAACAGAACATAGAACAGTTTCTCGGAAAGCTTCTTTCCAGTTTTGAACGGAAGATATTTCCTTTTTCACCATAGCCCTCTATGGGCTTCCAAATATCTCTTTGCCAATTCCACAAGAACAGCCTTAGCGAAAGGCTTCTTCAAGAGAAAGATGTAACTCTGTGAGATGAATTAACAGAACACAGAGCAGTTTCTCAGAATGCTTCTTTCCAGTTTTGAACGGAAGATATTTCCTTTTTCACCATAGCCCTCTAAGGGGTACCAAATATCCCTTTGCCAATTCCACAAGAACAGCCTTAGCGAAAGGCTTCTTCAAGGGAAAGATGTAACTCTGTGAGATGAATTAACAGAACACAGAGCAGTTTCTCGGAAATCTTCTTTCCAGTTTTGAACAGAAGATATTTCCTTTTTCACCATAGACCTCTATGGGCTTCCAAATATCCCTTTGCCAATTCCCCAAGAACAGCCTTATCGAAAGGCTTCTTGAAGGGAAAGATGTAACTCTGTGAGATGAATTAACAGAACACAGAGCAGTTTCTCAGAAAGCTTCTTTCCACTTTTGAACGGAAGATATTTCCTTTTTCACCATAGCCCTCTATGGGCTTCCAAATATCCCTTTTCCAATTCCACAAGAACAGCCTTAGCGAAAGTCTTCTTGAAGGGAAAGATGTAACTCTGTGAGATGAATTAACAGAACACAGAGCAGTTTCTCAGAAAGCTTCTTTCCAGCTTTGAACGGAAGATATTTCCTTTTTCACCATAGCCCTCTATGGGCTTCCAAATATCCCTTTGCCAATTCCCGAAGAACAGCCATAGCGAAAGGCTTCTTCAAGGGAAAGATGTAACTCTGTGAGATGAATTAACAGAACACAGAGTAGTTTCTCAGAAAGCTTCTTTCCAGTTTTGAACGGAAGATATTTCCTTTTTCACCGTAGCCCTCTATGGGCTTCCAAATATCCCTTTGCCAATTCCACAAGAACAGCCTTAGCGAAAGGCTTCTTCAAGGGAAAGATGTAACTCTGTGAGATGAATTAACAGAACACAGAACAGTTTCTCAGAAAGCTTCTTTCCAGTTTTGAACGGAAGATATTTCCTTTTTTACCATAGCCCTCTATGGGCTTCCAAATATCCCTTTGCCACTTCCACAAGAACAGCCTTAGCGAAAGGCTTCTGGAAGGGAAAGATGTAACTCTGTGAGATGAATTAACAGAACACAGAACAGTTTCTCAGAAAGCTTCTTTCCAGTTTTGAACGGAAGATATTTCCTTTTTCACCATAGCCCTCTATGGGCTTCCAAATATCCCTTTGCCAATTCCCCAAGAACAGCCTTAGAGAAAGGCTTCTTGAAGGGAAAGATGTAACTCTGTGAGATGAATTAACAGAACACAGAGCAGTTTCTCAGAAAGCTTCTTTCCAGTTTTGAACGGAAGATATTTCCTTTTTCACCATAGCCATCTACGGGCTTCCAAATATCCCTTTGCCAATTCCACAAGAACAGCCTTAGAGAAAGGCTTCTTCAAGGGAATGATGTAACTCTGTGAGATGAATTAACAGAACACAGAGCAGTTTCTCAGAAAGCTTCTTACCAGTTTTGAACAGAAGATATTTCCTTTTTCACCATAGCCCTCTATGGGCTTCCAAATATCCCTTTGCTAATTCCACAAGAACAGCCGTAGCGAAAGGCTTCTTGAAGGGAAAGATGTAACTCTGTGAGATGAATTAACAGAACACAGAGCAGTTTCTCAGAAAGCTTCTTTCCAGTTTTGAACGGAAGATATTTCCTTTTTCACCATAGCCCTCTATGGGCTTCCAAATATTCCTTTTCCAATTCCTCAAGAACAGCCTTAGCGAATGGCTTCTTGAAGGGAAAGATGTAACTCTGTGAGATGAATTAACAGAACAAAGAGCAGTTTCTCAGAAAGCTTCTTTCCAGTTTTGAACGGAAGGTATTTCCTTTTTCACCATAGCCCTCTATGGGCTTCCAAATATCCCTTTGCTAATTCCACAAGAACAGCCGTAGCGAAAGGCTTCTTGAAGGGAAAGATGTAACTCTGTGAGATGAACTTACAGAACACAGAGCAGTTTCTCAGAAAGCTTCTTGCCAGTTGTGAACGGAAGATATTTCCTTTTTCACCATAGCCCTCTATGGGCTTCCAAATATCCCTTTGCCAATTCCACAAGAACAGACTTAGCGAAAGGTTTCTTGAAGGGAAAGATGTAACTCTGTGAGATGAATTCACAGAACACGGAGCAGTTTCTCAGAAAGCTTCTTTCCAGTTTTGAACGGAAGATATTTCCTTTCTCACCATAGCCCTCTATGGGCTTCCAAATATCCCTTTGCCAATTCCACAAGAACAGCCTTAGCGAAAGGCTTCTTCAAGGGAAAGATGTAACTCTGTGAGATGAATTAACAGAACACAGAGCAGTTTCTCAGAAAGCTTCTTTCCAGTTTTGAACGGAAGATATTTCCTTTTTCACCATAGCCCTCTATGGGCTTCCGAATATCCCTTTGCCAATTCCACAAGAACAGCCTTAGCGAAAGGCTTCTTGAAGGGAAAGATGTAACTCAGTGAGATGAATTAACAGAACACAGAGCAGTTTCTCAGAAAGCTTCTTTCCAGTTTTGAACGGAAGATATTTCCTTTTTCACCATAGCCATCTATGGGCTTCCAAATATCCCTTTGCCAATTCCACAAGAACAGCCTTAGAGAAAGGCTTCTTCAAGGGAATGATGTAACTCTGCGAGATGAATTAACAGAACACAGAGCAGTTTCTCAGAAAGCTTCTTTCCAGTTTTGAACAGAAGATATTTCCTTTTTCACCATAGCCCTCTAAGGGCTTCCAAATATCCCTTTGCTAATTCCACAAGAACAGCCGTAGCGAAAGGCTTCTTAAAGGGAAAGATGTAACTCTGTGAGATGAATTAACAGAACACAGAGCAGTTTCTCAGAAAGCTTCTTTCCAGTTTTGAACGGAAGATATTTCCTTTTTTACCATAGCCCTCTAAGGGCTTCCAAATATCCCTTTGCCAATTCCACAAGAACAGCCTTAGCGAAAGGCTTCTTCAAGGGAAAGATGTAACTCTGTGAGATGAATTAACAGAACACAGAGCAGTTTCTCAGAAAGCTTCTTTCCAGTTTTGAACGGAAGATATTTCCTTTTTCACCATAGCCCTCTATGGGCTTCCAAATATCCCTTTGCCAATTCCCCAAGAACAGCCTTAGCGAAAGGCTTCTTCAAGGTAAAGATGTAACTCTGTGAGATGAATTAACAGAACACAGAGCAGTTTCTCAGAAAGCTTCTTTCCAGTTTTGAACGGAAGATATTTCCTTTTTCACCATAGCCCTCTATGGTCTTCCAAATATCCCTTTGCCAATTCCACAAGAACAGCCTTAGCGAAAGGCTTCTTGAAGGGAAAGATGTAACTCTGTGAGATGAATTAACAGAACACAGAGCAGTTTCTCAGAAAGCTTCTTTCCAGTTTTGAACGGAAGATATTTCCTTTTTCACCATAGCCCTCTATGGGCTTCCAAATATCCCTTTGCCAATTCCCCAAGAACAGCCTTAGCGAAAGGCTTCTTGAAGGGAAAGATGTAACTCTGTGAGATGAATAAACAGAACACAGAGCAGTTTCTTAGAAAGCTTCTTTCCAGTTTTGAACGGAAGATATTTCCTTTTTCACCATAGCCCTCTATGGGCTTCCAAATATCCCTTTGCCAATTCCACAAGAACAGACTTAGCGAAAGGTTTCTTCAAGGGAAAGATGTAACTCTGTGAGATGAATTAACAGAACACAGAGCAGTTTCTCAGAAAGCTTCTTTCCAGTTTTGAACGGAACATATTTCCTTTTTCACCATAGCCCTCTATGGGCTTCCAAATATCCCTTTGCCAATTCCACAAGAACAGCCTTAGCGAAAGGCTTCTTGAAGGGAAAGATGTAACTCTGTGAGATGAATTAACAGAACACAGAGCAGTTTCTCAGAAAGCTTCTTTCCAGTTTTGAATGGAAGATATTTCCTTTTTCACCATAGCCCTCTATCGGCTTCCAAATATCTCTTTGCCAATTCCACAAGAACAGGCTTAGCGAAAGGCTTCTTGAAGGGAAAGATGTAACTCTGTGAGATAAATTAACAGAAAACAGAGCAGTTTCTTAGAAAGCTTGTTTCCAGTTTTGAACGGAAGATATTTCCTTTTTCACCATAACCCTCTATGGGCTTCCAAATATCCCTTTGCCAATTCCCCAAGAACAGCCTTAGCGAAAGGCTTCTTGAAGGGAAAGATGTAACTCTGTGAGATGAATTAACAGAACACAGAGCAGTATCTCAGAAAGCTTCTTTCCAGTTTTGAACGGAAGAAATTTCCTTTTTCACCTTAGCCCTCCATGGGCTTCCAAATATCCCTTTGCCAATTACACAAGAACAGCCTTAGCGAAAGGCTTCTTGAAGGGAAAGATGTAACTCAGTGAGATGAATTAACAGAACACAGAGCAGTTTCTCAGAAAGCTTCTTTCCAGTTTTGAACGGAAGATATTTCCTTTTTCACCATAGCCCTCTATGGGCTTCCAAATATCCCTTTGCCAATTCCACAAGAACAGCCTTAGCGAAAGGCTTCTTTAAGGGAAAGATGTAACTCTGTGAGATGAATTAACAGAACACAGAGCAGTTTCTCAGAAAGCTTCTTTCCAGTTTTGAACAGAAGATATTTCCTTTTTCACCATAGCCCTCTATGGGCTTCCAAATATCCCTTTGCCAATTCCACAAGAACAGCCTTAGCGAAAGGCTTTTTGAAGGGAAAGATGAAACTCTGTGAGATGAACTAACAGAACACAGAGCAGTTTCTCAGAAAGCTTCTTTCCAGTTTTGAACGGAACATATTTCCTTTTTCACCATAGCCCTCTATGGGCTTCCAAATATCCCTTTTCCAATTCCACAAGAACAGCCTTAGCGAAAGGCTTCTTGAAGGGAAAGATGTAACTCTGTGAGATGAATTAACAGAACACAGAGCAGTTTCTCAGAAAGCTTCTTTCCAGTTTTGAACGGAAGATATTTCCTTTTTCACCATAGAACTCTATGGGCTTCCAAATATCCCTTTGCCAATTCCACAAGAACAGCCTTAGCGAAAGGCTTCTTCAAGGGAAAGATGTAACTCTGTGAGATGAATTAACAGAACACAGAGCAGTTTCTCGGAAAGCTTCTTTCCAGTTTTGAACGGAAGATATTTCCTTTTTCACCATAGCCCTCTATGGGCTTCCGAATATCCCTTTGCCAATTCCACAAGAAAAGCCTTAGCGAAAGGCTTCTTGAAGGGAAAGATGTAACTCAGTGAGATGAATTAACAGAACACAGAGCAGTTTCTCAGAAAGCTTCTTTCCAGTTTTGAACGGAAGATATTTCCTTTTTCACGATAGCCCTCTAGGGGTTCCAAATATCCCTTTGCCAATTCCACAAGAACAGCCTTAGCGAAAGGCTTCTTCAAGGGAAAGATGTAACTCTGTGAGATGAATTAACAGAACACAGAGCAGTTTCTCAGAAAGCTTCTATCCAGTTTTGAACAGAAGATATTTCCTTTTTCACCATAGACCTCTATGGGCTTCCAAATATCCCTTTGCCAATTTCCCAAGAACAGCCTTATCGAAAGGCTTCTTGAAGGGAAAGATGTAACTCTGTGAGATGAATTAACAGAACACAGAGCAGTTTCTCAGAAAGCTTCTTTCCACTTTTGAACGGAAGATATTTCCTTTTTCACCATAGCCCTCTATGGGCTTCCAAATATCCCTTTTCCAATTCCACAAGAACAGCCTTAGCGAAAGTCTTCTTGAAGGGAAAGATGTAACTCTGTGAGATGAATTAACAGAACACAGAGCAGTTTCTCAGAAAGCTTCTTTCCAGCTTTGAACGGAAGATATTTCCTTTTTCACCATAGCCCTCTATGGGCTTCCAAATATCCCTTTGCCAATTCCCGAAGAACAGCCTTAGCGAAAGGCTTCTTCAAGGGAAAGATGTAACTCTGTGAGATGAATTAACAGAACACAGAGTAGTTTCTCAGAAAGCTTCTTTCCAGTTTTGAACGGAAGATATTTCCTTTTTCACCGTAGCCCTCTATGGGCTTCCAAATATCCCTTTGCCAATTCCACAAGAACAGCCTTAGCGAAAGGCTTCTTCAAGGGAAAGATGTAACTCTGTGAGATGAATTAACAGAACACAGAACAGTTTCTCAGAAAGCTTCTTTCCAGTTTTGAACGGAAGATATTTCCTTTTTTACCATAGCCCTCTATGGGCTTCCAAATATCCCTTTGCCACTTCCACAAGAACAGCCTTAGCGAAAGGCTTCTGGAAGGGAAAGATGTAACTCTGTGAGATGAATTAACAGAACACAGAGCAGTTTCTCAGAAAGCTTCTTTCCAGTTTTGAACGGAAGATATTTCCTTTTTCACCATAGCCCTCTATGGGCTTCCAAATATCCCTTTGCCAATTCCCCAAGAACAGCCTTAGAGAAAGGCTTCTTGAAGGGAAAGATGTAACTCTGTGAGATGAATTAACAGAACACAGAGCAGTTTCTCAGAAAGCTTCTTTCCAGTTTTGAACGGAAGATATTTCCTTTTTCACCATAGCCATCTACGGTCTTCCAAATATCCCTTTGCCAATTCCACAAGAACAGCCTTAGAGAAAGGCTTCTTCAAGGGAATGATGTAACTCTGTGAGATGAATTAACAGAACACAGAGCAGTTTCTCAGAAAGCTTCTTACCAGTTTTGAACAGAAGATATTTCCTTTTTCACCATAGCCCTCTATGGGCTTCCAAATATCCCTTTGCTAATTCCACAAGAACAGCCGTAGCGAAAGGCTTCTTGAAGGGAAAGATGTAACTCTGTGAGATGAATTAACAGAACACAGAGCAGTTTCTCAGAAAGCTTCTTTCCAGTTTTGAACGGAAGATATTTCCTTTTTCACCATAGCCCTCTATGGGCTTCCAAATATTCCTTTTCCAATTCCTCAAGAACAGCCTTAGCGAATGGCTTCTTGAAGGGAAAGATGTAACTCTGTGAGATGAATTAACAGAACACAGAGCAGTTTCTCAGAAAGCTTCTTTCCAGTTTTGAACGGAAGGTATTTCCTTTTTCACCATAGCCCTCTATGGGCTTCCAAATATCCCTTTGCTAATTCCACAAGAACAGCCGTAGCGAAAGGCTTCTTGAAGGGAAAGATGTAACTCTGTGAGATGAACTTACAGAACACAGAGCAGTTTCTCAGAAAGCTTCTTGCCAGTTGTGAACGGAAGATATTTCCTTTTTCACCATAGCCCTCTATGGGCTTCCAAATATCCCTTTGCCAATTCCACAAGAACAGACTTAGCGAAAGGTTTCTTGAAGGGAAAGATGTAACTCTGTGAGATGAATTCACAGAACACGGAGCAGTTTCTCAGAAAGCTTCTTTCCAGTTTTGAACGGAAGATATTTCCTTTCTCACCATAGCCCTCTATGGGCTTCCAAATATCCCTTTGCCAATTCCACAAGAACAGCCTTAGCGAAAGGCTTCTTCAAGGGAAAGATGTAACTCTGTGAGATGAATTAACAGAACACAGAGCAGTTTCTCAGAAAGCTTCTTTCCAGTTTTGAACGGAAGATATTTCCTTTTTCACCATAGCCCTCTATGGGCTTCCGAATATCCCTTTGCCAATTCCACAAGAACAGCCTTAGCGAAAGGCTTCTTGAAGGGAAAGATGTAACTCAGTGAGATGAATTAACAGAACACAGAGCAGTTTCTCAGAAAGCTTCTTTCCAGTTTTGAACGGAAGATATTTCCTTTTTCACCATAGCCATCTATGGGCTTCCAAATATCCCTTTGCCAATTCCACAAGAACAGCCTTAGAGAAAGGCTTCTTCAAGGGAATGATGTAACTCTGCGAGATGAATTAACAGAACACAGAGCAGTTTCTCAGAAAGCTTCTTTCCAGTTTTGAACAGAAGATATTTCCTTTTTCACCATAGCCCTCTATGGGCTTCCAAATATCCCTTTGCTAATTCCACAAGAACAGCCGTAGCGAAAGGCTTCTTAAAGGGAAAGATGTAACTCTGTGAGATGAATTAACAGAACACAGAGCAGTTTCTCAGAAAGCTTCTTTCCAGTTTTGAACGGAAGATATTTCCTTTTTTACCATAGCCCTCTAAGGGCTTCCAAATATCCCTTTGCCAATTCCACAAGAACAGCCTTAGCGAAAGGCTTCTTCAAGGGAAAGATGTAACTCTGTGAGATGAATTAACAGAACACAGAGCAGTTTCTCAGAAAGCTTCTTTCCAGTTTTGAACGGAAGATATTTCCTTTTTCACCATAGCCCTCTATGGGCTTCCAAATATCCCTTTGCCAATTCCCCAAGAACAGCCTTAGCGAAAGGCTTCTTCAAGGTAAAGATGTAACTCTGTGAGATGAATTAACAGAACACAGAGCAGTTTCTCAGAAAGCTTCTTTCCAGTTTTGAACGGAAGATATTTCCTTTTTCACCATAGCCCTCTATGGTCTTCCAAATATCCCTTTGCCAATTCCACAAGAACAGCCTTAGCGAAAGGCTTCTTGAAGGGAAAGATGTAACTCTGTGAGATGAATTAACAGAACACAGAGCAGTTTCTCAGAAAGCTTCTTTCCAGTTTTGAACGGAAGATATTTCCTTTTTCACCATAGCCCTCTATGGGCTTCCAAATATCCCTTTGCCAATTCCCCAAGAACAGCCTTAGCGAAAGGCTTCTTGAAGGGAAAGATGTAACTCTGTGAGATGAATAAACAGAACACAGAGCAGTTTCTTAGAAAGCTTCTTTCCAGTTTTGAACGGAAGATATTTCCTTTTTCACCATAGCCCTCTATGGGCTTCCAAATATCCCTTTGCCAATTCCACAAGAACAGACTTAGCGAAAGGTTTCTTCAAGGGAAAGATGTAACTCTGTGAGATGAATTAACAGAACACAGAGCAGTTTCTCAGAAAGCTTCTTTCCAGTTTTGAACGGAACATATTTCCTTTTTCACCATAGCCCTCTATGGGCTTCCAAATATCCCTTTGCCAATTCCACAAGAACAGCCTTAGCGAAAGGCTTCTTGAAGGGAAAGATGTAACTCTGTGAGATGAATTAACAGAACACAGAGCAGTTTCTCAGAAAGCTTCTTTCCAGTTTTGAACGGAAGATATTTCCTTTTTCACCATAGCCCTCTATCGGCTTAAAAATATCTCTTTGCCAATTCCACAAGAACAGGCTTAGCGAAAGGCTTCTTGAAGGGAAAGATGTAACTCTGTGAGATAAATTAACAGAAAACAGAGCAGTTTCTTAGAAAGCTTGTTTCCAGTTTTGAACGGAAGATATTTCCTTTTTCACCATAACCCTCTATGGGCTTCCAAATATCCCTTTGCCAATTCCCCAAGAACAGCCTTAGCGAAAGGCTTCTTGAAGGGAAAGATGTAACTCTGTGAGATGAATTAACAGAACACAGAGCAGTTTCTCAGAAAGCTTCTTTCCAGTTTTGAACGGAAGAAATTTCCTTTTTCACCTTAGCCCTCCATGGGCTTCCAAATATCCCTTTGCCAATTACACAAGAACAGCCTTAGCGAAAGGCTTCTTGAAGGGAAAGATGTAACTCAGTGAGATGAATTAACAGAACACAGGGCAGTTTCTCAGAAAGCTTCTTTCCAGTTTTGAACGGAAGATATTTCCTTTTTCACCATAGCCCTCTATGGGCTTCCAAATATCCCTTTGCCAATTCCACAAGAACAGCCTTAGCGAAAGGCTTCTTTAAGGGAAAGATGTAACTCTGTGAGATGAATTAACAGAACACAGAGCAGTTTCTCAGAAAGCTTCTTTCCAGTTTTGAACAGAAGATATTTCCTTTTTCACCATAGCCCTCTATGGGCTTCCAAATATCCCTTTGCCAATTCCACAAGAACAGCCTTAGCGAAAGGCTTTTTGAAGGGAAAGATGAAACTCTGTGAGATGAACTAACAGAACACAGAGCAGTTTCTCAGAAAGCTTCTTTCCAGTTTTGAACGGAACATATTTCCTTTTTCACCATAGCCCTCTATGGGCTTCCAAATATCCCTTTTCCAATTCCACAAGAACAGCCTTAGCGAAAGGCTTCTTGAAGGGAAAGATGTAACTCTGTGAGATGAATTAACAGAACACAGAGCAGTTTCTCAGAAAGCTTCTTTCCAGTTTTGAACGGAAGATATTTCCTTTTTCACCATAGAACTCTATGGGCTTCCAAATATCCCTTTGCCAATTCCACAAGAACAGCCTTAGCGAAAGGCTTCTTCAAGGGAAAGATGTAACTCTGTGAGATGAATTAACAGAACACAGAGCAGTTTCTCGGAAAGCTTCTTTCCAGTTTTGAACGGAAGATATTTCCTTTTTCACCATAGCCCTCTATGGGCTTCCAAATATCCCTTTGCCAATTCCACAAGAACAGCCTTAGCGAAAGGTTTCTTGAAGGGAAGGATGTAACTCTGTGAGATGAATTAACAGAACACAGAGCAGTTTCTCAGAAAGCTTCTTTCCAGTTTTGAACGGAAGATATTTCCTTTTTCACCATAGCCATCTATGGGCTCCCAAATATCCCTTTGCCAATTCCACAGGAACAGCCTTAGCGAAAGGCTTCTTGAAGGGAAAGATGTAACTCTGTGAGATGAATTAACAGAACACAGAGCAGTTTCTCAGAAAGCTTCTTTCCAGTTTTGAACGGAAGATATTTCCTTTCTCACCATAGCCCTCTATGGGCTTCCAAATATCCCTTTGCCAATTCCACAAGAACAGCCTTAGCGAAAGGCTTCTTCAAGGGAAAGATGTAACTCTGTGAGATGAATTAACAGAACACAGAGCAGTTTCTCAGAAAGCTTCTTTCCAGTTTTGAACGGAAGATATTTCCTTTTTCACCATAGCCCTCTATGGGCTTCCAAATATCCCTTTGCCAATTCCCCAAGAACAGCCTTAGCGAAAGGCTTCTTGAAGGGAAAGATGTAACTCTGTGAGATGAATTAACAGAACACAGAGCAGTTTCTCAGAAAGCTTCTTTCCAGTTTTGAACGGAAGATATTTCCTATTTCACCATAGCCCTCTATGGGCTTCCGAATATCCCTTTGCCAATTCCACAAGAACAGCCTTAACGAAAGGCTTCTTGAAGGGAAAGATGTAACTCAGTGAGATGAATTAACAGAACACAGAGCAGTTTCTCAGAAAGCTTCTTTCCAGTTTTGAACGGAAGATATTTCCTTTTTCACGATAGCCCTCTAGGGGTTCCAAATATCCCTTTGCCAATTCCCCAAGAACAGCCTTAGAGAAAGGCTTCTTGAAGGGAAAGATGTAACTCTGTGAGATGAATTAACAGAACACAGAGCAGTTTCTCAGAAAGCTTCTTTCCAGTTTTGAACGGAAGATATTTCCTTTTTCACCATAGCCATCTATGGGCTTCCAAATATCCCTTCGCCAATTCCACAAGAACAGCCTTAGAGAAAGGCTTCTTCAAGGGAATGATGTAACTCTGTGAGATGAATTAACAGAACACAGAGCAGTTTCTCAGAAAGCTTCTTACCAGTTTTGAACAGAAGATATTTCCTTTTTCACCATAGCCCTCTATGGGCTTCCAAATATCCCTTTGCTAATTCCACAAGAACAGCCGTAGCGAAAGGCTTCTTAAAGGGAAAGATGTAACTCTGTGAGATGAATTAACAGAACACAGAGCAGTTTCTCAGAAAGCTTCTTTCCAGTTTTGAACGGAAGATATTTCCTTTTTTACCATAGCCCTCTAAGGGCTTCCAAATATCCCTTTGCCAATTCCACAAGAACAGCCTTAGCGAAAGGCTTCTTCAAGGGAAAGATGTAACTCTGTGAGATGAATTAACAGAACACAGAGCAGTTTCTCAGAAAGCTTCTTTCCAGTTTTGAACGGAAGATATTTCCTTTTTCACCATAGCCCTCTATGGGCTTCCAAATATCCCTTTGCCAATTCCCCAAGAACAGCCTTAGCGAAAGGCTTCTTCAAGGTAAAGATGTAACTCTGTGAGATGAATTAACAGAACACAGAGCAGTTTCTCAGAAAGCTTCTTTCCAGTTTTGAACGGAAGATATTTCGTTTTTCACCATAGCCCTCTATGGTCTTCCAAATATCCCTTTGCCAATTCCACAAGAACAGCCTTAGCGAAAGGCTTATTGAAGGGAAAGATGTAACTCTGTGAGATGAATTAACAGAACACAGAGCAGTTTCTCAGAAAGCTTCTTTCCAGTTTTGAACGGAAGATATTTCCTTTTTCACCATAGCCCTCTATGGGCTTCCAAATATCCCTTTGCCAATTCCCCAAGAACAGCCTTAGCGAAAGGCTTCTTGAAGGGAAAGATGTAACTCTGTGAGATGAATAAACAGAACACAGAGCAGTTTCTTAGAAAGCTTCTTTCCAGTTTTGAACGGAAGATATTTCCTTTTTCACCATAGCCCTCTATGGGCTTCCAAATATCCCTTTGCCAATTCCACAAGAACAGACTTAGCGAAAGGTTTCTTCAAGGGAAAGATGTAACTCTGTGAGATGAATTAACAGAACACAGAGCAGTTTCTCAGAAAGCTTCTTTCCAGTTTTGAACGGAACATATTTCCTTTTTCACCATAGCCCTCTATGGGCTTCCAAATATCCCTTTGCCAATTCCACAAGAACAGCCTTAGCGAAAGGCTTCTTGAAGGGAAAGATGTAACTCTGTGAGATGAATTAACAGAACACAGAGCAGTTTCTCAGAAAGCTTCTTTCCAGTTTTGAACGGAAGATATTTCCTTTTTCACCATAGCCCTCTATCGGCTTCCAAATATCTCTTTGCCAATTCCACAAGAACAGGCTTAGCGAAAGGCTTCTTGAAGGGAAAGATGTAACTCTGTGAGATAAATTAACAGAAAACAGAGCAGTTTCTTAGAAAGCTTGTTTCCAGTTTTGAACGGAAGATATTTCCTTTTTCACCATAACCCTCTATGGGCTTCCAAATATCCCTTTGCCAATTCCCCAAGAACAGCCTTAGCGAAAGGCTTCTTGAAGGGAAAGATGTAACTCTGTGAGATGAATTAACAGAACACAGAGCAGTTTCTCAGAAAGCTTCTTTCCAGTTTTGAACGGAAGAAATTTCCTTTTTCACCTTAGCCCTCCATGGGCTTCCAAATATCCCTTTGCCAATTACACAAGAACAGCCTTAGCGAAAGGCTTCTTGAAGGGAAAGATGTAACTCAGTGAGATGAATTAACAGAACACAGAGCAGTTTCTCAGAAAGCTTCTTTCCAGTTTTGAACGGAAGATATTTCCTTTTTCACCATAGCCCTCTATGGGCTTCCAAATATCCCTTTGCCAATTCCACAAGAACAGCCTTAGCGAAAGGCTTCTTTAAGGGAAAGATGTAACTCTGTGAGATGAATTAACAGAACACAGAGCAGTTTCTCAGAAAGCTTCTTTCCAGTTTTGAACGGAAGATATTTCCTTTTTCACCATAGCCCTCTATGGGCTTCCAAATATCCCTTTGCCAATTCCCCAAGAACAGCCTTAGAGAAAGGCTTCTTGAAGGGAAAGATGTAACTCTGTGAGATGAATTAACAGAACACAGAGCAGTTTCTCAGAAAGCTTCTTTCCAGTTTTGAACGGAAGATATTTCCTTTTTCACCATAGCCATCTACGGGCTTCCAAATATCCCTTTGCCAATTCCACAAGAACAGCCTTAGAGAAAGGCTTCTTCAAGGGAATGATGTAACTCTGTGAGATGAATTAACAGAACACAGAGCAGTTTCTCAGAAAGCTTCTTACCAGTTTTGAACAGAAGATATTTCCTTTTTCACCATAGCCCTCTATGGGCTTCCAAATATCCCTTTGCTAATTCCACAAGAACAGCCGTAGCGAAAGGCTTCTTGAAGGGAAAGATGTAACTCTGTGAGATGAATTAACAGAACACAGAGCAGTTTCTCAGAAAGCTTCTTTCCAGTTTTGAACGGAAGATATTTCCTTTTTCACCATAGCCCTCTATGGGCTTCCAAATATTCCTTTTCCAATTCCTCAAGAACAGCCTTAGCGAATGGCTTCTTGAAGGGAAAGATGTAACTCTGTGAGATGAATTAACAGAACAAAGAGCAGTTTCTCAGAAAGCTTCTTTCCAGTTTTGAACGGAAGGTATTTCCTTTTTCACCATAGCCCTCTATGGGCTTCCAAATATCCCTTTGCTAATTCCACAAGAACAGCCGTAGCGAAAGGCTTCTTGAAGGGAAAGATGTAACTCTGTGAGATGAACTTACAGAACACAGAGCAGTTTCTCAGAAAGCTTCTTGCCAGTTGTGAACGGAAGATATTTCCTTTTTCACCATAGCCCTCTATGGGCTTCCAAATATCCCTTTGCCAATTCCACAAGAACAGACTTAGCGAAAGGTTTCTTGAAGGGAAAGATGTAACTCTGTGAGATGAATTCACAGAACACGGAGCAGTTTCTCAGAAAGCTTCTTTCCAGTTTTGAACGGAAGATATTTCCTTTCTCACCATAGCCCTCTATGGGCTTCCAAATATCCCTTTGCCAATTCCACAAGAACAGCCTTAGCGAAAGGCTTCTTCAAGGGAAAGATGTAACTCTGTGAGATGAATTAACAGAACACAGAGCAGTTTCTCAGAAAGCTTCTTTCCAGTTTTGAACGGAAGATATTTCCTTTTTCACCATAGCCCTCTATGGGCTTCCGAATATCCCTTTGCCAATTCCACAAGAACAGCCTTAGCGAAAGGCTTCTTGAAGGGAAAGATGTAACTCAGTGAGATGAATTAACAGAACACAGAGCAGTTTCTCAGAAAGCTTCTTTCCAGTTTTGAACGGAAGATATTTCCTTTTTCACCATAGCCATCTATGGGCTTCCAAATATCCCTTTGCCAATTCCACAAGAACAGCCTTAGAGAAAGGCTTCTTCAAGGGAATGATGTAACTCTGCGAGATGAATTAACAGAACACAGAGCAGTTTCTCAGAAAGCTTCTTTCCAGTTTTGAACAGAAGATATTTCCTTTTTCACCATAGCCCTCTATGGGCTTCCAAATATCCCTTTGCTAATTCCACAAGAACAGCCGTAGCGAAAGGCTTCTTAAAGGGAAAGATGTAACTCTGTGAGATGAATTAACAGAACACAGAGCAGTTTCTCAGAAAGCTTCTTTCCAGTTTTGAACGGAAGATATTTCCTTTTTTACCATAGCCCTCTAAGGGCTTCCAAATATCCCTTTGCCAATTCCACAAGAACAGCCTTAGCGAAAGGCTTCTTCAAGGGAAAGATGTAACTCTGTGAGATGAATTAACAGAACACAGAGCAGTTTCTCAGAAAGCTTCTTTCCAGTTTTGAACGGAAGATATTTCCTTTTTCACCATAGCCCTCTATGGGCTTCCAAATATCCCTTTGCCAATTCCCCAAGAACAGCCTTAGCGAAAGGCTTCTTCAAGGTAAAGATGTAACTCTGTGAGATGAATTAACAGAACACAGAGCAGTTTCTCAGAAAGCTTCTTTCCAGTTTTGAACGGAAGATATTTCCTTTTTCACCATAGCCCTCTATGGTCTTCCAAATATCCCTTTGCCAATTCCACAAGAACAGCCTTAGCGAAAGGCTTCTTGAAGGGAAAGATGTAACTCTGTGAGATGAATTAACAGAACACAGAGCAGTTTCTCAGAAAGCTTCTTTCCAGTTTTGAACGGAAGATATTTCCTTTTTCACCATAGCCCTCTATGGGCTTCCAAATATCCCTTTGCCAATTCCCCAAGAACAGCCTTAGCGAAAGGCTTCTTGAAGGGAAAGATGTAACTCTGTGAGATGAATAAACAGAACACAGAGCAGTTTCTTAGAAAGCTTCTTTCCAGTTTTGAACGGAAGATATTTCCTTTTTCACCATAGCCCTCTATGGGCTTCCAAATATCCCTTTGCCAATTCCACAAGAACAGACTTAGCGAAAGGTTTCTTCAAGGGAAAGATGTAACTCTGTGAGATGAATTAACAGAACACAGAGCAGTTTCTCAGAAAGCTTCTTTCCAGTTTTGAACGGAACATATTTCCTTTTTCACCATAGCCCTCTATGGGCTTCCAAATATCCCTTTGCCAATTCCACAAGAACAGCCTTAGCGAAAGGCTTCTTGAAGGGAAAGATGTAACTCTGTGAGATGAATTAACAGAACACAGAGCAGTTTCTCAGAAAGCTTCTTTCCAGTTTTGAATGGAAGATATTTCCTTTTTCACCATAGCCCTCTATCGGCTTCCAAATATCTCTTTGCCAATTCCACAAGAACAGGCTTAGCGAAAGGCTTCTTGAAGGGAAAGATGTAACTCTGTGAGATAAATTAACAGAAAACAGAGCAGTTTCTTAGAAAGCTTGTTTCCAGTTTTGAACGGAAGATATTTCCTTTTTCACCATAACCCTCTATGGGCTTCCAAATATCCCTTTGCCAATTCCCCAAGAACAGCCTTAGCGAAAGGCTTCTTGAAGGGAAAGATGTAACTCTGTGAGATGAATTAACAGAACACAGAGCAGTGTCTCAGAAAGCTTCTTTCCAGTTTTGAACGGAAGAAATTTCCTTTTTCACCTTAGCCCTCCATGGGCTTCCAAATATCCCTTTGCCAATTCCACAAGAACAGCCTTAGCGAAAGGCTTCTTGAAGGGAAAGATGTAACTCAGTGAGATGAATTAACAGAACACAGAGCAGTTTCTCAGAAAGCTTCTTTCCAGTTTTGAACGGAAGATATTTCCTTTTTCACCATAGCCCTCTATGGGCTTCCAAATATCCCTTTGCCAATTCCACAAGAACAGCCTTAGCGAAAGGCTTCTTTAAGGGAAAGATGTAACTCTGTGAGATGAATTAACAGAACACAGAGCAGTTTCTCAGAAAGCTTCTTTCCAGTTTTGAACAGAAGATATTTCCTTTTTCACCATAGCCCTCTATGGGCTTCCAAATATCCCTTTGCCAATTCCACAAGAACAGCCTTAGCGAAAGGCTTTTTGAAGGGAAAGATGAAACTCTGTGAGATGAACTAACAGAACACAGAGCAGTTTCTCAGAAAGCTTCTTTCCAGTTTTGAACGGAACATATTTCCTTTTTCACCATAGCCCTCTATGGGCTTCCAAATATCCCTTTTCCAATTCCACAAGAACAGCCTTAGCGAAAGGCTTCTTGAAGGGAAAGATGTAACTCTGTGAGATGAATTAACAGAACACAGAGCAGTTTCTCAGAAAGCTTCTTTCCAGTTTTGAACGGAAGATATTTCCTTTTTCACCATAGAACTCTATGGGCTTCCAAATATCCCTTTGCCAATTCCACAAGAACAGCCTTAGCGAAAGGCTTCTTCAAGGGAAAGATGTAACTCTGTGAGATGAATTAACAGAACACAGAGCAGTTTCTCGGAAAGCTTCTTTCCAGTTTTGAACGGAAGATATTTCCTTTTTCACCATAGCCCTCTATGGGCTTCCGAATATCCCTTTGCCAATTCCACAAGAAAAGCCTTAGCGAAAGGCTTCTTGAAGGGAAAGATGTAACTCAGTGAGATGAATTAACAGAACACAGAGCAGTTTCTCAGAAAGCTTCTTTCCAGTTTTGAACGGAAGATATTTCCTTTTTCACGATAGCCCTCTAGGGGTTCCAAATATCCCTTTGCCAATTCCACAAGAACAGCCTTAGCGAAAGGCTTCTTCAAGGGAAAGATGTAACTCTGTGAGATGAATTAACAGAACACAGAGCAGTTTCTCAGAAAGCTTCTATCCAGTTTTGAACAGAAGATATTTCCTTTTTCACCATAGACCTCTATGGGCTTCCAAATATCCCTTTGCCAATTTCCCAAGAACAGCCTTATCGAAAGGCTTCTTGAAGGGAAAGATGTAACTCTGTGAGATGAATTAACAGAACACAGAGCAGTTTCTCAGAAAGCTTCTTTCCACTTTTGAACGGAAGATATTTCCTTTTTCACCATAGCCCTCTATGGGCTTCCAAATATCCCTTTTCCAATTCCACAAGAACAGCCTTAGCGAAAGTCTTCTTGAAGGGAAAGATGTAACTCTGTGAGATGAATTAACAGAACACAGAGCAGTTTCTCAGAAAGCTTCTTTCCAGCTTTGAACGGAAGATATTTCCTTTTTCACCATAGCCCTCTATGGGCTTCCAAATATCCCTTTGCCAATTCCCGAAGAACAGCCTTAGCGAAAGGCTTCTTCAAGGGAAAGATGTAACTCTGTGAGATGAATTAACAGAACACAGAGTAGTTTCTCAGAAAGCTTCTTTCCAGTTTTGAACGGAAGATATTTCCTTTTTCACCGTAGCCCTCTATGGGCTTCCAAATATCCCTTTGCCAATTCCACAAGAACAGCCTTAGCGAAAGGCTTCTTCAAGGGAAAGATGTAACTCTGTGAGATGAATTAACAGAACACAGAACAGTTTCTCAGAAAGCTTCTTTCCAGTTTTGAACGGAAGATATTTCCTTTTTTACCATAGCCCTCTATGGGCTTCCAAATATCCCTTTGCCACTTCCACAAGAACAGCCTTAGCGAAAGGCTTCTGGAAGGGAAAGATGTAACTCTGTGAGATGAATTAACAGAACACAGAGCAGTTTCTCAGAAAGCTTCTTTCCAGTTTTGAACGGAAGATATTTCCTTTTTCACCATAGCCCTCTATGGGCTTCCAAATATCCCTTTGCCAATTCCCCAAGAACAGCCTTAGAGAAAGGCTTCTTGAAGGGAAAGATGTAACTCTGTGAGATGAATTAACAGAACACAGAGCAGTTTCTCAGAAAGCTTCTTTCCAGTTTTGAACGGAAGATATTTCCTTTTTCACCATAGCCATCTACGGTCTTCCAAATATCCCTTTGCCAATTCCACAAGAACAGCCTTAGAGAAAGGCTTCTTCAAGGGAATGATGTAACTCTGTGAGATGAATTAACAGAACACAGAGCAGTTTCTCAGAAAGCTTCTTACCAGTTTTGAACAGAAGATATTTCCTTTTTCACCATAGCCCTCTATGGGCTTCCAAATATCCCTTTGCTAATTCCACAAGAACAGCCGTAGCGAAAGGCTTCTTGAAGGGAAAGATGTAACTCTGTGAGATGAATTAACAGAACACAGAGCAGTTTCTCAGAAAGCTTCTTTCCAGTTTTGAACGGAAGATATTTCCTTTTTCACCATAGCCCTCTATGGGCTTCCAAATATTCCTTTTCCAATTCCTCAAGAACAGCCTTAGCGAATGGCTTCTTGAAGGGAAAGATGTAACTCTGTGAGATGAATTAACAGAACACAGAGCAGTTTCTCAGAAAGCTTCTTTCCAGTTTTGAACGGAAGGTATTTCCTTTTTCACCATAGCCCTCTATGGGCTTCCAAATATCCCTTTGCTAATTCCACAAGAACAGCCGTAGCGAAAGGCTTCTTGAAGGGAAAGATGTAACTCTGTGAGATGAACTTACAGAACACAGAGCAGTTTCTCAGAAAGCTTCTTGCCAGTTGTGAACGGAAGATATTTCCTTTTTCACCATAGCCCTCTATGGGCTTCCAAATATCCCTTTGCCAATTCCACAAGAACAGACTTAGCGAAAGGTTTCTTGAAGGGAAAGATGTAACTCTGTGAGATGAATTCACAGAACACGGAGCAGTTTCTCAGAAAGCTTCTTTCCAGTTTTGAACGGAAGATATTTCCTTTCTCACCATAGCCCTCTATGGGCTTCCAAATATCCCTTTGCCAATTCCACAAGAACAGCCTTAGCGAAAGGCTTCTTCAAGGGAAAGATGTAACTCTGTGAGATGAATTAACAGAACACAGAGCAGTTTCTCAGAAAGCTTCTTTCCAGTTTTGAACGGAAGATATTTCCTTTTTCACCATAGCCCTCTATGGGCTTCCGAATATCCCTTTGCCAATTCCACAAGAACAGCCTTAGCGAAAGGCTTCTTGAAGGGAAAGATGTAACTCAGTGAGATGAATTAACAGAACACAGAGCAGTTTCTCAGAAAGCTTCTTTCCAGTTTTGAACGGAAGATATTTCCTTTTTCACCATAGCCATCTATGGGCTTCCAAATATCCCTTTGCCAATTCCACAAGAACAGCCTTAGAGAAAGGCTTCTTCAAGGGAATGATGTAACTCTGCGAGATGAATTAACAGAACACAGAGCAGTTTCTCAGAAAGCTTCTTTCCAGTTTTGAACAGAAGATATTTCCTTTTTCACCATAGCCCTCTATGGGCTTCCAAATATCCCTTTGCTAATTCCACAAGAACAGCCGTAGCGAAAGGCTTCTTAAAGGGAAAGATGTAACTCTGTGAGATGAATTAACAGAACACAGAGCAGTTTCTCAGAAAGCTTCTTTCCAGTTTTGAACGGAAGATATTTCCTTTTTTACCATAGCCCTCTAAGGGCTTCCAAATATCCCTTTGCCAATTCCACAAGAACAGCCTTAGCGAAAGGCTTCTTCAAGGGAAAGATGTAACTCTGTGAGATGAATTAACAGAACACAGAGCAGTTTCTCAGAAAGCTTCTTTCCAGTTTTGAACGGAAGATATTTCCTTTTTCACCATAGCCCTCTATGGGCTTCCAAATATCCCTTTGCCAATTCCCCAAGAACAGCCTTAGCGAAAGGCTTCTTCAAGGTAAAGATGTAACTCTGTGAGATGAATTAACAGAACACAGAGCAGTTTCTCAGAAAGCTTCTTTCCAGTTTTGAACGGAAGATATTTCCTTTTTCACCATAGCCCTCTATGGTCTTCCAAATATCCCTTTGCCAATTCCACAAGAACAGCCTTAGCGAAAGGCTTCTTGAAGGGAAAGATGTAACTCTGTGAGATGAATTAACAGAACACAGAGCAGTTTCTCAGAAAGCTTCTTTCCAGTTTTGAACGGAAGATATTTCCTTTTTCACCATAGCCCTCTATGGGCTTCCAAATATCCCTTTGCCAATTCCCCAAGAACAGCCTTAGCGAAAGGCTTCTTGAAGGGAAAGATGTAACTCTGTGAGATGAATAAACAGAACACAGAGCAGTTTCTTAGAAAGCTTCTTTCCAGTTTTGAACGGAAGATATTTCCTTTTTCACCATAGCCCTCTATGGGCTTCCAAATATCCCTTTGCCAATTCCACAAGAACAGACTTAGCGAAAGGTTTCTTCAAGGGAAAGTTGTAACTCTGTGAGATGAATTAACAGAACACAGAGCAGTTTCTCAGAAAGCTTCTTTCCAGTTTTGAACGGAACATATTTCCTTTTTCACCATAGCCCTCTATGGGCTTCCAAATATCCCTTTGCCAATTCCACAAGAACAGCCTTAGCGAAAGGCTTCTTGAAGGGAAAGATGTAACTCTGTGAGATGAATTAACAGAACACAGAGCAGTTTCTCAGAAAGCTTCTTTCCAGTTTTGAACAGAAGATATTTCCTTTTTCACCATAGCCCTCTATCGGCTTAAAAATATCTCTTTGCCAATTCCACAAGAACAGGCTTAGCGAAAGGCTTCTTGAAGGGAAAGATGTAACTCTGTGAGATAAATTAACAGAAAACAGAGCAGTTTCTTAGAAAGCTTGTTTCCAGTTTTGAACGGAAGATATTTCCTTTTTCACCATAACCCTCTATGGGCTTCCAAATATCCCTTTGCCAATTCCCCAAGAACAGCCTTAGCGAAAGGCTTCTTGAAGGGAAAGATGTAACTCTGTGAGATGAATTAACAGAACACAGAGCAGTTTCTCAGAAAGCTTCTTTCCAGTTTTGAACGGAAGAAATTTCCTTTTTCACCTTAGCCCTCCATGGGCTTCCAAATATCCCTTTGCCAATTACACAAGAACAGCCTTAGCGAAAGGCTTCTTGAAGGGAAAGATGTAACTCAGTGAGATGAATTAACAGAACACAGGGCAGTTTCTCAGAAAGCTTCTTTCCAGTTTTGAACGGAAGATATTTCCTTTTTCACCATAGCCCTCTATGGGCTTCCAAATATCCCTTTGCCAATTCCACAAGAACAGCCTTAGCGAAAGGCTTCTTTAAGGGAAAGATGTAACTCTGTGAGATGAATTAACAGAACACAGAGCAGTTTCTCAGAAAGCTTCTTTCCAGTTTTGAACAGAAGATATTTCCTTTTTCACCATAGCCCTCTATGGGCTTCCAAATATCCCTTTGCCAATTCCACAAGAACAGCCTTAGCGAAAGGCTTTTTGAAGGGAAAGATGAAACTCTGTGAGATGAACTAACAGAACACAGAGCAGTTTCTCAGAAAGCTTCTTTCCAGTTTTGAACGGAACATATTTCCTTTTTCACCATAGCCCTCTATGGGCTTCCAAATATCCCTTTTCCAATTCCACAAGAACAGCCTTAGCGAAAGGCTTCTTGAAGGGAAAGATGTAACTCTGTGAGATGAATTAACAGAACACAGAGCAGTTTCTCAGAAAGCTTCTTTCCAGTTTTGAACGGAAGATATTTCCTTTTTCACCATAGAACTCTATGGGCTTCCAAATATCCCTTTGCCAATTCCACAAGAACAGCCTTAGCGAAAGGCTTCTTCAAGGGAAAGATGTAACTCTGTGAGATGAATTAACAGAACACAGAGCAGTTTCTCGGAAAGCTTCTTTCCAGTTTTGAACGGAAGATATTTCCTTTTTCACCATAGCCCTCTATGGGCTTCCAAATATCCCTTTGCCAATTCCACAAGAACAGCCTTAGCGAAAGGTTTCTTGAAGGGAAGGATGTAACTCTGTGAGATGAATTAACAGAACACAGAGCAGTTTCTCAGAAAGCTTCTTTCCAGTTTTGAACGGAAGATATTTCCTTTTTCACCATAGCCATCTATGGGCTTCCAAATATCCCTTTGCCAATTCCACAGGAACAGCCTTAGCGAAAGGCTTCTTGAAGGGAAAGATGTAACTCTGTGAGATGAATTAACAGAACACAGAGCAGTTTCTCAGAAAGCTTCTTTCCAGTTTTGAACGGAAGATATTTCCTTTCTCACCATAGCCCTCTATGGGCTTCCAAATATCCCTTTGCCAATTCCACAAGAACAGCCTTAGCGAAAGGCTTCTTCAAGGGAAAGATGTAACTCTGTGAGATGAATTAACAGAACACAGAGCAGTTTCTCAGAAAGCTTCTTTCCAGTTTTGAACGGAAGATATTTCCTTTTTCACCATAGCCCTCTATGGGCTTCCAAATATCCCTTTGCCAATTCCCCAAGAACAGCCTTAGCGAAAGGCTTCTTGAAGGGAAAGATGTAACTCTGTGAGATGAATTAACAGAACACAGAGCAGTTTCTCAGAAAGCTTCTTTCCAGTTTTGAACGGAAGATATTTCCTATTTCACCATAGCCCTCTATGGGCTTCCGAATATCCCTTTGCCAATTCCACAAGAACAGCCTTAACGAAAGGCTTCTTGAAGGGAAAGATGTAACTCAGTGAGATGAATTAACAGAACACAGAGCAGTTTCTCAGAAAGCTTCTTTCCAGTTTTGAACGGAAGATATTTCCTTTTTCACGATAGCCCTCTAGGGGTTCCAAATATCCCTTTGCCAATTCCCCAAGAACAGCCTTAGAGAAAGGCTTCTTGAAGGGAAAGATGTAACTCTGTGAGATGAATTAACAGAACACAGAGCAGTTTCTCAGAAAGCTTCTTTCCAGTTTTGAACGGAAGATATTTCCTTTTTCACCATAGCCATCTATGGGCTTCCAAATATCCCTTCGCCAATTCCACAAGAACAGCCTTAGAGAAAGGCTTCTTCAAGGGAATGATGTAACTCTGTGAGATGAATTAACAGAACACAGAGCAGTTTCTCAGAAAGCTTCTTACCAGTTTTGAACAGAAGATATTTCCTTTTTCACCATAGCCCTCTATGGGCTTCCAAATATCCCTTTGCTAATTCCACAAGAACAGCCGTAGCGAAAGGCTTCTTAAAGGGAAAGATGTAACTCTGTGAGATGAATTAACAGAACACAGAGCAGTTTCTCAGAAAGCTTCTTTCCAGTTTTGAACGGAAGATATTTCCTTTTTTACCATAGCCCTCTAAGGGCTTCCAAATATCCCTTTGCCAATTCCACAAGAACAGCCTTAGCGAAAGGCTTCTTCAAGGGAAAGATGTAACTCTGTGAGATGAATTAACAGAACACAGAGCAGTTTCTCAGAAAGCTTCTTTCCAGTTTTGAACGGAAGATATTTCCTTTTTCACCATAGCCCTCTATGGGCTTCCAAATATCCCTTTGCCAATTCCCCAAGAACAGCCTTAGCGAAAGGCTTCTTCAAGGTAAAGATGTAACTCTGTGAGATGAATTAACAGAACACAGAGCAGTTTCTCAGAAAGCTTCTTTCCAGTTTTGAACGGAAGATATTTCGTTTTTCACCATAGCCCTCTATGGTCTTCCAAATATCCCTTTGCCAATTCCACAAGAACAGCCTTAGCGAAAGGCTTATTGAAGGGAAAGATGTAACTCTGTGAGATGAATTAACAGAACACAGAGCAGTTTCTCAGAAAGCTTCTTTCCAGTTTTGAACGGAAGATATTTCCTTTTTCACCATAGCCCTCTATGGGCTTCCAAATATCCCTTTGCCAATTCCCCAAGAACAGCCTTAGCGAAAGGCTTCTTGAAGGGAAAGATGTAACTCTGTGAGATGAATAAACAGAACACAGAGCAGTTTCTTAGAAAGCTTCTTTCCAGTTTTGAACGGAAGATATTTCCTTTTTCACCATAGCCCTCTATGGGCTTCCAAATATCCCTTTGCCAATTCCACAAGAACAGACTTAGCGAAAGGTTTCTTCAAGGGAAAGATGTAACTCTGTGAGATGAATTAACAGAACACAGAGCAGTTTCTCAGAAAGCTTCTTTCCAGTTTTGAACGGAACATATTTCCTTTTTCACCATAGCCCTCTATGGGCTTCCAAATATCCCTTTGCCAATTCCACAAGAACAGCCTTAGCGAAAGGCTTCTTGAAGGGAAAGATGTAACTCTGTGAGATGAATTAACAGAACACAGAGCAGTTTCTCAGAAAGCTTCTTTCCAGTTTTGAACGGAAGATATTTCCTTTTTCACCATAGCCCTCTATCGGCTTCCAAATATCTCTTTGCCAATTCCACAAGAACAGGCTTAGCGAAAGGCTTCTTGAAGGGAAAGATGTAACTCTGTGAGATAAATTAACAGAAAACAGAGCAGTTTCTTAGAAAGCTTGTTTCCAGTTTTGAACGGAAGATATTTCCTTTTTCACCATAACCCTCTATGGGCTTCCAAATATCCCTTTGCCAATTCCCCAAGAACAGCCTTAGCGAAAGGCTTCTTGAAGGGAAAGATGTAACTCTGTGAGATGAATTAACAGAACACAGAGCAGTTTCTCAGAAAGCTTCTTTCCAGTTTTGAACGGAAGAAATTTCCTTTTTCACCTTAGCCCTCCATGGGCTTCCAAATATCCCTTTGCCAATTACACAAGAACAGCCTTAGCGAAAGGCTTCTTGAAGGGAAAGATGTAACTCAGTGAGATGAATTAACAGAACACAGAGCAGTTTCTCAGAAAGCTTCTTTCCAGTTTTGAACGGAAGATATTTCCTTTTTCACCATAGCCCTCTATGGGCTTCCAAATATCCCTTTGCCAATTCCACAAGAACAGCCTTAGCGAAAGGCTTCTTTAAGGGAAAGATGTAACTCTGTGAGATGAATTAACAGAACACAGAGCAGTTTCTCAGAAAGCTTCTTTCCAGTTTTGAACAGAAGATATTTCCTTTTTCACCATAGCCCTCTATGGGCTTCCAAATATACCTTTGCCAATTCCACAAGAACAGCCTTAGCGAAAGGCTTTTTGAAGGGAAAGATGAAACTCTGTGAGATGAACTAACAGAACACAGAGCAGTTTCTCAGAAAGCTTCTTTCCAGTTTTGAACGGAACATATTTCCTTTTTCACCATAGCCCTCTATGGGCTTCCAAATATCCCTTTTCCAATTCCACAAGAACAGCCTTAGCGAAAGGCTTCTTGAAGGGAAAGATGTAACTCTGTGAGATGAATTAACAGAACACAGAGCAGTTTCTCAGAAAGCTTCTTTCCAGTTTTGAACGGAAGATATTTCCTTTTTCACCATAGCCATCTATGGGCTTCCAAATATCCCTTTGCCAATTCCACAGGAACAGCCTTAGCGAAAGGCTTCTTGAAGGGAAAGATGTAACTCTGTGAGATGAATTAACAGAACACAGAGCAGTTTCTCAGAAAGCTTCTTTCCAGTTTTGAACGGAAGATATTTCCTTTTTCACCATAGCCCTCTATGGGCTTCCAAATATCCCTTTGCCAATTCCACAAGAACAGCCTTAGCGAAAGGCTTCTTCAAGGGAAAGATGTAACTCTGTGAGATGAATTAACAGAACACAGAGCAGTTTCTCAGAAAGCTTCTTTCCAGTTTTGAACGGAAGATATTTCCTTTTTCACCATAGCCCTCTATGGGCTTCCAAATATCCCTTTGCCAATTCCCCAAGAACAGCCTTAGCGAAAGGCTTCTTGAAGGGAAAGATGTAACTCTGTGAGATGAATTAACAGAACACAGAGCAGTTTCTCAGAAAGCTTCTTTCCAGTTTTGAACGAAGATATTTCCTATTTCACCATAGCCCTCTATGGGCTTCCGAATATCCCTTTGCCAATTCCACAAGAACAGCCTTAACGAAAGGCTTCTTGAAGGGAAAGATGTAACTCAGTGAGATGAATTAACAGAACACAGAGCAGTTTCTCAGAAAGCTTCTTTCCAGTTTTGAACGGAAGATATTTCCTTTTTCACGATAGCCCTCTAGGGGTTCCAAATATCCCTTTGCCAATTCCCCAAGAACAGCCTTAGAGAAAGGCTTCTTGAAGGGAAAGATGTAACTCTGTGAGATGAATTAACAGAACACAGAGCAGTTTCTCAGAAAGCTTCTTTCCAGTTTTGAACGGAAGATATTTCCTTTTTCACCATAGCCATCTATGGGCTTAAAAATATCCCTTTGCCAATTCCACAAGAACAGCCTTAGAGAAAGGCTTCTTCAAGGGAATGATGTAACTCTGTGAGATGAATTAACAGAGCACAGAGCAGTTTCTCAGAAAGCTTCTTACCAGTTTTGAACAGAAGATATTTCCTTTTTCACCATAGCCCTCTATGGGCTTCCAAATATCCCTTTGCTAATTCCACAAGAACAGCCGTAGCGAAAGGCTTCTTGAAGGGAAAGATGTAACTCTGTGAGATGAATTAACAGAACACAGAGCAGTTTCTCAGAAAGCTTCTTTCCAGTTTTGAACGGAAGATATTTCCTTTTTCACCATAGCCCTCTATGGGCTTCCAAATATTCCTTTTCCAATTCCTCAAGAACAGCCTTAGCGAATGGCTTCTTGAAGGGAAAGATGTAACTCTGTGAGATGAATTAACAGAACACAGAGCAGTTTCTCAGAAAGCTTCTTTCCAGTTTTGAACGGAAGGTATTTCCTTTTTCACCATAGCCCTCTATGGGCTTCCAAATATCCCTTTGCTAATTCCACAAGAACAGCCGTAGCGAAAGGCTTCTTGAAGGGAAAGATGTAACTCTGTGAGATGAATTTACAGAACACAGAGCAGTTTCTCAGAAAGCTTCTTTCCAGTTTTGAACGGAAGATATTTCCTTTTTCACCGTAGCCCTCTATGGGCTTCCAAATATCCCTTTGCCAATTCCACAAGAACAGACTTAGCGAAAGGTTTCTTGAAGGGAAAGATGTAACTCTGTGAGATGAATTCACAGAACACGGAGCAGTTTCTCAGAAAGCTTCTTTCCAGTTTTGAACGGAAGATATTTCCTTTCTCACCATAGCCCTCTAAGGGCTTCCAAATATCCCTTTGCCAATTCCACAAGAACAGCCTTAGCGAAAGGCTTCTTCAAGGGAAAGATGTAACTCTGTGAGATGAATTAACAGAACACAGAGCAGTTTCTCAGAAAGCTTCTTTCCAGTTTTGAACGGAAGATATTTCCTTTTTCACCATAGCCCTCTATGGGCTTCCGAATATCCCTTTGCCAATTCCACAAGAACAGCCTTAGCGAAAGGCTTCTTGAAGGGAAAGATGTAACTCAGTGAGATGAATTAACAGAACACAGAGCAGTTTCTCAGAAAGCTTCTTTCCAGTTTGGAACGGAAGATATTTCCTTTTTCACGAGAGCCCTCTAGGGGTTCCAAATATCCCTTTGCCAATTCCACAAGAACAGCCTTAGCGAAAGGCTCCTTCAAGGGAAAGATGTAACTCTGTGAGATGAATTAACAGAACACAGAGCAGTTTCTCAGAAAGCTTCTATCCAGTTTTGAACAGAAGATATTTCCTTTTTCACCATAGCCCTCTATGGGCTTCCAAATATCCCTTTGCCAATTCCCCACGAACAGCCTTATCGAAAGGCTTCTTGAAGGGAAAGATGTAACTCTGTGAGATGAATTAACAGAACACTGAGCAGTTTCTCAGAAAGCTTCTTTCCAGTTTTGAACGGAAGATATTTCCTTTTTCAACATAGCCCTCTATGGGCTTCCAAATATCCCTTTTCCAATTCCACAAGAACAGCCTTAGCGAAAGTCTTCTTGAAGGGAAAGATGTAACTCTGTGAGATGAATTAACAGAACACAGAGCAGTTTCTCAGAAAGCTTCTTTCCAGCTTTGAACGGAAGATATTTCCTTTTTCACCATAGCCCTCTATGGGCTTCCAAATATCCCTTTGCCAATTCCCGAAGAACAGCCTTAGCGAAAGGCTTCTTCAAGGGAAAGATGTAACTCTGTGAGATGAATTAACAGAACACAGAGTAGTTTCTCAGAAAGCTTCTTTCCAGTTTTGAACGGAAGATATTTCCTTTTTCACCGTAGAACTCTATGGGCTTCCAAGTATCCCTTTGCCAATTCCACAAGAACAGCCTTAGCGAAAGACTTCTTCAAGGGAAAGATGTAACTCTGTGAGATGAATTAACAGATCACAGAACAGTTTCTCAGAAAGCTTCTTTCCAGTTGTGAACGGAAGATATTTCCTTTTTCACCCTAGCCCTCTATGGGCTTCCAAATATCCCTTTGCCAATTCCACAAGAACAGCCTTAGCGAAAGGCTTCTTGAAGGGAAAGATGTAACTCTGTGAGATGAATTAAGAGAACACAGAGCAGTTTCTCAGAAAGCTTCTTTCCAGTTTTGAACGGAAGATATTTCCTTTTTCACCATAGCCCTCTATGGGCTTCCAAATATCCCTTTGCCAATTCCACAAGAACAGCCTTAGCGAAAGGCTTCTTCAAGGGAATGATGTAACTCTGTGAGATGAATTAACAGAACACAGAGCAGTTTCTCAGAAAGCTTCTTTCCAGTTTTGAACGGAAGATATTTCCTTTTTCACCATAGCCCTCTATGGGCTTCCAAATATCCCTTTGCCAATTCCCCAAGAACAGCCTTAGCGAAAGGCTTCTTGAGGGGAAAGATGTAACTCTGTGAGACGAATTTACAGAACACAGAGCAGTTTCTCAGAAAGCTTCTTTCCAGTTGTGAACGGAAGATATTTCCTTTTTCACCCTAGCCCTTTATGGGCCTCCAAATATCCCTTTGCCAATTCCACAAGAACAGCCTTAGCTAAAGGCTTCTACAAGAGAAAGATGTAACTCTGTGAGATGAATTAACAGAACACAGAGCAGTTTCTCAGAAAGCTTCTTTCCAGTTTTGAACGGAAGATATTTCCTTTTTTACCGTAGCCCTCTATGGGCTTCCAAATATCCCTTTGCCAATTCCACAAGAACAGCCTTAGCGAAAGGCTTCTTGAAGGGAAAGATGTAACTCTGTGAGATGAATTAACAGAACACAGAGCAGTTTCTCAGAAAGCTTCTTTCCAGTTTTGAACGGAAGATATTTCCTTTTTCACCCTAGCCCTCTAATGGCTTCCAAATATCCCTTTGCCAATTCCCCAAGAACAGCCTTAGCGAAAGGCTTCATGAAGGGAAAGATGTAACTCTGTGAGATGAATTAACAGAACACAGAGCAGTTTCTCAGAAAGCTTCTTTCCAGTTTTGAACGGAAGATATTTCCTTTTTCACCATAGCCCTCTATGGGCTTCCGAATATCCCTTTGCCAATTCCACAAGAACAGCCTTAGCGAAAGGCTTCTTGAAGGGAAAGATGTAACTCAGTGAGATGAATTAACATAACACAGAGCAGTTCCTCAGAAAGCTTCTTTCCAGTTTTGAACGGAAGATATTTCCTTTTTCACGAGAGCCCTCTAGGGGTTCCAAATATCCCTTTGCCAATTCCACAAGAACAGCCTTAGCGAAAGGCTCCTTCAAGGGAAAGATGTAACTCTGTGAGATGAATTAACAGAACACAGAGCAGTTTCTCAGAAAGCTTCTATCCAGTTTTGAACAGAAGATATTTCCTTTTTCACCGTAGCCCTCTATGGGCTTCCAAATATCCCTTTGCCAATTCCCCACGAACAGCCTTATCGAAAGGCTTCTTGAAGGGAAAGATGTAACTCTGTGAGATGAATTAACAGAACACAGAGCAGTTTCTCAGAAAGCTTCTTTCCAGTTTTGAACGGAAGATATTTCCTTTTTCAACATAGCCCTCTATGGGCTTCCAAATATCCCTTTTCCAATTCCACAAGAACAGCCTTAGCGAAAGTCTTCTTGAAGGGAAAGATGTAACTCTGTGAGATGAACTAACAGAACACAGAGCAGTTTCTCAGAAAGCTTCTTTCCAGCTTTGAACGGAAGATATTTCCTTTTTCACCATAGCCCTCTATGGGCTTCCAAATATCCCTTTGCCAATTCCCGAAGAACAGCCTTAGCGAAAGGCTTCTTCAAGGGAAAGATGTAACTCTGTGAGATGAATTAACAGAACACAGAGTAGTTTCTCAGAAAGCTTCTTTCCAGTTTTGAACGGAAGATATTTCCTTTTCCACCGTAGAACTCTATGGGCTTCCAAATATCCCTTTGCCAATTCCACAAGAACAGCCTTAGCGAAAGACTTCTTCAAGGGAAAGATGTAACTCTGTGAGATGAATTAACAGAACACAGAACAGTTTCTCAGAAAGCTTCTTTCCAGTTGTGAACGGAAGATATTTCCTTTTTCACCCTAGCCCTCTATGGGCTTCCAAATATCCCTTTGCCAATTCCACAAGAACAGCCTTAGCGAAAGGCTTCTTGAAGGGAAAGATGTAACTCTGTGAGATGAATTAACAGAACACAGAGCAGTTTCTCAGAAAGCTTCTTTCCAGTTTTGAATGGAAGATATTTCCTTTTTCACCATAGCCCTCTATGGGCTTCCAAATATCCCTTTGCCAATTCCACAAGAACAGCCTTAGCGAAAGGCTTCTTCAAGGGAATGATGTAACTCTGTGAGATGAATTAACAGAACACAGAGCAGTTTCTCAGAAAGTTTCTTTCCAGTTTTGAACGGAAGATATTTCCTTTTTCACCATAGCCCTCTATGGGCTTCCAAATATCCCTTTGCCAATTCCCCAAGAACAGCCTTAGCGAAAGGCTTCTTGAGGGGAAAGATGTAACTCTGTGAGACGAATTTACAGAACACAGAGCAGTTTCTCAGAAAGCTTCTTTCCAGTTGTGAACGGAAGATATTTCCTTTTTCACCCTAGCCCTTTATGGGCTTCCAAATATCCCTTTGCCAATTCCACAAGAACAGCCTTAGCGAAAGGCTTCTACAAGAGAAAGATGTAACTCTGTGAGATGAATTAACAGAACACAGAGCAGTTTCTCAGAAAGCTTCTTTCCAGTTTTGAACGGAAGATATTTCCTTTTTTACCGTAGCCCTCTATGGGCTTCCAAATATCCCTTTGCCAATTCCACAAGAACAGCCTTAGCGAAAGGCTTCTTGAAGGGAAAGATGTAACTCTGTGAGATGAATTAACAGAACACAGAGCAGTTTCTCAGAAAGCTTCTTTCCAGTTTTGAACGGAAGATATTTCCTTTTTCACCCTAGCCCTCTAATGGCTTCCAAATATCCCTTTGCCAATTCCCCAAGAACAGCCTTAGCGAAAGGCTTCATGAAGGGAAAGATGTAACTCTGTGAGATGAATTAACAGAACACAGAGCAGTTTCTCAGAAAGCTTCCTTCCAGTTTTCAACGGAAGATATTTCCTTTTTCACCATAGCCCTCTATGAGCTTCCAAATATCCCTTTGATAATTCCACAAGAACAGCCTTAGCGAAAGGCTTCTTGAAGGGAAAGATGTAACTCTGTGAGATGAATTAACAGAACACAGAGCAGTTTCTCAGAAAGCTTCTTTCCAGTTGTGAACGGAAGATATTTCCTTTTTCACCATAGCCCTCTATGGGCTTCCGAATATCCCTTTGCCAATTCCACAAGAACAGCCTTAGCGAAAGGCTTCTTGAAGGGAAAGATGTAACTCTCTGAGATGAATTAACAGAACACAAAGCAGTTTCTCAGAAAGCTTCTTTCCAGTTTTGAACGGAAGGTATTTCCTTTTTCACCATAGCCCTCTATGGGCTTCCAAATATCCCTTTGCCAATTCCCCAAGAACAGCCTTAGCGAAAGGCTTCTTGAAGGGAAAGATGTAACTCTGTGAGATGAATTAACAGAACACAGAGCAGTTTCTCAGAAAGCTTCTTTCCAGTTTTGAACGGAAGCTATTTCCTTTTTCACCATAGCCCTCTATGGGCTTCCAAATATCCCTTTGCCAATTCCACAAGAACAGCCATAGCGAAAGACTTCTTGAAGGGAAAGATGTAACTCTGCGAGGTGAATTAACAGAACACAGAGCAGTTTCTCAGAAAGCTTCTTTCCAGTTTTGAACGGAAGATATTTCCTTTTTCACCATAGCCCTCTATGGGCTTCCAAATATCCCTTTGCCAATTCCACAAGAACAGCCTTAGCGAAAGGCTTCTTGAAGGGAAAGATGTAACTCTCTGAGATGAATTAACAGAACACAAAGCAGTTTCTCAGAAAGCTTCTTTCCAGTTTTGAACGGAAGATATTTCCTTTTTCACCATAGCCCTCTATGGGCTTCCAAATATCCCTTTGCCAATTCCACAAGAACAGCCTTAGCGAAAGGCTTCTTGAAGGGAAAGATGTAACTCTGTGAGATGAATTAACAGAACACAGAGCAGTTTCTCAGAAAGCTTCTTTCCAGTTTTGAACGGAAGATATTTCCTTTTTCACCATAACCCTCTATGGGCTTCCAAATATCCCTTTACCAATTCCACAAGAACAGCCTTAGCGAAAGGCTTCTTGAAGGGAAAGATGTAACTCTGTGAGATGAATTAACAGAACACAGAGCAGTTTCTCAGAAAGCTTCTTTCCAGTTTTGAACAGAAGATATTTCCTTTTTCACCATAGCCCTCTATGGGCTTCCAAATATCCCTTTTCCAATTCCACAAGAACAGCCTTAGCAAAAGGCTTCTTGAAGGGAAGGATGTAACTCTGTGAGATGAATTAACAGAACACAAAGCAGTTTCTCAGAAAGCTTCTTTCCAGCTTTGAACGAAAGATATTTCCTTTTTCACCATAGCCCTCTATGGGCTTCCAAATATCCCTTTGCCAATTCCCCAAGAACAGCCTTAGCGAAAGGCTTCTTCAAGGGAAAGATGTAACTCTGTGAGATGAATTAACAGAACACAGAGCAGTTTCTCAGAAAGCTTCTTTCCAGTTTTGAACGGAAGATATTTCCTTTTTCACCATAGCCCTCTATGGGCTTCCAAATATCCCTTTGCCAATTCCACAAGAACAGCCTTAGAGAAAGGCTTCTTGAAGGGAAAGATGTAACTCTGTGAAATGAATTAACAGAACACAGAGTAGTTTCTCAGAAAGCTTCTTTCCAGTTTTGAACGGAAGATATTTCCTTTTTCACCATAGCCCTCTATGGGCTTCCAAATATCCCTTTGCCAATTCCACAAGAACAGCCTTAGCGAAAGGCTTCTTCAAGGGACAGATGTAACTCTGTGAGATGAATTAACAGAACACAGAACAGTTTCTCAGAAAGCTTCTTTCCAGTTTTGAACGGAAGATATTTCCTTTTTCACCATAGCCCTCTATGGGCTTCCAAATATCCCTTTACAAATTCCACAAGAACAGCCTTAGCGAAAGACTTCTTGAAGGGAAAGACGTAACTCTGTGAGTTGAATTAACAGAACACAGAGCAGTTTCTCAGAAAGCTTCTTTCCAGTTTTGAACGGAAGATATTTCCTTTTTCACCATAGCCCTCTAGGGGCTTCCAAATATCCCTTTTCCAATTCCACAAGAACAGCCTTAGCGAAAGGCTTCTTAAAGGGAAAGATGTAACTCTGTGAGACGAATTTACAGAACACAGAGCAGTTTCTCAGAAAGCTTCTTTCCAGTTGTGAACGGAAGATATTTCCTTTTTCACCCTAGCCCTCTATGGGCTTCCAAATATCCCTTTGCCAATTCCACAAGAACAGCCTTAGCGAAAGGCTTCTTGAAGGGAAAGATGTAACTCTGTGAGATGAATTAACAGAACACAGAGCAGTTTCTCAGAAAGCTTCTTTCCCGTTTTGAATGGAAGATATTTCCTTTTCCCCATAGCCCTCTATGGGCTTCCAAATATCCCTTTGCCAATTCCACAAGAACAGCCTTAGTGAAAGGCTTCTTCAAGGGAATGATGTAACTCTGTGAGATGAATTAACAGAACACAGAGCAGTTTCTCAGAAAGTTTCTTTCCAGTTTTGAACGGAAGATATTTCCTTTTTCACCATAGCCCTCTATGGGCTTCCAAATATCCCTTTGCCTATTCCCCAAGAACAGCCTTAGCGAAAGGCTTCTTGAAGGGAAAGATGTAACTCTGTGAGACGAATTTACAGAACACAGAGCAGTTTCTCAGAAAGCTTCTTTCCAGTTGTGAACGGAAGATATTTCCTTTTTCACCCTAGCCCTCTATGGGCTTCCAAATATCCCTTTGCCAATTCCACAAGAACAGCCTTAGCGAAAGGCTTCTTGAAGGGAAAGATGTAACTCTGTGAGATGAATTAACAGAACACAGAGCAGTTTCTCAGAAAGCTTCTTTCCATTTTTGAATGGAAGATATTTCCTTTTTCACCATAGCCCTCTATGGGCTTCCAAATATCCCTTTGCCAATTCCACAAGAACAGCCTTAGCGAAAGGCTTCTTCAAGGGAATGATGTAACTCTGTGAGATGAATTAACAGAACACAGAGCAGTTTCTCAGAAAGTTTCTTTCCAGTTTTGAACGGAAGATATTTCCTTTTTCACCATAGCCCTCTATGGGCTTCCAAATATCCCTTTGCCAATTCCCCAAGAACAGCCTTAGCGAAAGGCTTCTTCAAGGGAAAGATGTAACTCTGTGAGATGAATTTACAGAACATAGAGCAGTTTCTCAGAAAGCTTCTTTCCAGTTTTGAACGGAAGATATTTCCTTTTTCACCATAGCCCTCTATGGGCTTCCAAATATACCTTTGCCAATTCCACAAGAACAGCCTTAGCGAAAGGCTTCTTCAAGGGAAAGATGTAACTCTGTGAGATGAATTAACAGAACATAGAACAGTTTCTCGGAAAGCTTCTTTCCAGTTTTGAACGGAATATATTTCCTTTTTCACCATAGCCCTCTATGGGCTTCCAAATATCTCTTTGCCAATTCCACAAGAACAGCCTTAGCGAAAGGCTTCTTCAAGAGAAAGATGTAACTCTGTGAGATGAATTAACAGAACACAGAGCAGTTTCTCAGAATGCTTCTTTCCAGTTTTGAACGGAAGATATTTCCTTTTTCACCATAGCCCTCTAAGGGTTTCCAAATATCCCTTTGCCAATTCCACAAGAACAGCCTTAGCGAAAGGCTTCTGCAAGGGAAAGATGTAACTCTGTGAGATGAATTAAAAGAACACAGAGCAGTTTCTCCGAAAGCTTCTTTCCAGTTTTGAACAGAAGATATTTCCTTTTTCACCATAGCCCTCTATGGGCTTCCAAATATCCCTTTGTCAATTCCACAAGAACAGCCTTAGCGAAAGGCTTCTTGAAGGGAAAGATGTAACTCTGTGAGATGAATTAACAGAACACAGAGCAGTTTCTCAGAAAGCTTCTTTCCAGTTTTGAACAGAAGATATTTCCTTTTTCACCAAAGCCCTCTATGGGCTTCCAAATATCACTTTGCCAATTCCCCAAGAACAGCCTTAGCGAAAGGCTTCTGCAAGGAAAAGATGTAACTCTGTGAGATGAATTAACAGAACACAGAGCAGTTTCTCAGAAAGCTTCTTTCCAGTTTTGAACGGAAGATATTTCCTTTTTCACCATAGCCCTCTATGGGCTTCCAAATATCCCTTTGCCAATTCCCCAAGAACAGCCTTAGAGAAAGGCTTCTTAAATGGAAAGATGTAACTCTGTGAGATGAATTAACAGAACACAGAGCAGTTTCTCAGAAAGCTTCTTTCCAGTTTTGAACGGAAGATATTTCCTTTTTCACCATAGCCCTCTATGGGCTTCCAAATATTCCTTTTCCAATTCCACAAGAACAGCCTTAGCGAAAGGCTTCTTGAAGGGAAAGATGTAACTCTGTGAGATGAATTAACAGAACACAGAGCAGTTTCTCAGAAAGCTTCTTTCCAGTTTTGAACGGAAGATATTTCCTTTTTCACCATAGCCCTCTATGGGCTTCCAAATATCCCTTTGCCAATTCCACAAGAACAGCCTTAGCGAAAGGCTTCTTGAAGGGAAAGATGTAAATCTGTGAGATGAATTAACAGAACACAGAACATTTTCTCAGAAAGCTTCTTTCCAGTTTTGAACGGAAGATATTTCCTTTTTCTCCATAGCCCTCTATGGGCTTCCAAATATCCCTTTTCCAATTCCACAAGAACAGCCTTAGCGAAAGGCTTCTTGAAGGGAAGGATGTAACTCTGTGAGATGAATTAAGGGAACACAAAGCAGTTTCTCAGAAAGATTCTTTCCAGCTTTGAACGGAAAATATTTCCTTTTTCACCATAGCCTTCTATGGGCTTCCAAATATCCCTTTGCCAATTCCCCAAGAACAGCCTTAGCGAAAGGCTTCTTCAAGGGAAAGATGTATCTCTGTGAGATGAATTAACAGAACACAGAGCAGTTGCTCAGAAAGCTTCTTTCCAGTTTTGAACGGAAGATATTTCCTTTTTCACCATAGCCTTCTATGGGCTTCCAAATATCACTTTGCCAATTCCACAAGAACAGCCTTAGCGAAAGGCTTCTTCAAGGGAATGATGTAACTCTGTGAGATGAATTAACAGAACACAGAGCAGTTTCTCAGAAAGCTTCTTTCCAGTTTTGAACGGAAGATATTTCCTTTTTCACCATAGCCCTCTAGGGGTTCCAAATACCCTTCGCCAATTCCACAAGAACAGCCTTAGCGAAAGGCTTCTTGAAGGGAAAGATGTAACTCTGTGAGATGAATTAACAGAACACAGAGCAGTTTCTCAGAAAGCTTCCTTCCAGTTTTCAACGGAAGATATTTCCTTTTTCACCATAGCCCTCTATGGGCTTCCAAATATCCCTTTGATAATTCCACAAGAACAGCCTTAGCGAAAGGCTTCTTGAAGGGAAAGATGTAACTCTGTGAGATGAATTAACAGAACACAGAGCAGTTTCTCAGAAAGCTTCTTTCCAGTTGTGAACGGAAGATATTTCCTTTTTCACCATAGCCCTCTATGGGCTTCCGAATATCCCTTTGCCAATTCCACAAGAACAGCCTTAGCGAAAGGCTTCTTGAAGGGAAAGATGTAACTCAGTGAGATGAATTAACAGAACACAGAGCAGTTTCTCAGAAAGCTTCTTTCCAGTTTTGAACGGAAGGTATTTCCTTTTTCCCCATAGCCCTCTATGGGCTTCCAAATATCCCTTTGCCAATTCCCCAAGAACAGCCTTAGCGAAAGGCTTCTTGAAGGGAAAGATGTAACTCTGTGAGATGAATTAACAGAACACAGAGCAGTTTCTCAGAAAGCTTCTTTCCAGTTTTGAACGGAAGCTATTTCCTTTTTCACCATAGCCCTCTAAGGGCTTCCAAATATCCCTTTGCCAATTCCACAAGAACAGCCATAGCGAAAGACTTCTTGAAGGGAAAGATGTAACTCTGCGAGATGAATTAACAGAACACAGAGCAGTTTCTCAGAAAGCTTCTTTCCAGTTTTGAACGGAAGATATTTCCTTTTTCACCATAGCCCTCTATGGGCTTCCAAATATCCCTTTGCCAATTCCACAAGAACAGCCTTAGCGAAAGGCTTCTTGAAGGGAAAGATGTAACTCTCTGAGATGAATTAACAGAACAAAAGCAGTTTCTCAGAAAGCTTCTTTCCAGTTTTGAACGGAAGATATTTCCTTTTTCACCATAGCCCTCTATGGGCTTCCAAATATCCCTTTGCCAATTCCACAAGAACAGCCTTAGCGAAAGGCTTCTTGAAGGGAAAGATGGAACTCTGTGAGATGAATTAACAGAACACAGAGCAGTTTCTCAGAAAGCTTCTTTCCAGTTTTGAACGGAAGATATTTCCTTTTTCACCATAACCCTCTATGGGCTTCCAAATATCCCTTTACCAATTCCACAAGAACAGCCTTAGCGAAAGGCTTCTTGAAGGGAAAGATGTAACTCTGTGAGATGAATTAACAGAACACAGAGCAGTTTCTCAGAAAGCTTCTTTCCAGTTTTGAACAGAAGATATTTCCTTTTTCAACATAGCCCTCTATGGGCTTCCAAATATCCCTTTGCCAATTCCACAAGAACAGCCTTAGCAAAAGGCTTCTTGAAGGGAAGGATGTAACTCTGTGAGATGAATTAACAGAACACAAAGCAGTTTCTCAGAAAGCTTCTTTCCAGCTTTGAACGAAAGATATTTCCTTTTTCACCATAGCCCTCTATGGGCTTCCAAATATCCCTTTGCCAATTCCCCAAGAACAGCCTTAGCGAAAGGCTTCTTCAAGGGAAAGATGTAACTCTGTGAGATGAATTAACAGAACACAGAGCAGTTTCTCAGAAAGCTTCTTTCCAGTTTTGAACGGAAGATATTTCCTTTTTCACCATAGCCCTCTATGGGCTTCCAAATATCCCTTTGCCAATTCCACAAGAACAGCCTTAGAGAAAGGCTTCTTGAAGGGAAAGATGTAACTCTGTGAAATGAATTAACAGAACACAGAGTAGTTTCTCAGAAAGCTTCTTTCCAGTTTTGAACGGAAGATATTTCCTTTTTCACCATAGCCCTCTATGGGCTTCCAAATATCCCTTTGCCAATTCCACAAGAACAGCCTTAGCGAAAGGCTTCTTCAAGGGACAGATGTAACTCTGTGAGATGAATTAACAGAACACAGAACAGTTTCTCAGAAAGCTTCTTTCCAGTTTTGAACGGAAGATATTTCCTTTTTCACCATAGCCCTCAATGGGCTTCCAAATATCCCTTTACAAATTCCACAAGAACAGCCTTAGCGAAAGACTTCTTGAAGGGAAAGACGTAACTCTGTGAGTTGAATTAACAGAACGTAGAGCAGTTTCTCAGAAAGCTTCTTTCCAGTTTTGAACGGAAGATATTTCCTTTTTCACCATAGCCCTCTAGGGGCTTCCAAATATCCCTTTTCCAATTCCACAAGAACAGCCTTAGCGAAAGGCTTCTTGAAGGGAAAGATGTAACTCTGTGAGACGAATTTACAGAACACAGAGCAGTTTCTCAGAAAGCTTCTTTCCAGTTGTGAACGGAAGATATTTCCTTTTTCACCCTAGCCCTCTATGGGCTTCCAAATATCCCTTTGCCAATTCCACAAGAACAGCTTTAGCGAAAGGCTTCTTGAAGGGAAAGATGTAACTCTGTGAGATGAATTAACAGAACACAGAGCAGTTTCTCAGAAAGCTTCTTTCCAGTTTTGAATGGAAGATATTTCCTTTTCCCCATAGCCCTCTATGGGCTTCCAAATATCCCTTTGCCAATTCCACAAGAACAGCCTTAGTGAAAGGCTTCTTCAAGGGAATGATGTAACTCTGTGAGATGAATTAACAGAACACAGAGCAGTTTCTCAGAAAGTTTCTTTCCAGTTTTGAACGGAAGATATTTCCTTTTTCACCATAGCCCTCTATGGGCTTCCAAATATCCCTTTGCCAATTCCCCAAGAACAGCCTTAGCGAAAGGCTTCTTGAAGGGAAAGATGTAACTCTGTGAGACGAATTTACAGAACACAGAGCAGTTTCTCAGAAAGCTTCTTTCCAGTTGTGAACGGAAGATATTTCCTTTTTCACCCTAGCCCTCTATGGGCTTCCAAATATCCCTTTGCCAATTCCACAAGAACAGCCTTAGCGAAAGGCTTCTTGAAGGGAAAGATGTAACTCTGTGAGATGAATTAACAGAACACAGAGCAGTTTCTCAGAAAGCTTCTTTCCATTTTTGAATGGAAGATATTTCCTTTTTCACCATAGCCCTCTATGGGCTTCCAAATATCCCTTTGCCAATTCCACAAGAACAGCCTTAGCGAAAGGCTTCTTCAAGGGAATGATGTAACTCTGTGAGATGAATTAACAGAACACAGAGCAGTTTCTCAGAAAGTTTCTTTCCAGTTTTGAACGGAAGATATTTCCTTTTTCACCATAGCCCTCTATGGGCTTCCAAATATCCCTTTGCCAATTCCCCAATAACAGCCTTAGCGAAAGGCTTCTTCAAGGGAAAGATGTAACTCTGTGAGATGAATTTACAGAACATAGAGCAGTTTCTCAGAAAGCTTCTTTCCAGTTTTGAACGGAAGATATTTCCTTTTTCACCATAGCCCTCTATGGGCTTCCAAATATACCTTTGCCAATTCCACAAGAACAGCCTTAGCGAAAGGCTTCTTCAAGGGAAAGATGTAACTCTGTGAGATGAATTAACAGAACACAGAACAGTTTCTCGGAAAGCTTCTTTCCATTTTTGAACGGAAGATATTTCCTTTTTCACCATAGCCCTCTATGGGCTTCCAAATATCTCTTTGCCAATTCCACAAGAACAGCCTTAGCGAAATGCTTCTTCAAGAGAAAGATGTAACTCTGTGAGATGAATTAACAGAACACAGAGCAGTTTCTCAGAATGCTTCTTTCCAGTTTTGAACGGAAGATATTTCCTTTTTCACCATAGCCCTCTATGGGCTTCCAAATATCCCTTTGCCAATTCCCCAAGAACAGTCTTAGCGAAAGGCTTCTTCAAGGGAAAGATGTAACTCTGTGAGATGAATTAACAGAACACAGAGCAGTTTCTCAGAAAGCTTCTTTCCAGTTTTGAACGGAAGATATTTCATTTTTCACCATAGCCCTCTATGGGCTTCCAAATATCCCTTTGCCAATTGCACAAGAACAGCCTTAGCGAAAGGCTTCTTCAAGGGAATGATGTAACTCGGTGAGATGAATTAACAGAACACAGAGCAGTTTCTCAGAAAGCTTCTTTCCAGTTTTGAACGGAAGATATTTCCTTTTTCACCATAGCCCTCTATGGGCTTCCAAATATCCCTTTGCCAATTCCACAAGAACAGCCTTAGCGAAAGGCTTCTTCAAGGGAAAGATGTAACTCTGTGAGATGAATTAACAGAACATAGAACAGTTTCTCGGAAAGCTTCTTTCCAGTTTTGAACGGAAGATATTTCCTTTTTCAGCATAGCCCTCTATGGGCTTCCAAATATCCCTTTGCCAATTCCCCAAGAACAGCCTTAGCGAAAGGCTTCTTGAAGGGAAAGATGTAACTCTGTGAGATGAATTAACAGAACACAGAGCAGTTTCTCAGAAAGCTTCTTTCCAGTTTTGAACGGAAGATATTTCCTATTTCACCATAGCCCTCTATGGGCTTCCGAATATCCCTTTGCCAATTCCACAAGAACAGCCTTAACGAAAGGCTTCTTGAAGGGAAAGATGTAACTCAGTGAGATGAATTAACAGAACACAGAGCAGTTTCTCAGAAAGCTTCTTTCCAGTTTTGAACGGAAGATATTTCCTTTTTCACGATAGCCCTCTTGGGGTTCCAAATATCCCTTTGCCAATTCCACAAGAACAGCCTTAGCGAAGGGCTTCTTCAAGGGAAAGATGTAACTCTGTGATATGAATTAACAGAACACAGAGCAGTTTCTCAGAAAGCTTCTATCCAGTTTTGAACAGAAGATATTTCCTTTTTCACCATAGCCCTCTATGGGCTTCCAAACATCCCTTTGCCAATTCCCCAAGAACAGCCTTAGCGAAAGGCTTCTGGAAGGGAAAGATGTAGCTCTCTGAGATGAATTAACAAAACACAGAGCAGTTTCTCAGAAAGCTTCTTTCCAGTTTTGAACGGAAGATATTTCCTTTTTCACCATAGCCCTCTATGGGCTTCCAAATATCCCTTTGCCAATTCGCCAAGAACAGCCTTAGAGAAAGGCTTCTTGAATGGAAAGATGTAACTCTGTGAGATGAATTAACAGAACACAGAGCAGTTTCTGAGAAAGCTTCTTTCCAGTTTTGAACGGAAGATATTTCCTTTTTCACCATAGCCATCTATGGGCTTCCAAATATCCCTTTGCCAATTCCACAAGAACAGCCTTAGAGAAAGGCTTCTTCAAGGGAATGATGTAACTCTGTGAGATGAATTAACAGAACACAGAGCAGTTTCTCAGAAAGCTTCTTTCCAGTTTTGAACAGAAGATATTTCCTTTTTCACCATAGCCCTCTATGGGCTTCCAAATATCCCCTTGCTAATTCCACAAGAACAGCCGTAGCGAAAGTCTTCTTGAAGGGAAAGATGTAACTCTGTGAGATGAATTCACAGAACACAGAGCAGTTTCTCAGAAAGCTTCTTTCCAGTTTTGAACGGAAGATATTTCCTTTTTCACCATAGCCCTCTATGGGCTTCCAAATATCCCTTTGCCAATTCCACAAGAACAGCCTTAGCGAAAGGCTTCTTGAAGGGAAAAATGTAACTCTGTGAGATGAATTAACAGAACACAGAGCAGTTTCTCAGAAAGCTTCTTTCCAGTTTTGAACGGAAGATATTTCCTATTTCACCATAGCCCTCTATGGGCTTCCGAATATCCCTTTGCCAATTCCACAAGAACAGCGTTAGCGAAAGGCTTCTTGAAGGGAAAGATGTAACTCAGTGAGATGAATTAACAGAACACAGAGCAGTTTCTCAGAAAGCTTCTTTCCAGTTTTGAACGGAAGGTATTTCCTTTTTCACCATAGCCCTCTATGGGCTTCCAAATATCCTTTTGCCAATTCCCCAAGAACAGCCTTAGCGAAAGGCTTCTTGAAGGGAAAGATGTAACTCTGTGAGATGAATTAACAGAACACAGAACAGTTTCTGAGAAAGCTTCTTTCCAGTTTTGAACGGAAGATATTTCCTTTTTCACCATAGCCCTCTATGGGCTTCCAAATATCCCTTTGCCAATTCCACAAGAACAGCCATAGCGAAAGACTTCTTGAAGGGAAAGATGTAACTCGGTGAGATGAATTAACAGAACACAGAGCAGTTTCTCAGAAAGCTTCTTTCCAGTTTTTAACGGAAGATATTTCCTTTTTCACCATAGCCATCTATGGGCTTCCAAATATCCCTTTGCCAATTCCACAGGAACAGCCTTAGCGAAAGGCTTCTTGAAGGGAAAGATGTAACTCTGTGAGATGAATTAACAGAACACAGAGCAGTTTCTCAGAAAACTTCTTTCCAGTTTTGAACGGAAGATATTTCCTTTTTCACCATAGCCCTCTATGGGCTTCCAAATATCCCTTTGCCAATTCCACAAGAACAGCCTTAGCGAAAGGCTTCTTCAAGGGAAAGATGTAACTCTGTGAGATGAATTAACAGAACACAGAGCAGTTTCTCAGAAAGCTTCTTTCCAGTTTTGAACGGAAGATATTTCCTTTTTCACCGTAGCCCTCTATGGGCTTCCAAATATCCCTTTGCCAATTCCCCAAGAACAGCCTTAGCGAAAGGCTTCTTGAAGGGAAAGATGTAACTCTGTGAGATGAATTAACAGAACACAGAGCAGTTTCTCAGAAAGCTTCTTTCCAGTTTTGAACGGAAGATATTTCCTATTTCACCATAGCCCTCTATGGGCTTCCGAATATCCCTTTGCCAATTCCACAAGAACAGCCTTAACGAAAGGCTTCTTGAAGGGAAAGATGTAACTCAGTGAGATGAATTAACAGAACACAGAGCAGTTTCTCAGAAAGCTTCTTTCCAGTTTTGAACGGAAGATATTTCCTTTTTCACGATAGCCCTCTAGGGGTTCCAAATATCCCTTTGCCAATTCCACAAGAACAGCCTTAGCGAAGGGCTTCTTCAAGGGAAAGATGTAACTCTGTGATATGAATTAACAGAACACAGAGCAGTTTCTCAGAAAGCTTCTATCCAGTTTTGAACAGAAGATATTTCCTTTTTCACCATAGCCCTCTATGGGCTTCCAAACATCCCTTTGCCAATTCCCCAAGAACAGCCTTAGCGAAAGGCTTCTGGAAGGGAAAGATGTAGCTCTGTGAGATGAATTAACAGAACACAGAGCAGTTTCTCAGAAAGCTTCTTTCCAGTTTTGAACGGAAGATATTTCCTTTTTCACCATAGCCCTCTATGGGCTTCCAAATATCCCTTTGCCAATTCGCCAAGAACAGCCTTAGAGAAAGGCTTCTTGAATGGAAAGATGTAACTCTGTGAGATGAATTAACAGAACACAGAGCAGTTTCTGAGAAAGCTTCTTTCCAGTTTTGAACGGAAGATATTTCCTTTTTCACCATAGCCATCTATGGGCTTCCAAATATCCCTTTGCCAATTCCACAAGAACAGCCTTAGAGAAAGGCTTCTTCAAGGGAATGATGTAACTCTGTGAGATGAATTAACAGAACACAGAGCAGTTTCTCAGAAAGCTTCTTTCCAGTTTTGAACAGAAGATATTTCCTTTTTCACCATAGCCCTCTATGGGCTTCCAAATATCCCCTTGCTAATTCCACAAGAACAGCCGTAGCGAAAGTCTTCTTGAAGGGAAAGATGTAACTCTGTGAGATGAATTCACAGAACACAGAGCAGTTTCTCAGAAAGCTTCTTTCCAGTTTTGAACGGAAGATATTTCCTTTTTCACCATAGCCCTCTATGGGCTTCCAAATATCCCTTTGCCAATTCCACAAGAACAGCCTTAGCGAAAGGCTTCTTGAAGGGAAAAATGTAACTCTGTGAGATGAATTAACAGAACACAGAGCAGTTTCTCAGAAAGCTTCTTTCCAGTTTTGAACGGAAGATATTTCCTATTTCACCATAGCCCTCTATGGGCTTCCGAATATCCCTTTGCCAATTCCACAAGAACAGCGTTAGCGAAAGGCTTCTTGAAGGGAAAGATGTAACTCAGTGAGATGAATTAACAGAACACAGAGCAGTTTCTCAGAAAGCTTCTTTCCAGTTTTGAACGGAAGGTATTTCCTTTTTCACCATAGCCCTCTATGGGCTTCCAAATATCCTTTTGCCAATTCCCCAAGAACAGCCTTAGCGAAAGGCTTCTTGAAGGGAAAGATGTAACTCTGTGAGATGAATTAACAGAACACAGAACAGTTTCTGAGAAAGCTTCTTTCCAGTTTTGAACGGAAGATATTTCCTTTTTCACCATAGCCCTCTATGGGCTTCCAAATATCCCTTTGCCAATTCCACAAGAACAGCCATAGCGAAAGACTTCTTGAAGGGAAAGATGTAACTCGGTGAGATGAATTAACAGAACACAGAGCAGTTTCTCAGAAAGCTTCTTTCCAGTTTTGAACGGAAGATATTTCCTTTTTCACCATAGCCCTCTATGGGCTTCCAAATATCCCTTTGCCAATTCCACAAGAACAGCCTTAGCGAAAGGCTTCTTCAAGGGAAAGATGTAACTCTGTGAGATGAATTAACAGAACACAGAGCAGTTTCTCAGAAAGCTTCTTTCCAGTTTTGAACGGAAAATATTTCCTTTTTCACCACAGCCCTCTATGGGCTTCCAAATATCCCTTTGCCAATTCCACAAGAACAGCCTTAGCAAAAGACTTCTTGAAGGGAAAGATGTAACTCTGTGAGATGAATTAACAGAACACAGAGCAGTTTCTCAGAAAGCTTCTTTCCAGTTTTGAACGGAAGATATTTCCTTTTTCACCATAGCCCTCTATGGGCTTCCAAATATCCCTTTTCCAACTCCACAAGAACAGCCTTAGAGAAAGGCTTCTTGAAGGGAAAGATGTAACTCTGTGAGACGAATTTACAGAACACAGAGCAGTTTCTCAGAAAGCTTCTTTCCAGTTGTGAACGGAAGATATTTCCTTTTTCACCATAGCCCTCTATGGGCTTCCAAATATCCCTTTGCCAATTCCACAAGAACAGCCTTAGCGAAAGGCTTCTTGAAGGGAAAGATGTAACTCTGTGAGATGAATTAACAGAACACAGAGCAGTTTCTCAGAAAGCTTCTTTCCAGTTTTGAACGGAAGATATTTAATTTTTCACCATAGCCCTCTATGGGCTTCCAAATATCCCTTTGCCAATTCCACAGGAACAGCCTTAGCGAAAGGCTACTTGAAGGGAAAGATGTAACTCTCTGAGATGAATTAACAGAACACAAAGCAGTTTCTCAGAAAGCTTCTTTCCAGTTTTGAACGGAAGATATTTCCTTTTTCACCATAGCCCTCTATGGGTTTCCAAATATTCCTTTGCCATTTCCACAAGAACAGCCTTAGCGAAAGGCTTCTTGAAGGGAAAGATGTAACTCTGTGAGATGAACTAACAGAACACAGAGCAGTTTCTCAGAAAGCTTCTTTCCAGTTTTGAACGGAAGATATTTCCTTTTTCACCATAACCCTCTATGGGCTTCCAAATATCCCTTTGCCAATTCCCCAAGAACAGCCTTATCGAAAGGCTTCTTGAAGGGAAAGATGTAACTCTGTGAGATGAATTAACAGAACACAGAGCAGTTTCTCAGAAAGCTTCTTTCCAGTTTTGAACGGAAGATATTTCCTTTTTCACCATAGCCCTCTATGGGCTTCCAAATATCACTTTGCCAATTCCACAAGAACAGCCTTAGCGAAAGGCTTTTAGAAGGGAAAGATGTAACTCTGTGAGATGAATTAACAGAACACAAAGCAGTTTCTCAGAAAGCTTCTTTCCAGTTTTGAATGCAAGATATTTCCTTTTTCACCATAGCCCTCTATGGGCTTCCAAATATCCCTTTGCCAATGCCACAAGAACAGCCTTAGCGAAAGGCTTCTTGAAGGGAAAGATGTAACTCTGTGAGATGAATTAACAGAACACAGAGCAGTTTCTCAGAAAGCTTCTTTCCACTTTTGAACGGAAGATATTTCCTTTTTCACCATAGCCCTCGAGGGGCTTCCAAATATCCCTTTGCGAATTCCACAAGAACAGCCTTAGCGAAAGGCTTCTTGAAGGGAAAGATGTAACTCTCTGAGATGAATTAACAGAACATAGAACAGTTTCTCAGAAAGCTTCTTTCCAGTTTTGAACGGAAGATATTTCCTTTTTCACCATAGCCCTCTATGGGCTTCCAAATATCCCTTTGCCAATTCCACGAGAACAGCCTTAGCGAAAGGCTTCTTGAAGGGAAAGATGTAACTCTGGGAGATGAATTAACAGAACACAGAGCAGTTCCTCAGAAAGCTTCTTTCCAGTTTTGAACGGAAGATATTTCCTTTTTCACCATAGCCTTCTAGGGGCTTCCAAATATCCCTGTGCCAATTCCACAAAAACAGCCTTAGCGAAAGGCTTCTACAAGAGAAAGATGTAACTCTGTGAGATGAATTAACAGAACACAGAGCAGTTTCTCAGAAAGCTTCTTTCCAGTTTTGAACGGAAGATATTTCCTTTTTCACCGTAGCCCTCTATGGGCTTCCAAATATCCCTTTGCCAATTCCACAAGAACAGCCTTAGCGAAAGGCTTCTTGAAGGGAAAGATGTAACTCTGTGAGATGAATTAACAGAACACAGAGCAGTTTCTCAGAAAGCTTCTTTCCAGTTTTGAACGGAAGATATTTCCTTTTTCACCCTAGCCCTCTAATGGCTTCCAAATATCCCTTTGCCAATTCCCCAAGAACAGCCTTAGCGAAAGGCTTCATGAAGGGAAAGATGTAACTCTGTGAGATGAATTAACAGAACACAGAGCAGTTTCTCAGAAAGCTTCTTTCCAGTTTTGAACGGAAGATATTTCCTTTTTCACCATAGCCCTCTATGTGCTTCCAAATATCCCTTTGCCAATTCCACAAGAACAGCCTTAGTGAAAGGCTTCCTGAAGGGAAAGATGTAACTCTGTGAGATGAATTAACAGAACACAGAGCAGTTTCTCAGAAAGCTTCTTTCCAGTTTTGAACGGAAGATATTTCCTTTTTCACCATAGACCTCTAGGGGTTCCAAATACCCTTCGCCAATTCCACAAGAACAGCCTTAGCGAAAGGCTTCTTGAAGGGAAAGATGTAACTCTGTGAGATGAATTAACAGAACACAGAGCAGTTTCTCAGAAAGCTTCCTTCCAGTTTTCAACGGAAGATATTTCCTTTTTCACCATAGCCCTCTATGGGCTTCCAAATATCCCTTTGATAATTCCACAAGAACAGCCTTAGCGAAAGGCTTCTTGAAGGGAAAGATGTAACTCTGTGAGATGAATTAACAGAACACAGAGCAGTTTCTCAGAAAGCTTCTTTCCAGTTGTGAACGGAAGATATTTCCTTTTTCACCATAGCCCTCTATGGGCTTCCAAATATCCCTTTGCCAATTCCACAAGAACAGCCTTAGAGAAAGGCTTCTTGAAGGGAAAGATGTAACTCTGTGAAATGAATTAACAGAACACAGAGTAGTTTCTCAGAAAGCTTCTTTCCAGTTTTGAACGGAAGATATTTCCTTTTTCACCATAGCCCTCTATGGGCTTCCAAATATCCCTTTGCCAATTCCACAAGAACAGCCTTAGCGAAAGGCTTCTTCAAGGGACAGATGTAACTCTGTGAGATGAATTAACAGAACACAGAACAGTTTCTCAGAAAGCTTCTTTCCAGTTTTGAACGGAAGATATTTCCTTTTTCACCATAGCCCTCTATGGGCTTCCAAATATCCCTTTACAAATTCCACAAGAACAGCCTTAGCGAAAGACTTCTTGAAGGGAAAGACGTAACTCTGTGAGTTGAATTAACAGAACACAGAGCAGTTTCTCAGAAAGCTTCTTTCCAGTTTTGAACGGAAGATATTTCCTTTTTCACCATAGCCCTCTAGGGGCTTCCAAATATCCCTTTTCCAATTCCACAAGAACAGCCTTAGCGAAAGGCTTCTTGAAGGGAAAGATGTAACTCTGTGAGACGAATTTACAGAACACAGAGCAGTTTCTCAGAAAGCTTCTTTCCAGTTGTGAACGGAAGATATTTCCTTTTTCACCCTAGCCCTCTATGGGCTTCCAAATATCCCTTTGCCAATTCCACAAGAACAGCCTTAGCGAAAGGCTTCTTGAAGGGAAAGATGTAACTCTGTGAGATGAATTAACAGAACACAGAGCAGTTTCTCAGAAAGCTTCTTTCCAGTTTTGAATGGAAGATATTTCCTTTTTCACCATAGCCCTCTATGGGCTTCCAAATATCCCTTTGCCAATTCCACAAGAACAGCCTTAGCGAAAGGCTTCTTCAAGGGAATGATGTAACTCTGTGAGATGAATTAACAGAACACAGAGCAGTTTCTCAGAAAGTTTCTTTCCAGTTTTGAACGGAAGATATTTCCTTTTTCACCATAGCCCTCTATGGGCTTCCAAATATCCCTTTGCCAATTCCCCAAGAACAGCCTTAGCGAAAGGCTTCTTCAAGGGAAAGATGTAACTCTGTGAGATGAATTTACAGAACATAGAGCAGTTTCTCAGAAAGCTTCTTTCCAGTTTTGAACGGAAGATATTTCCTTTTTCACCATAGCCCTCTATGGGCTTCCAAATATACCTTTGCCAATTCCACAAGAACAGCCTTAGCGAAAGGCTTCTTCAAGGGAAAGATGTAACTCTGTGAGATGAATTAACAGAACATAGAACAGTTTCTCGGAAAGCTTCTTTCCAGTTTTGAACGGAAGATATTTCCTTTTTCACCATAGCCCTCTATGGGCTTCCAAATATCCCTTTGCCAATTCCACAAGAACAGCCTTAGCGAAAGGCTTCTTGAAGGGAAAGATGTAACTCTGTGAGATGAATTAACAGAACACAGAGCAGTTTCTGAGATAGCTTCTTTCCAGTTTTGAACGGAAGATATTTTCTTTTTCACCATAGCCCTCTATGGGCTTCCAAATATCCCTTTGCCAATTCCACAAGAACAGCCTTTGCGAAAGGCTTCTTGAAGGGAAAGATGTAACTCTGTGAGATGAATTAACAGAACACAGAGCAGTTTCTCGGAAAGCTTCTTTCCAGTTTTGAACGGAAGATATTTCCTTTTTCACCATAGCCCTCTATGGGCTTCCAAATATCCCTTTGCCAATTCCACAAGAACAGCCTTAGCGAAAGGCTTCTTGAAGGGAAAGATGTAACTCTGTGAGATGAATTAACAGAACACAGAGCAGTTTCTCAGAAAGCTTCTTTCCAGTTTTGAACGGAAGATATTTCCTTTTTCACCATAGCCCTCTATCGGCTTCCAAATATCTCTTTGCCAATTCCACAAGAACAGCCTTAGCGAAAGGCTTCTTGAAGGGAAAGATGAAACTCTGTGAGAGGAACTAACAGAACACAGAGCAGTTTCTCAGAAAACTTCTTTCCAGTTTTGAACGGAAGATATTTCCTTTTTCACCATAGCCCTCTATGGGCTTCCAAATATCCCTTTGCCAATTCCACAAGAACAGCCTTAGCGAAAGGCTTCTTCAAGGGAAAGATATAACTCTGTGAGATGAATTTACAGAACACAGAGCAGTTTCTCAGAAAGCTTCTTTCCAGTTTTGAACGGAAGATATTTCCTTTTTCACAATAGCCCTCTAAGGGCTTCCAAATATCCCTTTGCCAATTCCACAAGAACAGCCTTAGCGAAAGGCTTCTTGAAGGGAAAGATGTAACTCTGTGAGATGAATTAACAGAACACAGAGCAGTTTCTCAGAAAGCTTGTTTCCAGTTTTGAACGGAAGATATTTCCTTTTTCACCATAGCCCTCTATGGGCTTCCAAATATCCCTTTGCCAATTGCCCAAGAACAGCCTTAGCGAAAGGCTTCTTGAAGGGAAAGATGTAACTCTGTGAGAAGAATTAACAGAACACAGAGTAGTTTCTCAGAAAGCTTCTTTCCAGTTTTGAAAGGAAGTTATTTCCTTTTTCACCATAGCCCTCTATGGGCTTCCAAATATCCCTTTGCCAATTCCACAAGAACAGTCTTAGCGAAAGGCTTCTTGAAGGGAAAGATGTAACTCTGTGAGGTGAATTAACAGAACACAGAGCAGTTTCTCAGAAAGCTTCTTTCCAGTTTTGAACGGAAGATATTTCCTTTTTCACCATAGCCCTCTATGGGCTTCCAAATATCCCTTTGCGAATTCCACAAGAACAGCCTTAGCGAAAGGCGTGTTGAAGGGAAAGATGTAACTCTGTGAGATGAATTAACAGAACACAGAGCAGTTTCTCAGAAAGCTTCTTTCCAGTTTCGAACGGAAGATATATCCTTTTTCACCATAGCCCTCTATGGGCTTCCAAATATCCCTTGGCCAGTTCCACAAGAACAACTTTAGCGAAAGGCTTCTTGAAGGGAAAGATGTAACTCTGTGAGATGAATTAACAGAACACAGAGCAGTTTCTCAGAAAGCTTCTTTCCAGTTTTGAACGGAAGATATTTTCTTTTTCACCATAGGCCTCTATGGGCTTCCAAATATCCCTTTGCCAATTCCACAAGAACAGCCTTAGCGAAAGGCTTCTTGAAGGGAAAGATGTAACTCTGTGAGATGAATTAACAGAACACAGAGCAGTTTCTCAGAAAGCTTCTTTCCAGTTTTGAACGGAAGATATTTCCTTTTTCACCATAGCCCTCTATGGGCTTCCAAATATCCCTTTGCCAATTCCACAAGAACAGCCTTAGCGAAAGGCTTCTTGAAGGGAAAGATGTAACTCTGTGAGATGAATTAACAGAACACAGAGCAGTTTCTCAGAATGCTTCTTTCCAGTTTTGAACGGAAGATATTTCCTTTTTCACCATAGCCCTCTATGGGCTTCCAAATATCCCTTTGCCAATTCCACAAGAACAGCCTTAGCGAAAGGCTTCTTGAAGGGAAAGATGTATCTCTGTGAGATGAATTAACAGAACACAGAGCAGTTTCTCAGAAAGCTTCTTTCCAGTTTTGAAAGGAAGATATTTCCTTTTTCACCATAGCCCTCTATGGGCTTCCAAATATCCCTTTGCCAATTCCACAAGAACAGCCTTAGCGAAAGGCTTCTTGAAGGGAAAGATGTAACTCTGTGAGATGAATTAACAGAACACAGAACAGTTTCTCAGAAAGCTTCTTTCCTGTTTTGAACGGAAGATATTTCCTTTTTCACCATAGCAATCTATGGGCTTCCAAATATCCCCTTGCCAATTCCACAAGAACAGCCTTAGCGAAAGGCTTCTTGAAGTGAAAGATGTAACTCTGTGAGATGAACTAACAGAACACAGAGCAGTTTCTCAGAAAGCTTCTTTCCAGTTCTGAACGGAATATATTTCCTTTTTCACCATAGCCCTCTATGGGCTTCCAAATATCCCTTTGTCAATTCCACAAGAACAGCCTTAGCGAAAGGCTTCTTGAAGGGAAAGATGTAACTCAGTGAGATGAATTAACAGAACACAGAGCAGTTTCTCATAAAGCTTCTTTCCAGTTTTGAACGGAAGATATTTCCTTTTTCACCATAGCCCTCTATGGGCTTCCAAATATCCCTTTGCCAATTCCACAAGAACAGCCTTAGCGAAAGGCTTCTTCAAGGGAAAGATGTAACTCTGTGAGATGAATTAACAGAACACAGAGCAGTTTCTCAGAAAGCTTCTTTCCAGTTTTGAACAGAAGATATTTCCTTTTTCACCATAGCCCTCTATGGGCTTCCAAATATCCCTTTGCCAATTCCACAAGAACAGCCTTAGCGAAAGGCTTTTTGAAGGGAAAGATGAAACTCTGTGAGATGAACTAACAGAACACAGAGAAGTTTCTCAGAAAGCTTCTTTCCAGTTTTGAACGGAACATATTTCCTTTTTCACCATAGCCCTCTATGGGCTTCCAAATATCCCTTTGCCAATTCCACAAGAACAGCCTTAGCGAAAGGCTTATTGAAGGGAAAGATGTAACTCTGTGAGATGAATTAACAGAACACAGAGCAGTTTCTCAGAAAGCTTCTTTCCAGTTTTGAACGGAAGATATTTCCTTTTTCACCATAGCCGTCTATGGGGTTCCAAATATCCCTTTGCCAATTCCACAAGAACAGCCTTAGCGAAAGGCTTCTTGAAGGGAAAGATGTAACTCTGTGAGATGAATTAACAGAACACAGAGCAGTTTCTCAGAAAGCTTCTTTCCAGTTTTGAACGGAAGATATTTCCTTTTTCACCATAGCCGTCTATGGGGTTCCAAATATCCCTTTGCCAATTCCACAAGAACAGCCTTAGCGAAAGGCTTCTTGAAGGGAAAGATGTAACTCTGTGAGATAAATTAACAGAAAACAGAGCAGTTGCTTAGAAAGCTTGTTTCCAGTTTTGAACGGAAGATATTTCCTTTTTCACCATAACCCTCTATCGGCTTCCAAATATCCCTTTGCCAATTCCACAAGAACAGCCTTAGCGAAAGGCTTCTTGAAGGGAAAGATGTAACTCTGTGAGATGAATTAACAGAACACAGAGCAGTTTCTCAGAAAGCTTCTTTCCAGTTTTGAACGGAAGAAATTTCCTTTTTCACCTTAGCCCTCCATGGGCTTCCAAATATCCCTTTGCCAATTCCACAAGAACAGCCTTAGCGAAAGGCTTCTTGAAGGGAAGGATGTAACTCTGTGAGATGAATTAAGGGAACACAAAGCAGTTTCTCAGAAAGATTCTTTCCAGCTTTGAACGGAAAATATTTCCTTTTTCACCGTAGCCTTCTATGGGCTTCCAAATATCCCTTTGCCAATTCCCCAAGAACAGCCTTAGCGAAAGGCTTCTTCAAGGGAAAGATGTATCTCTGTGAGATGAATTAACAGAACACAGAGCAGTTGCTCAGAAAGCTTCTTTCCAGTTTTGAACGGAAGATATTTCCTTTTTCACCATAGCCCTCTATGGGCTTCCAAATATCACTTTGCCAATTCCACAAGAACAGCCTTAGCGAAAGGCTTCTTCAAGGGAATGATGTAACTCTGTGAGATGAATTAACAGAACACAGAGCAGTTTCTCAGAAAGCTTCTTTCCAGTTTTGAACGGAAGATATTTCCTTTTTCACCATAGCCCTCAATGGGCTTCCAAATATCCCTTTGCCAATTCCACAAGAACAGCCTTAGCGAAAGGCTTCTTCAAGGGAAAGATGTAACTCTGTGAGATGAATTAACAGAACATAGAACAGTTTCTCGGAAAGCTTCTTTCCAGTTTTGAACGGAAGATATTTCCTTTTTCACCATAGCCCTCTATGGGCTTCCAAATATCTCTTTGCCAATTCCACAAGAACAGCCTTAGCGAAAGGCTTCTTCAAGAGAAAGATGTAACTCTGTGAGATGAATTAACAGAACACAGAGCAGTTTCTCAGAATGCTTCTTTCCAGTTTTGAACGGAAGATATTTCCTTTTTCACCATAGCCCTCTAAGGGGTACCAAATATCCCTTTGCCAATTCCACAAGAACAGCCTTAGCGAAAGGCTTCTTCAAGGGAAAGATGTAACTCTGTGAGATGAATTAACAGAACACAGAGCAGTTTCTCGGAAAGCTTCTTTCCAGTTTTGAACAGAAGATATTTCCTTTTTCACCATAGCCCTCTATGGGCTTCCAAATATCCCCTTGCCAATTCCACAAGAACAGCCTTAGCGAAAGGTTTCTTGAAGGGAAAGATGTAACTCTGTGAGATGAATTAACAGAACACGGAGCAGTTTCTCAGAAAGCTTCTTTCCAGTTTTGAACGGAAGATATTTCCTTTTTCACCATAGCCCTCTATGTGCTTCCAAATATCCCTTTGCCAATTCCACAAGAACAACCTTAGCGAAAGGCTTCTTGAAGTTAAAGATGTAACTCTGTGAGGTGAATTAACAGAACACAGAGCAGTTTCTCAGAAAGCTTCTTTCCAGTTTTGAACGGAAGATATTTCCTTTTTCACCATAGCCCTCTATGGGCTTCCAAATATCCCTTTGCCAATTCCCCAAGAACAGCCTTAGAGAAAGGCTTCTTGAAGGGAAAGATGTAACTCTGTGAGATGAATTAACAGAACACAGAGCAGTTTCTCAGAAAGCTTCTTTCCAGTTTTGAACGGAAGATATTTCCTTTTTCACCATAGCCATCTACGGGCTTCCAAATATCCCTTTGCCAATTCCACAAGAACAGCCTTAGAGAAAGGCTTCTTCAAGGGAATGATGTAACTCTGTGAGATGAATTAACAGAACACAGAGCAGTTTCTCAGAAAGCTTCTTACCAGTTTTGAACAGAAGATATTTCCTTTTTCACCATAGCCCTCTATGGGCTTCCAAATATCCCTTTGCTAATTCCACAAGAACAGCCGTAGCGAAAGGCTTCTTGAAGGGAAAGATGTAACTCTGTGAGATGAATTAACAGAACACAGAGCAGTTTCTCAGAAAGCTTCTTTCCAGTTTTGAACGGAAGATATTTCCTTTTTCACCATAGCCCTCTATGGGCTTCCAAATATTCCTTTTCCAATTCCTCAAGAACAGCCTTAGCGAATGGCTTCTTGAAGGGAAAGATGTAACTCTGTGAGATGAATTAACAGAACACAGAGCAGTTTCTCAGAAAGCTTCTTTCCAGTTTTGAACGGAAGGTATTTCCTTTTTCACCATAGCCCTCTATGGGCTTCCAAATATCCCTTTGCTAATTCCACAAGAACAGCCGTAGCGAAAGGCTTCTTGAAGGGAAAGATGTAACTCTGTGAGATGAATTTACAGAACACAGAGCAGTTTCTCAGAAAGCTTCTTGCCAGTTGTGAACGGAAGATATTTCCTTTTTCACCATAGCCCTCTATGGGCTTCCAAATATCCCTTTGCCAATTCCACAAGAACAGACTTAGCGAAAGGTTTCTTGAAGGGAAAGATGTAACTCTGTGAGATGAATTCACAGAACACGGAGCAGTTTCTCAGAAAGCTTCTTTCCAGTTTTGAACGGAAGATATTTCCTTTCTCACCATAGCCCTCTATGGGCTTCCAAATATCCCTTTGCCAATTCCACAAGAACAGCCTTAGCGAAAGGCTTCTTCAAGGGAAAGATGTAACTCTGTGAGATGAATTAACAGAACACAGAGCAGTTTCTCAGAAAGCTTCTTTCCAGTTTTGAACGGAAGATATTTCCTTTTTCACCATAGCCCTCTATGGGCTTCCGAATATCCCTTTGCCAATTCCACAAGAACAGCCTTAGCGAAAGGCTTCTTGAAGGGAAAGATGTAACTCAGTGAGATGAATTAACAGAACACAGAGCAGTTTCTCAGAAAGCTTCTTTCCAGTTTTGAACGGAAGATATTTCCTTTTTCACCATAGCCATCTATGGGCTTCCAAATATCCCTTTGCCAATTCCACAAGAACAGCCTTAGAGAAAGGCTTCTTCAAGGGAATGATGTAACTCTGCGAGATGAATTAACAGAACACAGAGCAGTTTCTCAGAAAGCTTCTTTCCAGTTTTGAACAGAAGATATTTCCTTTTTCACCATAGCCCTCTATGGGCTTCCAAATATCCCTTTGCTAATTCCACAAGAACACCCGTAGCGAAAGGCTTCTTAAAGGGAAAGATGTAACTCTGTGAGATGAATTAACAGAACACAGAGCAGTTTCTCAGAAAGCTTCTTTCCAGTTTTGAACGGAAGATATTTCCTTTTTTACCATAGCCCTCTAAGGGCTTCCAAATATCCCTTTGCCAATTCCACAAGAACAGCCTTAGCGAAAGGCTTCTTCAAGGGAAAGATGTAACTCTGTGAGATGAATTAACAGAACACAGAGCAGTTTCTCAGAAAGCTTCTTTCCAGTTTTGAACGGAAGATATTTCCTTTTTCACCATAGCCCTCTATGGGCTTCCAAATATCCCTTTGCCAATTCCCCAAGAACAGCCTTAGCGAAAGGCTTCTTCAAGGTAAAGATGTAACTCTGTGAGATGAATTAACAGAACACAGAGCAGTTTCTCAGAAAGCTTCTTTCCAGTTTTGAACGGAAGATATTTCCTTTTTCACCATAGCCCTCTATGGTCTTCCAAATATCCCTTTGCCAATTCCACAAGAACAGCCTTAGCGAAAGGCTTCTTGAAGGGAAAGATGTAACACTGTGAGATGAATTAACAGAACACAGAGCAGTTTCTCAGAAAGCTTCTTTCCAGTTTTGAACGGAAGATATTTCCTTTTTCACCATAGCCCTCTATCGGCTTCCAAATATCTCTTTGCCAATTCCACAAGAACAGGCTTAGCGAAAGGCTTCTTGAAGGGAAAGATGTAACTCTGTGAGATAAATTAACAGAAAACAGAGCAGTTTCTTAGAAAGCTTGTTTCCAGTTTTGAACGGAAGATATTTCCTTTTTCACCATAACCCTCTATGGGCTTCCAAATATCCCTTTGCCAATTCCCCAAGAACAGCCTTAGCGAAAGGCTTCTTGAAGGGAAAGATGTAACTCTGTGAGATGAATTAACAGAACACAGAGCAGTTTCTCAGAAAGCTTCTTTCCAGTTTTGAACGGAAGAAATTTCCTTTTTCACCATAGCCCTCCATGGGCTTCCAAATATCCCTTTGCCAATTCCACAAGAACAGCCTTAGCGAAAGGCTTCTTGAAGGGAAAGATGTAACTCTGTGAGATGAATTAACAGAACACGGAACAGTTTCTCACAAAGCTTGTTTCCAGTTTTAAACGGAAGATATTTCCTTTTTCACCATAGCCCTCTATGGGCTTCCAAATATCCCTTTGCCAATTCCCCAAGAACAGCCTTAGCGAAAGGCTTCTTGAAGGGAAAGATGTAACTCTGTGAGATGAATTAACAGAACACAGAGCAGTTTCTCAGAAAGCTTCTTTCCAGTTTTGAACGGAAGATATTTCCTTTTTCACCATAGCCCTCTATGGGCTTCCAAATATCCCTTTGCCAATTCCACAAGAACAGCCTTAGCGAAAGGTTTCTTCAAGGGAAAGATGTAACTCTGTGAGATGAATTAAAAGAACACAGAGCAGTTTCTCAGAAAGCTTCTTTCCAGTTTTGAACGGAAGATATTTCCTTTTTCACCATAGCCCTCTATGGGCTTCCAAATATCCCTTTGCCAATTCCCCAAGAACAGCCTTAGCGAAAGGCTTCTTGAAGGGAAAGATGTAAATCTGTGAGATGAATTAACAGAACACAGAGCAGTTTCTCAGAAAGCTTCTTTCCAGTTTTGAAAGGAAGTTATTTCCTTTTTCACCATAGCCCTCTATGTGCTTCCAAATATCCCTTTTCCAATTCCACAAGAACAGCCTTAGCGAAAGGCTTCTTGAAGGGAAAGATGAAACTCTGTGAGATGAACTAACAGAACACAGAGCAGTTTCTCAGAAAACTTCTTTCCAGTTTTGAACGGAAGATATTTCCTTTTTCACCATAGCCCTCTATGGGCTTCCAAATATCCCTTTGCCAATTCCACAAGAACAGCCTTAGCGAAAGGCTTCTTGAAGGGAAAGATGTAACTCTGAGAGATGAATTAGCAGAACACAGAGCAGTTTCTCAGAAAGCTTCTTTCCAGTTTTGAACGGAAGAAATTTCCTTTTTCACCTTAGCCCTCCATGGGCTTCCAAATATCCCTTTGCCAATTCCACAAGAACAGCCTTAGCGAAAGGCTTCTTGAAGGGAAAGATGTAACTCTGTGAGATGAATTAACAGAACACGGAACAGTTTCTCACAAAGCTTGTTTCCAGTTTTAAACGGAAGATATTTCCTTTTTCACCATAGCCCTCTATGGGCTTCCAAATATCCCTTTGCCAATTCCCCAAGAACAGCCTTAGCGAAAGGCTTCTTGAAGGGAAAGATGTATCTCTGTGAGATGAATTAACAGAACACAGAGCAGTTTCTCAGAAAGCTTCTTTCCAGTTTTGAACGGAAGATATTTCCTTTTTCACCATAGCCCTCTATGGGCTTCCAAATATCCCTTTGCCAATTCCACAAGAACAGCCTTAGCGAAAGGTTTCTTCAAGGGAAAGATGTAACTCTGTGAGATGAATTAACAGAACACAGAGCAGTTTCTCAGAAAGCTTGTTTCCAGTTTTGAACGGAAGATATTTCCTTTTTCACCATAGCCCTCTATGGGCTTCCAAATATCCCTTTGCCAATTGCCCAAGAACAGCCTTAGCGAAAGGCTTCTTGAAGGGAAAGATGTAACTCTGTGAGAAGAATTAACAGAACACAGAGCAGTTTCTCAGAAAGCTTCTTTCCAGTTTTGAAAGGAAGTTATTTCCTTTTTCACCATAGCCCTCTATGGGCTTCCAAATATCCCTTTTCCAATTCCACAAGAACAGCCTTAGCGAAAGGCTTCTTGAAGGGAAAGATGAAACTCTGTGAGATGCACTAACAGAACACAGAGCAGTTTCTCAGAAAACTTCTTTCCAGTTTTGAACGGAAGATATTTCCTTTTTCACCATAGCCCTCTATGGGCTTCCAAATATCCCTTTGCCAATTCCACAAGAACAGCCTTAGCGAAAGGCTTCTTGAAGGGAAAGATGTAACTCTGTGAGATGAATTAGCAGAACACAGAGCAGTTTCTCAGAAAGCTTCTTTCCAGTTTTGAACGGAAGATATTTCCTTTTTCACCATAGCCCTCTATGGGCTTCCAAATATCCCTTTGCCAATTCCACAAGAACAGTCTTAGCGAAAGGCTTCTTGAAGGGAAAGATGTAACTCTGTGAGGTGAATTAACAGAACACAGAGTAGTTTCTCAGAAAGCTTCTTTCCAGTTTTGAACGGAAGATATTTCCTTTTTCACCATAGCCCTCTATGGGCTTCCAAATATCCCTTTGCGAATTCCACAAGAACAGCCTTAGCGAAAGGCGTGTTGAAGGGAAAGATGTAACTCTGTGAGATGAATTAACAGAACACAGAGCAGTTTCTGATAAAGCTTCTTTCCAGTTTCGAACGGAAGATATATCCTTTTTCACCATAGCCCTCTATGGGCTTCCAAATATCCCTTGGCCAGTTCCACAAGAACAACTTTAGCGAAAGGCTTCTTGAAGGGAAAGATGTAACTCTGTGAGATGAATTAACAGAACACAGAGCAGTTTCTCAGAAAGCTTCTTTCCAGTTTTGAACGGAAGATATTTTCTTTTTCACCATAGCCCTCTATGGGCTTCCAAATATCCCTTTGCCAATTCCACAAGAACAGCCTTAGCGAAAGGATTCTTGAAGGGAAAGATGTAACTCTGTGAGATGAATTAACAGAACACAGAGCAGTTTCTCAGAAAGCTTCTTTCCAGTTTTGAACGGAAGATATTTCCTTTTTCACCATAGCCCTCTATGGGCTTCCAAATATCCCTTTGCCAATTCCACAAGAACAGCCTTAGCGAAAGGCTTCTTGAAGGGAAAGATGTAACTCTGTGAGATGAATTAACAGAACACAGAGCAGTTTCTCAGAATGCTTCTTTCCAGTTTTGAACGGAAGATATTTCCTTTTTCACCATAGCCCTCTATGGGCTTCCAAATATCCCTTTGCCAATTCCACAAGAACAGCCTTAGCGAAAGGCTTCTTGAAGGGAAAGATGTAACTCAGTGAGATGAATTAACAGAACACAGAGCAGTTTCTCATAAAGCTTCTTTCCAGTTTTGAACGGAAGATATTTCCTTTTTCACCATAGCCCTCTATGGGCTTCCAAATATCCCTTTGCCAATTCCACAAGAACAGCCTTAGCGAAAGGCTTCTTGAAGGGAAAGATGTAACTCTGAGAGATGAATTAGCAGAACACAGAGCAGTTTCTCAGAAAGCTTCTTTCCAGTTTTGAACGGAAGAAATTTCCTTTTTCACCTTAGCCCTCTATGGGCTTCCAAATATCCCTTTGCCAATTCCACAAGAACAGCCTTAGCGAAAGGCTTCTTGAAGGGAAAGATGTAACTCTGTGAGATGAATTAACAGAACACGGAACAGTTTCTAACAAAGCTTGTTTCCAGTTTTAAACGGAAGATATTTCCTTTTTCACCATAGCCCTCTATGGGCTTCCAAATATCCCTTTGCCAATTCCCCAAGAACAGCCTTAGCGAAAGGCTTCTTGAAGGGAAAGATGTATCTCTGTGAGATGAATTAACAGAACACAGAGCAGTTTCTCAGAAAGCTTCTTTCCAGTTTTGAACGGAAGATATTTCCTTTTTCACCATAGCCCTCTATGGGCTTCCAAATATCCCTTTGCCAATTCCACAAGAACAGCCTTAGCGAAAGGTTTCTTCAAGGGAAAGATGTAACTCTGTGAGATGAATTAACAGAACACAGAGCAGTTTCTCAGAAAGCTTGTTTCCAGTTTTGAACGGAAGATATTTCCTTTTTCACCATAGCCCTCTATGGGCTTCCAAATATCCCTTTGCCAATTGCCCAAGAACAGCCTTAGCGAAAGGCTTCTTGAAGGGAAAGATGTAACTCTGTGAGAAGAATTAACAGAACACAGAGCAGTTTCTCAGAAAGCTTCTTTCCAGTTTTGAAAGGAAGTTATTTCCTTTTTCACCATAGCCCTCTATGGGCTTCCAAATATCCCTTTTCCAATTCCACAAGAACAGCCTTAGCGAAAGGCTTCTTGAAGGGAAAGATGAAACTCTGTGAGATGCACTAACAGAACACAGAGCAGTTTCTCAGAAAACTTCTTTCCAGTTTTGAACGGAAGATATTTCCTTTTTCACCATAGCCCTCTATGGGCTTCCAAATATCCCTTTGCCAATTCCACAAGAACAGCCTTAGCGAAAGGCTTCTTGAAGGGAAAGATGTAACTCTGTGAGATGAATTAGCAGAACACAGAGCAGTTTCTCAGAAAGCTTCTTTCCAGTTTTGAACGGAAGATATTTCCTTTTTCACCATAGCCCTCTATGGGCTTCCAAATATCCCTTTGCCAATTCCACAAGAACAGTCTTAGCGAAAGGCTTCTTGAAGGGAAAGATGTAACTCTGTGAGGTGAATTAACAGAACACAGAGTAGTTTCTCAGAAAGCTTCTTTCCAGTTTTGAACGGAAGATATTTCCTTTTTCACCATAGCCCTCTATGGGCTTCCAAATATCCCTTTGCGAATTCCACAAGAACAGCCTTAGCGAAAGGCGTGTTGAAGGGAAAGATGTAACTCTGTGAGATGAATTAACAGAACACAGAGCAGTTTCTGATAAAGCTTCTTTCCAGTTTCGAACGGAAGATATATCCTTTTTCACCATAGCCCTCTATGGGCTTCCAAATATCCCTTGGCCAGTTCCACAAGAACAACTTTAGCGAAAGGCTTCTTGAAGGGAAAGATGTAACTCTGTGAGATGAATTAACAGAACACAGAGCAGTTTCTCAGAAAGCTTCTTTCCAGTTTTGAACGGAAGATATTTTCTTTTTCACCATAGCCCTCTATGGGCTTCCAAATATCCCTTTGCCAATTCCACAAGAACAGCCTTAGCGAAAGGATTCTTGAAGGGAAAGATGTAACTCTGTGAGATGAATTAACAGAACACAGAGCAGTTTCTCAGAAAGCTTCTTTCCAGTTTTGAACGGAAGATATTTCCTTTTTCAACATAGCCCTCTATGGGCTTCCAAATATCCCTTTGCCAATTCCACAAGAACAGCCTTAGCGAAAGGCTTCTTGAAGGGAAAGATGTAACTCTGTGAGATGAATTAACAGAACACAGAGCAGTTTCTCAGAATGCTTCTTTCCAGTTTTGAACGGAAGATATTTCCTTTTTCACCATAGCCCTCTATGGGCTTCCAAATATCCCTTTGCCAATTCCACAAGAACAGCCTTAGCGAAAGGCTTCTTGAAGGGAAAGATGTAACTCAGTGAGATGAATTAACAGAACACAGAGCAGTTTCTCATAAAGCTTCTTTCCAGTTTTGAACGGAAGATATTTCCTTTTTCACCATAGCCCTCTATGGGCTTCCAAATATCCCTTTGCCAATTCCACAAGAACAGCCTTAGCGAAAGGCTTCTTCAAGGGAAAGATGTAACTCTGTGAGATGAATTAACAGAACACAGAGCAGTTTCTCAGAAAGCTTCTTTCCAGTTTTGAACAGAAGATATTTCCTTTTTCACCATAGCCCTCTATGGGCTTCCAAATATCCCTTTGCCAATTCCACAAGAACAGCCTTAGCGAAAGGCTTTTTGAAGGGAAAGATGAAACTCTGTGAGATGAACTAACAGAACACAGAGAAGTTTCTCAGAAAGCTTCTTTCCAGTTTTGAACGGAACATATTTCCTTTTTCACCATAGCCCTCTATGGGCTTCCAAATATCCCTTTGCCAATTCCACAAGAACAGCCTTAGCGAAAGGCTTCTTGAAGGGAAAGATGTAACTCTGTGAGATGAATTAACAGAACACAGAGCAGTTTCTCAGAAAGCTTCTTTCCAGTTTTGAACGGAAGATATTTCCTTTTTCACCATAGCCCTCTATGGGGTTCCAAATATTCCTTTGTCAATTCCACAAGAACTGCCTTAGCGAAAGGGTTCTTGAAGGGAAAGATGTAACTCTGTGAGATGAATTAACAGAACACAGAGCAGTTTCTCAGAAAGCTTGTTTCCAGTTTTGAACGGAAGATATTTCCTTTTTCACCATAGCCCTCTATGGGCTTCCAAATATCCCTTTGCCAATTGCCCAAGAACAGCCTTAGCGAAAGGCTTCTTGAAGGGAAAGATGTAACTCTGTGAGAAGAATTAACAGAACACAGAGCAGTTTCTCAGAAAGCTTCTTTCCAGTTTTGAAAGGAAGTTATTTCCTTTTTCACCATAGCCCTCTATGGGCTTCCAAATATCCCTTTTCCAATTCCACAAGAACAGCCTTAGCGAAAGGCTTCTTGAAGGGAAAGATGAAACTCTGTGAGATGCACTAACAGAACACAGAGCAGTTTCTCAGAAAACTTCTTTCCAGTTTTGAACGGAAGATATTTCCTTTTTCACCATAGCCCTCTATGGGCTTCCAAATATCCCTTTGCCAATTCCACAAGAACAGCCTTAGCGAAAGGCTTCTTGAAGGGAAAGATGTAACTCTGTGAGATGAATTAGCAGAACACAGAGCAGTTTCTCAGAAAGCTTCTTTCCAGTTTTGAACGGAAGATATTTCCTTTTTCACCATAGCCCTCTATGGGCTTCCAAATATCCCTTTGCCAATTCCACAAGAACAGTCTTAGCGAAAGGCTTCTTGAAGGGAAAGATGTAACTCTGTGAGGTGAATTAACAGAACACAGAGTAGTTTCTCAGAAAGCTTCTTTCCAGTTTTGAACGGAAGATATTTCCTTTTTCACCATAGCCCTCTATGGGCTTCCAAATATCCCTTTGCGAATTCCACAAGAACAGCCTTAGCGAAAGGCGTGTTGAAGGGAAAGATGTAACTCTGTGAGATGAATTAACAGAACACAGAGCAGTTTCTGATAAAGCTTCTTTCCAGTTTCGAACGGAAGATATATCCTTTTTCACCATAGCCCTCTATGGGCTTCCAAATATCCCTTGGCCAGTTCCACAAGAACAACTTTAGCGAAAGGCTTCTTGAAGGGAAAGATGTAACTCTGTGAGATGAATTAACAGAACACAGAGCAGTTTCTCAGAAAGCTTCTTTCCAGTTTTGAACGGAAGATATTTTCTTTTTCACCATAGCCCTCTATGGGCTTCCAAATATCCCTTTGCCAATTCCACAAGAACAGCCTTAGCGAAAGGATTCTTGAAGGGAAAGATGTAACTCTGTGAGATGAATTAACAGAACACAGAGCAGTTTCTCAGAAAGCTTCTTTCCAGTTTTGAACGGAAGATATTTCCTTTTTCACCATAGCCCTCTATGGGCTTCCAAATATCCCTTTGCCAATTCCACAAGAACAGCCTTAGCGAAAGGCTTCTTGAAGGGAAAGATGTAACTCTGTGAGATGAATTAACAGAACACAGAGCAGTTTCTCAGAATGCTTCTTTCCAGTTTTGAACGGAAGATATTTCCTTTTTCACCATAGCCCTCTATGGGCTTCCAAATATCCCTTTGCCAATTCCACAAGAACAGCCTTAGCGAAAGGCTTCTTGAAGGGAAAGATGTAACTCAGTGAGATGAATTAACAGAACACAGAGCAGTTTCTCATAAAGCTTCTTTCCAGTTTTGAACGGAAGATATTTCCTTTTTCACCATAGCCCTCTATGGGCTTCCAAATATCCCTTTGCCAATTCCACAAGAACAGCCTTAGCGAAAGGCTTCTTCAAGGGAAAGATGTAACTCTGTGAGATGAATTAACAGAACACAGAGCAGTTTCTCAGAAAGCTTCTTTCCAGTTTTGAACAGAAGATATTTCCTTTTTCACCATAGCCCTCTATGGGCTTCCAAATATCCCTTTGCCAATTCCACAAGAACAGCCTTAGCGAAAGGCTTTTTGAAGGGAAAGATGAAACTCTGTGAGATGAACTAACAGAACACAGAGAAGTTTCTCAGAAAGCTTCTTTCCAGTTTTGAACGGAACATATTTCCTTTTTCACCATAGCCCTCTATGGGCTTCCAAATATCCCTTTGCCAATTCCACAAGAACAGCCTTAGCGAAAGGCTTCTTGAAGGGAAAGATGTAACTCTGTGAGATGAATTAACAGAACACAGAGCAGTTTCTCAGAAAGCTTCTTTCCAGTTTTGAACGGAAGATATTTCCTTTTTCACCATAGCCCTCTATGGGGTTCCAAATATTCCTTTGTCAATTCCACAAGAACTGCCTTAGCGAAAGGGTTCTTGAAGGGAAAGATGTAACTCTGTGAGATGAATTAACAGAACACAGAGCAGTTTCTCAGAAAGCTTCTTTCCAGTTTTGAACGGAAGATATTTCCTTTTTCACCATAGCCCTCTATCGGCTTCCAAATATCTCTTTGCCAATTCCACAAGAACAGGCTTAGCGAAAGGCTTCTTGAAGGGAAAGATGTAACTCTGTGAGATAAATTAACAGAAAACAGAGCAGTTTCTTAGAAAGCTTGTTTCCAGTTTTGAACGGAAGATATTTCCTTTTTCACCATAACCCTCTATGGGCTTCCAAATATCCCTTTGCCAATTCCACAATAACAGCCTTAGCGAAAGGCTTCTTGAAGGGAAAGATGTAACTCTGTGAGATGAATTAACAGAACACAGAGCAGTTTCTCAGAAAGCTTCTTTCCAGTTTTGAATGGAAGAAATTTCCTTTTTCACCTTAGCCCTCCATGGGCTTCCAAATATCCCTTTGCCAATTACACAAGAACAGCCTTAGCGAAAGGCTTCTTGAAGGGAAAGATGTAACTCTGTGAGATGAATTAACAGAACACAGAACAGTTTCTCAGAAAGCTTCTTTCCAGTTTTGAACGGAAGATATTTCCTTTTTCACCATAACCCTCTATGGGCTTCCAAATATCCCTTTGCCAATTCCACAATAACAGCCTTAGCGAAAGGCTTCTTGAAGGGAAAGATGTAACTCTGTGAGATGAATTAACAGAACACAGAGCAGTTTCTCAGAAAGCTTCTTTCCAGTTTTGAACGGAAGAAATTTCCTTTTTCACCTTAGCCCTCCATGGGCTTCCAAATATCCCTTTGCCAATTACACAAGAACAGCCTTAGCGAAAGGCTTCTTGAAGGGAAAGATGTAACTCTGTGAGATGAATTAACAGAACACGGAACAGTTTCTCACAAAGCTTGTTTCCAGTTTTGAACGGAAGATATTTCCTTTTTCACCATAGCCTTCTATGGGCTTCCAAATATCCCTTTGCCAATTCCACAAGAACAGCCTTAGCGAAAGGCGTGTTGAAGGGAAAGATGTAACTCTGTGAGATGAATTAACAGAACACAGAGCAGTTTCTCAGAAAGCTTCTTTCCAGTTTTGAACGGAAGATATTTCCTTTTTCACCATAGCCCTCTATGGGCTTCCAAATATCCCTTTGCCAATTCCACAAGAACAGCCTTAGCGAAAGGCTTCTTTAAGGGAAAGATGTAACTCTGTGAGATGAATTAACAGAACACAGAGCAGTTTCTCAGAATGCTTCTTTCCAGTTTTGAACGGAAGATATTTCCTTTTTCACCATAGCCCTCTATGGGCTTCCAAATATCCCTTTGCCAATTCCACAAGAACAGCCTTAGCGAAAGGCTTCCTGAAGGGAAAGATGTAACTCTGTGAGATGAATTAACAGAACACAGAGCCGTTTCTCAGAAAGCTTCTTTCCAGTTTTGAACGGAAGATATTTCCTTTTTCACCATAGCCCTCTATGGGCTTCCAAATATCCCTTTGCCAATTCCACAAGAACAGCCTTAGCGAAAGGCTTCTTGAAGGGAAAGATGTAACTCCGTGAGATGAATTAACAGAACACAGAACAGTTTCTCAGAAAGCTTCTTTCCAGTTTTGAACGGAAGATATTTCCTTTTTCACCATAGCAATCTATGGGCTTCCAAATATCCCTTTGCCAATTCCACAAGAACAGCCTTAGCGAAAGGCTTCTTGAAGGGAAAGATGTAACTCTGTGAGATGAACTAACAGAACACAGAGCAGTTTCTCAGAAAGCTTCTTTCCAGTTCTGAACGGAAGATATTTCCTTTTTCACCATAGCCCTCTATGGGCTTCCAAATATCCCTTTGCCAATTCCACAAGAACAGCCTTAGCGAAAGGCTTCTTGAAGGGAAAGATGTAACTCAGTGATATGAATTAACAGAACACAGAGCAGTTTCTCAGAAAGCTTCTTTCCAATTTTGAACGGAAGATATTTCCTTTTTCACCATAGCATTCTATGGGCTTCCAAATATCCCTTTGCCAATTCCACAAGAACAGCCTTAGTGAAAGGCTTCTTGAAGGGAAAGATGTAACTCTGTGAGATGAATTAACAGAACACAGAGCAGTTTCTCAGAATGCTTCTTTCCAGTTTTGAACGGAAGATATTTCCTTTTTCACCATAGCCCTCTATGGGCTTCCAAATATCCCTTTGCCAATTCCACAAGAACAGCCTTAGCGAAAGGCTTCTTCAAGGGAAAGATGTAACTCTGTGAGATGAATTATCAGAACACAGAGCAGTTTCTCAGAAAGCTTCTTTCCAGTTTTGAACAGAAGATATTTCCTTTTTCACCATAGCCCTCTACGGGCTTCCAAATATCCCTTTGCCAATTCCACAAGAACAGCCTTAGCGAAAGGCTTCTTGAAGGGAAAGATGTAACTCTGTGAGATGAATTAACAGAACACAGAACAGTTTCTCAGAAAGCTTCTTTCCAGTTTTGAACGGAAGATATTTCCTTTTTCACCATAGCCCTCTATGGGGTTCCAAATATCCCTTTGCCAATTCCACAAGAACAGCCTTAGCGAAAGGCTTCTTGAAGGGAAAGATGTAACTCTGTGAGATGAATTAACAGAACACAGAACAGTTTCTCAGAAAGCTTCTTTCCAGTTTTGAACGGAAGATATTTCCTTTTTCACCATAGCCCTCATCGGCTTCCAAATATCTCTTTGCCAATTCCACAAGAACAGCCTTAGCGAAAGGCTTCTTGAAGGGAAAGATGAAACTCTGTGAGAGGAACTAACAGAACACAGAGCAGTTTCTCAGAAAACTTCTTTCCAGTTTTGAACGGAAGATATTTCCTTTTTCACCATAGCCCTCTATGGGCTTCCAAATATCCCTTTGCCAATTCCACAAGACCAGCCTTAGCGAAAGGCTTCTTCAAGGGAAAGATATAACTCTGTGAGATGAATTTACAGAACACAGAGCAGTTTCTCAGAAAGCTTCTTTCCAGTTTTGAACGGAAGATATTTCCTTTTTCACAATAGCCCTCTAAGGGCTTCCAAATATCCCTTTGCCAATTCCACAAGAACAGCCTTAGCGAAAGGCTTCTTGAAGGGAAAGATGTAACTCTGTGAGATGAATTAACAGAACACAGAGCAGTTTCTCAGAAAGCTTCTTTCCAGTTTTGAACGGAAGATATTTCCTTTTTCACCATAGCCCTCTATGGGCTTCCAAATATCCCTTTGCCAATTCCACAAGAACCGCCTTAGCGAAAGGCTTTTTCAAGTGAAAGATGTAACTCTGTGAGATGCATTAACAGAACACAGAGCAGTTTCTCAGAAAGCTTCTTTCCAGTTTTGAACGGAAGATATTTCCTTTTTCACCATAGCCCTCTATGGGCTTCCAAATATCCCTTTGCCAATTCCCCAAGAACAGCCTTAGCGAAAGGCTTCTTGAAGGGAAAGATGTAACTCTGTGAGATGAATTAACAGAACACAGAGCAGTTTCTCAGAAAGCTTCTTTCCAGTTTTGAACGGAAGATATTTCCTTTTTCACCATAGCCCTCTATGGGCTTCCAAATATCCCTGTGCCAATTCCACAAGAACAGCCTTAGCGATAGGCTTCTTGAAGGGAAAGATGTAACTCTGTGAGATGAATTAACAGAACACAGAGCAGTTTCTCAGAAAGCTTCTTTCCAGTTTTGAACGGAAGATATTTCCTTTTTCACCATAGCCCTCTATGGGCTTCCAAATATCCCTTTTCCAATTCCACAAGAACAGCCTTAGCGAAAGGCTTCTTCAAGGGAAAGATGTAACTCTGTGAGATGAATTAACAGAACACAGAGCAGTTTCTCAGAAAGCTTCTTTCCAGTTTTGAACGGAAGATATTTCCTTTTTCACTATAGCCCTCTATGGGCTTCCAAATATCCCTTTGCCAATTCCCCAAGAACAGCCTTAGCGAAAGGCTTCTTGAAGGGAAAGATGTAACTCTGTGAGATGAATTAACAGAACACAGAGCAGTTTCTCAGAAAGCTTCTTTCCAGTTTTGAACGGAAGTTATTTCCTTTTTCACCATAGCCCTCTATGGGCTTCCAAATATCCCTTTGCCAATTCCACAAGAACAGCCTAAGCGAAAGGCTTCTTGAAGGGAAAGAGGAAACCCTGTGAGATGAACTAACAGAACACAGAGCAGTTTCTCAGAAAACTTCTTTCCAGTTTTGAACGGAAGATATTTCCTTTTTCACCATAGCCCTCTATGGGCTTCCAAATATCCCTTTGCCAATTCCACAAGAACAGCCTTAGCGAAAGGCTTCTTGAAGGGAAAGATGTAACTCTGTGAGATGAATTTACAGAACACAGAGCAGTTTCTCAGAAAGCTTCTTTCCAGTTTTGAACGGTAGATATTTCCTTTTTCACCATAGCCCTCTATGGGCTTCCAAATATCCCTTTGCCAATTCCACAAGAACAGCCTTAGCGAAAGGCTTCTTGAAGGGAAAGATGTAACTCTGTGAGATGAATTAACAGAACACAGAGCAGTTTCTCAGAAAGCTTCTTTCCAGTTTTGAACGGAAGATATTTCCTTTTTCACCATAGCCCTCTATGGGCTTCCAAATATCCCTTTCCCAGTTCCACAAGAACAACTTTAGCGAAAGGCTCCTTGAAGGGAAAGATGTAACTCTGTGAGATGAATTAACAGAACACAGAGCAGTTTCTCAGAAAGCTTCTTTCCAGTTTTGAACGGAAGATATTTCCTTTTTCACCATAGCAATCTATGGGCTTCCAAATATCCCTTTGCCAATTCCACAAGAACAGCCTTAGCGAAAGGCTTCTTGAAGGGAAAGATGTAACTCTGTGAGATGAACTAACAGAACACAGAGCAGTTTCTCAGAAAGCTTCTTTCCAGTTTTGAACGGAAGATATTTCCTTTTTCACCATAGCCCTCTATGGGCTTCCAAATATCCCTTTGCCAATTCCACAAGAACAGCCTTAGCGAAAGGCTTCTTCAAGGGAAAGATGTAACTCTGTGAGATGAATTACCAGAACACAGAGCAGTTTCTCAGAAAGCTTCTTTCCACTTTTGAACGGAAGATATTTCCTTTTTCACCATAGCCCTCTATGGGCTTCCCAATATCCCTTTGCCAATTCCACAAGAACAGCCTTAGCGAAAGGCTTCTTGAAGGGAAAGATGTAACTCTGTGAGATGAATTAACAGAACACAGAGCAGTTTCTCAGAAAGCTTCTTTCCAGTTTTGAACGGAAGATATTTCCTTTTCCACCATAGCCCTCTATGGGCTTCCAAATATCCCTTTGCCAATTCCACAAGAACAGCCTTAGCGAAAGGCTTCTTCAAGGGAAAGATGTAACTCTGTGAGATGAATTAACAGAACACAGAGCAGTTTCTCAGAAAGCTTCTTTCCAGTTTTGAACAGAAGATATTTCCTTTTTCACCATAGCCCTCTATGGACTTCCAAATATCCCTATGCCAATTCCACAAGAACAGCCTTAGCGAAAGGCTTCTTGAAGGGAAAGATGAAACTCTGTGAGATGAACTAACAGAACACAGAGCAGTTTCTCAGAAAGCTTCTTTCCAGTTTTGAACGGAAGATATTTCCTTTTTCACCATAGCCCTATATGGGCTTCCAAATATCCCTTTTGCAATTCCACAAGAACAGCCTTAGCGAAAGGCTTCTTGAAGGGAAAGATGTAACTCTGTGAGATGAATTAACAGAACACAGAGCAGTTTCTCAGAAAGCTTCTTTCCAGTTTTGAACGGAAGATATTTCCTTTTTCACCATAGCCCTCTATGGGCTTCCAAATATCCCTTTTCAATTCCACTAGAACAGCCTTAGCGAAAGGCTTCTTGAAGGGAAAGATGTAACTCAGTGATATGAATTAACAGAACACAGAGCAGTTTCTCAGAAAGCTTCTTTCCAGTTTTGAACGGAAGATATTTCCTTTTTCACCATAGCCCTCTATGGGCTTCCAAATATCCCTTTGCCAATTCTACAAGAACAGCCTTAGTGAAAGGCTTCTTGAAGGGAAAGATGTAACTCTGTGAGATGAATTAACAGAACACAGAGCAGTTTCTCAGAAAGCTTCTTTCCAGTTTTGAACGGAAGATATTTCCTTTTTCACCATAGCCCTCTATGGGCTTCCAAATATCCCTTTGCCAATTCCACAAGAACAGCCTTAGCGAAAGGCTTCTTGAAGGGAAAGATGTAACTCTGTGAGATGAATTAACAGAACACAGAGCAGTTTCTCAGAAAGCTTTTTTCCAGTTTTGAACGGAAGATATTTCCTTTTTCACCATAGCCCTCTATGGGGTTCCAAATATCCCTTTGCCAATTCCACAAGAACAGCCTTAGCGAAAGGCTTCTTGAAGGGAAAGATGTAACTCTGTTAGATGAATTAACAGAACACAGAGCAGTTTCTCAGAAAGCTTCTTTCCAGTTTTGAACGGAAGATATTTCCTTTTTCACCATAGCCCTCTATCGGCTTCCAAATATCTCTTTGCCAATTCCACAAGAACAGGCTTAGCGAAAGGCTTCTTGAAGGGAAAGATGTAACTCTGTGAGATAAATTAACAGAAAACAGAGCAGTTTCTTAGAAAGCTTGTTTCCAGTTTTGAACAGAAGATATTTCCTTTTTCACCATAACCCTCTATGGGCTTCCAAATATCCCTTTGCCAATTCCACAAGAACAGCCTTAGCGAAAGGCTTCTTGAAGGGAAAGATGTAACTCTGTGAGATGAATTAACAGAACACAGAGCAGTTTCTCAGAAAGCTTCTTTCCAGTTTTGAACGGAAGAAATTTCCTTTTTCACCTTAGCCCTCCATGGGCTTCCAAATATCCCTTTGCCAATTACACAAGAACAGCCTTAGCGAAAGGCTTCTTGAAGGGAATGATGTAACTCTGTGAGATGAATTAACAGAACACGGAACAGTTTCTCACAAAGCTTGTTTCCAGTTTTGAACGGAAGATATTTCCTTTTTCACCATAGCCCTCTATGGGCTTCCAAATATCCCTTTGCCAATTCCACAAGAACAGCCTTAGCGAAAGGCGTGTTGAAGGGAAAGATGTAACTCTGTGAGATGAATTAACAGAACACAGAGCAGTTTCTCAGAAAGCTTCTTTCCATTTTTGAACGGAAGATATTTCCTTTTTCACCATAGCCCTCTATGGGCTTCCAAATATCCCTTTGCCAATTCCACAAGAACAGCCTTAGCGAAAGGCTTCTTGAAGGGAAAGATGTAACTCTGTGAGATGAATTAACAGAACACAGAACAGTTTCTCAGAAAGCTTCTTTCCAGTTTTGAACGGAAGATATTTCCTTTTTCACCATAGCCCTCTATGGGCTTCCAAATATCCCTTTGCCAATTCCACAAGAACAGCCTTAGCGAAAGGCTTCTTGAAGGGAAAGATGTAACTCTGTGAGATGAACTAACAGAACACAGAGCAGTTTCTCAGAAAGCTTCTTTCCAGTTCTGAACGGAAGATATTTCCTTTTTCACCATAGCCCTCTATGGGCTTCCAAATATCCCTTTGCCAATTCCACAAGAACAGCCTTAGCGAAAGGCTTCTTGAAGGGAAAGATGTAACTCAGTGATATGAATTAATAGAACACAGAGCAGTTTCTCAGAAAGCTTCTTTCCAGTTTTGAACGGAAGATATTTCCTTTTTCACCATAGCCCTCTATGGGCTTCCAAATATCCCTTTGCCAATTCCACAAGAACAGTCTTAGTGAAAGGCTTCTTGAAGGGGAAGATGTAACTCTGTGAGATGAATTAACAGAACACAGAGCAGTTTCTCAGAAAGCTTCTTTCCAGTTTTGAACGGAAGATATTTCCTTTTTCACCATAGCCCTCTATGGGCTTCCAAATATCCCTTTGCCAATTCCACAAGAACAGCCTTAGCGAAAGGCTTCTTGAAGGGAAAGATGTAACTCTGTGAGATGAATTAACAGAACACAGAACAGTTTCTCAAAAGCTTCTTTCCAGTTTTGAACGGAAGATATTTCCTTTTTCACCATAGCCCTCTATCGGCTTCCAAATATCTCTTTGCCAATTCCACAAGAACAGCCTTAGCGAAAGGCTTCTTGAAGGGAAAGATGAAACTCTGTGAGAGGAACTAACAGAACACAGAGCAGTTTCTCAGAAAACTTCTTTCCAGTTTTGAACGGAAGATATTTCCTTTTTCACCATAGCCCTCTATGGGCTTCCAAATATCCCTTTGCCAATTCCACAAGAACAGCCTTAGCGAAAGGCTTCTTGAAGGGAAAGATGTAACTCTGTGAGATGAATTTACAGAACACAGAGCAGTTTCTCAGAAAGCTTCTTTCCAGTTTTGAACGGAAGATATTTCCTTTTTCACCATAGCCCTCTATGGGCTTCCAAATATCCCTTTTCCAATTCCACAAGAACAGCCTTAGCGAAAGGCTTCTTCAAGGGAAAGATGTAACTCTGTAAGATGAATTAACAGAACACAGAGCAATTTCTCAGAAAGCTTCTTTCCAGTTTTGAACGGAAGTTATTTCCTTTTTCACCATAGCCCTCTATGGGCTTCCAAATATCCCTTTGGCAACTCCACAAGAACAGCCTTAGCGAAAGGCTTCTTGAAGGGAAAGATGAAACTCTGTGAGATGAACTAACAGAACACAGAGCAGTTTCTCAGAAAACTTCTTTCCAGTTTTGAACGGAAAATATTTCCTTTTTCACCATAGCCCTCTATGGGCTTCCAAATATCCCTTTGCCAATTCCACAAGAACAGCCTTAGCGAAAGGTTTCTTGAAGGGAAAGATGTAACTCTGTGAGATGAATTAACAGAACACAGAGCAGTTTCTCAGAAAGCTTCTTTCCAGTTTTGAACGGAAGATATTTCCTTTTTCACCATAGCCCTCTATGGGCTTCCAAATATCCCTTTGCCAATTCCCCAAGAACAGCCTTAGCGAAAGGCTTCTTGAAGGGAAAGATGTAACTCTGTGAGATGAATTAACAGAACACAGAGCAGTTTCTCAGAAAGCTTCTTTCCAGTTTTGAACGGAAGTTATTCCCTTTTTCACCATAGCCCTCTATGGGCTTCCAAATATCCCTTTGCCAATTCCACAAGAACAGCCTAAGCGAAAGGCTTCTTGAAGGGAAAGATGAAACTCTGTGAGATGAACTAACAGAACACAGAGCAGTTTCTCAGAAAACTTCTTTCCAGTTTTGAACGGAAGATATTTCCTTTTTCACCATAGCCCTCTATTGGCTTCCAAATATCCCTTTGCCAATTCCACAAGAACAGCCTTAGCGATAGGCTTCTTGAAGGGAAAGATGTAACTCTGTGAGATGAATTAACAGAACACAGAGCAGTTTCTCAGAAAGCTTCTTTCCAGTTTTGAACGGAAGATATTTCCTTTTTCACCATAGCCCTCTATGGGCTTCCAAATATCCCTTTTCCAATTCCACAAGAACAGCCTTAGCGAAAGGCTTCTTCAAGGGAAAGATGTAACTCTGTAAGATGAATTAACAGAACACAGAGCAATTTCTCAGAAAGCTTCTTTCCAGTTTTGAACGGAAGTTATTTCCTTTTTCACCATAGCCCTCTATGGGCTTCCAAATATCCCTTTGGCAACTCCACAAGAACAGCCTTAGCGAAAGGCTTCTTGAAGGGAAAGATGAAACTCTGTGAGATGAACTAACAGAACACAGAGCAGTTTCTCAGAAAACTTCTTTCCAGTTTTGAACGGAAAATATTTCCTTTTTCACCATAGCCCTCTATGGGCTTCCAAATATCCCTTTGCCAATTCCACAAGAACAGCCTTAGCGAAAGGTTTCTTCAAGGGAAAGATGTAACTCTGTGAGATGAATTAACAGAACACAGAGCAGTTTCTCAGAAAGCTTCTTTCCAGTTTTGAACGGAAGATATTTCCTTTTTCACCATAGCCCTCTATGGGCTTCCAAATATCCCTTTGCCAATTCCCCAAGAACAGCCTTAGCGAAAGGCTTCTTGAAGGGAAAGATGTAACTCTGTGAGATGAATTAACAGAACACAGAGCAGTTTCTCAGAAAGCTTCTTTCCAGTTTTGAACGGAAGTTATTCCCTTTTTCACCATAGCCCTCTATGGGCTTCCAAATATCCCTTTGCCAATTCCACAAGAACAGCCTAAGCGAAAGGCTTCTTGAAGGGAAAGATGAAACTCTGTGAGATGAACTAACAGAACACAGAGCAGTTTCTCAGAAAACTTCTTTCCAGTTTTGAACGGAAGATATTTCCTTTTTCACCATAGCCCTCTATGGGCTTCCAAATATCCCTTTGCCAATTCCACAAGAACAGCCTTAGCGAAAGGCTTCTTGAAGGGAAAGATGTATCTCTGTGAGATGAATTAACAGAACACAGAGCAGTTTCTCAGAAAGCTTCTTTCCAGTTTCGAACGGAAGATATTTCCTTTTTCACCATAGCCCTCTATGGGCTTCCAAATATCCCTTTGCCAGTTCCACAAGAACAACTTTAGCGAAAGGCTTCTTGAAGGGAAAGATGTAACTCTGTGAGATGAATTAACAGAACACAGAGCAGTTTCTCAGAAAGCTTCTTTCCAGTTTTGAACGGAAGATATTTCCTTTTTCACCATAGCCCTCTATGGGCTTCCAAATATCCCTTTGCCAATTCCACAAGAACAGCCTTAGCGAAAGGCTTCTTGAAGGGAAAGATGTATCTCTGTGAGATGAATTAAAAGAACACAGAGCAGTTTCTCAGAAAGCTTCTTTCCAGTTTCGAACGGAAGATATTTCCTTTTTCACCATAGCCCTCTATGGGCTTCCAAATATCCCTTTGCCAGTTCCACAAGAACAACTTTAGCGAAAGGCTTCTTGAAGGGAAAGATGTAACTCTGTGAGATGAATTAACAGAACACAGAGCAGTTTCTCAGAAAGCTTCTTTCCAGTTTTGAACGGAAGATATTTCCTTTTTCACCATAGCAATCTATGGGCTTCCAAATATCCCTTTGCCAATTCCACAAGAACAGCCTTAGCGAAAGGCTTCTTGAAGGGAAAGATGTAACTCTGTGAGATGAACTAACAGAACACAGAGCAGTTTCTCAGAAAGCTTCTTTCCAGTTTTGAACGGAAGATATTTCCTTTTTCACCATAGCCCTCTATGGGCTTCCAAATATCCCTTTGCCAATTCCACAAGAACAGCCTTAGCGAAAGGCTTCTTCAAGGGAAAGATGTAACTCTGTGAGATGAATTACCAGAACACAGAGCAGTTTCTCAGAAAGCTTCTTTCCAGTTTTGAACGGAAGATACTTCCTTTTTCACCATAGCCCTCTATGGGCTTCCAAATATCCCTTTGCCAATTCCACAAGAACAGCCTTAGCGAAAGGCTCCTTGAAGGGAAAGATGTAACTCTGTGAGATGAATTAACAGAACACAGAGCAGTTTCTCAGAAAGCTTCTTTCCAGTTTTGAACGAAAGATATTTCCTTTTTCACCATACCCCTCTATGGGCTTCCAAATATCCCTTTGACAATTCCACAAGAACAGCCTTAGCGAAAGGCTTCTTGAAGGGAAAGATGAAACTCTGTGAGATGAACTAACAGAACACAGTGCAGTTTCTCAGAAAGCTTCTTTCCAGTTTTGAACGGAAGATATTTCTTTTTTCACCATAGCCCTCTTGGGCTTCCAAATATCCCTTTGCCAGTTCCACAAGAACAGCCTTAGCGAAAGGCTTCTTGAAGGGAAAGATGTAACTCTGTGAGATGAATTAACAGAACACAGAACAGTTTCTCAGAAAGCTTCTTTCCAGTTTTGAACGGAAGATACTTCCTTTTTCACCATAGCCCTCTACGGGCTTCCAAATATCCCTTTGCCAATTCCACAAGAACAGCCTTAGCGAAAGGCTTCTTGAAGGGAAAGATGTAACTCTGTGAGATGAATTAACAGAACACAGAGCAGTTTCTCAGAAAGCTTCCTTCCAGTTTTGAACGGAAGATATTTCCTTTTTCACCATAGCCCTCTATGGGCTTCCAAATATCCCTTTGCCAATTCCACAAGAACAGCCTTAGCGAAAGGCTTCTTGAAGGGAAAGATGTATCTCTGTGAGATGAATTAACAGAACACAGAGCAGTTTCTCAGAAAGCTTCTTTCCAGTTTCGAACGGAAGATATTTCCTTTTTCACCATAGCCCTCTATGGGCTTCCAAATATCCCTTTGCCAGTTCCACAAGAACAACTTTAGCGAAAGGCTTCTTGAAGGGAAAGATGTAACTCTGTGAGATGAATTAACAGAACACAGAGCAGTTTCTCAGAAAGCTTCTTTCCAGTTTTGAACGGAAGATATTTCCTTTTTCACCATAGCAATCTATGGGCTTCCAAATATCCCTTTGCCAATTCCACAAGAACAGCCTTAGCGAAAGGCTCCTTGAAGGGAAAGATGTAACTCTGTGAGATGAACTAACAGAACACAGAGCAGTTTCTCAGAAAGCTTCTTTCCAGTTTTGAACGGAAGATATTTCCTTTTTCACCATAGCCCTCTATGGGCTCCCAAATATCCCTTTGCCAATTCCACAAGAACAGCCTTAGCGAAAGGCTTCTTCAAGGGAAAGATGTAACTCTGTGAGATGAATTACCAGAACACAGAGCAGTTTCTCAGAAAGCTTCTTTCCAGTTTTGAACGGAAGATACTTCCTTTTTCACCATAGCCCTCTATGGGCTTCCAAATATCCCTTTGCCAATTCCACAAGAACAGCCTTAGCGAAAGGCTCCTTGAAGGGAAAGATGTAACTCTGTGATATGAATTAACAGAACACAGAGCAGTTTCTCAGAAAGCTTCTTTCCAGTTTTGAACGAAAGATATTTCCTTTTTCACCATAGCCCTCTATGGGCTTCCAAATATCCCTTTGACAATTCCACAAGAACAGCCTTAGCGAAAGGCTTCTTGAAGGGAAAGATGAAACTCTGTGAGATGAACTAACAGAACACAGTGCAGTTTCTCAGAAAGCTTCTTTCCAGTTTTGAACGGAAGATATTTCTTTTTTCACCATAGCCCTCTATGGGCTTCCAAATATCCCTTTGCCAGTTCCACAAGAACAGCCTTAGCGAAAGGCTTCTTGAAGGGAAAGATGTAACTCTGTGAGATGAATTAACAGAACACAGAACAGTTTCTCAGAAAGCTTCTTTCCAGTTTTGAACGGAAGATACTTCCTTTTTCACCATAGCCCTCTACGGGCTTCCAAATATCCCTTTGCCAATTCCACAAGAACAGCCTTAGCGAAAGGCTTCTTGAAGGGAAAGATGTAACTCTGTGAGATGAATTAACAGAACACAGAGCAGTTTCTCAGAAAGCTTCCTTCCAGTTTTGAACGGAAGATATTTCCTTTTTCACCATAGCCCTCTATGGGCTTCCAAATATCCCTTTGCCAATTCCACAAGAACAGCCTTAGCGAAAGGTTTCTTCAAGGGAAAGATGTAACTCTGTGAGATGAATTAACAGAACACAGAGCAGTTTCTCAGAAAGCTTCTTTCCAGTTTTGAACGGAAGATATTTCCTTTTTCACCATAGCCCTCTATGGGCTTCCAAATATCCCTTTGCCAATTCCACAAGAACAGCCTTAGCGATAGGCTTCTAGAAGGGAAAGATGTAACTCTGTGAGATGAATTAACAGAACACAGAGCAGTTTCTCAGAAAGCTTCTTTCCAGTTTTGAACGGAAGATATTTCCTTTTTCACCATAGCCCTCTATGGGCTTCCAAATATCCCTTTTCCAATTCCACAAGAACAGCCTTAGCGAAAGGCTTCTTCAAGGGAAACATGTAACTCTGTGAGATGAATTAACAGAACACAGAGCAATTTCTCAGAAAGCTTCTTTCCAGTTTTGAACGGAAGTTATTTCCTTTTTCACCATAGCCCTCTATGGGCTTCCAAATATCCCTTTGCCAACTCCACAAGAACAGCCTTAGCGAAAGGCTTCTTGAAGGGAAAGATGAAACTCTGTGAGATGAACTAACAGAACACAGAGCAGTTTCTCAGAAAACTTCTTTCCACTTTTGAACGGAAAATATTTCCTTTTTCACCATAGCCCTCTATGGGCTTCCAAATATCCCTTTGCCAATTCCACAAGAACAGCCTTAGCGAAAGGTTTCTTCAAGGGAAAGATGTAACTCTGTGAGATGAATTAACAGAACACAGAGAAGTTTCTCAGAAAGCTTCTTTCCAGTTTTGATCGGAAGATATTTCCTTTTTCACCATAGCCCTCTATGGGCTTCCAAATATCCCTTTGCCAATTCCCCAAGAACAGCCTTAGCGAAAGGCTTCTTGAAGGGAAAGATGTAACTCTGTGAGATGAATTAACAGAACACAGAGCAGTTTCTCAGAAAGCTTCTTTCCAGTTTTGAACGGAAGTTATTTCCTTTTTCACCATAGCCCTCTATGGGCTTCCAAATATCCCTTTGCCAGTTCCACAAGAACAACTTTAGCGAAAGGCTTCTTGAAGGGAAAGATGTAACTCTGTGAGATGAATTAACAGAACACAGAGCAGTTTCTCAGAAAGCTTCTTTCCAGTTTTGAACGGAAGATATTTCCTTTTTCACCATAGCCCTCTATGGGCTTCCAAATATCCCTTTGCCAGTTCCACAAGAACAACTTTAGCGAAAGGCTTCTTGAAGGGAAAGATGTAACTCTGTGAGATGAATTAACAGAACACAGAGCAGTTTCTCAGAAAGCTTCTTTCCAGTTTTGAACGGAAGATATTTCCTTTTTCACCATAGCAATCTATGGGCTTCCAAATATCACTTTGCCAATTCCACAAGAACAGCCTTAGCGAAAGGCTTCTTGAAGGGAAAGATGTAACTCTGTGAGATGAACTAACAGAACACAGAGCAGTTTCTCAGAAAGCTTCTTTCCAGTTTTGAACGGAAGATATTTCCTTTTTCACCATAGCCCTCTATGGGCTTCCAAATATCCCTTTGCCAATTCCACAAGAACAGCCTTAGCGAAAGGCTTCTTCAAGGGAAAGATGTAACTCTGTGAGATGAATTACCAGAACACAGAGCAGATTCTCAGAAAGCTTCTTTCCAGTTTTGAACGGAAGATACTTCCTTTTTCACCATAGCCCTCTATGGGCTTCCAAATATCCCTTTTCCAATTCCACAAGAACAGCCTTAGCGAAAGGCTTCTTGAAGGGAAAGATGTAACTCTGTGATATGAATTAACAGAACACAGAGCAGTTTCTCAGAAAGCTTCTTTCCAGTTTTGAACGGAAGATATTTCCTTTTTCACCATAGCCCTCTATGGGCTTCCAAATATCCCTTTGCCAATTCCACAAGAACAGCCTTAGCGAAAGGCTTCTTCAAGGGAAAGATGTAACTCTGTGAGATGAATTAACAGAACACAGAGCAGTTTCTCAGAAAGCTTCTTTCCAGTTTTGAACAGAAGATATTTCCTTTTTCACCATAGCCCTCTATGGACTTCCAAATATCCCTATGCCAATTCCACAAGAACAGCCTTAGCGAAAGGCTTCTTGAAGGGAAAGATGAAACTCTGTGAGATGAACTAACAGAACACAGAGCAGTTTCTCAGAAAGCTTCTTTCCAGTTTTGAACGGAAGATATTTCCTTTTTCACCATAGCCCTCTATGGGCTTCCAAATATCCCTTTTGCAATTCCACAAGAACAGCCTTAGCGAAAGGCTTCTTGAAGGGAAAGATGTAACTCTGTGAGATGAATTAACAGAACACAGAGCAGTTTCTCAGAAAGCTTCTTTCCAGTTTTGAACGGAAGTTATTTCCTTTTTCACCATAGCCCTCTATGGGCTTCCAAATATCCCTTTGCCAATTCCACAAGAACAGCCTAAGCGAAAGGCTTCTTGAAGGGAAAGATGAAACTCTGTGAGATGAACTAACAGAACACAGAGCAGTTTCTCAGAAAACTTCTTTCCAGTTTTGAACGGAAGATATTTCCTTTTTCACCATAGCCCTCTATGGGCTTCCAAATATCCCTTTGCCAATTCCACAAGAACAGCCTTAGCGAAAGGCTTCTTGAAGGGAAAGATGTAACTCTGTGAGATGAATTTACAGAACACAGAGCAGTTTCTCAGAAAGCTTCTTTCCAGTTTTGAACGGAAGATATTTCCTTTTTCACCATAGCCCTCTATGGGCTTCCAAATATCCCTTTGCCAATTCCACAAGAACAGCCTTAGCGAAAGGCTTCTTGAAGGGAAAGATGTAACTCTGTGAGATGAATTAACAGAACACAGAGCAGTTTCTCAGAAAGCTTCTTTCCAGTTTTGAACGGAAGATATTTCCTTTTTCACCATAGCCCTCTATGGGCTTCCAAATATCCCTTTGCCAGTTCCACAAGAACAACTTTAGCGAAAGGCTTCTTGAAGGGAAAGATGTAACTCTGTGAGATGAATTAACAGAACACAGAGCAGATTCTCAGAAAGCTTCTTTCCAGTTTTGAACGGAAGATATTTCCTTTTTCACCATAGCAATCTATGGGCTTCCTAATATCCCTTTGCCAATTCCACAAGAACAGCCTTAGCGAAAGGCTTCTTGAAGGGAAAGATGTAACTCTGTGAGATGAATTAACAGAACACAGAGCAGTTTCTCAGAAAGCTTCTTTCCAGTTTTGAACGGAAGATATTTCCTTTTTCACCATAGCCCTCTATGGGCTTCCAAATATCCCTTTGCCAATTCCACAAGAACAGCCTTAGCGAAAGGCTTCTTGAAGGGAAAGATGTAACTCTGTGAGATGAATTACCAGAACACAGAGCAGTTTCTCAGAAAGCTTCTTTCCACTTTTGAACGGAAGATATTTCCTTTTTCACCATAGCCCTCTATGGGCTTCCAAATATCCCTTTGCCAATTCCACAAGAACAGCCTTAGCGAAGGGCTTCTTGAAGGGAAAGATGTAACTCTGTGAGATGAATTAACAGAACACAGAGCAGTTTCTCAGAAAGCTTCTTTCCAGTTTTGAACGGAAGATATTTCCTTTTTCACCATAGCCCTCTTTGGGCTTCCAAATATCCCTTTGACAATTCCACAAGAACAGCCTTAGCGAAAGGCTTCTTGAAGGGAAAGATGTAACTCTGTGATATGAATTAACAGAACACAGAGCAGTTTCTCAGAAAGCTTCTTTCCATTTTTGAACGGAAGATATTTCCTTTTTCACCATAGCCCTCTATGGGCTTCCAAATATCCCTTTGCCAATTCCACAAGAACAGCCTTAGCGAAAGGCTTCTTGAAGGGAAAGATGAAACACTGTGAGATGAACTAACAGAACACAGTGCAGTTTCTCAGAAAGCTTCTTTCCAGTTTTGAACGGAAGATATTTCCTTTTTCACCATAGCCCTCTATGGGCTTCCAAATATCCCTTTGCGAGTTCCACAAGAACAGCCTTAGCGAAAGGCTTCTTGAAGGGAAAGATGTAACTCTGTGAGATGAATTAACAGAACACAGAACAGTTTCTCAGAAAGCTTCTTTCCAGTTTTGAACGGAAGATACTTCCTTTTTCACCATAGCCCTCTAGGGGCTTCCAAATATCCCTTTGCCAATTCCACAAGAACAGCCTTAGCGAAAGGCTTCTTGAAGGGAAAGATGTAACTCTGTGAGATGAATTAACAGAACACAGAGCAGTTTCTCAGAAAGCTTCTTTCCAGTTTTGAACGGAAGATATTTCCTTTTTCACCATAGCCCTCTATGGGCTTACAAATATCCCTTTGCCAATTCCACAAGAACAGCCTTAGCGAAAGGCTTCTTCAAGTGAAAGATGTAACTCTGTGAGGTGAATTAACAGAACACAGAGCAGTTTCTCAGAAAGCTTCTTTCCTGTTTTGAACGGAAGATATTTCCTTTTTCACCATAGCCCTCTATGGGCTTCCAAATATCCCTTTGCCAATTCCACAAGAACAGCCTTAGCGAAAGGCTTCTTGAAGGGAAAGATGTAACTCTGTGAGATGAATTAACAGAACACAGAGCAGTTTCTCAGAAAGCTTCTTTCCAGTTTTGAACGGAAGATATTTCCTTTTTCACCATAGCCCTCTATGGGCTTCCAAATATCCCTTTGCCAATTCCACAAGAACAGCCTTAGCGAAAGGCTTCTTCAAGGGAAAGATGTAACTCTGTGAGATGAATTAACAGAACACAGAGCAGTTTCTCAGAAAGCTTCTTTCCAGTTTTGAACGGAAGATACTTCCTTTTTCACCATAGCCCTCTATGGGCTTCCAAATATCCCTTTGCCAATTCCACAAGAACAGCCTTAGCGAAAGGCTTCTTGAAGGGAAAGATGAAACTCTGTGAGATGAACTAACAGAACACAGAGCAGTTTCTCAGAAAGCTTCTTTCCAGTTTTGAACGGAAGATATTTCCTTTTTCACCATAGCCCTCTATGGGCTTCCAAATATCCCTTTTCCAATTCCACAAGAACAGCCTTAGCGAAAGGCTTCTTGAAGGGAAAGATGTAACTCAGTGATATGAATTACCAGAACACAGAGCAGTTTCTCAGAAAGCTTCTTTCCAGTTTTGAACGGAAGATATTTCCTTTTTCACCATAGCCCTCTATGGGCTTCCAAATATCCCTTTGCCAATTCCACAAGAACAGCCTTAGCGAAAGGCTTCTTGAAGGGAAAGATGAAACTCTGTGAGATGAACTAACAGAACACAGTGCAGTTTCTCAGAAAGCTTCTTTCCAGTTTTGAACGGAAGATATTTCCTTTTTCACCATAGCCCTCTATGGGCTTCCAAATATCCCTTTGCCAGTTCCACAAGAACAGCCTTAGCGAAAGGCTTCTTGAAGGGAAAGATGTAACTCTGTGAGATGAATTAACAGAACACAGAACAGTTTCTCAGAAAGCTTCTTTCCAGTTTTGAACGGAAGACACTTCCTTTTTCACCATAGCCCTCTAGGGGCTTCCAAATATCCCTTTGCCAATTCCACAAGAACAGCCTTAGCGAAAGGCTTCTTGAAGGGAAAGATGAAACTCTGTGAGATGAACTAACAGAACACAGAGCAGTTTCTCAGAAAGCTTCTTTCCAGTTTTGAACGGAAGATATTTCCTTTTTCACCATAGGGCTCTATGGGCTTCCAAATATCCTTTTTCCAATTCCACAAGAACAGCCTTAGCGAAAGGCTTCTTGAAGGGAAAGATGTAACTCTGTGAGATGAATTAACAGAACACAGAGCAGTTTCTCAGAAAGCTTCTTTCCAGTTTTGAACGGAAGATATTTCCTTTTTCACCATAGCCCTCTATGGGCTTCCAAATATCCCTTTGCCAATTCCACAAGAACAGCCTTAGCGAAAGGCTTCTTGAAGGGAAAGATGTAACTCTGTGAGATGAATTAACAGAACACAGAGCAGTTTCTCAGAAAGCTTCTTTCCAGTTTTGAACGGAAGACATTTCCTTTTTCACCATAGCCCTCTATGGGCTTCCAAATATCCCTTTGCCAATTCCACAAGAACAGCCTTAGCGAAAGGCTTCTTGAAGGGAAAGATGTAACTCTGTGAGATGAATTACCAGAACACAGAGCAGTTTCTCAGAAAGCTTCTTTCCACTTTTGAACGGAAGATATTTCCTTTTTCACCATAGCACTCTATGGGCTTCCAAATATCCCTTTGCCAATTCCACAAGAACAGCCTTAGCGAAAGGCTTCTTGAAGGGAAAGATGTAACTCTGTGAGATGAATTAACAGAACACAGAGCAGTTTATCAGAAAGCTTCTTTCCAGTTTTGAACGGAAGATATTTCCTTTTCCACCATAGCCGTCTATGGGCTTCCAAATATCCCTTTGCCAATTCCACAAGAACAGCCTTAGCGAAAGGCTTCTTCAAGGGAAAGATGTAACTCTGTGAGATGAATTAACAGAACACAGAGCAGTTTCTCAGAAAGCTTCTTTCCAGTTTTGAACAGAAGATATTTCCTTTTTCACCATAGCCCTCTATGGACTTCCAAATATCCCTATGCCAATTCCACAAGAACAGCCTTAGCGAAAGGCTTCTTGAAGGGAAAGATGAAACTCTGTGAGATGAACTAACAGAACACAGAGCAGTTTCTCAGAAAGCTTCTTTCCAGTTTTGAACGGAAGATATTTCCTTTTTCACCATAGCCCTCTAGGGGTTCCAAATATCCCTTTTGCAATTCCACAAGAACAGCCTTAGCGAAAGGCTTCTTGAAGGGAAAGATGTAACTCTGTGAGATGAATTAACAGAACACAGAGCAGTTTCTCAGAAAGCTTCTTTCCAGTTTTGAACGGAAGATATTTCCTTTTTCACCATAGCCCTCTATGGGCTTCCAAATATCCCTTTGCCAATTCCACAAGAACAGCCTTAGCGAAGGGCTTCTTGAAGGGAAAGATGTAACTCTGTGAGATGAATTAACAGAACACAGAGCAGTTTCTCAGAAAGCTTCTTTCCAGTTTTGAACGGAAGATATTTCCTTTTTCACCATAGCCCTCTATGGGCTTCCAAATATCCCTTTGCCAATTCCACAAGAACAGCCTTAGCGAAAGGCTTCTTGAAGGGAAAGATGTAACTCTGTGAGATGAATTAACAGAACACAGAGCAGTTTATCAGAAAGCTTCTTTCCAGTTTTGAACGGAAGATATTTCCTTTTTCACCATAGCCCTCTATGGGCTTCCAAATATCCCTTTGCCAATTCCACAAGAACATCCTTAGCGAAAGGCTTCTTGAAGGGAAAGATGTAACTCTGTGAGATGAATTAACAGAACACAGAGCAGTTTCTCAGAAAGCTTCTTTCCAGTTTTGAACGGAAGATATTTCCTTTTTCACCATAGCCCTATATGGGCTTCCAAATATCCCTTTGCCAATTCCACAAGAACAGCCTTAGCGAAAGGCTTCTTCAAGGGAAAGATGTAACTCTGTGAGATGAATTACCAGAACACAGAGCAGTTTCTCAGAAAGCTTCTTTCCAGTTTTGAACGGAAGATATTTCCTTTTTCACCATAGCCCACTATGGGCTTCCAAATATCCCTTTGACAATTCCACAAGAACAGCCTTAGCGAAAGGCTTCTTGAAGGGAAAGATGTAACTCTGTGATATGAATTAACAGAACACAGAGCAGTTTCTCAGAAAGCTTCTTTCCATTTTTGAACGGAAGATATTTCCTTTTTCAACATAGCCCTCTATGGGCTTCCAAATATCCCTTTGCCAATTCCACAAGAACAGCCTTAGCGAAAGGCTTCTTGAAGGGAAAGATGAAACTCTGTGAGATGAACTAACAGAACACAGTGCAGTTTCTCAGAAAGCTTCTTTCCAGTTTTGAACGGAAGATATTTCCTTTTTCACCATAGCCCTCTATGGGCTTCCAAATATCCCTTTGCGAGTTCCACAAGAACAGCCTTAGCGAAAGGCTTCTTGAAGGGAAAGATGTAACTCTGTGAGATGAATTAACAGAACACAGAACAGTTTCTCAGAAAGCTTCTTTCCAGTTTTGAACGGAAGATACTTCCTTTTTCACCATAGCCCTCTAGGGGCTTCCAAATATCCCTTTGCCAATTCCACAAGAACAGCCTTAGGGAAAGGCTTCTTGAAGGGAAAGATGTAACTCTGTGAGATGAATTAACAGAACACAGAGCAGTTTCTCAGAAAGCTTCTTTCCAGTTTTGAACGGAAGATATTTCCTTTTTCACCATAGCCCTCTATGGGCTTCCAAATATCCCTTTGCCAATTCCACAAGAACAGCCTTAGCGAAAGGCTTCTTCAAGTGAAAGATGTAACTCTGTGAGATGAATTAACAGAACACAGAGCAGTTTCTCAGAAAGCTTCTTTCCTGTTTTGAACGGAAGATATTTCCTTTTTCACCATAGCCCTCTATGGGCTTCCAAATATCCCTTTGCCAATTCCACAAGAACAGCCTTAGCGAAAGGCTTCTTGAAGGGAAAGATGTAACTCTGTGAGATGAATTAACAGAACACAGAGCAGTTTCTCAGAAAGCTTCTTTCCAGTTTTGAACGGAAGATATTTCCTTTTTCACCATAGCCCTCTATGGGCTTCCAAATATCCCTTTGCCAATTCCACAAGAACAGCCTTAGCGAAAGGCTTCTTCAAGGGAAAGATGTAACTCTGTGAGATGAATTAACAGAACACAGAGCAGTTTCTCAGAAAGCTTCTTTCCAGTTTTGAACAGAAGATACTTCCTTTTTCACCATAGCCCTCTATGGGCTTCCAAATATCCCTTTGCCAATTCCACAAGAACAGCCTTAGCGAAAGGCTTCTTGAAGGGAAAGATGAAACTCTGTGAGATGAACTAACAGAACACAGAGCAGTTTCTCAGAAAGCTTCTTTGCAGTTTTGAACGGAAGATATTTCCTTTTTCACCATAGACCTCTATGGGCTTCCAAATATCCCTTTTCCAATTCCACAAGAACAGCCTTAGCGAAAGGCTTCTTGAAGGGAAAGATGTAACTCTGTGAGATGAATTAACAGAACACAGAGCAGTTTCTCAGAAAGCTTCTTTCCAGTTTTGAACGGAAGACATTTCCTTTTTCACCATAGCCCTCTATGGGCTTCCAAATATCCCTTTGCCAATTCCACAAGAACAGCCTTAGCGAAAGGCTTCTTGAAGGGAAAGATGTAACTCTGTGAGATGAATTACCAGAACACAGAGCAGTTTCTCAGAAAGCTTCTTTCCACTTTTGAACGGAAGATATTTCCTTTTTCACCATAGCCCTCTATGGGCTTCCAAATATCCCTTTGCCAATTCCACAAGAACAGCCTTAGCGAAAGGCTTCTTGAAGGGAAAGATGTAACTCTGTGAGATGAATTAACAGAACACAGAGCAGTTTATCAGAAAGCTTCTTTCCAGTTTTGAACGGAAGATATTTCCTTTTCCACCATAGCCGTCTATGGGCTTCCAAATATCCCTTTGCCAATTCCACAAGAATAGCCTTAGCGAAAGGCTTCTTCAAGGGAAAGATGTAACTCTGTGAGATGAATTAACAGAACACAGAGCAGTTTCTCAGAAAGCTTCTTTCCAGTTTTGAACAGAAGATATTTCCTTTTTCACCATAGCCCTCTATGGACTTCCAAATATCCCTATGCCAATTCCACAAGAACAGCCTTAGCGAAAGGCTTCTTGAAGGGAAAGATGAAACTCTGTGAGATGAACTAACAGAACACAGAGCAGTTTCTCAGAAAGCTTCTTTCCAGTTTTGAACGGAAGATATTTCCTTTTTCACCATAGCCCTCTAGGGGTTCCAAATATCCCTTTTGCAATTCCACAAGAACAGCCTTAGCGAAAGGCTTCTTGAAGGGAAAGATATAACTCTGTGAGATGAATTAACAGAACACAGAGCAGTTTCTCAGAAAGCTTCTTTCCAGTTTTGAACGGAAGATATTTCCTTTTTCACCATAGCCCTCTATGGGCTTCCAAATATCCCTTTGCCAATTCCACAAGAACAGCCTTAGCGAAGGGCTTCTTGAAGGGAAAGATGTAACTCTGTGAGATTAATTAACAGAACACAGAGCAGTTTCTCAGAAAGCTTCTTTCCAGTTTTGAACGGAAGATATTTCCTTTTTCACCATAGCCCTCTATGGGCTTCCAAATATCCCTTTGCCAATTCCACAAGAACAGCCTTAGCGAAAGGCTTCTTGAAGGGAAAGATGTAACTCTGTGAGATGAATTAACAGAACACAGAGCAGTTTCTCAGAAAGCTTCTTTCCAGTTTTGAACGGAAGATATTTCCTTTTTCACCATAGCCCTCTATGGGCTTCCAAATATCCCTTTGCCAATTCCACAAGAACATCCTTAGCGAAAGGCTTCTTGAAGGGAAAGATGTAACTCTGTGAGATGAATTAACAGAACACAGAGCAGTTTCTCAGAAAGCTTCTTTCCAGTTTTGAACGGAAGATATTTCCTTTTTCACCATAGCCCTCTATGGACTTCCAAATATCCCTATGCCAATTCCACAAGAACAGCCTTAGCGAAAGGCTTCTTGAAGGGAAAGATGAAACTCTGTGAGATGAACTAACAGAACACAGAGCAGTTTCTCAGAAAGCTTCTTTCCAGTTTTGAACGGAAGATATTTCCTTTTTCACCATAGCCCTCTAGGGGTTCCAAATATCCCTTTTGCAATTCCACAAGAACAGCCTTAGCGAAAGGCTTCTTGAAGGGAAAGATATAACTCTGTGAGATGAATTAACAGAACACAGAGCAGTTTCTCAGAAAGCTTCTTTCCAGTTTTGAACGGAAGATATTTCCTTTTTCACCATAGCCCTCTATGGGCTTCCAAATATCCCTTTGCCAATTCCACAAGAACAGCCTTAGCGAAGGGCTTCTTGAAGGGAAAGATGTAACTCTGTGAGATGAATTAACAGAACACAGAGCAGTTTCTCAGAAAGCTTCTTTCCAGTTTTGAACGGAAGATATTTCCTTTTTCACCATAGCCCTCTATGGGCTTCCAAATATCCCTTTGCCAATTCCACAAGAACAGCCTTAGCGAAAGGCTTCTTGAAGGGAAAGATGTAACTCTGTGAGATGAATTAACAGAACACAGAGCAGTTTCTCAGAAAGCTTCTTTCCAGTTTTGAACGGAAGATATTTCCTTTTTCACCATAGCCCTCTATGGGCTTCCAAATATCCCTTTGCCAATTCCACAAGAACATCCTTAGCGAAAGGCTTCTTGAAGGGAAAGATGTAACTCTGTGAGATGAATTAACAGAACACAGAGCAGTTTCTCAGAAAGCTTCTTTCCAGTTTTGAACGGAAGATATTTCCTTTTTCACCATAGCCCTATATGGGCTTCCAAATATCCCTTTGCCAATTCCACAAGAACAGCCTTAGCGAAAGGCTTCTTCAAGGGAAAGATGTAACTCTGTGAGATGAATTACCAGAACACAGAGCAGTTTCTCAGAAAGCTTCTTTCCAGTTTTGAACGGAAGATATTTCCTTTTTCACCATAGCCCACTATGGGCTTCCAAATATGCCTTTGACAATTCCACAAGAACAGCCTTAGCGAAAGGCTTCTTGAAGGGAAAGATGAAACTCTGTGAGATGAACTAACAGAACACAGAGCAGTTTCTCAGAAAGCTTCTTTCCAGTTTTGAACGGAAGATATTTCCTTTTTCACCATAGCCCTCTATGGGCTTCCAAATATCCCTTTTCCAATTCCACAAGAACAGCCTTAGCGAAAGGCTTCTTGAAGGGAAAGATGTAACTCAGTGATATGAATTACCAGAACACAGAGCAGTTTCTCAGAAAGCTTCTTTCCAGTTTTGAACGGAAGATATTTCCTTTTTCACCATAGCCCTCTTTGGGCTTCCAAATATCCCTTTGCCAATTCCACAAGAACAGCCTTAGCGAAAGGCTTCTTGAAGGGAAAGATGAAACTCTGTGAGATGAACTAACAGAACACAGTGCAGTTTCTCAGAAAGCTTCTTTCCAGTTTTGAACGGAAGATATTTCCTTTTTCACCATAGCCCTCTATGGGCTTCCAAATATCCCTTTGCCAGTTCCACAAGAACAGCCTTAGCGAAAGGCTTCTTGAAGGGAAAGATGTAACTCTGTGAGATGAATTAACAGAACACAGAACAGTTTCTCAGAAAGCTTCTTTCCAGTTTTGAACGGAAGATACTTCCTTTTTCACCATAGCCCTCTAGGGGCTTCCAAATATCCCTTTGCCAATTCCACAAGAACAGCCTTAGCGAAAGGCTTCTTGAAGGGAAAGATGAAACTCTGTGAGATGAACTAACAGAACACAGAGCAGTTTCTCAGAAAGCTTCTTTCCAGTTTTGAACGGAAGATATTTCCTTTTTCACCATAGCCCTCTATGGGCTTCCAAATATCCTTTTTCCAATTCCACAAGAACAGCCTTAGCGAAAGGCTTCTTGAAGGGAAAGATGTAACTCTGTGAGATGAATTAACAGAACACAGAGCAGTTTCTCAGAAAGCTTCTTTCCAGTTTTGAACGGAAGATATTTCCTTTTTCACCATAGCCCTCTATGGGCTTCCAAATATCCCTTTGCCAATTCCACAAGAACAGCCTTAGCGAAAGGCTTCTTGAAGGGAAAGATGTAACTCTGTGAGATGAATTAACAGAACACAGAGCAGTTTCTCAGAAAGCTTCTTTCCAGTTTTGAACGGAAGATATTTCCTTTTTCACCATAGCCCTCTATGGGCTTCCAAATATCCCTTTGCCAATTCCACAAGAACAGCCTTAGCGAAAGGCTTCTTGAAGGGAAAGATGTAACTCTGTGAGATGAATTACCAGAACACAGAGCAGTTTCTCATAAAGCTTCTTTCCACTTTTGAACGGAAGATATTTCCTTTTTCACCATAGCCCTCTATGTGCTTCCAAATATCCCTTTGCCAATTCCACAAGAACAGCCTTAGCGAAAGGCTTCTTGAAGGGAAAGATGTAACTCTGTGAGATGAATTAACAGAACACAGAGCAGTTTATCAGAAAGCTTCTTTCCAGTTTTGAACGGAAGATATTTCCTTTTCCACCATAGCCGTCTATGGGCTTCCAAATATCCCTTTGCCAATTCCACAAGAACAGCCTTAGCGAAAGGCTTCTTCAAGGGAAAGATGTAACTCTGTGAGATGAATTAACAGAACACAGAGCAGTTTCTCAGAAAGCTTCTTTCCAGTTTTGAACAGAAGATATTTCCTTTTTCACCATAGCCCTCTATGGACTTCCAAATATCCCTATGCCAATTCCACAAGAACAGCCTTAGCGAAAGGCTTCTTGAAGGGAAAGATGAAACTCTGTGAGATGAACTAACAGAACACAGAGCAGTTTCTCAGAAAGCTTCTTTCCAGTTTTGAACGGAAGATATTTCCTTTTTCACCATAGCCCTCTATGGGCTTCCAAATATCCCTTTTGCAATTCCACAAGAACAGCCTTAGCGAAAGGCTTCTTGAAGGGAAAGATGTAACTCTGTGAGATGAATTAACAGAACACAGAGCAGTTTCTCAGAAAGCTTCTTTCCAGTTTTGAACGGAAGATATTTCCTTTTTCACCATAGCCCTCTATGGGCTTCCAAATATCCCTTTGCCAATTCCACAAGAACAGCCTTAGCGAAGGGCTTCTTGAAGGGAAAGATGTAACTCTGTGAGATGAATTAACAGAACACAGAGCAGTTTCTCAGAAAGCTTCTTTCCAGTTTTGAACGGAAGATATTTCCTTTTTCACCATAGCCCTCTATGGGCTTCCAAATATCCCTTTGCCAATTCCACAAGAACAGCCTTAGCGAAAGGCTTCTTCAAGGGAAAGATGTAACTCTGTGAGATGAATTAACAGAACACAGAGCAGTTTCTCAGAAAGCTTCTTTCCAGTTTTGAACAGAAGATACTTCCTTTTTCACCATAGCCCTCTATGGGCTTCCAAATATCCCTTTGCCAATTCCACAAGAACAGCCTTAGCGAAAGGCTTCTTGAACGGAAAGATGAAACTCTGTGAGATGAACTAACAGAACACAGAGCAGTTTCTCAGAAAGCTTCTTTCCAGTTTTGAACGGAAGATATTTCCTTTTTCACCATAGCCCTCTATGGGCTTCCAAATATCCCTTGGCCAATTCCACAAGAACAGCCTTAGCGAAAGGCTTCTTGAAGGGAAAGATGTAACTCAGTGATATGAATTAAAAGAACACAGAGCAGTTTCTCAGAAAGCTTCTTTCCAGTTTTGAACGGAAGATATTTCCTTTTTCACCATAGCCCTCTATGGGCTTCCAAATATCCCTTTGCGAATTCCACAAGAACAGCCTTAGCGAAAGGCGTGTTGAAGGGAAAGATGTAACTCTGTGAGATGAATTAACAGAACACAGAGCAGTTTCTGATAAAGCTACTTTCCAGTTTCGAACGGAAGATATATCCTTTTTCACCATAGCCCTCTATGGGCTTCCAAATATCCCTTGGCCAGTTCCACAAGAACAACTTTAGCGAAAGGCTTCTCGAAGGGAAAGATGTAACTCTGCGAGATGAATTACCAGAACACAGAGCAGTTTCTCAGAAAGCTTCTTTCCAGTTTTGAACGGAAGATATTTCCTTTTTCACCATAGCCCTCTATGGGCTTCCAAATATCCCTTTGCCAATTCCACAAGAACAGCCTTAGCGAAAGGCTTCTTGAAGGGAAAGATGTAACTCTGTGATATGAATTAACAGAACACAGAGCAGTTTCTCAGAAAGCTTCTTTCCAGTTTTGAACGGAAGATATTTCCTTTTTCACCATAGCCCTCTAAGGGCTTCCAAATATCCCTTTGCCAATTCCACAAGAACAGCCTTAGCGAAAGGCTTCTTGAAGGGAAAGATGAAACTCTGTGAGATGAACTAACAGAACACAGTGCAGTTTCTCAGAAAGCTTCTTTCCAGTTTTGAACGGAAGATATTTCGTTTTTCACCGTAGCCCTCTATGGGCTTCCAAATATCCCTTTGCCAGTTCCACAAGAACAGCCTTAGCGAAAGGCTTCTTGAAGGGAAAGATGTAACTCTGTGAGATGAATTAACAGAACACAGAACAGTTTCTCAGAAAGCTTCTTTCCAGTTTTGAACGGAAGATACTTCCTTTTTCACCATAGCCCTCTAGGGGCTTCCAAATATCCCTTTGCCAATTCCACAAGAACAGCCTTAGCGAAAGGCTTCTTGAAGGGAAAGATGAAACTCTGTGAGATGAACTAACAGAACACAGAGCAGTTTCTCAGAAAGATTCTTTCCAGTTTTGAACGGAAGATATTTCCTTTTTCACCATAGCCCTCTATGGGCTTCCAAATATCCCTTTTCCAATTCCACAAGAACAGCCTTAGCGAAAGGCTTCTTGAAGGGAAAGATGTAACTCTGTGAGATGAATTAACAGAACACAGAGCAGTTTCTCAGAAAGCTTCTTTCCAGTTTTGAACGGAAGATATTTCCTTTTTCACCATAGCCCTCTATGGGCTTCCAAATATCCCTTTGCCAATTCCACAAGAACAGCCTTAGCGAAAGGCTTCTTGAAGGGAAAGATGTAACTCTGTGAGATGAATTAACAGAACACAGAGCAGTTTCTCAGAAAGCTTCTTTCCAGTTTTGAACGGAAGATATTTCCTTTTTCACCATAGCCCTCTATGGGCTTCCAAATATCCCTTTGCCAATTCCACAAGAACAGCCTTAGCGAAAGGCTTCTTGAAGGGAAAGATGTAACTCTGTGAGATGAATTAACGGAACACAGAGCAGTTTCTCAGAAAGCTTCTTTCCAGTTTTGAACGGAAGATATTTCCTTTTTCACCATAGCCCTCTATGGGCTTCCAAATATCCCTTTGCCAATTCCCCAAGAACAGCCTTAGCGAAAGGCTTGCTGAAGGGAAAGATGTAACTCTGTGAGATGAATTAACAGAACACAGAGCAGTTTCTCAGAAAGCTTCTTTCCAGTTTTGAAAGGAAGATATTTCCTTTTTCACCATAGCCCTCTATGGGCTTCCAAATATCCCTTTGACAATTCCACAAGAACAGCCTTAGCGAAAGGCTTCTTGAAGGGAAAGATGAAACTCTGTGAGATGAACTAACAGAACACAGAGCAGTTTCTCAGAAAGCTTCTTTCCAGTTTTGAACGGAAGATATTTTCTTTTTCACCATAGCCCTCTATGGGCTTCCAAATATCCCTTTGCCAATTCCACAAGAACAGACTTAGCGAAAGGCTTCTTGAAGGGAAAGATGTAACTCTGTGAGATGAATTAACAGAACACAGAGCAGTTTCTCAGAAAGCTTCTTTCCAGTTTTGAACGGAAGATATTTCCTTTTTCACCATAGCCCTCTATGCGCTTCCAAATATCCCTTTGCCAATTCCACAAGAACAGCCTTAGCGAAAGGCTTCTTGAAGGGAAAGATGTAACTCTGTGAGATGAATTAACAGAACACAGAGCAGTTTCTCAGAAAGCTTCTTTCCAGTTTTGAACGGAAGATATTTCCTTTTTCACCATAGCCCTCTATGGGCTTCCACATATCCCTTTGCCAATTCCACAAGAACAGCCTTAGCGAAAGGCTTCTTGAAGGGAAAGATGTAACTCTGTGAGATGAATTAACAGAACACAGAGCAGTTTCTCAGAAAGCTTCTTTCCAGTTTTGAACGGAAGATATTTCCTTTTTCACCATAGCCCTCTATGGGCTTCCAAATATCCCTTTGCCAATTCCACAAGAACAGCCTTAGCGAAAGGCTTCTTGAAGGGAAAGATGTAACTCTGTGAGATGAATTAACAGAACACAGAGCAGTTTCTCAGAATGCTTCTTTCCAGTTTTGAACGGAAGATATTTCCTTTTTCACCATAGCCCTCTAAGGGCTTCCAAATATCAATTTGCCAATTCCACAAGAACAGCCTTAGCGAAAGGCTTCTTGAAGGGAAAGATGTAACTCTGTGACATGAATTAACAGAACACAGAACAGTTTCTCAGAAAGCTTCTTTCCAGTTTTGAACGGAAGATATTTCCTTTTTCACCATAGCAATCTATGGGCTTCCAAATATCCCTTTGCCAATTCCACAAGAACAGCCTTAGCGAAAGGCTTCTTGAAGGGAAAGATGTAACTCTGTGAGATGAACTAACAGAGCACAGAGCAGTTTCTCAGAAAGCTTCTTTCCAGTTTTGAACGGAAGATATTTCCTTTTTCACCAAAGCCCTCTATGGGCTTCCAAATATTCCTTTGCCAATTCCACAAGAACAGCATTAGTGAAAGGCTTCTTGAAGGGAAAGATGTAACTCTGTGAGATGAATTAACAGAACACAGAGCAGTTTCTCAGAAAGCTTCTTTCCAGTTTTGAACGGAAGATATTTCCTTTTTCACCATAGCCCTCTAAGGGCTTCCAAATATCCCTTTGCCAATTCCACAAGAACAGCCTTAGCGAAAGGCTTCTTCAAGGAAAAGATGTAACTCTGTGAGATGAATTAACAGAACACAGAGCAGTTTCTCAGAAAGCTTCTTTCCAGTTTTGAACGGAAGATATTTCCTTTTTCACCATAGCCCTCTATGGGTTTCCAAATATCCCTTTGCCAATTCCACAAGAACAGCCTCAGCGAAAGGCTTCTTGAAGGGAAAGATGAAACTCTGTGAGATGAACTAACAGAACACAGAGCAGTTTCTCAGAAAGCTTCTTTCCAGTTTTGAACGGAAGATATTTCCTTTTTCACCATAGCCCTCTATGGGCTTCCAAATATCCCTTTTCCAATTCCACAACAACAGCCTTAGCGAAAGGCTTCTTGAAGGGAAAGATGTAACTCTGTGAGATGAATTAACAGAACGCGGAGCAGTTTCTCAGAAACCTTCTTTCCAGTTTTGAACGGAAGGTATTTCCTTTTTCACCATAGCCCTCTATGGGCTTCCAAATATCCCTTTTCCAATTCCACAAGAACAGCCTTAGCGAAAGGCTTCTTGAAGGGAAAGATGTAACTCTGTGAGATGAATTAACAGAACACAGAGCAGTTTCTCAGAAAGCTTCTTTCCAGTTTTGAACGGAAGATATTTCCTTTTTCACCATAGCCCTCTATGGGCTTCCAAGTATCCCTTTGCCAATTCCACAAGAACAGCCTTAGCGAAAGGCTTCTTGAAGGGAAAGATGTAACTCTGTGAGATGAATTAACAGAACACAGAGCAGTTTCTCAGAAAGCTTCTTTCCAGTTTTGAACGGAAGATACTTCCTTTTTCACCATAGCCCTCTATGGGCTTCCAAATATCCCTTTGCCAATTCCACAAGAACAGCCTTACCGAAAGGCTTCTTGAAGGGAAAGATGTATCTCTGTGAGATGAATTAACAGAACACAGAGCAGTTTCTCAGAAAGCTTCTTTCCAGTTTTGAACGGAAGATATTTCCTTTTTCACCATAGCCCTCTATGGGCTTCCAAATATCCCTTTTCCAATTCCACAAGAACAGCCTTAGCGAAAGGCTTCTTGAAGGGAAAGATGTAACTCTGTGAGATGAATTAACAGAACACAGAGCAGTTTCTCAGAAAGCTTCTTTCCAGTTTTGAACGGAAGTTTTTTCCTTTTTCACCATAGCCCTCTATGGGCTTCCAAATATCCCTTTGCCAATTCCACAAGAACAGCCTTAGCGAAAGGCTTCTTGAAGGGAAAGATGAAACTCTGTGAGATGAACTAACAGAACACAGAGCAGTTTCTCAGAAAACTTCTTTCCAGTTTTGAACGGAAAATATTTCCTTTTTCACCATAGCCCTCTATGGGCTTCCAAATATCCCTTTGCCAATTCCACAAGAACAGCCTTAGCGAAAGGCTTCTTGAAGGGAAAGATGTAACTCTGTGAGATGAATTAACAGAACACAGAGCAGTTTCTCAGAAAGCTTCTTTCCAGTTTCGAACGGAAGATATTTCCTTTTTCACCATAGCCCTCTATGGGCTTCCAAATATCCCTTTGCCAATTCCCCAAGAACAGCCTTAGCGAAAGGCTTCTTGAAGGGAAAGATGTAACTCTGTGAGATGAATTAACAGAACACAGAGCAGTTTCTCAGAAAGCTTCTTTCCAGTTTTGAACGGAAGACATTTCCTTTTTCAACATAGCCCTCTAAGGGCTTCCAAATATCCCTTTGCCAATTCCACAAGAACAGCCTTAGCGATAGGCTTCTTGAAGGGAAAGATGTAACTCTGTGAGATGAATTAACAGAACACAGAGCAGTTTCTCAGAAAGCTTCTTTCCAGTTTTGAACGGAAGATATTTCCTTTTTCACCATAGCCCTCTATGGGCTTCCAAATATCCCTTTTCCAATTCCACAAGAACAGCCTTAGCGAAAGGCTTCTTGAAGGGAAAGATGTAACTCTGTGAGATGAATTAACAGAACACAGAGCAGTTTCTCAGAAAGCTTCTTTCCAGTTTTGAACGGAAGATATTTCCTTTTTCACCATAGCCCTCTAAGGGCTTCCAAATATCCCTTTGCCAATTCCACAAGAACAGCCTTAGCGAAAGGCTTCTTCAAGGGAAAGATGTAACTCTGTGAGATGAATTAACAGAACACAGAGCAGTTTCTCAGAAAGCTTCTTTCCAGTTTTGAACGGAAGATATTTTCTTTTTCACCATAGCCCTCTATGGGCTTCCAAATATCCCTTTGCCAATTCCACAAGAACAGCCTTAGCGAAAGGCTTCTTGAAGGGAAAGATGAAACTCTGTGAGATGAACTAACAGAACACAGAGCAGTTTCTCAGAAAGCTTCTTTCCAGTTTTGAACGGAAGATATTTCCTTTTTCACCATAGCCCTCTATGGGCTTCCAAATATCCCTTTTCCAATTCCACAACAACAGCCTTAGCGAAAGGCTTCTTGAAGGGAAAGATGTAACTCTGTGAGATGAATTAACAGAACGCGGAGCAGTTTCTCAGAAAGCTTCTTTCCAGTTTTGAACGGAAGGTATTTCTTTTTTCACCATAGCCCTCTATGGGCTTCCAAATATCCCTTTTCCAATTCCACAAGAACAGCCTTAGCGAAAGGCTTCTTGAAGGGAAAGATGTAACTCTGTGAGATGAATTAACAGAACACAGAGCAGTTTCTCAGAAAGCTTATTTCCAGTTTTGAACGGAAGATATTTCCTTTTTCACCATAGCCCTCTATGGGCTTCCAAATATCCCTTTGCCAATTCCACAAGAACAGCCTTAGCGAAAGGCTTCTTGAAGGGAAAGATGTAACTCTGTGAGATGAATTAACAGAACACAGAGCAGTTTCTCAGAAAGCTTCTTTCCAGTTTTGAACGGAAGATACTTCCTTTTTCACCATAGCCCTCTATGGGCTTCCAAATATCCCTTTGCCAATTCCACAAGAACAGCCTTACCGAAAGGCTTCTTGAAGGGAAAGATGTATCTCTGTGAGATGAATTAACGGAACACAGAGCAGTTTCTCAGAAAGCTTCTTTCCAGTTTTGAACGGAAGATATTTCCTTTTTCACCATAGCCCTCTATGGGCTTCCAAATATCCCTTTGCCAATTCCACAAGAACAGCCTTAGCGAAAGGCTTTTTCAAGTGAAAGATGTAACTCTGTGAGATGAATTAACAGAACACAGAGCAGTTTCTCAGAAGGCTTCTTTCCAGTTTTGAACGGAAGATATTTCCTTTTTCACCATAGCCCTCTATGGGCTTCCAAATATCCCTTTGCCAATTCCCCAAGAACAGCCTTAGCGAAAGGCTTCTTGAAGGGAAAGATGTAACTCTGTGAGATGAATTAACAGAACACAGAGCAGTTTCTCAGAAGGCTTCTTTCCAGTTTTGAACGGAAGATATTTCCTTTTTCACCATAGCCCTCTATGGGCTTCCAAATATCCCTTTGCCAATTCCACAAGAACAGCCTTAGCGATAGGCTTCTTGAAGGGAAAGATGTAACTCTGTGAGATGAATTAACAGAACACAGAGCAGTTTCTCAGAAAGCTTCTTTCCAGTTTTGAACGGAAGATATTTCCTTTTTCACCATAGCAATCTATGGGCTTCCAAATATCCCTTTGCCAATTCCCCAAGAACAGCCTTAGCGAAAGGCTTCTTGAAGGGAAAGATGTAACTCTGTGAGATGAATTAACAGAACACAGAGCAGTTTCTCAGAAAGCTTCTTTCCAGTTTTGAACGGAAGATATTTCCTTTTTCACCATAGCCCTCTATGGGCTTCCAAATATCCCTTTGCCAATTCCACAAGAACAGCCTTAGCGATAGGCTTCTTGAAGGGAAAGATGTAACTCTGTGAGATGAATTAACAGAACACAGAGCAGTTTCTCAGAAAGCTTCTTTCCAGTTTTGAACGGAAGATATTTCCTTTTTCACCATAGCCCTCTATGGGCTTCCAAATATCCCTTTTCCAATTCCACAAGAACAGCCTCAGCGAAAGGCTTCTTGAAGGGAAAGATGTAACTCTGTGAGATGAATTAACAGAACACAGAGCAGTTTCTCAGAAAGCTTCTTTCCAGTTTTGAACGGAAGTTTTTTCCTTTTTCACCATAGCCCTCTATGGGCTTCCAAATATCCCTTTGCCAATTCCACAAGAACAGCCTTAGCGAAAGGCTTCTTGAAGGGAAAGATGAAACTCTGTGAGATGAACTAACAGAACACAGAGCAGTTTCTCAGAAAACTTCTTTCCAGTTTTGAACGGAAAATATTTCCTTTTTCACCATAGCCCTCTATGGGCTTCCAAATATCCCTTTGCCAATTCCACAAGAACAGCCTTAGCGAAAGGCTTCTTGAAGGGAAAGATGTAACTCTGTGAGATGAATTAACAGAACACAGAGCAGTTTCTCAGAAAGCTTCTTTCCAGTTTCGAACGGAAGATATTTCCTTTTTCACCATAGCCCTCTATGGGCTTCCAAATATCCCTTTGCCAATTCCCCAAGAACAGCCTTAGCGAAAGGCTTCTTGAAGGGAAAGATGTAACTCTGTGAGATGAATTAACAGAACACAGAGCAGTTTCTCAGAAAGCTTCTTTCCAGTTTTGAACGGAAGACATTTCCTTTTTCAACATAGCCCTCTAAGGGCTTCCAAATATCCCTTTGCCAATTCCACAAGAACAGCCTTAGCGATAGGCTTCTTGAAGGGAAAGATGTAACTCTGTGAGATGAATTAACAGAACACAGAGCAGTTTCTCAGAAAGCTTCTTTCCAGTTTTGAACGGAAGATATTTCCTTTTTCACCATAGCCCTCTATGGGCTTCCAAATATCCCTTTTCCAATTCCACAAGAACAGCCTTAGCGAAAGGCTTCTTGAAGGGAAAGATGTAACTCTGTGAGATGAATTAACAGAACACAGAGCAGTTTCTCAGAAAGCTTCTTTCCAGTTTTGAACGGAAGATATTTCCTTTTTCACCATAGCCCTCTAAGGGCTTCCAAATATCCCTTTGCCAATTCCACAAGAACAGCCTTAGCGAAAGGCTTCTTCAAGGGAAAGATGTAACTCTGTGAGATGAATTAACAGAACACAGAGCAGTTTCTCAGAAAGCTTCTTTCCAGTTTTGAACGGAAGATATTTTCTTTTTCACCATAGCCCTCTATGGGCTTCCAAATATCCCTTTGCCAATTCCACAAGAACAGCCTTAGCGAAAGGCTTCTTGAAGGGAAAGATGAAACTCTGTGAGATGAACTAACAGAACACAGAGCAGTTTCTCAGAAAGCTTCTTTCCAGTTTTGAACGGAAGATATTTCCTTTTTCACCATAGCCCTCTATGGGCTTCCAAATATCCCTTTTCCAATTCCACAACAACAGCCTTAGCGAAAGGCTTCTTGAAGGGAAAGATGTAACTCTGTGAGATGAATTAACAGAACGCGGAGCAGTTTCTCAGAAAGCTTCTTTCCAGTTTTGAACGGAAGGTATTTCTTTTTTCACCATAGCCCTCTATGGGCTTCCAAATATCCCTTTTCCAATTCCACAAGAACAGCCTTAGCGAAAGGCTTCTTGAAGGGAAAGATGTAACTCTGTGAGATGAATTAACAGAACACAGAGCAGTTTCTCAGAAAGCTTATTTCCAGTTTTGAACGGAAGATATTTCCTTTTTCACCATAGCCCTCTATGGGCTTCCAAATATCCCTTTGCCAATTCCACAAGAACAGCCTTAGCGAAAGGCTTCTTGAAGGGAAAGATGTAACTCTGTGAGATGAATTAACAGAACACAGAGCAGTTTCTCAGAAAGCTTCTTTCCAGTTTTGAACGGAAGATACTTCCTTTTTCACCATAGCCCTCTATGGGCTTCCAAATATCCCTTTGCCAATTCCACAAGAACAGCCTTACCGAAAGGCTTCTTGAAGGGAAAGATGTATCTCTGTGAGATGAATTAACGGAACACAGAGCAGTTTCTCAGAAAGCTTCTTTCCAGTTTTGAACGGAAGATATTTCCTTTTTCACCATAGCCCTCTATGGGCTTCCAAATATCCCTTTGCCAATTCCACAAGAACAGCCTTAGCGAAAGGCTTTTTCAAGTGAAAGATGTAACTCTGTGAGATGAATTAACAGAACACAGAGCAGTTTCTCAGAAGGCTTCTTTCCAGTTTTGAACGGAAGATATTTCCTTTTTCACCATAGCCCTCTATGGGCTTCCAAATATCCCTTTGCCAATTCCCCAAGAACAGCCTTAGCGAAAGGCTTCTTGAAGGGAAAGATGTAACTCTGTGAGATGAATTAACAGAACACAGAGCAGTTTCTCAGAAAGCTTCTTTCCAGTTTTGAACGGAAGACATTTCCTTTTTCAACATAGCCCTCTAAGGGCTTCCAAATATCCCTTTGCCAATTCCACAACAACAGCCTTAGCGAAAGGCTTCTTCCAGTGAAAGATGTAACTCTGTGAGATGAATAAACAGAACACAGAGCAGTTTCTCAGAAAGCTTCTTTCCAGTTTTGAACGGAAGATATTTCCTTTTTCACCATAGCCCTCTATGGGCTTCCAAATATCCCTTTGCCAATTCCACAAGAACAGACTTAGTGAAAGGCTTCTTGAAGGGAAAGATGTAACTCTGTGAGATGAATTAACAGAACACAGAGCAGTTTCTCAGAAAGCTTCTTTCCAGTTTTGAACGGAAGATATTTCCTTTTTCACCATAGCCCTCTATGGGCTTCCAAATATCCCTTTGCCAATTCCACAAGAACAGCCTTAGCGATAGGCTTCTTGAAGGGAAAGATGTAACTCTGTGAGATGAATTAACAGAACACAGAGCAGTTTCTCAGAAAGCTTCTTTCCAGTTTTGAACGGAAGATATTTCCTTTTTCACCATAGCCCTCTATGGGCTTCCAAATATCCCTTTTCCAATTCCACAAGAACAGCCTTAGCGAAAGGCTTCTTGAAGGGAAAGATGTAACTCTGTGAGATGAATTAACAGAACACAGAGCAGTTTCTCAGAAAGCTTCTTTCCAGTTTTGAACGGAAGTTATTTCCTTTTTCACCATAGCCCTCTATGGGCTTCCAAATATCCCTTTGCCAATTCCACAAGAACAGCCTTAGCGAAAGGCTTCTTGAAGGGAAAGATGTAACTCTGTGAGATGAATTAACAGAACACAGAGCAGTTTCTCAGAAAGCTTCTTTCCAGTTTCGAACGGAAGATATTTCCTTTTTCACCATAGCCCTCTATGGGCTTCCAAATATCCCTTTGCCAATTCCCCAAGAACAGCCTTAGCGAAAGGCTTCTTGAAGGGAAAGATGTAACTCTGTGAGATGAATTAACAGAACACAGAGCAGTTTCTCAGAAAGCTTCTTTCCAGTTTTGAACGGAAGATATTTCCTTTTTCACCATAGCCCTCTAAGGGCTTCCAAATATCCCTTTGCCAATTCCACAAGAACAGCCTTAGCGATAGGCTTCTTGAAGGGAAAGATGTAACTCTGTGAGATGAATTAACAGAACACAGAGCAGTTTCTCAGAAAGCTTCTTTCCAGTTTTGAACGGAAGATATTTCCTTTTTCACCATAGCCCTCTATGGGCTTCCAAATATCCCTTTTCCAATTCCACAAGAACAGCCTTAGCGAAAGGCTTCTTGAAGGGAAAGATGTAACTCTGTGAGATGAATTAACAGAACACAGAGCAGTTTCTCAGAAAGCTTCTTTCCAGTTTTGAACGGAAGATATTTCCTTTTTCACCATAGCCCTCTAAGGGCTTCCAAATATCCCTTTGCCAATTCCACAAGAACAGCCTTAGCGAAAGGCTTCTTCAAGGGAAAGATGTAACTCTGTGAGATGAATTAACAGAACACAGAGCAGTTTCTCAGAAAGCTTCTTTCCAGTTTTGAACGGAAGATATTTCCTTTTTCACCATAGCCCTCTATGGGCTTCCAAATATCCCTTTGCCAATTCCACAAGAACAGCCTTAGCGAAAGGCTTCTTGAAGGGAAAGATGAAACTCTGTGAGATGAACTAACAGAACACAGAGCAGTTTCTCTGAAAGCTTCTTTCCAGTTTTGAACGGAAGATATTTCCTTTTTCACCATAGCCCTCTATGGGCTTCCAAATATCCCTTTTCCAATTCCACAAGAACAGCCTTAGCGAAAGGCTTCTTGAAGGGAAAGATGTAACTCTGTGAGATGAATTAACAGAACGCGGAGCAGTTTCTCAGAAAGCTTCTTTCCAGTTTTGAACGGAAGGTATTTCCTTTTTCACCATAGCCCTCTATGGGCTTCCAAATATCCCTTTTCCAATTCCACAAGAACAGCCTTAGCGAAAGGCTTGTTGAAGGGAAAGATGTAACTCTGTGAGATGAATTAACAGAACACAGAGCAGTTTCTCAGAAAGCTTCTTTCCAGTTTTGAACGGAAGATATTTCCTTTTTCACCATAGCCCTCTATGGGCTTCCAAATATCCCTTTGCCAATTCCCCAAGAACAGCCTTAGCGAAAGGCTTCTTGAAGGGAAAGATGTAACTCTGTGAGATGAATTAACAGAACACAGAGCAGTTTCTCAGAAAGCTTCTTTCCAGTTTTGAACGGAAGATACTTCCTTTTTCACCATAGCCCTCTATGGGCTTCCAAATATCCCTTTGCCAATTCCACAAGAACAGCCTTACCGAAAGGCTTCTTGAAGGGAAAGATGTATCTCTGTGAGATGAATTAACAGAACACAGAGCAGTTTCTCAGAAAGCTTCTTTCCAGTTTTGAACGGAAGATATTTCCTTTTTCACCATAGCCCTCTATGGGCTTCCAAATATCCCTTTGCCAATTCCACAAGAACAGCCTTAGCGAAAGGCTTTTTCAAGTGAAAGATGTAACTCTGTGAGATGAATTAACAGAACACAGAGCAGTTTCTCAGAAGGCTTCTTTCCAGTTTTGAACGGAAGATATTTCCTTTTTCACCATAGCCCTCTATGGGCTTCCAAATATCCCTTTGCCAATTCCCCAAGAACAGCCTTAGCGAAAGGCTTCTTGAAGGGAAAGATGTAACTCTGTGAGATGAATTAACAGAACACAGAGCAGTTTCTCAGAAAGCTTCTTTCCAGTTTTGAACGGAAGATATTTCCTTTTTCAGCATAGCCCTCTATGGGCTTCCAAATATCCCTTTGCCAATTCCACAAGAACAGCCTTAGCGATAGGCTTCTTGAAGGGAAAGATGTAACTCTGTGAGATGAATTAACAGAACACAGAGCAGTTTCTCAGAAAGCTTCTTTCCAGTTTTGAACGGAAGATATTTCCTTTTTCACCATAGCAATCTATGGGCTTCCAAATATCCCTTTGCCAATTCCACAAGAACAGCCTTAGCGAAAGGCTTCTTGAAGGGAAAGATGTAACTCTGTGAGATGAATTAACAGAACACAGAGCAGTTTCTCAGAAAGCTTCTTTCCAGTTTTGAACGGAAGATATTTCCTTTTTCACCATAGCCCTCTATGGGCTTCCAAATATCCCTTTGCCAATTCCCCAAGAACAGCCTTAGCGAAAGGCTTCTTGAAGGGAAAGATGTAACTCTGTGAGATGAATTAACAGAACGCAGAGCAGTTTCTCAGAAAGCTTCTTTCCAGTTTTGAACGGAAGATATTTCCTTTTTCACCATAGCCCTCTATGGGCTTCCAAATATCCCTTTGCCAATTCCACAAGAACAGCCTTAGCGATAGGCTTCTTCAAGGGAAAGATGTAACACGGTGAGATGAATTAACAGAACACAGAGCAGTTTCTCAGAAAGCTTCTTTCCAGTTTTGAACGGAAGATATTTCCTTTTTCACCATAGCCCTCTAAGGGCTTCCAAATATCCCTTTCCAATTCCACAAGAACAGCCTTAGCGAAAGGCTTCTTCAAGGGAAAGATGTAACTCTGTGAGATGAATTAACAGAACACAGAGCAGTTTCTCAGAAAGCTTCTTTCCAGTTTTGAACAGAAGATATTTCCTTTTTCACCGTAGCCCTCTATGGGCTTCCAAATATCCCTTTGCCAATTCCACAAGAACAGCCTTAGCGAAAGGCTTCTTGAAGGGAAAGATGAAACACTGTGAGATGAACTAACAGAACACAGTGCAGTTTCTCAGAAAGCTTCTTTCCAGTTTTGAACGGAAGATATTTCCTTTTTCACCATAGCCCTCTATGGGCTTCCAAATATCCCTTTGCCAGTTCCACAAGAACAGCCTTACCGAAAGGCTTCTTGAAGGGAAAGATGTAACTCTGTGAGATGATTTAACAGAACACAGAACAGTTTCTCAGAAAGCTTCTTTCCAGTTTTGAACGGAAGATACTTCCTTTTTCACCATAGCCCTCTAGGGGCTTCCAAATATCCCTTTGCCAATTCCACAAGAACAGCCTTAGCGAAAGGCTTCTTGAAGGGAAAGATGTAACTCTGTGAGATGAATTAACAGAACACAGAGCAGTTTCTCAGAAAGCTTCTTTCCAGTTTTGAACGGAAGATATTTCCTTTTTCACCATAGCCCTCTATGGGCTTCCAAATATCCCTTTGCCAATTCCACAAGAACAGCCTTAGCGAAAGGCTTCTTCAAGGGAAAGATGTAACTCTGTGAGATGAATTAACAGAACACAGAGCAGTTTCTCAGAAAGCTTCTTTCCAGTTTTGAACAGAAGATATTTCCTTTTTCACCATAGCCTCTATGAGCTTCCAAATATCCCTTTGCCAATTCCACAAGAACAGCCTTAGCGAAAGGCTTCTTGAAGGGAAAGATGAAACTCTGTGAGATGAACTAACAGAACACAGAGCAGTTTCTCAGAAAGCCTCTTTCCAGTTTTGAACGGAAGATATTTCCTTTTTCACCATAGCCCTCCATGGGCTTCCAAATATCCCTTTTCCAATTCCACAAGAACAGCCTTAGCGAAAGGCTTCTTGAAGGGAAAGATGTAACTCTGTGAGATGAATTAACAGAACACAGAGCAGTTTCTCAGAAAGCTTCTTTCCAGTTTTGAACGGAAGGTATTTCCTTTTTCACCATAGCCCTCTATGGGCTTCCAAATATCCCTTTTCCAATTCCACAAGAACAGCCTTAGCGAAAGGCTTCTTGAAGGGAAAGATGTAACTCTGTGAGATGAATTAACAGAACACAGAGCAGTTTCTCAGAAAGCTTCTTTCCAGTTTTGAACGGAAGATATTTCCTTTTTCACCATAGCCCTCTATGGGCTTCCAAATATCCCTTTGCCAATTCCACAAGAACAGCCTTAGCGAAAGGCTTCTTGAAGGGAAAGATGTAACTCTGTGAGATGAATTAACAGAACACAGAGCAGTTTCTCAGAAAGCTTCTTTCCAGTTTTGAACGGAAGATACTTCCTTTTTCACCATAGCCCTCTATGGGCTTCCAAATACCCCTTTGCCAATTCCACAAGAACAGCCTTACCGAAAGGCTTCTTGAAGGGAAAGATGTATCTCTGTGAGATTAATTAACAGAACACAGAGCAGTTTCTCAGAAAGCTACTTTCCAGTTTTGAACGGAAGATATTTCCTTTTTCACCATAGCCCTCTATGGGCTTCCAAATATCCCTTTGCCAATTCCACAAGAACAGCCTTAGCGAAAGGCTTTTTCAAGTGAAAGATGTAACTCTGTGAGATGAATTAACAGAACACAGAGCAGTTTCTCAGAAGGCTTCTTTCCAGTTTTGAACGGAAGATATTTCCTTTTTCACCATAGCCCTCTATGGGCTTCCAAATATCCCTTTGCCAATTCCCCAAGAACAGCCTTAGCGAAAGGCTTCTTGAAGAGAAAGATGTAACTCTGTGAGATGAATTAACAGAACACAGAGCAGTTTCTCAGAAAGCTTCTTTCCAGTTTTGAACGGAAGATATTTCCTTTTTCACCATAGCCCTCTATGAGCTTCCAAATATCCCTTTGCCTATTCCACAAGAACAGCCTTAGCGATAGGCTTCTTGAAGGGAAAGATGTAACTCTGTGAGATGAATTAACAGAACACAGAGCAGTTTCTCAGAAAGCTTCTTTCCAGTTTTGAACGGAAGATAATTCCTTTTTCACCATAGCCCTCTATGGGCTTCCAAATATCCCTTTGCCAATTCCACAAGAACAGCCTTAGCGAAAGGCTTCTTGAAGGGAAAGATGTAACTCTGTGAGATGAATTAACAGAACACAGAGCAGTTTCTCAGAAAGCTTCTTTCCAGTTTTGAACGGAAGATACTTCCTTTTTCACCATAGCCCTCTATGGGCTTCCAAATATCCCTTTGCCAATTCCACAAGAACAGCCTTACCGAAAGGCTTCTTGAAGGGAAAGATGTATCTCTGTGAGATGAATTAACAGAACACAGAGCAGTTTCTCAGAAAGCTTCTTTCCAGTTTTGAACGGAAGATAATTCCTTTTTCACCATAGCCCTCTATGGGCTTCCAAATATCCCTTTGCCAATTCCACAAGAACAGCCTTAGCGAAAGGCTTTTTCAAGTGAAAGATGTAACTCTGTGAGATGAATTAACAGAACACAGAGCAGTTTCTCAGAAGGCTTCTTTCCAGTTTTGAACGGAAGATATTTCCTTTTTCACCATAGCCCTCTATGGGCTTCCAAATATCCCTTTGCCAATTCCCCAAGAACAGCCTTAGCGAAAGGCTTCTTGAAGGGAAAGATGTAACTCTGTGAGATGAATTAACAGAACACAGAGCAGTTTCTCAGAAAGCTTCTTTCCAGTTTTGAACGGAAGATATTTCCTTTTTCACCATAGCCCTCTATGGGCTTCCAAATATCCCTTTGCCAATTCCACAAGAACAGCCTTAGCGATAGGCTTCTTGAAGGGAAAGATGTAACTCTGTGAGATGAATTAACAGAACACAGAGCAGTTTCTCAGAAAGCTTCTTTCCAGTTTTGAACGGAAGATATTTCCTTTTTCACCATAGCCCTCTATGGGCTTCCAAATATCCCTTTTCCAATTCCACAAGAACAGCCTTAGCGAAAGGCTTCTTGAAGGGAAAGATGTAACTCTGTGAGATGAATTAACAGAACACAGAGCAGTTTCTCAGAAAGCTTCTTTCCAGTTTTGAACGGAAGTTATTTCCTTTTTCACCATAGCCCTCTATGGGCTTCCAAATATCCCTTTGCCAATTCCACAAGAACAGCCTTAGCGAAAGGCTTCTTGAAGGGAAAGATGAAACTCTGTGAGATGAACTAACAGAACACAGAGCAGTTTCTCAGAAAACTTCTTTCCAGTTTTGAACGGTAAATATTTCCTTTTTCACCATAGCCCTCTATGGGCTTCCAAATATCCCTTTGCCAATTCCACAAGAACAGCCTTAGCGAAAGGCTTCTTGAAGGGAAAGATGTAACTCTGTGAGATGAATTAACAGAACACAGAGCAGTTTCTCAGAAATCTTCTTTCCAGTTTCGAACGGAAGATATTTCCTTTTTCACCATAGCCCACTATGGGCTTCCAAATATCCCTTTGCCAATTCCCCAAGAACAGCCTTAGCGAAAGGCTTCTTGAAGGGAAAGATGTAACTCTGTGATATGAATTAACAGAACACAGAGCAGTTTCTCAGAAAACTTCTTTCCAGTTTTGAACGGAAGTTATTTCCTTTTTCACCATAGCCCTCTAAGGGCTTCCAAATATCCCTTTGCCAATTCCACAAGAACAGCCTTAGCGATAGGCTTCTTGAAGGGAAAGATGTAACTCTGTGAGATGAATTAACAGAACACAGAGCAGTTTCTCAGAAAGCTTCTTTCCAGTTTTGAACGGAAGATATTTCCTTTTTCACCATAGCCCTCTATGGGCTTCCAAATATCCCTTTTCCAATTCCACAAGAACAGCCTTAGCGAAAGGCTTCTTGAAGGGAAAGATGTAACTCTGTGAGATGAATTAACAGAACACAGAGCAGTTTCTCAGAAAGCTTCTTTCCAGTTTTGAACGGAAGATATTTCCTTTTTCACCATAGCCCTCTAAGGGCTTCCAAATATCCCTTTGCCAATTCCACAAGAACAGCCTTAGCGAAAGGCTTCTTCAAGGGAAAGATGTAACTCTGTGAGATGAATTAACAGAACACAGAGCAGTTTCTCAGAAAGCTTCTTTCCAGTTTTGAACGGAAGATATTTCCTTTTTCACCATAGCCCTCTATGGGCTTCCAAATATCCCTTTGCCAATTCCACAAGAACAGCCTTAGCGAAAGGCTTCTTGAAGGGAAAGATGAAACTCTGTGAGATGAACTAACAGAACACAGAGCAGTTTCTCAGAAAGCTTCTTTCCAGTTTTGAACGGAAGATATTTCCTTTTTCACCATAGCCCTCTATGGGCTTCCAAATATCCCTTTTCCAATTCCACAACAACAGCCTTAGCCAAAGGCTTCTTGAAGGGAAAGATGTAACTCTGTGAGATGAATTAACAGAACGCGGAGCAGTTTCTCAGAAAGCTTCTTTCCAGTTTTGAACGGAAGGTATTTCCTTTTTCACCATAGCCCTCTATGGGCTTCCAAATATCCCTTTTCCAATTCCACAAGAACAGCCTTAGCGAAAGGCTTCTTGAAGGGAAAGATGTAACTCTGTGAGATGAATTAACAGAACACAGAGCAGTTTCTCAGAAAGCTTCTTTCCAGTTTTGAACGGAAGATACTTCCTTTTTCACCATAGCCCTCTATGGGCTTCCAAATATCCCTTTGCCAATTCCACAAGAACAGCCTTACCGAAAGGCTTCTTGAAGGGAAAGATGTATCTCTGTGAGATGAATTAACAGAACACAGAGCAGTTTCTCAGAAAGCTTCTTTCCAGTTTTGAACGGAAGATATTTCCTTTTTCACCATAGCCCTCTATGGGCTTCCAAATATCCCTTTGCCAATTCCAAAAGAACAGCCTTAGCGAAAGGCTTTTTCAAGTGAAAGATGTAACTCTGTGAGATGAATTAACAGAACACAGAGCAGTTTCTCAGAAGGCTTCTTTCCAGTTTTGAACGGAAGATATTTCCTTTTTCACCATAGCCCTCTATGGGCTTCCAAATATCCCTTTGCCAATTCCACAAGAACAGCCTTAGCGAAAGGCTTCTTGAAGGGAAAGATGTAACTCTGTGAGATGAATTAACAGAACACAGAGCAGTTTCTCAGAAAGCTTCTATCCAGTTTTGAACGGAAGATATTTCCTTTTTCACCATAGCCCTCTATGGGCTTCCAAATATCCCTTTTCCAATTCCACAAGAACAGCCTTAGCGAAAGGCTTCTTGAAGGGAAAGATGTAACTCTGTGAGATGAATTAACAGAACACAGAGCAGTTTCTCAGAAAGCTTCTTTCCAGTTTTGAACGGAAGTTATTTCCTTTTTCAACATAGCCCTCTATGGGCTTCCAAATATCCCTTTGCCAATTCCACAAGAACAGCCTTAGCGAAAGGCTTCTTGAAGGGAAAGATGAAACTCTGTGAGATGAACTAACAGAACACAGAGCAGTTTCTCAGAAAACTTCTTTCCAGTTTTGAACGGAAAATATTTCCTTTTTCACCATAGCCCTCTATGGGCTTCCAAATATCCCTTTGCCAATTCCACAAGAACAGCCTTAGCGAAAGGCTTCTTGAAGGGAAAGATGTAACTCTGTGAGATGAATTAACAGAACACAGAGCAGTTTCTCAGAAAGCTTCTTTCCAGTTTCGAACGGAAGATATTTCCTTTTTCACCATAGCCCTCTATGGGCTTCCAAATATCCCTTTGCCAATTCCCCAAGAACAGCCTTAGCGAAAGGCTTCTTGAAGGGAAAGATGTAACTCTGTGAGATGAATTAACAGAACACAGAGCAGTTTCTCAGAAAGCTTCTTTCCAGTTTTGAACGGAAGATATTTCCTTTTTCACCATAGCCCTCTAAGGGCTTCCAAATATCCCTTTGCCAATTCCACAAGAACAGCCTTAGCGATAGGCTTCTTGAAGGGAAAGATGTAACTCTGTGAGATGAATTAACAGAACACAGAGCAGTTTCTCAGAAAGCTTCTTTCCAGTTTTGAACGGAAGATATTTCCTTTTTCACCATAGCCCTCTATGGGCTTCCAAATATCCCTTTTCCAATTCCACAAGAACAGCCTTAGCGAAAGGCTTCTTGAAGGGAAAGATGTAACTCTGTGAGATGAATTAACAGAACACAGAGCAGTTTCTCAGAAAGCTTCTTTCCAGTTTTGAACGGAAGGTATTTCCTTTTTCACCATAGCCCTCTATGGGCTTCCAAATATCCCTTTTCCAATTCCACAAGAACAGCCTTAGCGAAAGGCTTCTTGAAGGGAAAGATGTAACTCTGTGAGATGCATTAACAGAACACAGAGCAGTTTCTCAGAAAGCTTCTTTCCAGTTTTGAACGGAAGATATTTCCTTTTTCACCATAGCCCTCTATGGGCTTCCAAATATCCCTTTGCCAATTCCACAAGAACAGCCTTAGCGAAAGGCTTCTTGAAGGGAAAGATGTAACTCTGTGAGATGAATTAACAGAACACAGAGCAGTTTCTCAGAAAGCTTCTTTCCAGTTTTGAACGGAAGATACTTCCTTTTTCACCATAGCCCTCTATGGGCTTCCACATATCCCTTTGCCAATTCCACAAGAACAGCCTTACCGAAAGGCTTCTTGAAGGGAAAGATGTATCTCTGTGAGATGAATTAACAGAACACAGAGCAGTTTCTCAGAAAGCTTCTTTCCAGTTTTGAACGGAAGATATTTCCTTTTTCACCATAGCCCTCTATGGGCTTCCAAATATCCCTTTGCCAATTCCACAAGAACAGCCTTAGCGAAAGGCTTTTTCAAGTGAAAGATGTAACTCTGTGAGATGAATTAACAGAACACAGAGCAGTTTCTCAGAAGGCTTCTTTCCAGTTTTGAACGGAAGATATTTCCTTTTTCACCATAGCCCTCTATGGGCTTCCAAATATCCCTTTGCCAATTCCCCAAGAACAGTCTTAGCGAAAGGCTTCTTGAAGGGAAAGATGTAACTCTGTGAGATGAATTAACAGAACACAGAGCAGTTTCTCAGAAAGCTTCTTTCCAGTTTTGAACGGAAGATATTTCCTTTTTCACCATAGCCCTCTATGGGCTTCCAAATATCCCTTTGCCAATTCCACAAGAACAGCCTTAGCGATAGGCTTCTTGAAGGGAAAGATGTAACTCTGTGAGATGAATTAACAGAACACAGAGCAGTTTCTCAGAAAGCTTCTTTCCAGTTTTGAACGGAAGATATTTCCTTTTTCACCATAGCCCTCTAAGGGCTTCCAAATATCCCTTTGCCAATTCCACAAGAACAGCCTTAGCGAAAGGCTTCTTGAAGGGAAAGATGTAACTCTGTGAGATGAATTAACAGAACACAGAGCAGTTTCTCAGAAAGCTTCTTTCCAGTTTTGAACGGAAGATATTTCCTTTTTCACCATAGCCCTCTATGGGCTTCCAAATATCCCTTTGCCAATTCCCCAAGAACAGCCTTAGCGAAAGGCTTCTTGAAGGGAAAGATGTAACTCTGTGAGATGAATTAACAGAACGCAGAGCAGTTTCTCAGAAAGCTTCTTTCCAGTTGTGAACGGAAGATATTTCCTTTTTCACCATAGCCCTCTATGGGCTTCCAAATATCCCTTTGCCAATTCCACAAGAACAGCCTTAGCGATAGGCTTCTTCAAGGGAAAGATGTAACACTGTGAGATGAATTAACAGAACACAGAGCAGTTTCTCAGAAAGCTTCTTTCCAGTTTTGAACGGAAGATATTTCCTTTTTCACCATAGCCCTCTAAGGGCTTCCAAATATCCCTTTGCCAATTCCACAAGAACAGCCTTAGCGAAAGGCTTCTTGAAGGGAAAGATGTAACTCTGTGAGATGAATTAACAGAACACAGAGCAGTTTCTCAGAAAGCTTCTTTCCAGTTTTGAACAGAAGATATTTCCTTTTTCACCGTAGCCCTCTATGGGCTTCCAAATATCCCTTTGCCAATTCCACAAGAACAGCCTTAGCGAAAGGCTTCTTGAAGGGAAAGATGAAACACTGTGAGATGAACTAACAGAACACAGTGCAGTTTCTCAGAAAGATTCTTTCCAGTTTTGAACGGAAGATATTTCCTTTTTCACCATAGCCCTCTATGGGCTTCCAAATATCCCTTTGCCAGTTCCACAAGAACAGCCTTAGCGAAAGGCTTCTTGAAGGGAAAGATGTAACTCTGTGAGATGATTTAACAGAACACAGAACAGTTTCTCAGAAAGCTTCTTTCCAGTTTTGAACGGAAGATACTTCCTTTTTCACCATAGCCCTCTAGGGGCTTCCAAATATCCCTTTGCCAATTCCACAAGAACAGCCTTAGCGAAAGGCTTCTTGAAGGGAAAGATGTAACTCTGTGAGATGAATTAACAGAACACAGAGCAGTTTCTCAGAAAGCTTCTTTCCAGTTTTGAACGGAAGATATTTCCTTTTTCACCATAGCCCTCTATGGGCTTCCAAATATCCCTTTGCCAATTCCACAAGAACAGCCTTAGCGATAGGCTTCTTGAAGGGAAAGATGTAACTCTGTGAGATGAATTAACAGAACACAGAGCAGTTTCTCAGAAAGCTTCTTTCCAGTTTTGAACGGAAGATATTTCCTTTTTCACCATAGCCCTCTATGGGCTTCCAAATATCCCTTTTCCAATTCCACAAGAACAGCCTTAGCGAAAGGCTTCTTGAAGGGAAAGATGTAACTCTGTGAGATGAATTAACAGAACACAGAGCAGTTTCTCAGAAAGCTTCTTTCCAGTTTTGAACGGAAGTTACTTCCTTTTTCACCATAGCCCTCTATGGGCTTCCAAATATCCCTTTGCCAATTCCACAAGAACAGCCTTAGCGAAAGGCTTCTTGAAGGGAAAGATGAAACTCTGTGAGATGAACTAACAGAACACAGAGCAGTTTCTCAGAAAACTTCTTTCCAGTTTTGAACGGAAAATATTTCCTTTTTCACCATAGCCCTCTATGGGCTTCCAAATATCCCTTTGCCAATTCCACAAGAACAGCCTTAGCGAAAGGCTTCTTGAAGGGAAAGATGTAACTCTGTGAGATGAATTAACAGAACACAGAGCAGTTTCTCAGAAAGCTTCTTTCCAGTTTCGAACGGAAGATATTTCCTTTTTCACCATAGCCCTCTATGGGCTTCCAAATATCCCTTTGCCAATTCCCCAAGAACAGCCTTAGCGAAAGGTTTCTTGAAGGGAAAGATGTAACTCTGTGAGATGAATTAACAGAACACAGAGCAGTTTCTCAGAAAGCTTCTTTCCAGTTTTGAACGGAAGATATTTCCTTTTTCACCATAGCCCTCTAAAGGCTTCCAAATATCCCTTTGCCAATTCCACAAGAACAGCCTTAGCGATAGGCTTCTTGAAGGGAAAGATGTAACTCTGTGAGATGAATTAACAGAACACAGAGCAGTTTCTCAGAAAGCTTCTTTCCAGTTTTGAACGGAAGATATTTCCTTTTTCACCATAGCCCTCTAAGGGCTTCCAAATATCCCTTTGCCAATTCCACAAGAACAGCCTTAGCGATAGGCTTCTTGAAGGGAAAGATGTAACTCTGTGAGATGAATTAACAGAACACAGAGCAGTTTCTCAGAAAGCTTCTTTCCAGTTTTGAACGGAAGATATTTCCTTTTTCACCATAGCCCTCTATGGGCTTCGAAATATCCCTTTGCCAATTCCACAAGAACAGCCTTAGCGAAAGGCTTCTTGAAGGGAAAGATGTAACTCTGTGAGATGAATTAACAGAACACAGAGCAGTTTCTCAGAAAGCTTCTTTCCAGTTTTGAACGGAAGATATTTCCTTTTTCACCATAGCCCTCTAAGGGCTTCCAAATATCCCTTTGCCAATTCCACAAGAACAGCCTTAGCGAAAGGCTTCTTCAAGGGAAAGATGTAACTCTGTGAGATGAAGTAACAGAACACAGAGCAGTTTCTCAGAAAGCTTCTTTCCAGTTTTGAACGGAAGATATTTCCTTTTTCACCATAGCCCTCTATGGGCTTCCAAATATCCCTTTGCCAATTCCACAAGAACAGCCTTAGCGAAAGGCTTCTTGAAGGGAAAGATGAAACTCTGTGAGATGAACTAACAGAACACAGAGCAGTTTCTCAGAAAGCTTCTTTCCAGTTTTGAACGGAAGATATTTCCTTTTTCACCATAGCCCTCTATGGGCTTCCAAATATCCCTTTTCCAATTCCACAACAACAGCCTTAGCGAAAGGCTTCTTGAAGGGAAAGATGTAACTCTGTGAGATGAATTAACAGAACGGGGAGCAGTTTCTCAGAAAGCTTCTTTCCAGTTTTGAACGGAAGGTATTTCCTTTTTCACCATAGCCCTCTATGGGCTTCCAAATATCCCTTTTCCAATTCCACAAGAACAGCCTTAGCGAAAGGCTTCTTGAAGGGAAAGATGTAACTCTGTGAGATGCATTAACAGAACACAGAGCAGTTTCTCAGAAAGCTTCTTTCCAGTTTTGAACGGAAGATATTTCCTTTTTCACCATAGCCCTCTATGGGCTTCCAAATATCCCTTTTCCAATTCCACAAGAACAGCCTTAGCGAAAGGCTTCTTGAAGGGAAAGATGTAACTCTGTGAGATGAATTAACAGAACACAGAGCAGTTTCTCAGAAAGCTTCTTTCCAGTTTTGAACGGAAGATACTTCCTTTTTCACCATAGCCCTCTATGGGCTTCCAAATATCCCTTTGCCAATTCCACAAGAACAGCCTTACCGAAAGGCTTCTTGAAGGGAAAGATGTATCTCTGTGAGATGAATTAACAGAACACAGAGCAGTTTCTCAGAAAGCTTCTTTCCAGTTTTGAACGGAAGATATTTCCTTTTTCACCATAGCCCTCTATGGGCTTCCAAATATCCCTTTGCCAATTCCACAAGAACAGCCTTAGCGAAAGGCTTTTTCAAGTGAAAGATGTAACTCTGTGAGATGAATTAACAGAACACAGAGCAGTTTCTCAGAAGGCTTCTTTCCAGTTTTGAACGGAAGATATTTCCTTTTTCACCATAGCCCTCTATGGGCTTCCAAATATCCCTTTGCCAATTCCCCAAGAACAGTCTTAGCGAAAGGCTTCTTGAAGGGAAAGATGTAACTCTGTGAGATGAATTAACAGAACACAGAGCAGTTTCTCAGAAAGCTTCTTTCCAGTTTTGAACGGAAGATATTTCCTTTTTCACCATAGCCCTCTATGGGCTTCCAAATATCCCATTGCCAATTCCACAAGAACAGCCTTAGCGATAGGCTTCTTGAAGGGAAAGATGTAACTCTGTGAGATGAATTAACAGAACACAGAGCAGTTTCTCAGAAAGCTTCTTTCCAGTTTTGAACGGAAGATATTTCCTTTTTCACCATAGCAATCTATGGGCTTCCAAATATCCCTTTGCCAATTCCACAAGAACAGCCTTAGCGAAAGGCTTCTTGAAGGGAAAGATGTAACTCTGTGAGATGAATTAACAGAACACAGAGCAGTTTCTCAGAAAGCTTCTTTCTAGTTTTGAACGGAAGATATTTCCTTTTTCACCATAGCCCTCTATGGGCTTCCAAATATCCCTTTGCCAATTCCCCAAGAACAGCCTTAGCGAAAGGCTTCTTGAAGGGAAAGATGTAACTCTGTGAGATGAATTAACAGAACGCAGAGCAGTTTCTCAGAAAGCTTCTTTCCAGTTTTGAACGGAAGATATTTCCTTTTTCACCATAGCCCTCTATGGGCTTCCAAATATCCCTTTGCCAATTCCACAAGAACAGCCTTAGCGATAGGCTTCTTCAAGGGAAAGATGTAACACTGTGAGATGAATTAACAGAACACAGAGCAGTTTCTCAGAAAGCTTCTTTCCAGTTTTGAACGGAAGATATTTCCTTTTTCACCCTAGCCCTCTAAGGGCTTCCAAATATCCCTTTGCCAATTCCACAAGAACAGCCTTAGCGAAAGGCTTCTTGAAGGGAAAGATGTAACTCTGTGAGATGAATTAACAGAACACAGAGCAGTTTCTCAGAAAGCTTCTTTCCAGTTTTGAACAGAAGATATTTCCTTTTTCACCGTAGCCCTCTATGGGCTTCCAAATATCCCTTTGCCAATTCCACAAGAACAGCCTTAGCGAAAGGCTTCTTGAAGGGAAAGATGAAACACTGTGAGATGAACTAACAGAACACAGTGCAGTTTCTCAGAAAGCTTCTTTCCAGTTTTGAACGGAAGATATTTCCTTTTTCACCATAGCCCTCTATGGGCTTCCAAATATCCCTTTGCCAGTTCCACAAGAACAGCCTTAGCGAAAGGCTTCTTGAAGGGAAAGATGTAACTCTGTGAGATGATTTAACAGAACACAGAACAGTTTCTCAGAAAGCTTCTTTCCAGTTTTGAACGGAAGATACTTCCTTTTTCACCATAGCCCTCTAGGGGCTTCCAAATATCCCTTTGCCAATTCCACAAGAACAGCCTTAGCGAAAGGCTTCTTGAAGGGAAAGATGTAACTCTGTGAGATGAATTAACAGAACACAGAGCAGTTTCTCAGAAAGCTTCTTTCCAGTTTTGAACGGAAGATATTTCCTTTTTCACCATAGCCCTCTATGGGCTTCCAAATATCCCTTTGCCAATTCTCAAGAACAGCCTTAGCGATAGGCTTCTTGAAGGGAAAGATGTAACTCTGTGAGATGAATTAACAGAACACAGAGCAGTTTCTCAGAAAGCTTCTTTCCAGTTTTGAACGGAAGATATTTCCTTTTTCACCATAGCCCTCTATGGGCTTCCAAATATCCCTTTTCCAATTCCACAAGAACAGCCTTAGCGAAAGGCTTCTTGAAGGGAAAGATGTAACTCTGTGAGATGAATTAACAGAACACAGAGCAGTTTCTCAGAAAGCTTCTTTCCAGTTTTGAACGGAAGTTATTTCCTTTTTCACCATAGCCCTCTATGGGCTTCCAAATATCCCTTTGCCAATTCCACAAGAACAGCCTTAGCGAAAGGCTTCTTGAAGGGAAAGATGAAACTCTGTGAGATGAACTAACAGAACACAGAGCAGTTTCTCAGAAAACTTCTTTCCAGTTTTGAACGGAAAATATTTCCTTTTTCACCATAGCCCTCTATGGGCTTCCAAATATCCCTTTGCCAATTCCACAAGAACAGCCTTAGCGAAAGGCTTCTTGAAGGGAAAGATGTAACTCTGTGAGATGAATTAACAGAACACAGAGCAGTTTCTCAGAAAGCTTCTTTCCAGTTTCGAACGGAAGATATTTCCTTTTTCACCATAGCCCTCTATGGGCTTCCAAATATCCCTTTGCCAATTCCCCAAGAACAGCCTTAGCGAAAGGCTTCTTGAAGGGAAAGATGTAACTCTGTGAGATGAATTAACAGAACACAGAGCAGTTTCTCAGAAAGCTTCTTTCCAGTTTTGAACGGAAGATATTTCCTTTTTCACCATAGCCCTCTAAGGGCTTCCAAATATCCCTTTGCCAATTCCACAAGAACAGCCTTAGCGATAGGCTTCTTGAAGGGAAAGATGTAACTCTGTGAGTCGAATTAACAGAACACAGAGCAGTTTCTCAGAAAGCTTCTTTCCAGTTTTGAACGGAAGATATTTCCTTTTTCACCATAGCCCTCTATGGGCTTCCAAATATCCCTTTTCCAATTCCACAAGAACAGCCTTAGCGAAAGGCTTCTTGAAGGGAAAGATGTAACTCTGTGAGATGAATTAACAGAACACAGAGCAGTTTCTCAGAAAGCTTCTTTCCAGTTTTGAACGGAAGTTATTTCCTTTTTCACCATAGCCCTCTAAGGGCTTCCAAATATCCCTTTGCCAATTCCACAAGAACAGCCTTAGCGAAAGGCTTCTTCAAGGGAAAGATGTAACTCTGTGAGATGAATTAACAGAACACAGAGCAGTTTCTCAGAAAGATTCTTTCCAGTTTTGAACGGAAGATATTTCCTTTTTCACCATAGCCCTCTATGGGCTTCCAAATATCCCTTTGCCAATTCCACAAGAACAGCCTTAGCGAAAGGCTTCTTGAAGGGAAAGATGAAACTCTGTGAGATGAACTAACAGAACACAGAGCAGTTTCTCAGAAAGCTTCTTTCCAGTTTTGAACGGAAGATATTTCCTTTTTCACCATAGCCCTCTATGGGCTTCCAAATATCCCTTTTCCAATTCCACAACAACAGCCTTAGCGAAAGGCTTCTTGAAGGGAAAGATGTAACTCTGTGAGATGAATTAACAGAACGGGGAGCAGTTTCTCAGAAAGCTTCTTTCCAGTTTTGAACGGAAGGTATTTCCTTTTTCACCATAGCCCTCTATGGGCTTCCAAATATCCCTTTTCCAATTCCACAAGAACAGCCTTAGCGAAAGGCTTCTTGAAGGGAAAGATGTAACTCTGTGAGATGCATTAACAGAACACAGAGCAGTTTCTCAGAAAGCTTCTTTCCAGTTTTGAACGGAAGATATTTCCTTTTTCACCATAGCCCTCTATGGGCTTCCAAATATCCCTTTGCCAATTCCACAAGAACAGCCTTAGCGAAAGGCTTCTTGAAGGGAAAGATGTAACTCTGTGAGATGAATTAACAGAACACAGAGCAGTTTCTCAGAAAGCTTCTTTCCAGTTTTGAACGGAAGATACTTCCTTTTTCACCATAGCCCTCTATGGGCTTCCAAATATCCCTTTGCCAATTCCACAAGAACAGCCTTACCGAAAGGCTTCTTGAAGGGAAAGATGTATCTCTGTGAGATGAATTAACGGAACACAGAGCAGTTTCTCAGAAAGCTTCTTTCCAGTTTTGAACGGAAGATATTTCCTTTTTCACCATAGCCCTCTATGGGCTTCCAAATATCCCTTTGCCAATTCCACAAGAACAGCCTTAGCGAAAGGCTTTTTCAAGTGAAAGATGTAACTCTGTGAGATGAATTAACAGAACACAGAGCAGTTTCTCAGAAGGCTTCTTTCCAGTTTTGAACGGAAGATATTTCCTTTTTCACCATAGCCCTCTATGGGCTTCCAAATATCCCTTTGCCAATTCCCCAAGAACAGCCTTAGCGAAAGGCTTCTTGAAGGGAAAGATGTAACTCTGTGAGATGAATTAACAGAACACAGAGCAGTTTCTCAGAAAGCTTCTTTCCAGTTTTGAACGGAAGATATTTCCTTTTTCACCATAGCCCTCTATGGGCTTCCAAATATCCCTTTGCCAATTCCACAAGAACAGCCTTAGCGATAGGCTTCTTGAAGGGAAAGATGTAACTCTGTGAGATGAATTAACAGAACACAGAGCAGTTTCTCAGAAAGCTTCTTTCCAGTTTTGAACGGAAGATATTTCCTTTTTCACCATAGCAATCTATGGGCTTCCAAATATCCCTTTGCCAATTCCACAAGAGCAGCCTTAGCGAAAGGCTTCTTGAAGGGAAAGATGTAACTCTGTGAGATGAATTAACAGAACACAGAGCAGTTTCTCAGAAAGCTTCTTTCCAGTTTCGAACGGAAGATATTTCCTTTTTCACCATAGCCCTCTATGGGCTTCCAAATATCCCTTTGCCAATTCCCCAAGAACAGCCTTAGCGAAAGGCTTCTTGAAGGGAAAGATGTAACTCTGTGAGATGAATTAACAGAACGCAGAGCAGTTTCTCAGAAAGCTTCTTTCCAGTTTTGAACGGAAGATATTTCCTTTTTCACCATAGCCCTCTATGGGCTTCCAAATATCCCTTTGCCAATTCCACAAGAACAGCCTTAGCGATAGGCTTCTTCAAGGGAAAGATGTAACACTGTGAGATGAATTAACAGAACACAGAGCAGTTTCTCAGAAAGCTTCTTTCCAGTTTTGAACGGAAGTTATTTCCTTTTTCACCATAGCCCTCTATGGGCTTCCAAATATCCCTTTGCCAATTCCACAAGAACAGCCTTAGCGAAAGGCTTCTTGAAGGGAAAGATGAAACTCTGTGAGATGAACTAACAGAACACAGAGCAGTTTCTCAGAAAACTTCTTTCCAGTTTTGAACGGAAAATATTTCCTTTTTCACCATAGCCCTCTATGGGCTTCCAAATATCCCTTTGCCAATTCCCCAAGAACAGCCTTAGCGAAAGGCTTCTTGAAGGGAAAGATGTAACTCTGTGAGATGAATTAACAGAACACAGAGCAGTTTCTCAGAAAGCTTCTTTCCAGTTTTGAACGGAAGATATTTCCTTTTTCACCATAGCCCTCTAAGGGCTTCCAAATATCCCTTTGCCAATTCCACAAGAACAGCCTTAGCCTTAGGCTTCTTGAAGGGAAAGATGTAACTCTGTGAGATGAATTAACAGAACACAGAGCAGTTTCTCAGAAAGCTTCTTTCCAGTTTTGAACGGAAGATATTTCCTTTTTCACCATAGCCCTCTATGGGCTTCCAAATATCCCTTTTCCAATTCCACAAGAACAGCCTTAGCGAAAGGCTTCTTCAAGGGAAAGATGTAACTCTGTGAGATGAATTAACAGAACACAGAGCAGTTTCTCAGAAAGCTTCTTTCCAGTTTTGAACGGAAGATATTTCCTTTTTCACCATAGCCCTCTAAGGGCTTCCAAATATCCCTTTGCCAATTCCACAAGAACAGCCTTAGCGAAAGGCTTCTTCAAGGGAAAGATGTAACTCTGTGAGATGAATTAACAGAACACAGAGCAGTTTCTCAGAAAGCTTCTTTCCAGTTTTGAACGGAAGATATTTCCTTTTTCACCATAGCCCTCTATGGGCTTCCAAATATCCCTTTGCCAATTCCACAAGAACAGCCTTAGCGAAAGGCTTCTTGAAGGGAAAGATGAAACTCTGTGAGATGAACTAACAGAACACAGAGCAGTTTCTCAGAAAGCTTCTTTCCAGTTTTGAACGGAAGATATTTCCTATTTCACCATAGCCCTCTATGGGCTTCCAAATATCCCTTTTCCAATTCCACAACAACAGCCTTAGCGAAAGGCTTCTTGAAGGGAAAGATGTAACTCTGTGAGATGAATTAACAGAACGCGGAGCAGTTTCTCAGAAAGCTTCTTTCCAGTTTTGAACGGAAGGTATTTCCTTTTTCACCATAGCCCTCTATGGGCTTCCAAATATACCTTTTCCAATTCCACAAGAACAGCCTTAGCGAAAGGCTTCTTGAAGGGAAAGATGTAACTCTGTGAGATGAATTAACAGAACACAGAGCAGTTTCTCAGAAAGCTTCTTTCCAGTTTTGAACGGAAGATATTTCCTTTTTCACCATAGCCCTCTATGGGCTTCCAAATATCCCTTTGCCAATTCCACAAGAACAGCCTTAGCGAAAGGCTTCTTGAAGGGAAAGATGTAACTCTGTGAGATGAATTAACAGAACACAGAGCAGTTTCTCAGAAAGCTTCTTTCCAGTTTTGAACGGAAGATACTTCCTTTTTCACCATAGCCCTCTATGGGCTTCCAAATATCCCTTTGCCAATTCCACAAGAACAGCCTTACCGAAAGGCTTCTTGAAGGAAAGATGTATCTCTGTGAGATGAATTAACAGAACACAGAGCAGTTTCTCAGAAAGCTTCTTTCCAGTTTTGAACGGAAGATATTTCCTTTTTCACCATAGCCCTCTATGGGCTTCCAAATATCCCTTTGCCAATTCCAAAAGAACAGCCTTAGCGAAAGGCTTCTTGAAGGGAAAGATGTAACTCTGTGAGATGAATTAACAGAACACAGAGCAGTTTCTCAGAAAGCTTCTTTCCAGTTTTGAACGGAAGATATTTCCTTTTTCACCATAGCCCTCTATGGGCTTCCAAATATCCCTTTGCCAATTCCCCAAGAACAGCCTTAGCGAAAGGCTTCTTGAAGGGAAAGATGTAACTCTGTGAGATGAATTAACAGAACGCAGAGCAGTTTCTCAGAAAGCTTCTTTCCAGTTTTGAACGGAAGATATTTCCTTTTTCACCATAGCCCTCTATGGGCTTCCAAATATCCCTTTGCCAATTCCACAAGAACAGCCTTAGCGATAGGCTTCTTCAAGGGAAAGATGTAACACTGTGAGATGAATTAACATAACACAGAGCAGTTTCTCAGAAAGCTTCTTTCCAGTTTTGAACGGAAGATATTTCCTTTTTCACCATAGCCCTCTAAGGGCTTCCAAATATCCCTTTGCCAATTCCACAAGAACAGCCTTAGCGAAAGGCTTCTTCAAGGGAAAGATGTAACTCTGTGAGATGAATTAACAGAACACAGAGCAGTTTCTCAGAAAGCTTCTTTCCAGTTTTGAACAGAAGATATTTCCTTTTTCACCGTAGCCCTCTATGGGCTTCCAAATATCCCTTTGCCAATTCCACAAGAACAGCCTTAGCGAAAGGCTTCTTGAAGGGAAAGATGAAACACTGTGAGATGAACTAACAGAACACAGTGCAGTTTCTCAGAAAGCTTCTTTCCAGTTTTGAACGGAAGATATTTCCTTTTTCACCATAGCCCTCTATGGGCTTCCAAATATCCCTTTGCCAGTTCCACAAGAACAACCTTACCGAAAGGCTTCTTGAAGGGAAAGATGTAACTGTGTGAGATGATTTAACAGAACACAGAACAGTTTCTCAGAAAGCTTCTTTCCAGTTTTGAACGGAAGATACTTCCTTTTTCACCATAGCCCTCTAGGGGCTTCCAAATATCCCTTTGCCAATTCCACAAGAACAGCCTTAGCGAAAGGCTTCTTGAAGGGAAAGATGTAACTCTGTGAGATGAATTAACAGAACACAGAGCAGTTTCTCAGAAAGCTTCTTTCCAGTTTTGAACGGAAGATATTTCCTTTTTCACCATAGCCCTCTATGGGCTTCCAAATATCCCTTTGCCAATTCCACAAGAACAGCCTTAGCAAAAGGCTTCTTCAAGGGAAAGATGTAACTCTGTGAGATGAATTAACAGAACACAGAGCAGTTTCTCAGAAAGCTTCTTTCCAGTTTTGAACAGAAGATATTTCCTTTTTCACCATAGCCTCTATGAGCTTCCAAATATCCCTTTGCCAATTCCACAAGAACAGCCTTAGCGAAAATCTTCTTGAAGGGAAAGATGAAACTCTGTGAGATGAACTAACAGAACACAGAGCAGTTTCTCAGAAAGCTTCTTTCCAGTTTTGAACGGAAGATATTTCCTTTTTCACCATAGCCCTCTATGGGCTTCCAAATATCCCTTTTCCAATTCCACAAGAACAGCCTTAGCGAAAGGCTTCTTGAAGGGAAAGATGTAACTCTGTGAGATGAATTAACAGAACCCAGAGCAGTTTCTCAGAAAGCTTCTTTCCAGTTTTGAACGGAAGGTATTTCCTTTTTCACCATAGCCCTCTATGGGCTTCCAAATATCCCTTTTGCAATTCCACAAGAACAGCCTTAGCGAAAGGCTTCTTGAAGGGAAAGATGTAACTCTGTGAGATTAATTAACAGAACACAGAGCAGTTTCTCAGAAAGCTTCTTTCCAGTTTTGAACGGAAGATATTTCCTTTTTCACCATAGCCCTCTATGGGCTTCCAAATATCCCTTTGCCAATTCCACAAGAACAGCCTTAGCGAAAGGCTTCTTGAAGGGAAAGATGTAACTCTGTGAGATGAATTAACAGAACACAGAGCAGTTTCTCAGAAAGCTTCTTTCCAGTTTTGAACGGAAGATACTTCCTTTTTCACCATAGCCCTCTATGGGCTTCCAAATACCCCTTTGCCAATTCCAAAAGAACAGCCTTACCGAAAGGCTTCTTGAAGGGAAAGATGTATCTCTGTGAGATTAATTAACAGAACACAGAGCAGTTTCTCAGAAAGCTTCTTTCCAGTTTTGAACGGAAGATATTTCCTTTTTCACCATAGCCCTCTATGGGCTTCCAAATATCCCTTTGCCAATTCCACAAGAACAGCCTTAGCGAAAGGCTTTTTCAAGTGAAAGATGTAACTCTGTGAGATGAATTAACAGAACACAGAGCAGTTTCTCAGAAGGCTTCTTTCCAGTTTTGAACGGAAGATATTTCCTTTTTCACCATAGCCCTCTATGGGCTTCCAAATATCCCTTTGCCAATTCCCCAAGAACAGCCTTAGCGAAAGGCTTCTTGAAGGGAAAGATGTAACTCTGTGAGATGAATTAACAGAACGCAGAGCAGTTTCTCAGAAAGCTTCTTTCCAGTTTTGAACGGAAGATATTTCCTTTTTCACCATAGCCCTCTATGGGCTTCCAAATATCCCTTTGCCAATTCCACAAGAACAGCCTTAGCGAAAGGCTTTTTCAAGTGAAAGATGTAACTCTGTGAGATGAATTAACAGAACACAGAGCAGTTTCTCAGAAGGCTTCTTTCCAGTTTTGAACGGAAGATATTTCCTTTTTCACCATAGCCCTCTATGGGCTTCCAAATATCCCTTTGCCAATTCCCCAAGAACAGCCTTAGCGAAAGGCTTCTTGAAGGGAAAGATGTAACTCTGTGAGATGAATTAACAGAACGCAGAGCAGTTTCTCAGAAAGCTTCTTTCCAGTTTTGAACGGAAGATATTTCCTTTTTCACCATAGCCCTCTATGGGCTTCCAAATATCCCTTTGCCAATTCCACAAGAACAGCCTTAGCGATAGGCTTCTTCAAGGGAAAGATGTAACACTGTGAGATGAATTAACAAAACACAGAGCAGTTTCTCAGAAAGCTTCTTTCCAGTTTTGAACGGAAGATATTTCCTTTTTCACCATAGCCCTCTAAGGGCTTCCAAATATCCCTTTGCCAATTCCACAAGAACAGCCTTAGCGAAAGGCTTCTTGAAGGGAAAGATGTAACTCTGTGAGGTGAATTAACAGAACACAGAGCAGTTTCTCAGAAAGCTTCTTTCCAGTTTTGAACAGAAGATATTTCCTTTTTCACCGTAGCCCTCTATGGGCTTCCAAATATCCCTTTGCCAATTCCACAAGAACAGCCTTAGCGAAAGGCTTCTTGAAGGGAAAGATGAAACACTGTGAGATGAACTAACAGAACACAGTGCAGTTTCTCAGAAAGCTTCTTTCCAGTTTTGAACGGAAGATATTTCCTTTTTCACCAGAGCCCTCTATGGGCTTCCAAATATCCCTTTGCCAGTTCCACAAGAACAGCCTTAGCGAAAGGCTTCTTGAAGGGAAAGATGTAACTCTGTGAGATGATTTAACAGAACACAGAACAGTTTCTCAGAAAGCTTCTTTCTAGTTTTGAACGGAAGATACTTCCTTTTTCACCATAGCCCTCTAGGGTCTTCCAAATATCCCTTTGCCAATTCCACAAGAACAGCCTTAGCGAAAGGCTTCTTGAAGGGAAAGATGTAACTCTGTGAGATGAATTAACAGAACACAGAGCAGTTTCTCAGAAAGCTTCTTTCCAGTTTTGAACGGAAGATATTTCCTTTTTCACCATAGCCCTCTATGGGCTTCCAAATATCCCTTTGCCAATTCCACAACAACAGCCTTAGCGAAAGGCTTCTTCAAGTGAAAGATGTAACTCTGTGAGATGAATAAACAGAACACAGAGCAGTTTCTCAGAAAGCTTCTTTCCAGTTTTGAACGGAAGATATTTCCTTTTTCACCATAGACCTCTATGGGCTTCCAAATATCCCTTTGCCAATTCCACAAGAACAGACTTAGTGAAAGGCTTCTTGAAGGGAAAGATGTAACTCTGTGAGATGAATTAACAGAACACAGAGCAGTTTCTCAGAAAGCTTGTTTCCAGTTTTGAACGGAAGATATTTCCTTTTTCACCATAGCCCTCTATGGGCTTCCAAATATCCCTTTGCCAATTCCACAAGAACAGCCTTAGCGATAGGCTTCTTGAAGGGAAAGATGTAACTCTGTGAGATGAATTAACAGAACACAGAGCAGTTTCTCAGAAAGCTTCTTTCCAGTTTTGAACGGAAGATATTTCCTTTTTCACCATAGCCCTCTATGGGCTTCCAAATATCCCTTTTCCAATTCCACAAGAACAGCCTTAGCGAAAGGCTTCTTGAAGGGAAAGATGTAACTCTGTGAGATGAATTAACAGAACACAGAGCAGTTTCGCAGAAAGCTTCTTTCCAGTTTTGAACGGAAGTTATTTCCTTTTTCACCATAGCCCTCTATGGGCTTCCAAATATCCCTTTGCCAATTCCACAAGAACAGCCTTAGCGAAAGGCTTCTTGAAGGGAAAGATGAAACTCTGTGAGATGAACTAACAGAACACAGAGCAGTTTCTCAGAAAACTTCTTTCCAGTTTTGAACGGAAGATATTTCCTTTTTCACCATAGCCCTCTATAGGCTTCCAAATATCCCTTTGCCAATTCCACAAGAACAGCCTTAGCGAAAGGCTTCTTGAAGGGAAAGATGTAACTCTGTGAGATGAATTAACAGAACACAGAGCAGTTTCTCAGAAAGCTTCTTTCCAGTTTCGAACGGAAGATATTTCCTTTTTCACCATAGCCCTCTATGGGCTTCCAAATATCCCTTTGCCAATACCCCAAGAACAGCCTTAGCGAAAGGCTTCTTGAAGGGAAAGATGTAACTCTGTGAGATGAATTAACAGAACACAGAGCAGTTTCTCAGAAAGCTTCTTTCCAGTTTTGAACGGAAGATATTTCCTTTTTCACCATAGCCCTCTAAGGGCTTCCAAATATCCCTTTGCCAATTCCACAAGAACAGCCTTAGCCTTAGGCTTCTTGAAGGGAAAGATGTAACTCTGTGAGATGAATTAACAGAACACAGAGCAGTTTCTCAGAAAGCTTCTTTCCAGTTTTGAACGGAAGTTATTTCCTTTTTCACCATAGCCCTCTATGGGCTTCCAAATATCCCTTTTCCAATTCCACAAGAACAGCCTTAGCGAAAGGCTTCTTGAAGGGAAAGATGTAACTCTGTGAGATGAATTAACAGAACACAGAGCAGTTTCTCAGAAAGCTTCTTTCCAGTTTTGAACGGAAGATATTTCCTTTTTCACCATAGCCCTCTAAGGGCTTCCAAATATCCCTTTGCCAATTCCACAAGAACAGCCTTAGCGAAAGGCTTCTTGAAGGGAAAGATGAAACTCTGTGAGATGAACTAACAGAACACAGAGCAGTTTCTCAGAAAGCTTCTTTCCAGTTTTGAACGGAAGGTATTTCCTTTTTCACCATAGCCCTCTATGGGCTTCCAAATATCCCATTTCCAATTCCACAAGAACAGCCTTAGCGAAAGGCTTCTTGAAGGGAAAGATGTAACTCTGTGAGATTAATTAACAGAACACAGAGCAGTTTCTCAGAAAGCTTCTTTCCAGTTTTGAACGGAAGATATTTCCTTTTTCACCATAGCCCTCTATGGGCTTCCAAATATCCCTTTGCCAATTCCACAAGAACAGCCTTAGCGAAAGGCTTCTTGAAGGGAAAGATGTAACTCTGTGAGATGAATTAACAGAACACAGAGCAGTTTCTCAGAAAGCTTCTTTCCAGTTTTGAACGGAAGATACTTCCTTTTTCACCATAGCCCTCTAAGGGCTTCCAAATACCCATTTGCCAATTCCAAAAGAACAGCCTTACCGAAAGGCTTCTTGAAGGGAAAGATGTATCTCTGTGAGATTAATTAACAGAACACAGAGCAGTTTCTCAGAAAGCTTCTTTCCAGTTTTGAACGGAAGATATTTCCTTTTTCACCATAGCCCTCTATGGGCTTCCAAATATCCCTTTGCCAATTCCACAAGAACAGCCTTAGCGAAAGGCTTTTTCAAGTGAAAGATGTAACTCTGTGAGATGAATTAACAGAACACAGAGCAGTTTCTCAGAAGGCTTCTTTCCAGTTTTGAACGGAAGATATTTCCTTTTTCACCATAGCCCTCTATGGGCTTCCAAATATCCCTTTGCCAATTCCCCAAGAACAGCCTTAGCGAAAGGCTTCTTGAAGGGAAAGATGTAACTCTGTGAGATGAATTAACAGAACGCACAGCAGTTTCTCAGAAAGCTTCTTTCCAGTTTTGAACGGAAGATATTTCCTTTTTCACCATAGCCCTCTATGGGCTTCCAAATATCCCTTTGCCAATTCCACAAGAACAGCCTTAGCGATAGGCTTCTTGAAGGGAAAGATGTAACTCTGTGAGATGAATTAACAGAACACAGAGCAGTTTCTCAGAAAGCTTCTTTCCAGTTTTGAACGGAAGATATTTCCTTTTTCACCATAGCAATCTATGGGCTTCCAAATATCCCTTTGCCAATTCCACAAGAACAGCCTTAGCGAAAGGCTTCTTGAAGGGAAAGATGTAACTCTGTGAGATGAATTAACAGAACACAGAGCAGTTTCTCAGAAAGCTTCTTTCCAGTTTTGAACGGAAGTTATTTCCTTTTTCACCATAGCCCTCTATGGGCTTCCAAATATCCCTTTGCCAATTCCCCAAGAACAGCCTTAGCGAAAGGCTTCTTGAAGGGAAAGATGTAACTCTGTGAGATGAATTAACAGAACGCAGAGCAGTTTCTCAGAAAGCTTTTTTCCAGTTTTGAACGGAAGATATTTCCTTTTTCACCATAGCCCTCTATGGGCTTCCAAATATCCCTTTGCCAATTCCACAAGAACAGCCTTAGCGATAGGCTTCTTCAAGGGAAAGATGTAACACTGTGAGATGAATTAACAGAACACAGAGCAGTTTCTCAGAAAGCTTCTTTCCAGTTTTGAACGGAAGATATTTCCTTTTTCACCATAGCCCTCTAAGGGCTTCCAAATATCCCTTTGCCAATTCCACAAGAACAGCCTTAGCGAAAGGCTTCTTCAAGGGAAAGATGTAACTCTGTGAGATGAATTAACAGAACACAGAGCAGTTTCTCAGAAAGCTTCTTTCCAGTTTTGAACAGAAGATATTTCCTTTTTCACCGTAGCCCTCTATGGGCTTCCAAATATCCCTTTGCCAATTCCACAAGAAAAGCCTTAGCGAAAGGCTTCTTGAAGGGAAAGATGAAACACTGTGAGATGAACTAACAGAACACAGTGCAGTTTCTCAGAAAGCTTCTTTCCAGTTTTGAACGGAATATATTTCCTTTTTCACCATAGCCCTCTATGGGCTTCCAAATATCCCTTTGCCAGTTCCACAAGAACAGCCTTACCGAAAGGCTTCTTGAAGGGAAAGATGTAATTCTGTGAGATGATTTAACAGAACACAGAACAGTTTCTCAGAAAGCTTCTTTCCAGTTTTGAACGGAAGATACTTCCTTTTTCACCATAGCCCTCTAGGGGCTTCCAAATATCCCTTTGCCAATTCCACAAGAACAGCCTTAGCGAAAGGCTTCTTGAAGGGAAAGATGTAACTCTGTGAGATGAATTAACAGAACACAGAGCAGTTTCTCAGAAAGCTTCTTTCCAGTTTTGAACGGAAGATATTTCCTTTTTCACCATAGCCCTCTATGGGCTTCCAAATATCCCTTTGCCAATTCCACAAGAACAGCCTTAGCGAAAGGCTTCTTCAAGGGAAAGATGTAACTCTGTGAGATGAATTAACAGAACACAGAGCAGTTTCTCAGAAAGCTTCTTTCCAGTTTTGAACAGAAGATATTTCCTTTCTCACCATAGCCTCTATGAGCTTCCAAATATCCCTTTGCCAATTCCACAAGAACAGCCTTAGCGAAAGGCTTCTTGAAGGGAAAGATGAAACTCTGTGAGATGAACTAACAGAACACAGAGCAGTTTCTCAGAAAGCTTCTTTCCAGTTTTGAACGGAAGATATTTCCTTTTTCACCATAGCCCTCTATGGGCTTCCAAATATCCCTTTTCCAATTCCACAAGAACAGCCTTAGCGAATGGCTTCTTGAAGGGAAAGATGTAACTCTGTGAGATGAATTAACAGAACACAGAGCAGTTTCTCAGAAAGCTTCTTTCCAGTTTTGAACGGAAGGTATTTCCTTTTTCACCATAGCCCTCTATGGGCTTCCAAATATCCCTTTTCCAATTCCACAAGAACAGCCTTAGCGAAAGGCTTCTTGAAGGGAAAGATGTAACTCTGTGAGATTAATTAACAGAACACAGAGCAGTTTCTCAGAAAGCTTCTTTCCAGTTTTGAACGGAAGATATTTCCTTTTTCACCATAGCCCTCTATGGGCTTCCAAATATCCCTTTCCCAATTCCACAAGAACAGCCTTAGCGAAAGGCTTCTTGAAGGGAAAGATGTAACTCTGTGAGATGAATTAACAGAACACAGAGCAGTTTCTCAGAAAGCTTCTTTCCAGTTTTGAACGGAAGATACTTCCTTTTTCACCATAGCCCTCTATGGGCTTCCAAATACCCCTTTGCCAATTCCAAAAGAACAGCCTTACCGAAAGGCTTCTTGAAGGGAAAGATGTATCTCTGTGAGATTAATTAACAGAACACAGAGCAGTTTCTCAGAAAGCTTCTTTCCAGTTTTGAACGGAAGATATTTCCTTTTTCACCATAGCCCTCTATGGGCTTCCAAATATCCCTTTGCCAATTCCACAAGAACAGCCTTAGCGAAAGGCTTTTTCAAGTGAAAGATGTAACTCTGTGAGATGAATTAACAGAACACAGAGCAGTTTCTCAGAAGGCTTCTTTCCAGTTTTGAACGGAAGATATTTCCTTTTTCACCATAGCCCTCTATGGGCTTCCAAATATCCCTTTGCCAATTCCCCAAGAACAGCCTTAGCGAAAGGCTTCTTGAAGGGAAAGATGTAACTCTGTGAGATGAATTAACAGAACACAGAGCAGTTTCTCAGAAAGCTTCTTTCCAGTTTTGAACGGAAGATATTTCCTTTTTCACCATAGCCCTCTATGAGCTTCCAAACATCCCTTTGCCAATTCCACAAGAACAGCCTTAGCGATAGGCTTCTTGAAGGGAAAGATGTAACTCTGTGAGATGAATTAACAGAACACAGAGCAGTTTCTCAGAAAGCTTCTTTCCAGTTTTGAACGGAAGATATTTCCTTTTTCACCATAGCCCTCTAGGGGCTTCCAAATATCCCTTTTCCAATTCCAAAAGAACAGCCTTAGCGAAAGGCTTCTTGAAGGGAAAGATGTAACTCTGTGAGATGAATTAACAGAACACAGAGCAGTTTCTCAGAAACTTCTTTCCAGTTTTGAACGGAAGTTATTTCCTTTTTCACCATAGCCCTCTATGGGCTTCCAAATATCCCTTTGCCAATTCCACAAGAACAGCCTTAGCGAAAGGCTTCTTGAAGGGAAAGATGAAACTCTGTGAGATGAACTAACAGAACACAGAGCAGTTTCTCAGAAAACTTCTTTCCAGTTTTGAACGGAAAATATTTCCTTTTTCACCATAGCCCTCTATGGGCTTCCAAATATCCCTTTGCCAATTCCACAAGAACAGCCTTAGCGATAGGCTTCTTGAAGGGAAAGATGTAACTTTGTGAGATGAATTAACAGAACACAGAGCAGTTTCTCAGAAAGCTTCTTTCCAGTTTCGAACGGAAGATATTTCCTTTTTCACCATAGCCCTCTATGGGCTTCCAAATATCCCTTTGCCAGTTCCACAAGAACAACTTTAGCGAAAGGCTTCTTGAAGCGAAAGATGTAACTCTGTGAGATGAATTAACAGAACACAGAGCAGTTTCTCAGAAAGCTTCTTTCCAGTTTTGAACGGAAGATATTTTCTTTTTCACCATAGCCCTCTATGGGATTCCAAATATCCCTTTGCCAATTCCACAAAAACAGCCTTAGCGAAAGGCTTCTTGAAGGGAAAGATGTAACTCTGTGAGATGAATTAACAGAACACAGAGCAGTTTCTCAGAAAGCTTCTTTCCAGTTTTGAACGGAAGATATTTCCTTTTTCACCATAGCCCTCTATGGGCTTCCAAATATCCCTTTGCCAATTCCACAAGAACAGCCTTAGCGAAAGGCTTTTTCAAGTGAAAGATGTAACTCTGTGAGATGAATTAACAGAACACAGAGCAGTTTCTCAGAAGGCTTCTTTCCAGTTTTGAACGGAAGATATTTCCTTTTTCACCATAGCCCTCTATGGGCTTCCAAATATCCCTTTGCCAATTCCCCAAGAACAACCTTAGCGAAAGGCTTCTTGAAGGGAAAGATGTAACTCTGTGAGATGAATTAACAGAACACAGAGCAGTTTCTCAGAAAGCTTCTTTCCAGTTTTGAACGGAAGATATTTCCTTTTTCACCATAGCCCTCTATGGGCTTCCAAATATCCCTTTGCCAATTCCACAAGAACAGCCTTAGCGATAGGCTTCTTGAAGGGAAAGATGTAACTCTGTGAGATGAATTAACAGAACACAGAGCAGTTTCTCAGAAAGCTTCTTTCCAGTTTTGAACGGAAGATATTTCCTTTTTCACCATAGCCCTCTATGGGCTTCCAAATATCCCTTTTCCAATTCCACAAGAACAGCCTTAGCGAAAGGCTTCTTGAAGGGAAAGATGTAACTCTGTGAGATGAATTAACAGAACACAGAGCAGTTTCTCAGAAAGCTTCTTTCCAGTTTTGAACGGAAGTTATTTCCTTTTTCACCATAGCCCTCTATGGGCTTCCAAATATCCCTTTGCCAATTCCACAAGAACAGCCTTAGCGAAAGGCTTCTTGAAGGGAAAGATGAAACTCTGTGAGATGAACTAACAGAACACAGAGCAGTTTCTCAGAAAACTTCTTTCCAGTTTTGAACGGAAGATATTTCCTTTTTCACCATAGCCCTCTATGGGCTTCCAAATATCCCTTTGCCAATTCCACAAGAACAGCCTTAGCGAAAGGCTTCTTGAAGGGAAAGATGTAACTCTGTGAGATGAATTAACAGAACACAGAGCAGTTTCTCAGAAAGCTTCTTTCCAGTTTCGAACGGAAGATATTCCCTTTTTCACCATAGCCCTCTATGGGCTTCCAAATATCCCTTTGCCAGTTCCACAAGAACAACTTTAGCGAAAGGCTTCTTGAAGTGAAAGATGTAACTCTGTGAGATGAATTAACAGAACACAGAGCAGTTTCTCAGAAAGCTTCTTTCCAGTTTTGAACGGAAGATATTTTCTTTTTCACCATAGCCCTCTATGGGATTCCAAATATCCCTTTGCCAATTCCACAAGAACAGCCTTAGCGAAAGGCTTCTTGAAGGGAAAGATGTAACTCTGTGAGATGAATTAACAGAACACAGAGCAGTTTCTCAGAAAGCTTCTTTCCAGTTTTGAACGGAAGTTATTTCCTTTTTCACCATAGCCCTCTATGGGCTTCCAAATATCCCTTTGCCAATTCCACAAGAACAGCCTTAGCGAAAGGCTTCTTGAAGGGAAAGATGTAATTCTGTGAGATGAATTAACAGAACACAGAGCAGTTTCTCAGAATGCTTCTTTCCAGTTTTGAACGGAAGATATTTCCTTTTTCACCATAGCCCTCTATGGGCTTCCAAATATCCCTTTGCCAATTCCACAAGAACAGCCTTAGCGAAAGGCTTCTTCAAGGGAAAGATGTAACTCTGTGAGATGAATTAATAGAACACAGAGCAGTTTCTCAGAAAGCTTCTTTCCAGTTTTGAACGGAAGATATTTCCTTTTTCACCATAGCCCTCTTTGGGCTTCCAAATATCCCTTTGCCAATTCCACAAGAACAGCCTTAGCGAAAGGCTTCTTGTAGGGAAAGATGTAACTCTGTGAGATGAATTAACAGAACACAGAACAGTTTCTTAGAAAGCTTCTTTCCAGTTTTGAACGGAAGATATTTCCTTTTTCACCATAGCAATCTATGGGCTTCCAAATATCCCTTTGCCAATTCCACAAGAACAGCCTTAGCGAAAGGCTTGTTGAAGGGAAAGATGTAACTCTGTGAGATGAATAAACAGAACACAGAGCAGTTTCTCAGAAAGCTTCTTTCCAGTTTTGAACGGAAGATATTTCCTTTTTCACCATAGCCCTCTATGGGCTTCCAAATATCCCTTTGCCAATTCCCCAAGAACAGCCTTAGCGAAAGGCTTCTTGAAGGGAAAGATGTAACTCTGTGAGATGAATTAACAGAACGCAGAGCAGTTTCTCAGAAAGCTTCTTTGCAGTTTTGAACGGAAGATATTTCCTTTTTCACCATAGCCCTCTATGGGCTTCCAAATATCCCTTTGCCAATTCCACAAGAACAGCCTTAGCGATAGGCTTCTTCAAGGGAAAGATGTAACACTGTGAGATGAATTAACAGAACACAGAGCAGTTTCTCAGAAAGCTTCTTTCCAGTTTTGAACGGAAGATATTTCCTTTTTCACCATAGCCCTCTATGGGCTTCCAAATATCCCTTTGCCAATTCCACAAGAACAGCCTTAGCGAAAGGCTTCTTCAAGGGAAAGATGTAACTCTGTGAGATGAATTAACAGAACACAGAGCAGTTTCTCAGAAAGCTTCTTTCCAGTTTTGAACAGAAGATATTTCCTTTTTCACCGTAGCCCTCTTTGGGCTTCCAAATATCCCTTTGCCAATTCCACAAGAACAGCCTTAGCGAAAGGCTTCTTGAAGGGAAAGATGAAACTCTGTGAGATGAACTAACAGAACACAGTGCAGTTTCTCAGAAAGCTTCTTTCCAGTTTTGAACGGAAGATATTTCCTTTTTCACCATAGCCCTCTATGGGCTTCCAAATATCCCTTTGCCAGTTCCACAAGAACAGCCTTAGCGAAAGGCTTCTTGAAGGGAAAGATGTAACTCTGTGAGATGATTTAACAGAACACAGAACAGTTTCTCAGAAAGCTTCTTTCCAGTTTTGAACGGAAGATACTTCCTTTTTCACCATAGCCCTCTAGGGGCTTCCAAATATCCCTTTGCCAATTCCACAAGAACAGCCTTAGCGAAAGGCTTCTTGAAGGGAAAGATGTAACTCTGTGAGATGAATTAACAGAACACAGAGCAGTTTCTCAGAAAGCTTCTTTCCAGTTTTGAACGGAAGATATTTCCTTTTTCACCATAGCCCTCTATGGGCTTCCAAATATCCCTTTGCCAATTCCACAAGAACAGCCTTAGCGAAAGGCTTCTTCAAGTGAAAGATGTAACTCTGTGAGATGAATTAACAGAACACAGAGCAGTTTCTCAGAAAGCTTCTTTCCAGTTTTGAACGGAAGATATTTCCTTTTTCACCATAGCCCTCTATGGGCTTCCAAATATCCCTTTGCCAATTCCACAAGAACAGCCTTAGTGAAAGGCTTCTTGAAGGGAAAGATGTAACTCTGTGAGATGAATTAACAGAACACAGAGCAGTTTCTCAGAAAGCTTCTTTCCAGTTTTGAACGGAAGATATTTCCTTTTTCACCATAGCCCTCTATGGGCTTCCAAATATCCCTTTGCCAATTCCACAAGAACAGCCTTAGCGAAAGGCTTCTTCAAGGGAAAGATGTAACTCTGTGAGATGAATTAACAGAACACAGAGCAGTTTCTCAGAAAGCTTCTTTCCAGTTTTGAACAGAAGATATTTCCTTTTTCACCATAGCCTCTATGAGCTTCCAAATATCCCTTTGCCAATTCCACAAGAACAGACTTAGCGAAAGGCTTCTTGAAGTGAAAGATGAAACTCTGTGAGATGAACTAACAGAACACAGAGCAGTTTCTCAGAAAGCTTCTTTCCAGTTTTGAACGGAAGATATTTCCTTTTTCACCATAGCCCTCTATGGGCTTCCAAATATCCCTTTTCCAATTCCACAAGAACAGCCTTAGCGAAAGGCTTCTTGAAGGGAAAGATGTAACTCTGTGAGATGAATTAACAGAACACAGAGCAGTTTCTCAGAAAGCTTCTTTCCAGTTTTGAACGGAAGGTATTTCCTTTTTCACCATAGCCCTCTATGGGCTTCCAAATATCCCTTTTCCAATTCCACAAGAACAGCCTTAGCGAAAGGCTTCTTGAAGGGAAAGATGTAACTCTGTGAGATTAATTAACAGAACACAGAGCAGTTTCTCAGAAAGCTTCTTTCCAGTTTTGAACGGAAGATATTTCCTTTTTCACCATAGCCCTCTATGGGCTTCCAAATATCCCTTTGCCAATTCCACAAGAACAGCCTTAGCGAAAGGCTACTTGAAGGGAAAGATGTAACTCTGTGAGATGAATTAACAGAACACAGAGCAGTTTCTCAGACAGCTTCTTTCCAGTTTTGAACGGAAGATACTTCCTTTTTCACCATAGCCCTCTATGGGCTTCCAAATACCCCTTTGCCAATTCCACAAGAACAGCCTTACCGAAAGGCTTCTTGAAGGGAAAGATGTATCTCTGTGAGATGAATTAACAGAACACAGAGCAGTTTCTCAGAAAGCTTCTTTCCAGTTTTGAACGGAAGATATTTCCTTTTTCACCATAGCCCTCTATGGGCTTCCAAATATCCCTTTGCCAATTCCCCAAGAACAGCCTTAGCGAAAGGCTTCTTGAAGGGAAAGATGTAACTCTGTGAGATGAATTAACAGAACACAGAGCAGTTTGTCAGAAGGCTTCTTTCCAGTTTTGAACGGAAGATATTTCCTTTTTCACCATAGCCCTCTATGGGCTTCCAAATATCCCTTTGCCAATTCCCCAAGAACAGCCTTAGCGAAAGGCTTCTTGAAGGGAAAGATGTAACTCTGTGAGATGAATTAACAGAACACAGAGCAGTTTCTCAGAAAGCTTCTTTCCAGTTTTGAACGGAAGATATTTCCTTTTTCACCATAGCCCTCTATGAGCTTCCAAATATCCCTTTGCCAATTCCACAAGAACAGCCTTAGCGATAGGCTTCTTGAAGGGAAAGATGTAACTCTGTGAGATGAATTAACAGAACACAGAGCAGTTTCTCAGAAAGCTTCTTTCCAGTTTTGAACGGAAGATATTTCCTTTTTCACCATAGCCCTCTAGGGGCTTCCAAATATCCCTTTTCCAATTCCACAAGAACAGCCTTAGCGAAAGGCTTCTTGAAGGGAAAGATGTAACTCTGTGAGATGAATTAACAGAACACAGAGCAGTTTCTCAGAAACTTCTTTCCAGTTTTGAACGGAAGTTATTTCCTTTTTCACCATAGCCCTCTATGGGCTTCCAAATATCCCTTTGCCAATTCCACAAGAACAGCCTTAGCGAAAGGCTTCTTGAAGGGAAAGATGAAACTCTGTGAGATGAACTAACAGAACACAGAGCAGTTTCTCAGAAAACTTCTTTCCAGTTTTGAACGGAAAATATTTCCTTTTTCACCATAGCCCTCTATGGGCTTCCAAATATCCCTTTGCCAATTCCACAAGAACAGCCTTAGCGAAAGGCTTCTTGAAGGGAAAGATGTAACTCTGTGAGATGAATTAACAGAACACAGAGCAGTTTCTCAGAAAGCTTCTTTCCAGTTTCGAACGGAAGATATTTCCTTTTTCACCATAGCCCTCTATGGGCTTCCAAATATCCCTTTGCCAGTTCCACAAGAACAACTTTAGCGAAAGGCTTCTTGAAGCGAAAGATGTAACTCTGTGAGATGAATTAACAGAACACAGAGCAGTTTCTCAGAAAGCTTCTTTCCAGTTTTGAACGGAAGATATTTTCTTTTTCACCATAGCCCTCTATGGGATTCCAAATATCCCTTTGCCAATTCCACAAAAACAGCCTTAGCGAAAGGCTTCTTGAAGGGAAAGATGTAACTCTGTGAGATGAATTAACAGAACACAGAGCAGTTTCTCAGAAAGCTTCTTTCCAGTTTTGAAAGGAAGATATTTCCTTTTTCACCATAGCCCTCTATGGGCTTCCAAATATCCCTTTGCCAATTCCACAAGAACAGCCTTAGCGAAAGGCTTTTTCAAGTGAAAGATGTAACTCTGTGAGATGAATTAACAGAACACAGAGCAGTTTCTCAGAAGGCTGCTTTCCAGTTTTGAACGGAATACATTTCCTTTTTCACCATAGCCCTCTATGGGCTTCCAAATATCCCTTTGCCAGTTCCACAAGAACAGCCTTACCGAAAGGCTTCTTGAAGGGAAAGATGTAATTCTGTGAGATGATTTAACAGAACACAGAACAGTTTCTCAGAAAGCTTCTTTCCAGTTTTGAACGGAAGATACTTCCTTTTTCACCATAGCCCTCTAGGGGCTTCCAAATATCCCTTTGCCAATTCCACAAGAACAGCCTTAGCGAAAGGCTTCTTGAAGGGAAAGATGTAACTCTGTGAGATGAATTAACAGAACACAGAGCAGTTTCTCAGAAAGCTTCTTTCCAGTTTTGAACGGAAGATATTTCCTTTTTCACCATAGCCCTCTATGGGCTTCCAAATATCCCTTTGCCAATTCCACAAGAACAGCCTTAGCGAAAGGCTTCTTCAAGGGAAAGATGTAACTCTGTGAGATGAATTAACAGAACACAGAGCAGTTTCTCAGAAAGCTTCTTTCCAGTTTTGAACAGAAGATATTTCCTTTCTCACCATAGCCTCTATGAGCTTCCAAATATCCCTTTGCCAATTCCACAAGAACAGCCTTAGCGAAAGGCTTCTTGAAGGGAAAGATGAAACTCTGTGAGATGAACTAACAGAACACAGAGCAGTTTCTCAGAAAGCTTCTTTCCAGTTTTGAACGGAAGATATTTCCTTTTTCACCATAGCCCTCTATGGGCTTCCAAATATCCCTTTTCCAATTCCACAAGAACAGCCTTAGCGAATGGCTTCTTGAAGGGAAAGATGTAACTCTGTGAGATGAATTAACAGAACACAGAGCAGTTTCTCAGAAAGCTTCTTTCCAGTTTTGAACGGAAGGTATTTCCTTTTTCACCATAGCCCTCTATGGGCTTCCAAATATCCCTTTTCCAATTCCACAAGAACAGCCTTAGCGAAAGGCTTCTTGAAGGGAAAGATGTAACTCTGTGAGATTAATTAACAGAACACAGAGCAGTTTCTCAGAAAGCTTCTTTCCAGTTTTGAACGGAAGATATTTCCTTTTTCACCATAGCCCTCTATGGGCTTCCAAATATCCCTTTCCCAATTCCACAAGAACAGCCTTAGCGAAAGGCTTCTTGAAGGGAAAGATGTAACTCTGTGAGATGAATTAACAGAACACAGAGCAGTTTCTCAGAAAGCTTCTTTCCAGTTTTGAACGGAAGATACTTCCTTTTTCACCATAGCCCTCTATGGGCTTCCAAATACCCCTTTGCCAATTCCAAAAGAACAGCCTTACCGAAAGGCTTCTTGAAGGGAAAGATGTATCTCTGTGAGATTAATTAACAGAACACAGAGCAGTTTCTCAGAAAGCTTCTTTCCAGTTTTGAACGGAAGATATTTCCTTTTTCACCATAGCCCTCTATGGGCTTCCAAATATCCCTTTGCCAATTCCACAAGAACAGCCTTAGCGAAAGGCTTTTTCAAGTGAAAGATGTAACTCTGTGAGATGAATTAACAGAACACAGAGCAGTTTCTCAGAAGGCTTCTTTCCAGTTTTGAACGGAAGATATTTCCTTTTTCACCATAGCCCTCTATGGGCTTCCAAATATCCCTTTGCCAATTCCCCAAGAACAGCCTTAGCGAAAGGCTTCTTGAAGGGAAAGATGTAACTCTGTGAGATGAATTAACAGAACACAGAGCAGTTTCTCAGAAAGCTTCTTTCCAGTTTTGAACGGAAGATATTTCCTTTTTCACCATAGCCCTCTATGAGCTTCCAAACATCCCTTTGCCAATTCCACAAGAACAGCCTTAGCGATAGGCTTCTTGAAGGGAAAGATGTAACTCTGTGAGATGAATTAACAGAACACAGAGCAGTTTCTCAGAAAGCTTCTTTCCAGTTTTGAACGGAAGATATTTCCTTTTTCACCATAGCCCTCTAGGGGCTTCCAAATATCCCTTTTCCAATTCCAAAAGAACAGCCTTAGCGAAAGGCTTCTTGAAGGGAAAGATGTAACTCTGTGAGATGAATTAACAGAACACAGAGCAGTTTCTCAGAAACTTCTTTCCAGTTTTGAACGGAAGTTATTTCCTTTTTCACCATAGCCCTCTATGGGCTTCCAAATATCCCTTTGCCAATTCCACAAGAACAGCCTTAGCGAAAGGCTTCTTGAAGGGAAAGATGAAACTCTGTGAGATGAACTAACAGAACACAGAGCAGTTTCTCAGAAAACTTCTTTCCAGTTTTGAACGGAAAATATTTCCTTTTTCACCATAGCCCTCTATGGGCTTCCAAATATCCCTTTGCCAATTCCACAAGAACAGCCTTAGCGATAGGCTTCTTGAAGGGAAAGATGTAACTTTGTGAGATGAATTAACAGAACACAGAGCAGTTTCTCAGAAAGCTTCTTTCCAGTTTCGAACGGAAGATATTTCCTTTTTCACCATAGCCCTCTATGGGCTTCCAAATATCCCTTTGCCAGTTCCACAAGAACAACTTTAGCGAAAGGCTTCTTGAAGCGAAAGATGTAACTCTGTGAGATGAATTAACAGAACACAGAGCAGTTTCTCAGAAAGCTTCTTTCCAGTTTTGAACGGAAGATATTTTCTTTTTCACCATAGCCCTCTATGGGATTCCAAATATCCCTTTGCCAATTCCACAAAAACAGCCTTAGCGAAAGGCTTCTTGAAGGGAAAGATGTAACTCTGTGAGATGAATTAACAGAACACAGAGCAGTTTCTCAGAAAGCTTCTTTCCAGTTTTGAACGGAAGATATTTCCTTTTTCACCATAGCCCTCTATGGGCTTCCAAATATCCCTTTGCCAATTCCACAAGAACAGCCTTAGCGAAAGGCTTTTTCAAGTGAAAGATGTAACTCTGTGAGATGAATTAACAGAACACAGAGCAGTTTCTCAGAAGGCTTCTTTCCAGTTTTGAACGGAAGATATTTCCTTTTTCACCATAGCCCTCTATGGGCTTCCAAATATCCCTTTGCCAATTCCCCAAGAACAACCTTAGCGAAAGGCTTCTTGAAGGGAAAGATGTAACTCTGTGAGATGAATTAACAGAACACAGAGCAGTTTCTCAGAAAGCTTCTTTCCAGTTTTGAACGGAAGATATTTCCTTTTTCACCATAGCCCTCTATGGGCTTCCAAATATCCCTTTGCCAATTCCACAAGAACAGCCTTAGCGATAGGCTTCTTGAAGGGAAAGATGTAACTCTGTGAGATGAATTAACAGAACACAGAGCAGTTTCTCAGAAAGCTTCTTTCCAGTTTTGAACGGAAGATATTTCCTTTTTCACCATAGCCCTCTATGGGCTTCCAAATATCCCTTTTCCAATTCCACAAGAACAGCCTTAGCGAAAGGCTTCTTGAAGGGAAAGATGTAACTCTGTGAGATGAATTAACAGAACACAGAGCAGTTTCTCAGAAAGCTTCTTTCCAGTTTTGAACGGAAGTTATTTCCTTTTTCACCATAGCCCTCTATGGGCTTCCAAATATCCCTTTGCCAATTCCACAAGAACAGCCTTAGCGAAAGGCTTCTTGAAGGGAAAGATGAAACTCTGTGAGATGAACTAACAGAACACAGAGCAGTTTCTCAGAAAACTTCTTTCCAGTTTTGAACGGAAGATATTTCCTTTTTCACCATAGCCCTCTATGGGCTTCCAAATATCCCTTTGCCAATTCCACAAGAACAGCCTTAGCGAAAGGCTTCTTGAAGGGAAAGATGTAACTCTGTGAGATGAATTAACAGAACACAGAGCAGTTTCTCAGAAAGCTTCTTTCCAGTTTCGAACGGAAGATATTCCCTTTTTCACCATAGCCCTCTATGGGCTTCCAAATATCCCTTTGCCAGTTCCACAAGAACAACTTTAGCGAAAGGCTTCTTGAAGTGAAAGATGTAACTCTGTGAGATGAATTAACAGAACACAGAGCAGTTTCTCAGAAAGCTTCTTTCCAGTTTTGAACGGAAGATATTTTCTTTTTCACCATAGCCCTCTATGGGATTCCAAATATCCCTTTGCCAATTCCACAAGAACAGCCTTAGCGAAAGGCTTCTTGAAGGGAAAGATGTAACTCTGTGAGATGAATTAACAGAACACAGAGCAGTTTCTCAGAAAGCTTCTTTCCAGTTTTGAACGGAAGTTATTTCCTTTTTCACCATAGCCCTCTATGGGCTTCCAAATATCCCTTTGCCAATTCCACAAGAACAGCCTTAGCGAAAGGCTTCTTGAAGGGAAAGATGTAATTCTGTGAGATGAATTAACAGAACACAGAGCAGTTTCTCAGAATGCTTCTTTCCAGTTTTGAACGGAAGATATTTCCTTTTTCACCATAGCCCTCTATGGGCTTCCAAATATCCCTTTGCCAATTCCACAAGAACAGCCTTAGCGAAAGGCTTCTTCAAGGGAAAGATGTAACTCTGTGAGATGAATTAATAGAACACAGAGCAGTTTCTCAGAAAGCTTCTTTCCAGTTTTGAACGGAAGATATTTCCTTTTTCACCATAGCCCTCTTTGGGCTTCCAAATATCCCTTTGCCAATTCCACAAGAACAGCCTTAGCGAAAGGCTTCTTGTAGGGAAAGATGTAACTCTGTGAGATGAATTAACAGAACACAGAACAGTTTCTTAGAAAGCTTCTTTCCAGTTTTGAACGGAAGATATTTCCTTTTTCACCATAGCAATCTATGGGCTTCCAAATATCCCTTTGCCAATTCCACAAGAACAGCCTTAGCGAAAGGCTTGTTGAAGGGAAAGATGTAACTCTGTGAGATGAATAAACAGAACACAGAGCAGTTTCTCAGAAAGCTTCTTTCCAGTTTTGAACGGAAGATATTTCCTTTTTCACCATAGCCCTCTATGGGCTTCCAAATATCCCTTTGCCAATTCCCCAAGAACAGCCTTAGCGAAAGGCTTCTTGAAGGGAAAGATGTAACTCTGTGAGATGAATTAACAGAACGCAGAGCAGTTTCTCAGAAAGCTTCTTTGCAGTTTTGAACGGAAGATATTTCCTTTTTCACCATAGCCCTCTATGGGCTTCCAAATATCCCTTTGCCAATTCCACAAGAACAGCCTTAGCGATAGGCTTCTTCAAGGGAAAGATGTAACACTGTGAGATGAATTAACAGAACACAGAGCAGTTTCTCAGAAAGCTTCTTTCCAGTTTTGAACGGAAGATATTTCCTTTTTCACCATAGCCCTCTATGGGCTTCCAAATATCCCTTTGCCAATTCCACAAGAACAGCCTTAGCGAAAGGCTTCTTCAAGGGAAAGATGTAACTCTGTGAGATGAATTAACAGAACACAGAGCAGTTTCTCAGAAAGCTTCTTTCCAGTTTTGAACAGAAGATATTTCCTTTTTCACCGTAGCCCTCTTTGGGCTTCCAAATATCCCTTTGCCAATTCCACAAGAACAGCCTTAGCGAAAGGCTTCTTGAAGGGAAAGATGAAACTCTGTGAGATGAACTAACAGAACACAGTGCAGTTTCTCAGAAAGCTTCTTTCCAGTTTTGAACGGAAGATATTTCCTTTTTCACCATAGCCCTCTATGGGCTTCCAAATATCCCTTTGCCAGTTCCACAAGAACAGCCTTAGCGAAAGGCTTCTTGAAGGGAAAGATGTAACTCTGTGAGATGATTTAACAGAACACAGAACAGTTTCTCAGAAAGCTTCTTTCCAGTTTTGAACGGAAGATACTTCCTTTTTCACCATAGCCCTCTAGGGGCTTCCAAATATCCCTTTGCCAATTCCACAAGAACAGCCTTAGCGAAAGGCTTCTTGAAGGGAAAGATGTAACTCTGTGAGATGAATTAACAGAACACAGAGCAGTTTCTCAGAAAGCTTCTTTCCAGTTTTGAACGGAAGATATTTCCTTTTTCACCATAGCCCTCTATGGGCTTCCAAATATCCCTTTGCCAATTCCACAAGAACAGCCTTAGCGAAAGGCTTCTTCAAGTGAAAGATGTAACTCTGTGAGATGAATTAACAGAACACAGAGCAGTTTCTCAGAAAGCTTCTTTCCAGTTTTGAACGGAAGATATTTCCTTTTTCACCATAGCCCTCTATGGGCTTCCAAATATCCCTTTGCCAATTCCACAAGAACAGCCTTAGTGAAAGGCTTCTTGAAGGGAAAGATGTAACTCTGTGAGATGAATTAACAGAACACAGAGCAGTTTCTCAGAAAGCTTCTTTCCAGTTTTGAACGGAAGATATTTCCTTTTTCACCATAGCCCTCTATGGGCTTCCAAATATCCCTTTGCCAATTCCACAAGAACAGCCTTAGCGAAAGGCTTCTTCAAGGGAAAGATGTAACTCTGTGAGATGAATTAACAGAACACAGAGCAGTTTCTCAGAAAGCTTCTTTCCAGTTTTGAACAGAAGATATTTCCTTTTTCACCATAGCCTCTATGAGCTTCCAAATATCCCTTTGCCAATTCCACAAGAACAGACTTAGCGAAAGGCTTCTTGAAGTGAAAGATGAAACTCTGTGAGATGAACTAACAGAACACAGAGCAGTTTCTCAGAAAGCTTCTTTCCAGTTTTGAACGGAAGATATTTCCTTTTTCACCATAGCCCTCTATGGGCTTCCAAATATCCCTTTTCCAATTCCACAAGAACAGCCTTAGCGAAAGGCTTCTTGAAGGGAAAGATGTAACTCTGTGAGATGAATTAACAGAACACAGAGCAGTTTCTCAGAAAGCTTCTTTCCAGTTTTGAACGGAAGGTATTTCCTTTTTCACCATAGCCCTCTATGGGCTTCCAAATATCCCTTTTCCAATTCCACAAGAACAGCCTTAGCGAAAGGCTTCTTGAAGGGAAAGATGTAACTCTGTGAGATTAATTAACAGAACACAGAGCAGTTTCTCAGAAAGCTTCTTTCCAGTTTTGAACGGAAGATATTTCCTTTTTCACCATAGCCCTCTATGGGCTTCCAAATATCCCTTTGCCAATTCCACAAGAACAGCCTTAGCGAAAGGCTACTTGAAGGGAAAGATGTAACTCTGTGAGATGAATTAACAGAACACAGAGCAGTTTCTCAGACAGCTTCTTTCCAGTTTTGAACGGAAGATACTTCCTTTTTCACCATAGCCCTCTATGGGCTTCCAAATACCCCTTTGCCAATTCCACAAGAACAGCCTTACCGAAAGGCTTCTTGAAGGGAAAGATGTATCTCTGTGAGATGAATTAACAGAACACAGAGCAGTTTCTCAGAAAGCTTCTTTCCAGTTTTGAACGGAAGATATTTCCTTTTTCACCATAGCCCTCTATGGGCTTCCAAATATCCCTTTGCCAATTCCCCAAGAACAGCCTTAGCGAAAGGCTTCTTGAAGGGAAAGATGTAACTCTGTGAGATGAATTAACAGAACACAGAGCAGTTTGTCAGAAGGCTTCTTTCCAGTTTTGAACGGAAGATATTTCCTTTTTCACCATAGCCCTCTATGGGCTTCCAAATATCCCTTTGCCAATTCCCCAAGAACAGCCTTAGCGAAAGGCTTCTTGAAGGGAAAGATGTAACTCTGTGAGATGAATTAACAGAACACAGAGCAGTTTCTCAGAAAGCTTCTTTCCAGTTTTGAACGGAAGATATTTCCTTTTTCACCATAGCCCTCTATGAGCTTCCAAATATCCCTTTGCCAATTCCACAAGAACAGCCTTAGCGATAGGCTTCTTGAAGGGAAAGATGTAACTCTGTGAGATGAATTAACAGAACACAGAGCAGTTTCTCAGAAAGCTTCTTTCCAGTTTTGAACGGAAGATATTTCCTTTTTCACCATAGCCCTCTAGGGGCTTCCAAATATCCCTTTTCCAATTCCACAAGAACAGCCTTAGCGAAAGGCTTCTTGAAGGGAAAGATGTAACTCTGTGAGATGAATTAACAGAACACAGAGCAGTTTCTCAGAAACTTCTTTCCAGTTTTGAACGGAAGTTATTTCCTTTTTCACCATAGCCCTCTATGGGCTTCCAAATATCCCTTTGCCAATTCCACAAGAACAGCCTTAGCGAAAGGCTTCTTGAAGGGAAAGATGAAACTCTGTGAGATGAACTAACAGAACACAGAGCAGTTTCTCAGAAAACTTCTTTCCAGTTTTGAACGGAAAATATTTCCTTTTTCACCATAGCCCTCTATGGGCTTCCAAATATCCCTTTGCCAATTCCACAAGAACAGCCTTAGCGAAAGGCTTCTTGAAGGGAAAGATGTAACTCTGTGAGATGAATTAACAGAACACAGAGCAGTTTCTCAGAAAGCTTCTTTCCAGTTTCGAACGGAAGATATTTCCTTTTTCACCATAGCCCTCTATGGGCTTCCAAATATCCCTTTGCCAGTTCCACAAGAACAACTTTAGCGAAAGGCTTCTTGAAGCGAAAGATGTAACTCTGTGAGATGAATTAACAGAACACAGAGCAGTTTCTCAGAAAGCTTCTTTCCAGTTTTGAACGGAAGATATTTTCTTTTTCACCATAGCCCTCTATGGGATTCCAAATATCCCTTTGCCAATTCCACAAAAACAGCCTTAGCGAAAGGCTTCTTGAAGGGAAAGATGTAACTCTGTGAGATGAATTAACAGAACACAGAGCAGTTTCTCAGAAAGCTTCTTTCCAGTTTTGAAAGGAAGATATTTCCTTTTTCACCATAGCCCTCTATGGGCTTCCAAATATCCCTTTGCCAATTCCACAAGAACAGCCTTAGCGAAAGGCTTTTTCAAGTGAAAGATGTAACTCTGTGAGATGAATTAACAGAACACAGAGCAGTTTCTCAGAAGGCTGCTTTCCAGTTTTGAACGGAAGATATTTCCTTTTTCACCATAGCCCTCTATGGGCTTCCAAATATCCCTTTGCCAATTCCCCAAGAACAGCCTTAGCGAAAGGCTTCTTGAAGGGAAAGATGTAACTCTGTGAGATGAATTAACAGAACACAGAGCAGTTTCTCAGAAAGCTTCTTTCCAGTTTTGAACGGAAGATATTTCCTTTTTCACCATAGCCCTCTATGGGCTTCCAAATATCCCTTTGCCAGTTCCACAAGAACAACTTTAGCGAAAGGCTTCTTGAAGTGAAAGATGTAACTCTGTGAGATGAATTAACAGAACACAGAGCAGTTTCTCAGAAAGCTTCTTTCCAGTTTTGAACGGAAGATATTTTCTTTTTCACCATAGCCCTCTATGGGATTCCAAATATCCCTTTGCCAATTCCACAAGAACAGCCTTAGCGAAAGGCTTCTTGAAGGGAAAGATGTAACTCTGTGAGATGAATTAACAGAACACAGAGCAGTTTCTCAGAAAGCTTCTTTCCAGTTTTGAACGGAAGATATTTCCTTTTTCACCATAGCCCTCTATGGGCTTCCAAATATCCCTTTGCCAATTCCACAAGAACAGCCTTAGCGAAAGGCTTCTTGAAGGGAAAGGTGTAATTCTGTGAGATGAATTAACAGAACACAGAGCAGTTTCTCAGAATGCTTCTTTCCAGTTTTGAACGGAAGATATTTCCTTTTTCACCATAGCCCTCTATGGGCTTCCAAATATCCCTTTGCCAATTCCACAAGAACAGCCTTAGCGAAAGGCTTCTTCAAGGGAAAGATGTAACTCTGTGAGATGAATTAATAGAACACAGAGCAGTTTCTCAGAAAGCTTCTTTCCAGTTTTGAACGGAAGATATTTCCTTTTTCACCATAGCCCTCTTTGGGCTTCCAAATATCCCTTTGCCAATTCCACAAGAACAGCCTTAGCGAAAGGCTTCTTGTAGGGAAAGATGTAACTCTGTGAGATGAATTAACAGAACACAGAACAGTTTCTTAGAAAGCTTCTTTCCAGTTTTGAACGGAAGTTATTTCCTTTTTCACCATAGCAATCTATGGGCTTCCAAATATCCCTTTGCCAATTCCACAAGAACAGCCTTAGCGAAAGGCTTGTTGAAGGGAAAGATGTAACTCTGTGAGATGAATTAACAGAACACAGAGCAGTTTCTCAGAAAGCTTCTTGCCAGTTTTGAACGGAAGATATTTCCTTTTTCACCATAGCCCTCTATGGGCTTCCAAATATCCCTTTGCCAATTCCCCAAGAACAGCCTTAGCGAAAGGCTTCTTGAAGGGAAAGATGTAACTCTGTGAGATGAATTAACAGAACGCAGAGCAGTTTCTCAGAAAGCTTCTTTGCAGTTTTGAACGGAAGATATTTCCTTTTTCACCATAGCCCTCTATGGGCTTCCAAATATCCCTTTGCCAATTCCACAAGAACAGCCTTAGCGATAGGCTTCTTCAAGGGAAAGATGTAACACTGTGAGATGAATTAACAGAACACAGAGCAGTTTCTCAGAAAGCTTATTTCCAGTTTTGAACGGAAGATATTTCCTTTTTCACCATAGCCCTCTATGGGCTTCCAAATATCCCTTTGCCAATTCCACAAGAACAGCCTTAGCGAAAGGCTTCTTCAAGGGAAAGATGTAACTCTGTGAGATGAATTAACAGAACACAGAGCAGTTTCTCAGAAAGCTTCTTTCCAGTTTTGAACAGAAGATATTTCCTTTTTCACCGTAGCCCTCTTTGGGCTTCCAAATATCCCTTTGCCAATTCCACAAGAACAGCCTTAGCGAAAGGCTTCTTGAAGGGAAAGATGAAACTCTGTGAGATGAACTAACAGAACACAGTGCAGTTTCTCAGAAAGCTTCTTTCCAGTTTTGAACGGAAGATATTTCCTTTTTCACCATAGCCCTCTATGGGCTTCCAAATATCCCTTTGCCAATTCCCCAAGAACAGCCTTAGCGAAAGGCTTCTTGAAGGGAAAGATGTAACTCTGTGAGATGAATTAACAGAACACAGAGCAGTTTGTCAGAAGGCTTCTTTCCAGTTTTGAACGGAAGATATTTCCTTTTTCACCATAGCCCTCTATGGGCTTCCAAATATCCCTTTGCCAATTCCCCAAGAACAGCCTTAGCGAAAGGCTTCTTGAAGGGAAAGATGTAACTCTGTGAGATGAATTAACAGAACACAGAGCAGTTTCTCAGAAAGCTTCTTTCCAGTTTTGAACGGAAGATATTTCCTTTTTCACCATAGCCCTCTATGAGCTTCCAAATATCCCTTTGCCAATTCCACAAGAACAGCCTTAGCGATAGGCTTCTTGAAGGGAAAGATGTAACTCTGTGAGATGAATTAACAGAACACAGAGCAGTTTCTCAGAAAGCTTCTTTCCAGTTTTGAACGGAAGATATTTCCTTTTTCACCATAGCCCTCTAGGGGCTTCCAAATATCCCTTTTCCAATTCCACAAGAACAGCCTTAGCGAAAGGCTTCTTGAAGGGAAAGATGTAACTCTGTGAGATGAATTAACAGAACACAGAGCAGTTTCTCAGAAACTTCTTTCCAGTTTTGAACGGAAGTTATTTCCTTTTTCACCATAGCCCTCTATGGGCTTCCAAATATCCCTTTGCCAATTCCACAAGAACAGCCTTAGCGAAAGGCTTCTTGAAGGGAAAGATGAAACTCTGTGAGATGAACTAACAGAACACAGAGCAGTTTCTCAGAAAACTTCTTTCCAGTTTTGAACGGAAAATATTTCCTTTTTCACCATAGCCCTCTATGGGCTTCCAAATATCCCTTTGCCAATTCCACAAGAACAGCCTTAGCGAAAGGCTTCTTGAAGGGAAAGATGTAACTCTGTGAGATGAATTAACAGAACACAGAGCAGTTTCTCAGAAAGCTTCTTTCCAGTTTCGAACGGAAGATATTTCCTTTTTCACCATAGCCCTCTATGGGCTTCCAAATATCCCTTTGCCAGTTCCACAAGAACAACTTTAGCGAAAGGCTTCTTGAAGCGAAAGATGTAACTCTGTGAGATGAATTAACAGAACACAGAGCAGTTTCTCAGAAAGCTTCTTTCCAGTTTTGAACGGAAGATATTTTCTTTTTCACCATAGCCCTCTATGGGATTCCAAATATCCCTTTGCCAATTCCACAAAAACAGCCTTAGCGAAAGGCTTCTTGAAGGGAAAGATGTAACTCTGTGAGATGAATTAACAGAACACAGAGCAGTTTCTCAGAAAGCTTCTTTCCAGTTTTGAAAGGAAGATATTTCCTTTTTCACCATAGCCCTCTATGGGCTTCCAAATATCCCTTTGCCAATTCCACAAGAACAGCCTTAGCGAAAGGCTTTTTCAAGTGAAAGATGTAACTCTGTGAGATGAATTAACAGAACACAGAGCAGTTTCTCAGAAGGCTTCTTTCCAGTTTTGAACGGAAGATATTTCCTTTTTCACCATAGCCCTCTATGGGCTTCCAAATATCCCTTTGCCAATTCCCCAAGAACAGCCTTAGCGAAAGGCTTCTTGAAGGGAAAGATGTAACTCTGTGAGATGAATTAACAGAACACAGAGCAGTTTCTCAGAAAGCTTCTTTCCAGTTTTGAACGGAAGATATTTCCTTTTTCACCATAGCCCTCTATGGGCTTCCAAATATCCCTTTGCCAGTTCCACAAGAACAACTTTAGCGAAAGGCTTCTTGAAGTGAAAGATGTAACTCTGTGAGATGAATTAACAGAACACAGAGCAGTTTCTCAGAAAGCTTCTTTCCAGTTTTGAACGGAAGATATTTTCTTTTTCACCATAGCCCTCTATGGGATTCCAAATATCCCTTTGCCAATTCCACAAGAACAGCCTTAGCGAAAGGCTTCTTGAAGGGAAAGATGTAACTCTGTGAGATGAATTAACAGAACACAGAGCAGTTTCTCAGAAAGCTTCTTTCCAGTTTTGAACGGAAGATATTTCCTTTTTCACCATAGCCCTCTATGGGCTTCCAAATATCCCTTTGCCAATTCCACAAGAACAGCCTTAGCGAAAGGCTTCTTGAAGGGAAAGGTGTAATTCTGTGAGATGAATTAACAGAACACAGAGCAGTTTCTCAGAATGCTTCTTTCCAGTTTTGAACGGAAGATATTTCCTTTTTCACCATAGCCCTCTATGGGCTTCCAAATATCCCTTTGCCAATTCCACAAGAACAGCCTTAGCGAAAGGCTTCTTCAAGGGAAAGATGTAACTCTGTGAGATGAATTAATAGAACACAGAGCAGTTTCTCAGAAAGCTTCTTTCCAGTTTTGAACGGAAGATATTTCCTTTTTCACCATAGCCCTCTTTGGGCTTCCAAATATCCCTTTGCCAATTCCACAAGAACAGCCTTAGCGAAAGGCTTCTTGTAGGGAAAGATGTAACTCTGTGAGATGAATTAACAGAACACAGAACAGTTTCTTAGAAAGCTTCTTTCCAGTTTTGAACGGAAGTTATTTCCTTTTTCACCATAGCAATCTATGGGCTTCCAAATATCCCTTTGCCAATTCCACAAGAACAGCCTTAGCGAAAGGCTTGTTGAAGGGAAAGATGTAACTCTGTGAGATGAATTAACAGAACACAGAGCAGTTTCTCAGAAAGCTTCTTGCCAGTTTTGAACGGAAGATATTTCCTTTTTCACCATAGCCCTCTATGGGCTTCCAAATATCCCTTTGCCAATTCCCCAAGAACAGCCTTAGCGAAAGGCTTCTTGAAGGGAAAGATGTAACTCTGTGAGATGAATTAACAGAACGCAGAGCAGTTTCTCAGAAAGCTTCTTTGCAGTTTTGAACGGAAGATATTTCCTTTTTCACCATAGCCCTCTATGGGCTTCCAAATATCCCTTTGCCAATTCCACAAGAACAGCCTTAGCGATAGGCTTCTTCAAGGGAAAGATGTAACACTGTGAGATGAATTAACAGAACACAGAGCAGTTTCTCAGAAAGCTTATTTCCAGTTTTGAACGGAAGATATTTCCTTTTTCACCATAGCCCTCTATGGGCTTCCAAATATCCCTTTGCCAATTCCACAAGAACAGCCTTAGCGAAAGGCTTCTTCAAGGGAAAGATGTAACTCTGTGAGATGAATTAACAGAACACAGAGCAGTTTCTCAGAAAGCTTCTTTCCAGTTTTGAACAGAAGATATTTCCTTTTTCACCGTAGCCCTCTTTGGGCTTCCAAATATCCCTTTGCCAATTCCACAAGAACAGCCTTAGCGAAAGGCTTCTTGAAGGGAAGGATGAAACTCTGTGAGATGAACTAACAGAACACAGTGCAGTTTCTCAGAAAGCTTCTTTCCAGTTTTGAACGGAAGATATTTCCTTTTTCACCATAGCCCTCTATGGGCTTCCAAATATCCCTTTGCCAGTTCCACAAGAACAGCCTTAGCGAAAGGCTTCTTGAAGGGAAAGATGTAACTCTGTGAGATGATTTAACAGAACACAGAACAGTTTCTCAGAAAGCTTCTTTCCAGTTTTGAACGGAAGATACTTCCTTTTTCACCATAGCCCTCTAGGGGCTTCCAAATATCCCTTTGCCAATTCCACAAGAACAGCCTTACCGAAAGGCTTCTTGAAGGGAAAGATGTAACTCTGTGAGATGAATTAACAGAACACAGAGCAGTTTCTCAGAAAGCTTCTTTCCAGTTTTGAACGGAAGATATTTCCTTTTTCACCATAGCCCTCTATGGGCTTCCAAATATCCCTTTGCCAATTCCACAAGAACAGCCTTAGCGAAAGGCTTCTTCAAGTGAAAGATGTAACTCTGTGAGATGAATTAACAGAACACAGAGCAGTTTCTCAGAAAGCTTCTTTCCAGTTTTGAACGGAAGATATTTCCTTTTTCACCATAGCCCTCTATGGGCTTCCAAATATCCCTTTGCCAATTCCACAAGAACAGCCTTAGTGAAAGGCTTCTTGAAGGGAAAGATGTAACTCTGTGAGATGAATTAACAGAACACAGAGCAGTTTCTCAGAAAGCTTCTTTCCAGTTTTGAACGGAAGATATTTCCTTTTTCACCATAGCCCGCTATGGGCTTCCAAATATCCCTTTGCCAATTCCACAAGAACAGCCTTAGCGAAAGGCTTCTTCAAGGGAAAGATGTAACTCTGTGAGATGAATTAACAGAACACAGAGCAGTTTCTCAGAAAGCTTCTTTCCAGTTTTGAACAGAAGATATTTCCTTTTTCACCATAGCCTCTATGAGCTTCCAAATATCCCTTTGCCAATTCCACAAGAACAGACTTAGCGAAAGGCTTCTTGAAGTGAAAGATGAAACTCTGTGAGATGAACTAACAGAACACAGAGCAGTTTCTCAGAAAGCTTCTTTCCAGTTTTGAACGGAAGATATTTCCTTTTTCACCATAGCCCTCTATGGGCTTCCAAATATCCCTTTTCCAATTCCACAAGAACAGCCTTAGCGAAAGGCTTCTTGAAGGGAAAGATGTAACTCTGTGAGATGAATTAACAGAACACAGAGCAGTTTCTCAGAAAGCTTCTTTCCAGTTTTGAACGGAAGGTATTTCCTTTTTCACCATAGCCCTCTATGGGCTTCCAAATATCCCTTTTCCAATTCCACAAGAACAGCCTTAGCGAAAGGCTTCTTGAAGGGAAAGATGTAACTCTGTGAGATTAATTAACAGAACACAGAGCAGTTTCTCAGAAAGCTTCTTTCCAGTTTTGAACGGAAGATATTTCCTTTTTCACCATAGCCCTCTATGGGCTTCCAAATATCCCTTTGCCAATTCCACAAGAACAGCCTTAGCGAAAGGCTACTTGAAGGGAAAGATGTAACTCTGTGAGATGAATTAACAGAACACAGAGCAGTTTCTCAGACAGCTTCTTTCCAGTTTTGAACGGAAGATACTTCCTTTTTCACCATAGCCCTCTATGGGCTTCCAAATACCCCTTTGCCAATTCCACTAGAACAGCCTTACCGAAAGGCTTCTTGAAGGGAAAGATGTATCTCTGTGAGATGAATTAACAGAACACAGAGCAGTTTCTCAGAAAGCTTCTTTCCAGTTTTGAACGGAAGATATTTCCTTTTTCACCATAGCCCTCTATGGGCTTCCAAATATCCCTTTGCCAATTCCCCAAGAACAGCCTTAGCGAAAGGCTTCTTGAAGGGAAAGATGTAACTCTGTGAGATGAATTAACAGAACACAGAGCAGTTTCTCAGAAAGCTTCTTTCCAGTTTTGAACGGAAGATATTTCCTTTTTCACCATAGCCCTCTATGGGCTTCCAAATATCCCTTTGCCAATTCCACAAGAACAGCCTTAGCGATAGGCTTCTTGAAGGGAAAGATGTAACTCTGTGAGATGAATTAACAGAACACAGAGCAGTTTCTCAGAAAGCTTCTTTCCAGTTTTGAACGGAAGATATTTCCTTTTTCACCATAGCCCTCTATGGGCTTCCAAATATCCCTTTTCCAATTCCACAAGAAAAGCCTTAGCGAAAGGCTTCTTGAAGGGAAAGATGTAACTCTGTGAGATGAATTAACAGAACACAGAGCAGTTTCTCAGAAAGCTTCTTTCCAGTTTTGAACGGAAGTTATTTCCTTTTTCACCATAGCCCTCTATGGGCTTCCAAATATCCCTTTTCCAATTCCACAAGAAAAGCCTTAGCGAAAGGCTTCTTGAAGGGAAAGATGTAACTCTGTGAGATGAATTAACAGAACACAGAGCAGTTTCTCAGAAAGCTTCTTTCCAGTTTTGAACGGAAGATATTTTCTTTTTCACCATAGCCCTCTATGGGATTCCAAATATCCCTTTGCCAATTCCACAAAAACAGCCTTAGCGAAAGGCTTCTTGAAGGGAAAGATGTAACTCTGTGAGATGAATTAACAGAACACAGAGCAGTTTCTCAGAAAGCTTCTTTCCAGTTTTGAACGGAAGATATTTCCTTTTTCACCATAGCCCTCTATGGGCTTCCAAATATCCCTTTGCCAATTCCACAAGAACAGCCTTAGCGAAAGGCTTTTTCAAGTGAAAGATGTAACTCTGTGAGATGAATTAACAGAACACAGAGCAGTTTCTCAGAAGGCTTCTTTCCAGTTTTGAACGGAAGATATTTCCTTTTTCACCATAGCCCTCTATGGGCTTCCAAATATCCCTTTGCCAATTCCCCAAGAACAGCCTTAGCGAAAGGCTTCTTGAAGGGAAAGATGTAACTCTGTGAGATGAATTAACAGAACACAGAGCAGTTTCTCAGAAAGCTTCTTTCCAGTTTTGAACGGAAGATATTTCCTTTTTCACCATAGCCCTCTATGGGCTTCCAAATATCCCTTTGCCAATTCCACAAGAACAGCCTTAGCGATAGGCTTCTTGAAGGGAAAGATGTAACTCTGTGAGATGAATTAACAGAACACAGAGCAGTTTCTCAGAAAGCTTCTTTCCAGTTTTGAACGGAAGATATTTCCTTTTTCACCATAGCCCTCTATGGGCTTCCAAATATCCCTTTTCCAATTCCACAAGAACAGCCTTAGCGAAAGGCTTCTTGAAGGGAAAGATGTAACTCTGTGAGATGAATTAACAGAACACAGAGCAGTTTCTCAGAAAGCTTCTTTCCAGTTTTGAACGGAAGTTATTTCCTTTTTCACCATAGCCCTCTACGGGCTTCCAAATATCCCTTTGCCAATTCCACAAGAACAGCCTTAGCGAAAGGCTTCTTGAAGGGAAAGATGAAACTCTGTGAGATGAACTAACAGAACACAGAGCAGTTTCTCAGAAAACTTCTTTCCAGTTTTCAACGGAAAATATTTCCTTTTTCACCATAGCCCTCTATGGGCTTCCAAATATCCCTTTGCCAATTCCACAAGAACAGCCTTAGCGAAAGGTTTCTTGAAGAGAAAGATGTAACTCTGTGAGATGAATTAACAGAACACAGAGCAGTTTCTCAGAAAGCTTCTTTCCAGTTTCGAACGGAAGATATTTCCTTTTTCACCATAACCCTCTATGGGCTTCCAAATATCCCTTTGCCAGTTCCACAAGAACAACTTTAGCGAAAGGCTTCTTGAAGCGAAAGATGTAACTCTGTGAGATGAATTAACAGAACACAGAGCAGTTTCTCAGAAAACTTCTTTCCAGTTTTGAACGGAAGATATTTTCTTTTTCACCATAGCCCTCTATGGGATTCCAAATATCCCTTTGCCAATTCCACAAGAACAGCCTTAGCGAAAGGCTTCTTGAAGGGAAAGATGTAACTCTGTGAGATGAATTAACAGAACACAGAGCAGTTTCTCAGAAAGCTTCTTTCCAGTTTTGAACGGAAGATATTTCCTTTTTCACCATAGCCCTCTATGGGCTTCCAAATATCCCTTTGCCAATTCCACAAGAACAGCCTTAGCGAAAGGCTTCTTGAAGGGAAAGATGTAATTCTGTGAGATGAATTAACAGAACACAGAGCAGTTTCTCAGAATGCTTCTTTCCAGTTTTGAACGGAAGATATTTCGTTTTTCACCATAGCCCTCTATGGGCTTCCAAATATCCCTTTGCCAATTCCACAAGAACAGCCTTAGCGAAAGGCTTCTTCAAGGGAAAGATGTAACTCTGTGAGATGAATTAATAGAACACAGAGCAGTTTCTCAGAAAGCTTCTTTCCAGTTTTGAACGGAAGATATTTCCTTTTTCACCATAGCCCTCTATGGGCTTCCAAATATCCCTTTGCCAATTCCACAAGAACAGCCTTAGCGAAAGGCTTCTTGAAGGAAAAGATGTAACTCTGTGAGATGAATTAACAGAACACAGAGCACTTTCTCAGAAAGCTTCTTTCCAGTTTTGAACGGAAGATATTTCCTTTTCCACCATAGCCCTCTATGGGCTTCCAAATATCCCTTTGCCAATTCCACAAGAACAGCCTTAGCGAAAGGCTTCTTGAAGGGAAAGATGTAACTCTGTGAGATGAATTAACAGAACACAGAACAGTTTCTCAGAAAGCTTCTTTCCAGTTTTGAACGGAAGATACTTCCTTTTTCACCATAGCCCTCTAGGGGCTTCCAAATATCCCTTTGCCAATTCCACAAGAACAGCCTTAGCGAAAGGCTTCTTGAAGGGAAAGATGTAACTCTGTGAGATGAATTAACAGAACACAGAGCAGTTTCTCAGAAAGCTTCTTTCCAGTTTTGAACGGAAGATATTTCCTTTTTCACCATAGCCCTCTAAGGGGTTCCAAATATCCCTTTGCCAATTCCACAAGAACAGCCTTAGCGAAAGGCTTCTTGAAGGGAAAGATGTAACTCTGTGAGATGAATTAACAGAACACAGAGCAGTTTCTCAGAAAGCTTCTTTCCAGTTTTGAACAGAAGATATTTCCTTTTTCACCGTAGCCCTCTTTGGGCTTCCAAATATCCCTTTGCCAATTCCACAAGAACAGCCTTAGCGAAAGGCTTCTTGAAGGGAAAGATGAAACTCTGTGAGATGAACTAACAGAACACAGTGCAGTTTCTCAGAAAGCTTCTTTCCAGTTTTGAACGGAAGATATTTCCTTTTTCACCATAGCCCTCTATGGGCTTCCAAATATCCCTTTGCCAGTTCCACAAGAACAGCCTTAGCGAAAGGCTTCTTGAAGGGAAAGATGTAACTCTGTGAGATGATTTAACAGAACACAGAACAGTTTCTCAGAAAGCTTCTTTCCAGTTTTGAACGGAAGATACTTCCTTTTTCACCATAGCCCTCTAGGGGCTTCCAAATATCCCTTTGCCAATTCCACAAGAACAGCCTTAGCGAAAGGCTTCTTGAAGGGAAAGATGTAACTCTGTGAGATGAATTAACAGAACACAGAGCAGTTTCTGAGAAAGCTTCTTTCCAGTTTTGAACGGAAGATATTTCCTTTTTCACCATAGCCCTCTATGGGCTTCCAAATATCCCTTTGCCAATTCCACAAGAACAGCCTTAGCGAAAGGCTTCTTCAAGTGAAAGATGTAACTCTGTGAGATGAATTAACAGAACACAGAGCAGTTTCTCAGAAAGCTTCTTTCCAGTTTTGAACGGAAGATATTTCCTTTTTCACCATAGCCCTCTATGGGCTTCCAAATATCCCTTTGCCAATTCCACAAGAACAGCCTTAGTGAAAGGCTTCTTGAAGGGAAAGATGTAACTCTGTGAGATGAATTAACAGAACACAGAGCAGTTTCTCAGAAAGCTTCTTTCCAGTTTTGAACGGAAGATATTTCCTTTTTCACCATAGCCCTCTATGGGCTTCCAAATATCCCTTTGCCAATTCCACAAGAACAGCCTTAGCGAAAGGCTTCTTCAAGGGAAAGATGTAACTCTGTGAGATGAATTAACAGAACACAGAGCAGTTTCTCAGAAAGCTTCTTTCCAGTTTTGAACAGAAGATATTTCCTTTTTCACCATAGCCTCTATGAGCTTCCAAATATCCCTTTGCCAATTCCACAAGAACAGACTTAGCGAAAGGCTTCTTGAAGTGAAAGATGAAACTCTGTGAGATGAACTAACAGAACACAGAGCAGTTTCTCAGAAAGCTTCTTTCCAGTTTTGAACGGAAGATATTTCCTTTTTCACCATAGCCCTCTATGGGCTTCCAAATATCCCTTTTCCAATTCCACAAGAACAGCCTTAGCGAAAGGCTTCTTGAAGGGAAAGATGTAACTCTGTGAGATGAATTAACAGAACACAGAGCAGTTTCTCAGAAAGCTTCTTTCCAGTTTTGAACGGAAGGTATTTCCTTTTTCACCATAGCCCTCTATGGGCTTCCAAATATCCCTTTTCCAATTCCACAAGAACAGCCTTAGCGAAAGGCTTCTTGAAGGGAAAGATGTAACTCTGTGAGATTAATTAACAGAACACAGAGCAGTTTCTCAGAAAGCTTCTTTCCAGTTTTGAACGGAAGATATTTCCTTTTTCACCATAGCCCTCTATGGGCTTCCAAATATCCCTTTGCCAATTCCACAAGAACAGCCTTAGCGAAAGGCTACTTGAAGGGAAAGATGTAACTCTGTGAGATGAATTAACAGAACACAGAGCAGTTTCTCAGACAGCTTCTTTCCAGTTTTGAACGGAAGATACTTCCTTTTTCACCATAGCCCTCTATGGGCTTCCAAATATCCCTTTGCCAATTCCACAAGAACAGCCTTACCGAAAGGCTTCTTGAAGGGAAAGATGTATCTCTGTGAGATGAATTAACAGAACACAGAGCAGTTTCTCAGAAAGCTTCTTTCCAGTTTTGAACGGAAGATATTTCCTTTTTCACCATAGCCCTCTATGGGCTTCCAAATATCCCTTTGCCAATTCCACAAGAACAGCCTTAGCGAAAGGCTTTTTCAAGTGAAAGATGTAACTCTGTGAGATGAATTAACAGAACACAGAGCAGTTTCTCAGAAGGCTTCTTTCCAGTTTTGAACGGAAGATATTTCCTTTTTCACCATAGCCCTCTATGGGCTTCCAAATATCCCTTTGCCAATTCCCCAAGAACAGCCTTAGCGAAAGGCTTCTTGAAGGGAAAGATGTAACTCTGTGAGATGAATTAACAGAACACAGAGCAGTTTCTCAGAAAGCTTCTTTCCAGTTTTGAACGGAAGATAATTCCTTTTTCACCATAGCCCTCTATGGGCTTCCAAATATCCCTTTGCCAATTCCACAAGAACAGCCTTAGCGATAGGCTTCTTGAAGGGAAAGATGTAACTCTGTGAGATGAATTAACAGAACACAGAGCAGTTTCTCAGAAAGCTTCTTTCCAGTTTTGAACGGAAGATATTTCCTTTTTCACCATAGCCCTCTATGGGCTTCCAAATATCCCTTTTCCAATTCCACAAGAAAAGCCTTAGCGAAAGGCTTCTTTAAGGGAAAGATGTAGCTCTGTGAGATGAATTAACAGAACACAGAGCAGTTTCTCAGAAAGCTTCTTTCCAGTTTTGAACGGAAGTTATTTCCTTTTTCACCATAGCCCTCTATGGGCTTCCAAATATCCCTTTTCCAATTCCACAAGAAAAGCCTTAGCGAAAGGCTTCTTGAAGGGAAAGATGTAACTCTGTGAGATGAATTAACAGAACACAGAGCAGTTTCTCAGAAAGCTTCTTTCCAGTTTTGAACGGAAGTTATTTCCTTTTTCACCATAGCCCTCTATGGGCTTCCAAATATCCCTTTGCCAATTCCACAAGAACAGCCTTAGCGAAAGGCTTCTTGAAGGGAAAGATGAAACTCTGTGAGATGAACTAACAGAACACAGAGCAGTTTATCAGAAAACTTCTTTCCAGTTTTGAACGGAAAATATTTCCTTTTTCACCATAGCCCTCTATGGGCTTCCAAATATCCCTTTGCCAATTCCATAAGAACAGCCTTAGCGAAAGGATTCTTGAAGGGAAAGATGTAACTATGTGAGATGAATTAACAGAACACAGAGCAGTTTCTCAGAAAGCTTCTTTCCAGTTTCGAACGGAAGATATTTCCTTTTTCACCATAGCCCTCTATGGGCTTCCAAATATCCCTTTGCCAGTTCCACAAGAACAACTTTAGCGAAAGGCTTCTTGAAGCGAAAGATGTAACTCTGTGAGATGAATTAACAGAACACAGAGCAGTTTCTCAGAAAGCTTCTTTCCAGTTTTGAACGGAAGATATTTTCTTTTTCACCATAGCCCTCTATGGGATTCCAAATATCCCTTTGCCAATTCCACAAAAACAGCCTTAGCGAAAGGCTTCTTGAAGGGAAAGATGTAACTCTGTGAGATGAATTAACAGAACACAGAGCAGTTTCTCAGAAAGCTTCTTTCCAGTTTTGAACGGAAGATATTTCCTTTTTCACCATAGCCCTCTATGGGCTTCCAAATATCCCTTTGCCAATTCCACAAGAACAGCCTTAGCGAAAGGCTTTTTCAAGTGAAAGATGTAACTCTGTGAGATGAATTAACAGAACACAGAGCAGTTTCTCAGAAGGCTTCTTTCCAGTTTTGAACGGAAGATATTTCCTTTTTCACCATAGCCCTCTATGGGCTTCCAAATATCCCTTTGCCAATTCCCCAAGAACAGCCTTAGCGAAAGGCTTCTTGAAGGGAAAGATGTAACTCTGTGAGATGAATTAACAGAACACAGAGCAGTTTCTCAGAAAGCTTCTTTCCAGTTTTGAACGGAAGATATTTCCTTTTTCACCATAGCCCTCTATGGGCTTCCAAATATCCCTTTGCCAATTCCACAAGAACAGCCTTAGCGATAGGCTTCTTGAAGGGAAAGATGTAACTCTGTGAGATGAATTAACAGAACACACAGCAGTTTCTCAGAAAGCTTCTTTCCAGTTTTGAACGGAAGATATTTCCTTTTTCACCATAGCCCTCTATGGGCTTCCAAATATCCCTTTTCCAATTCCACAAGAACAGCCTTAGCGAAAGGCTTCTTGAAGGGAAAGATGTAACTCTGTGAGATGAATTAACAGAACACAGAGCAGTTTCTCAGAAAGCTTCTTTCCAGTTTTGAACGGAAGTTATTTCCTTTTTCACCATAGCCCTCTACGGGCTTCCAAATATCCCTTTGCCAATTCCACAAGAACAGCCTTAGCGAAAGGCTTCTTGAAGGGAAAGATGAAACTCTGTGAGATGAACTAACAGAACACAGAGCAGTTTCTCAGAAAACTTCTTTCCAGTTTTGAACGGAAAATATTTCCTTTTTCACCATAGCCCTCTATGGGCTTCCAAATATCCCTTTGCCAATTCCACAAGAACAGCCTTAGCGAAAGGTTTCTTGAAGAGAAAGATGTAACTCTGTGAGATGAATTAACAGAACACAGAGCAGTTTCTCAGAAAGCTTCTTTCCAGTTTCGAACGGAAGATATTTCCTTTTTCACCATAGCCCTCTATGGGCTTCCAAATATCCCTTTGCCAGTTCCACAAGAACAACTTTAGCGAAAGGCTTCTTGAAGGGAAAGATGTAATTCTGTGAGATGAATTAACAGAACACAGAGCAGTTTCTCAGAATGCTTCTTTCCAGTTTTGAACGGAAGATATTTCCTTTTTCACCATAGCCCTCTATGGGCTTCCAAATATCCCTTTGCCAATTCCACAAGAACAGCCTTAGCGAAAGGCTTCTTGAAGGGAAAGATGTAACTCTGTGAGATGAATTAACAGAACACAGAGCAGTTTCTCAGAAAGCTTCTTTCCAGTTTTGAACGGAAGATATTTCCTTTTTCACCATAGCCCTCTATGGGCTTCCAAATATCCCTTTGCCAATTCCACAAGAACAGCCTTAGCGAAAGGCTTTTTCAAGTGAAAGATGTAACTCTGTGAGATGAATTAACAGAACACAGAGCAGTTTCTCAGAAGGCTTCTTTCCAGTTTTGAACGGAAGATATTACCTTTTTCACCATAGCCCTCTATGGGCTTCCAAATATCCCTTTGCCAATTCCCCAAGAACAGCCTTAGCGAAAGGCTTCTTGAAGGGAAAGATGTAACTCTGTGAGATGAATTAACAGAACACAGAGCAGTTTCTCAGAAAGCTTCTTTCCAGTTTTGAACGGAAGATATTACCTTTTTCACCATAGCCCTCTATGGGCTTCCAAATATCCCTTTGCCAATTCCCCAAGAACAGCCTTAGCGAAAGGCTTCTTGAAGGGAAAGATGTAACTCTGTGAGATGAATTAACAGAACACAGAGCAGTTTCTCAGAAAGCTTCTTTCCAGTTTTGAACGGAAGATATTTCCTTTTTCACCATAGCCCTCTATGGGCTTCCAAATATCCCTTTGCCAATTCCAGAAGAACAGCCTTAGCGATAGGCTTCTTGAAGGGAAAGATGTAACTCTGTGAGATGAATTAACAGAACACAGAGCAGTTTCTCAGAAAGCTTCTTTCCAGTTTTGAACGGAAGTTATTTCCTTTTTCACCATAGCCCTCTATGGGCTTCCAAATATCCCTTTGCCAATTCCACAAGAACAGCCTTAGCGAAAGGCTTCTTGAAGGGAAAGATGAAACTCTGTGAGATGAACTAACAGAACACAGAGCAGTTTCTCAGAAAACTTCTTTCCAGTTTTGAACGGAAAATATTTCCTTTTTCACCATAGCCCTCTATGGGCTTCCAAATATCCCTTTGCCAATTCCACAAGAACAGCCTTAGCGAAAGGATTCTTGAAGGGAAAGATGTAACTCTGTGAGATGAATTAACAGAACACAGAGCAGTTTCTCAGAAAGCTTCTTTCCAGTTTCGAACGGAAGATATTTCCTTTTTCACCATAGCCCTCTATGGGCTTCCAAATATCCCTTTGCCAGTTCCACAAGAACAACTTTAGCGAAAGGCTTCTTGAAGCGAAAGATGTAACTCTGTGAGATGAATTAACAGAACACAGAGCAGTTTCTCAGAAAGCTTCTTTCCAGTTTTGAACGGAAGATATTTTCTTTTTCACCATAGCCCTCTATGGGATTCCAAATATCCCTTTGCCAATTCCACAAAAACAGCCTTAGCGAAAGGCTTCTTGAAGGGAAAGATGTAACTCTGTGAGATGAATTAACAGAACACAGAGCAGTTTCTCAGAAAGCTTCTTTCCAGTTTTGAACGGAAGATATTTCCTTTTTCACCATAGCCCTCTATGGGCTTCCAAATATCCCTTTGCCAATTCCACAAGAACAGCCTTAGCGAAAGGCTTTTTCAAGTGAAAGATGTAACTCTGTGAGATGAATTAACAGAACACAGAGCAGTTTCTCAGAAGGCTTCTTTCCAGTTTTGAACGGAAGATATTTCCTTTTTCACCATAGCCCTCTATGGGCTTCCAAATATCCCTTTGCCAATTCCACAAGAACAGCCTTAGCGAAAGGCTTCTTGAAGGGAAAGATGTAACTCTGTGAGATGAATTAACAGAACACAGAGCAGTTTCTCAGAAAGCTTCTTTCCAGTTTTGAACGGAAGATATTTCCTTTTTCACCATAGCCCTCTATGGGCTTCCAAATATCCCTTTGCCAATTCCACAAGAACAGCCTTAGCGATAGGCTTCTTGAAGGGAAAGATGTAACCCTGTGAGATGAATTAACAGAACACACAGCAGTTTCTCAGAAAGCTTCTTTCCAGTTTTGAACGGAAGATATTTCCTTTTTCACCATAGCCCTCTATGGGCTTCCAAATATCCCTTTTCCAATTCCACAAGAACAGCCTTAGCGAAAGGCTTCTTGAAGGGAAAGATGTAACTCTGTGAGATGAATTAACAGAACACAGAGCAGTTTCTCAGAAAGCTTCTTTCCAGTTTTGAACGGAAGTTATTTCCTTTTTCACCATAGCCCTCTACGGGCTTCCAAATATCCCTTTGCCAATTCCACAAGAACAGCCTTAGCGAAAGGCTTCTTGAAGGGAAAGATGAAACTCTGTGAGATGAACTAACAGAACACAGAGCAGTTTCTCAGAAAACTTCTTTCCAGTTTTGAACGGAAAATATTTCCTTTTTCACCATAGCCCTCTATGGGCTTCCAAATATCCCTTTGCCAATTCCACAAGAACAGCCTTAGCGAAAGGTTTCTTGAAGAGAAAGATGTAACTCTGTGAGATGAATTAACAGAACACAGAGCAGTTTCTCAGAAAGCTTCTTTCCAGTTTTGAACGGAAGATATTTCCTTTTTCACCATAACCCTCTATGGGCTTCCAAATATCCCTTTGCCAGTTCCACAAGAACAACTTTAGCGAAAGGCTTCTTGAAGCGAAAGATGTAACTCTGTGAGATGAATTAACAGAACACAGAGCAGTTTCTCAGAAAGCTTCTTTCCAGTTTTGAACGGAAGATATTTTCTTTTTCACCATAGCCCTCTATGGGCTTCCAAATATCCCTTTGGCAATTCCACAAGAACAGCCTTAGCGAAAGGCTTCTTCAAGGGAAAGATGTAACTCTGTGAGATGAATTAATAGAACACAGAGCAGTTTCTCAGAAAGCTTCTTTCCAGTTTTGAACGGAAGATATTTCCTTTTTCACCATAGCCCTCTATGGGCTTCCAAATATCCCTTTGCCAATTCCACAAGAACAGCCTTAGCGAAAGGCTTCTTGAAGGAAAAGATGTAACTCTGTGAGATGAATTAACAGAACACAGAGCACTTTCTCAGAAAGTTTCTTTCCAGTTTTGAACGGAAGATATTTCCTTTTCCACCATAGCCCTCTATGGGCTTCCAAATATCCCTTTGCCAATTCCACAAGAACAGCCTTAGCGAAAGGCTTCTTGAAGGGAAAGATGTAACTCTGTGAGATGAATTAACAGAACACAGAACAGTTTCTCAGAAAGCTTCTTTCCAGTTTTGAACGGAAGATACTTCCTTTTTCACCATAGCCCTCTAGGGGCTTCCAAATATCCCTTTGCCAATTCCACAAGAACAGCCTTAGCGAAAGGCTTCTTGAAGGGAAAGATGTAACTCTGTGAGATGAATTAACAGAACACAGAGCAGTTTCTCAGAAAGCTTCTTTCCAGTTTTGAACGGAAGATATTTCCTTTTTCACCATAGCCCTCTAAGGGGTACCAAATATCCCTTTGCCAATTCCACAAGAACAGCCTTAGCGAAAGGCTTCTTGAAGGGAAAGATGTAACTCTGTGAGATGAATTAACAGAACACAGAGCAGTTTCTCAGAAAGCTTCTTTCCAGTTTTTTACGGAAGATATTTCCTTTTTCACCATAGCCCTCTATGGGCTTCCAAATATCCCTTTGCCAATTCCACAAGAACAGCCTTAGCGAAAGGCTTCTTGAAGGGAAAGATGAAACTCTGTGAGATGAACTAACAGAACACAGAGCAGTTTCTCAGAAAGCTTCTTTCCAGTTTTGAACGGAAGATATTTCCTTTTTCACCATAGCCCTCTATGGGCTTCCAAATATCCCTTTTCCAATTCCACAACAACAGCCTTAGCGAAAGGCTTCTTGAAGGGAAAGATGTAACTCTGTGAGATGAATTAACAGAACGCGGAGCAGTTTCTCAGAAAGCTTCTTTCCAGTTTTGAACGGAAGGTATTTCCTTTTTCACCATAGCCCTCTATGGGCTTCCAAATATCCCTTTTCCAATTCCACAAGAACAGCCTTAGCGAAAGGCTTCTTGAAGGGAAAGATGTAACTCTGTGAGATGAATTAACAGAACACAGAGCAGTTTCTCAGAAAGCTTCTTTCCAGTTTCGAACGGAAGATATTTCCTTTTTCACCATAGCCCTCTAAGGGCTTCCAAATATCCCTTTGCCAGTTCCACAAGAACAACTTTAGCGAAAGGCTTCTTGAAGCGAAAGATGTAACTCTGTGAGATGAATTAACAGAACACAGAGCAGTTTCTCAGAAAGCTTCTTTCCAGTTTTGAACGGAAGATATTTTCTTTTTCACCATAGCCCTCTATGGGATTCCAAATATCCCTTTGCCAATTCCACAAAAACAGCCTTAGCGAAAGGCTTCTTGAAGGGAAAGATATAACTCTGTGAGATGAATTAACAGAACACAGAGCAGTTTCTCAGAAAGCTTCTTTCCAGTTTTGAACGGAAGATATTTCCTTTTTCACCATAGCCCTCTAATGGCTTCCAAATATCCCTTTGCCAATTCCACAAGAACAGCCTTAGCGAAAGGCTTCTTGAAGGGAAAGATGTAATTCTGTGAGATGAATTAACAGAACACAGAGCAGTTTCTCAGAATGCTTCTTTCCAGTTTTGAACGGAAGATATTTCCTTTTTCACCATAGCCCTCTATGGGCTTCCAAATATCCCTTTGCCAATTCCACAAGAAAAGCCTTAGCGAAAGGCTTCTTCAAGGGAAAGATGTAACTCTGTGAGATGAATTAACAGAACACAGAGCAGTTTCTCAGAAAGCTTCTTTCCAGTTTTGAACGGAAGATATTTCCTTTTTCACCATAGCAATCTATGGGCTTCCAAATATCCCTTTGCCAATTCCACAAGAACAGCCTTAGCGAAAGGCTTCTTGAAGGGAAAGATGTAACACTGTGAGATGAATTAACAGAACACACAGCAGTTTCTCAGAAAGCTTCTTTCCAGTTTTGAACGGAGGATATTTCCTTTTTCACCATAGCCCTCTATGGGCTTCCAAATATCCCTTTGCCAATTCCACAAGAACAGCCTTAGCGATAGGCTTCTTCAAGGGAAGGATGTAACTCTCTGAGATGAATTAACAGAACACAGAGCAGTTTCTCAGAAAGCTTCTTTCCAGTTTTGAACGGAAGATATTTCCTTTTTCACCATAGCCCTCTATGGGCTTCCAAATATCCCTTTGCCAATTCCACAAGAACAGCCTTAGCGAAAGGCTTCTTCAAGGGAAAGATGTAACTCTGTGAGATGAATTAACAGAACACAGAGCAGTTTCTCAGAAAGCTTCTTTCCAGTTTTGAACAGAAGATATTTCCCTTTTCACCGTAGCCCTCTATGGGCTTCCAAATATCCCTTTGCCAATTCCACAAGAACAGCCTTAGCGAAAGGCTTCTTGAAGGGAAAGATGTAACTCTGTGAGATGAATTAACAGAACACAGAACAGTTTCTCTGAAAGCTTCTTTCCAGTTTTGAACGGAAGATACTTCCTTTTTCACCATAGCCCTCTAGGGGCTTCCAAATATCCCTTTGCCAATTCCACAAGAACAGCCTTAGCGAAAGGCTTCTTGAAGGGAAAGATGTAACTCTGTGTGATGAATTAACAGAACGCAGAGCAGTTTCTCAGAAAGCTTCTTTCCAGTTTTGAACGGAAGATATTTCCTTTTTCACCATAGCCCTCTATGGGCTTCCAAATATCCCTTTGCCAATTCCACAAGAACAGCCTTAGCGAAAGGCTTCTTCAAGTGAAAGATGTAACTCTGTGAGATGAATTAACAGAACACAGAGCAGTTTCTCAGAAAGCTTCTTTCCAGTTTTGAACGGAAGATATTTCCTTTTTCACCACAGCCCTCTATGGGCTTCCAAATATCCCTTTGTCAATTCCACAAGAACAGCCTTAGCGAAAGGCTTCTTGAAGGGAAAGATGTAACTCTGTGAAATGAATTAACAGAACACAGAGCAGTTTCTCAGAAAGCTTCTTTCCAGTTTTTTACGGAAGATATTTCCTTTTTCACCATAGCCCTCTATGGGCTTCCAAATATCCCTTTGCCAATTCCACAAGAACAGCCTTAGCGAAAGGCTTCTTGAAGGGAAAGATGAAAGTCTGTGAGATGAACTAACAGAACACAGAGCAGTTTCTCAGAAAGCTTCTTTCCAGTTTTGAACGGAAGATATTTCCTTTTTCACCATAGCCCTCTATGGGCTTCCAAATATCCCTTTGCCAATTCCACAAGAACAGCCTTAGCGAAAGGCTTCTTCAAGGGAAAGATGTAACTCTGTGAGATGAACTAACAGAACACAGTGCAGTTTCTCAGAAAGCTTCTTTCCAGTTTTGAACGGAAGATATTTCCTTTTTCACCATAGCCCTCTATGGGCTTCCAAATATCCCTTTGCCAGTTCCACAAGAACAGCCTTAGCGAAAGGCTTCTTGAAGGGAAAGATGTAACTCTGTGAGATGATTTAACAGAACACAGAACAGTTTCTCAGAAAGCTTCTTTCCAGTTTTGAACGGAAGATACTTCCTTTTTCACCATAGCCCTCTAGGGGCTTCCAAATATCCCTTTGCCAATTCCACAAGAACAGCCTTAGCGAAAGGCTTCTTGAAGGGAAAGATGTAACTCTGTGAGATGAATTAACAGAACACAGAGCAGTTTCTCAGAAAGCTTCTTTCCAGTTTTGAACGGAAGATATTTCCTTTTTCACCATAGCCCTCTATGGGCTTCCAAATATCCCTTTGCCAATTCCACAAGAACAGCCTTAGCGAAAGGCTTCTTCAAGTGAAAGATGTAACTCTGTGAGATGAATTAACAGAACACAGAGCAGTTTCTCAGAAAGCTTCTTTCCAGTTTTGAACGGAAGATATTTCCTTTTTCACCATAGCCCTCTATGGGCTTCCAAATATCCCTTTGCCAATTCCACAAGAACAGCCTTAGTGAAAGGCTTCTTGAAGGGAAAGATGTAACTCTGTGAGATGAATTAACAGAACACAGAGCAGTTTCTCAGAAAGCTTCTTTCCAGTTTTGAACGGAAGATATTTCCTTTTTCACCATAGCCCTCTATGGGCTTCCAAATATCCCTTTGCCAATTCCACAAGAACAGCCTTAGCGAAAGGCTTCTTCAAGGGAAAGATGTAACTCTGTGAGATGAATTAACAGAACACAGAGCAGTTTCTCAGAAAGCTTCTTTCCAGTTTTGAACAGAAGATATTTCCTTTTTCACCATAGCCTCTATGAGCTTCCAAATATCCCTTTGCCAATTCCACAAGAACAGACTTAGCGAAAGGCTTCTTGAAGTGAAAGATGAAACTCTGTGAGATGAACTAACAGAACACAGAGCAGTTTCTCAGAAAGCTTCTTTCCAGTTTTGAACGGAAGATATTTCCTTTTTCACCATAGCCCTCTATGGGCTTCCAAATATCCCTTTTCCAATTCCACAAGAACAGCCTTAGCGAAAGGCTTCTTGAAGGGAAAGATGTAACTCTGTGAGATGAATTAACAGAACACAGAGCAGTTTCTCAGAAAGCTTCTTTCCAGTTTTGAACGGAAGGTATTTCCTTTTTCACCATAGCCCTCTATGGGCTTCCAAATATCCCTTTTCCAATTCCACAAGAACAGCCTTAGCGAAAGGCTTCTTGAAGGGAAAGATGTAACTCTGTGAGATTAATTAACAGAACACAGAGCAGTTTCTCAGAAAGCTTCTTTCCAGTTTTGAACGGAAGATATTTCCTTTTTCACCATAGCCCTCTATGGGCTTCCAAATATCCCTTTGCCAATTCCACAAGAACAGCCTTAGCGAAAGGCTACTTGAAGGGAAAGATGTAACTCTGTGAGATGAATTAACAGAACACAGAGCAGTTTCTCAGACAGCTTCTTTCCAGTTTTGAACGGAAGATACTTCCTTTTTCACCATAGCCCTCTATGGGCTTCCAAATACCCCTTTGCCAATTCCACAAGAACAGCCTTACCGAAAGGCTTCTTGAAGGGAAAGATGTATCTCTGTGAGATGAATTAACAGAACACAGAGCAGTTTCTCAGAAAGCTTCTTTCCAGTTTTGAACGGAAGATATTTCCTTTTTCACCATAGCCCTCTATGGGCTTCCAAATATCCCTTTGCCAATTCCCCAAGAACAGCCTTAGCGAAAGGCTTCTTGAAGGGAAAGATGTAACTCTGTGAGATGAATTAACAGAACACAGAGCAGTTTGTCAGAAGGCTTCTTTCCAGTTTTGAACGGAAGATATTTCCTTTTTCACCATAGCCCTCTATGGGCTTCCAAATATCCCTTTGCCAATTCCCCAAGAACAGCCTTAGCGAAAGGCTTCTTGAAGGGAAAGATGTAACTCTGTGAGATGAATTAACAGAACACAGAGCAGTTTCTCAGAAAGCTTCTTTCCAGTTTTGAACGGAAGATATTTCCTTTTTCACCATAGCCCTCTATGAGCTTCCAAATATCCCTTTGCCAATTCCACAAGAACAGCCTTAGCGATAGGCTTCTTGAAGGGAAAGATGTAACTCTGTGAGATGAATTAACAGAACACAGAGCAGTTTCTCAGAAAGCTTCTTTCCAGTTTTGAACGGAAGATATTTCCTTTTTCACCATAGCCCTCTAGGGGCTTCCAAATATCCCTTTTCCAATTCCACAAGAACAGCCTTAGCGAAAGGCTTCTTGAAGGGAAAGATGTAACTCTGTGAGATGAATTAACAGAACACAGAGCAGTTTCTCAGAAACTTCTTTCCAGTTTTGAACGGAAGTTATTTCCTTTTTCACCATAGCCCTCTATGGGCTTCCAAATATCCCTTTGCCAATTCCACAAGAACAGCCTTAGCGAAAGGCTTCTTGAAGGGAAAGATGAAACTCTGTGAGATGAACTAACAGAACACAGAGCAGTTTCTCAGAAAACTTCTTTCCAGTTTTGAACGGAAAATATTTCCTTTTTCACCATAGCCCTCTATGGGCTTCCAAATATCCCTTTGCCAATTCCACAAGAACAGCCTTAGCGAAAGGCTTCTTGAAGGGAAAGATGTAACTCTGTGAGATGAATTAACAGAACACAGAGCAGTTTCTCAGAAAGCTTCTTTCCAGTTTCGAACGGAAGATATTTCCTTTTTCACCATAGCCCTCTATGGGCTTCCAAATATCCCTTTGCCAGTTCCACAAGAACAACTTTAGCGAAAGGCTTCTTGAAGCGAAAGATGTAACTCTGTGAGATGAATTAACAGAACACAGAGCAGTTTCTCAGAAAGCTTCTTTCCAGTTTTGAACGGAAGATATTTTCTTTTTCACCATAGCCCTCTATGGGATTCCAAATATCCCTTTGCCAATTCCACAAAAACAGCCTTAGCGAAAGGCTTCTTGAAGGGAAAGATGTAACTCTGTGAGATGAATTAACAGAACACAGAGCAGTTTCTCAGAAAGCTTCTTTCCAGTTTTGAAAGGAAGATATTTCCTTTTTCACCATAGCCCTCTATGGGCTTCCAAATATCCCTTTGCCAATTCCACAAGAACAGCCTTAGCGAAAGGCTTTTTCAAGTGAAAGATGTAACTCTGTGAGATGAATTAACAGAACACAGAGCAGTTTCTCAGAAGGCTTCTTTCCAGTTTTGAACGGAAGATATTTCCTTTTTCACCATAGCCCTCTATGGGCTTCCAAATATCCCTTTGCCAATTCCCCAAGAACAGCCTTAGCGAAAGGCTTCTTGAAGGGAAAGATGTAACTCTGTGAGATGAATTAACAGAACACAGAGCAGTTTCTCAGAAAGCTTCTTTCCAGTTTTGAACGGAAGATATTTCCTTTTTCACCATAGCCCTCTATGGGCTTCCAAATATCCCTTTGCCAGTTCCACAAGAACAACTTTAGCGAAAGGCTTCTTGAAGTGAAAGATGTAACTCTGTGAGATGAATTAACAGAACACAGAGCAGTTTCTCAGAAAGCTTCTTTCCAGTTTTGAACGGAAGATATTTTCTTTTTCACCATAGCCCTCTATGGGATTCCAAATATCCCTTTGCCAATTCCACAAGAACAGCCTTAGCGAAAGGCTTCTTGAAGGGAAAGATGTAACTCTGTGAGATGAATTAACAGAACACAGAGCAGTTTCTCAGAAAGCTTCTTTCCAGTTTTGAACGGAAGATATTTCCTTTTTCACCATAGCCCTCTATGGGCTTCCAAATATCCCTTTGCCAATTCCACAAGAACAGCCTTAGCGAAAGGCTTCTTGAAGGGAAAGGTGTAATTCTGTGAGATGAATTAACAGAACACAGAGCAGTTTCTCAGAATGCTTCTTTCCAGTTTTGAACGGAAGATATTTCCTTTTTCACCATAGCCCTCTATGGGCTTCCAAATATCCCTTTGCCAATTCCACAAGAACAGCCTTAGCGAAAGGCCTCTTCAAGGGAAAGATGTAACTCTGTGAGATGAATTAATAGAACACAGAGCAGTTTCTCAGAAAGCTTCTTTCCAGTTTTGAACGGAAGATATTTCCTTTTTCACCATAGCCCTCTTTGGGCTTCCAAATATCCCTTTGCCAATTCCACAAGAACAGCCTTAGCGAAAGGCTTCTTGTAGGGAAAGATGTAACTCTGTGAGATGAATTAACAGAACACAGAACAGTTTCTTAGAAAGCTTCTTTCCAGTTTTGAACGGAAGTTATTTCCTTTTTCACCATAGCAATCTATGGGCTTCCAAATATCCCTTTGCCAATTCCACAAGAACAGCCTTAGCGAAAGGCTTGTTGAAGGGAAAGATGTAACTCTGTGAGATGAATTAACAGAACACAGAGCAGTTTCTCAGAAAGCTTCTTGCCAGTTTTGAACGGAAGATATTTCCTTTTTCACCATAGCCCTCTATGGGCTTCCAAATATCCCTTTGCCAATTCCCCAAGAACAGCCTTAGCGAAAGGCTTCTTGAAGGGAAAGATGTAACTCTGTGAGATGAATTAACAGAACGCAGAGCAGTTTCTCAGAAAGCTTCTTTGCAGTTTTGAACGGAAGATATTTCCTTTTTCACCATAGCCCTCTATGGGCTTCCAAATATCCCTTTGCCAATTCCACAAGAACAGCCTTAGCGATAGGCTTCTTCAAGGGAAAGATGTAACACTGTGAGATGAATTAACAGAACACAGAGCAGTTTCTCAGAAAGCTTATTTCCAGTTTTGAACGGAAGATATTTCCTTTTTCACCATAGCCCTCTATGGGCTTCCAAATATCCCTTTGCCAATTCCACAAGAACAGCCTTAGCGAAAGGCTTCTTCAAGGGAAAGATGTAACTCTGTGAGATGAATTAACAGAACACAGAGCAGTTTCTCAGAAAGCTTCTTTCCAGTTTTGAACAGAAGATATTTCCTTTTTCACCGTAGCCCTCTTTGGGCTTCCAAATATCCCTTTGCCAATTCCACAAGAACAGCCTTAGCGAAAGGCTTCTTGAAGGGAAAGATGAAACTCTGTGAGATGAACTAACAGAACACAGTGCAGTTTCTCAGAAAGCTTCTTTCCAGTTTTGAACGGAAGATATTTCCTTTTTCACCATAGCCCTCTATGGGCTTCCAAATATCCCTTTGCCAATTCCCCAAGAACAGCCTTAGCGAAAGGCTTCTTGAAGGGAAAGATGTAACTCTGTGAGATGAATTAACAGAACACAGAGCAGTTTGTCAGAAGGCTTCTTTCCAGTTTTGAACGGAAGATATTTCCTTTTTCACCATAGCCCTCTATGGGCTTCCAAATATCCCTTTGCCAATTCCCCAAGAACAGCCTTAGCGAAAGGCTTCTTGAAGGGAAAGATGTAACTCTGTGAGATGAATTAACAGAACACAGAGCAGTTTCTCAGAAAGCTTCTTTCCAGTTTTGAACGGAAGATATTTCCTTTTTCACCATAGCCCTCTATGAGCTTCCAAATATCCCTTTGCCAATTCCACAAGAACAGCCTTAGCGATAGGCTTCTTGAAGGGAAAGATGTAACTCTGTGAGATGAATTAACAGAACACAGAGCAGTTTCTCAGAAAGCTTCTTTCCAGTTTTGAACGGAAGTTATTTCCTTTTTCACCATAGCAATCTATGGGCTTCCAAATATCCCTTTGCCAATTCCACAAGAACAGCCTTAGCGAAAGGCTTGTTGAAGGGAAAGATGTAACTCTGTGAGATGAATTAACAGAACACAGAGCAGTTTCTCAGAAAGCTTCTTGCCAGTTTTGAACGGAAGATATTTCCTTTTTCACCATAGCCCTCTATGGGCTTCCAAATATCCCTTTGCCAATTCCCCAAGAACAGCCTTAGCGAAAGGCTTCTTGAAGGGAAAGATGTAACTCTGTGAGATGAATTAACAGAACGCAGAGCAGTTTCTCAGAAAGCTTCTTTGCAGTTTTGAACGGAAGATATTTCCTTTTTCACCATAGCCCTCTATGGGCTTCCAAATATCCCTTTGCCAATTCCACAAGAACAGCCTTAGCGATAGGCTTCTTCAAGGGAAAGATGTAACACTGTGAGATGAATTAACAGAACACAGAGCAGTTTCTCAGAAAGCTTATTTCCAGTTTTGAACGGAAGATATTTCCTTTTTCACCATAGCCCTCTATGGGCTTCCAAATATCCCTTTGCCAATTCCACAAGAACAGCCTTAGCGAAAGGCTTCTTCAAGGGAAAGATGTAACTCTGTGAGATGAATTAACAGAACACAGAGCAGTTTCTCAGAAAGCTTCTTTCCAGTTTTGAACAGAAGATATTTCCTTTTTCACCGTAGCCCTCTTTGGGCTTCCAAATATCCCTTTGCCAATTCCACAAGAACAGCCTTAGCGAAAGGCTTCTTGAAGGGAAAGATGAAACTCTGTGAGATGAACTAACAGAACACAGTGCAGTTTCTCAGAAAGCTTCTTTCCAGTTTTGAACGGAAGATATTTCCTTTTTCACCATAGCCCTCTATGGGCTTCCAAATATCCCTTTGCCAATTCCCCAAGAACAGCCTTAGCGAAAGGCTTCTTGAAGGGAAAGATGTAACTCTGTGAGATGAATTAACAGAACACAGAGCAGTTTCTCAGAAAGCTTCTTTCCAGTTTTGAACGGAAGATATTTCCTTTTTCACCATAGCCCTCTATGGGCTTCCAAATATCCCTTTGCCAATTCCACAAGAACAGCCTTAGCGAAAGGCTTCTTCAAGTGAAAGATGTAACTCTGTGAGATGAATTAACAGAACACAGAGCAGTTTCTCAGAAAGCTTCTTTCCAGTTTTGAACGGAAGATATTTCCTTTTTCACCATAGCCCTCTATGGGCTTCCAAATATCCCTTTGCCAATTCCACAAGAACAGCCTTAGTGAAAGGCTTCTTGAAGGGAAAGATGTAACTCTGTGAGATGAATTAACAGAACACAGAGCAGTTTCTCAGAAAGCTTCTTTCCAGTTTTGAACGGAAGATATTTCCTTTTTCACCATAGCCCGCTATGGGCTTCCAAATATCCCTTTGCCAATTCCACAAGAACAGCCTTAGCGAAAGGCTTCTTCAAGGGAAAGATGTAACTCTGTGAGATGAATTAACAGAACACAGAGCAGTTTCTCAGAAAGCTTCTTTCCAGTTTTGAACAGAAGATATTTCCTTTTTCACCATAGCCTCTATGAGCTTCCAAATATCCCTTTGCCAATTCCACAAGAACAGACTTAGCGAAAGGCTTCTTGAAGTGAAAGATGAAACTCTGTGAGATGAACTAACAGAACACAGAGCAGTTTCTCAGAAAGCTTCTTTCCAGTTTTGAACGGAAGATATTTCCTTTTTCACCATAGCCCTCTATGGGCTTCCAAATATCCCTTTTCCAATTCCACAAGAACAGCCTTAGCGAAAGGCTTCTTGAAGGGAAAGATGTAACTCTGTGAGATGAATTAACAGAACACAGAGCAGTTTCTCAGAAAGCTTCTTTCCAGTTTTGAACGGAAGGTATTTCCTTTTTCACCATAGCCCTCTATGGGCTTCCAAATATCCCTTTTCCAATTCCACAAGAACAGCCTTAGCGAAAGGCTTCTTGAAGGGAAAGATGTAACTCTGTGAGATTAATTAACAGAACACAGAGCAGTTTCTCAGAAAGCTTCTTTCCAGTTTTGAACGGAAGATATTTCCTTTTTCACCATAGCCCTCTATGGGCTTCCAAATATCCCTTTGCCAATTCCACAAGAACAGCCTTAGCGAAAGGCTACTTGAAGGGAAAGATGTAACTCTGTGAGATGAATTAACAGAACACAGAGCAGTTTCTCAGACAGCTTCTTTCCAGTTTTGAACGGAAGATACTTCCTTTTTCACCATAGCCCTCTATGGGCTTCCAAATACCCCTTTGCCAATTCCACTAGAACAGCCTTACCGAAAGGCTTCTTGAAGGGAAAGATGTATCTCTGTGAGATGAATTAACAGAACACAGAGCAGTTTCTCAGAAAGCTTCTTTCCAGTTTTGAACGGAAGATATTTCCTTTTTCACCATAGCCCTCTATGGGCTTCCAAATATCCCTTTGCCAATTCCCCAAGAACAGCCTTAGCGAAAGGCTTCTTGAAGGGAAAGATGTAACTCTGTGAGATGAATTAACAGAACACAGAGCAGTTTCTCAGAAAGCTTCTTTCCAGTTTTGAACGGAAGATATTTCCTTTTTCACCATAGCCCTCTATGGGCTTCCAAATATCCCTTTGCCAATTCCACAAGAACAGCCTTAGCGATAGGCTTCTTGAAGGGAAAGATGTAACTCTGTGAGATGAATTAACAGAACACAGAGCAGTTTCTCAGAAAGCTTCTTTCCAGTTTTGAACGGAAGATATTTCCTTTTTCACCATAGCCCTCTATGGGCTTCCAAATATCCCTTTTCCAATTCCACAAGAAAAGCCTTAGCGAAAGGCTTCTTGAAGGGAAAGATGTAACTCTGTGAGATGAATTAACAGAACACAGAGCAGTTTCTCAGAAAGCTTCTTTCCAGTTTTGAACGGAAGTTATTTCCTTTTTCACCATAGCCCTCTATGGGCTTCCAAATATCCCTTTTCCAATTCCACAAGAAAAGCCTTAGCGAAAGGCTTCTTGAAGGGAAAGATGTAACTCTGTGAGATGAATTAACAGAACACAGAGCAGTTTCTCAGAAAGCTTCTTTCCAGTTTTGAACGGAAGTTATTTCCTTTTTCACCATAGCCCTCTATGGGCTTCCAAATATCCCTTTGCCAAATCCACAAGAACAGCCTTAGCGAAAGGCTTCTTGAAGGGAAAGATTAAACTCTGTGAGATGAACTAACAGAACACAGAGCAGTTTCTCAGAAAACTTCTTTCCAGTTTTGAACGGAAAATATTTCCTTTTTCACCATAGCCCTCTATGGGCTTCCAAATATCCCTTTGCCAATTCCATAAGAACAGCCTTAGCGAAAGGATTCTTGAAGGGAAAGATGTAACTCTGTGAGATGAATTAACAGAACACAGAGCAGTTTCTCAGAAAGCTTCTTTCCAGTTTCGAACGGAAGATATTTCCTTTTTCACCATAGCCCTCTATGGGCTTCCAAATATCCCTTTGCCAGTTCCACAAGAACAACTTTAGCGAAAGGCTTCTTGAAGCGAAAGATGTAACTCTGTGAGATGAATTAACAGAACACAGAGCAGTTTCTCAGAAAGCTTCTTTCCAGTTTTGAACGGAAGATATTTTCTTTTTCACCATAGCCCTCTATGGGATTCCAAATATCCCTTTGCCAATTCCACAAAAACAGCCTTAGCGAAAGGCTTCTTGAAGGGAAAGATGTAACTCTGTGAGATGAATTAACAGAACACAGAGCAGTTTCTCAGAAAGCTTCTTTCCAGTTTTGAACGGAAGATATTTCCTTTTTCACCATAGCCCTCTATGGGCTTCCAAATATCCCTTTGCCAATTCCACAAGAACAGCCTTAGCGATAGGCTTCTTGAAGGGAAAGATGTAACTCTGTGAGATGAATTAACAGAACACAGAGCAGTTTCTCAGAAAGCTTCTTTCCAGTTTTGAACGGAAGATATTTCCTTTTTCACCATAGCCCTCTATGGGCTTCCAAATATCCCTTTTCCAATTCCACAAGAAAAGCCTTAGCGAAAGGCTTCTTGAAGGGAAAGATGTAACTCTGTGAGATGAATTAACAGAACACAGAGCAGTTTCTCAGAAAGCTTCTTTCCAGTTTTGAACGGAAGTTATTTCCTTTTTCACCATAGCCCTCTATGGGCTTCCAAATATCCCTTTTCCAATTCCACAAGAAAAGCCTTAGCGAAAGGCTTCTTGAAGGGAAAGATGTAACTCTGTGAGATGAATTAACAGAACACAGAGCAGTTTCTCAGAAAGCTTCTTTCCAGTTTTGAACGGAAGTTATTTCCTTTTTCACCATAGCCCTCTATGGGCTTCCAAATATCCCTTTGCCAAATCCACAAGAACAGCCTTAGCGAAAGGCTTCTTGAAGGGAAAGATGAAACTCTGTGAGATGAACTAACAGAACACAGAGCAGTTTCTCAGAAAACTTCTTTCCAGTTTTGAACGGAAAATATTTCCTTTTTCACCATAGCCCTCTATGGGCTTCCAAATATCCCTTTGCCAATTCCATAAGAACAGCCTTAGCGAAAGGATTCTTGAAGGGAAAGATGTAACTCTGTGAGATGAATTAACAGAACACAGAGCAGTTTCTCAGAAAGCTTCTTTCCAGTTTCGAACGGAAGATATTTCCTTTTTCACCATAGCCCTCTATGGGCTTCCAAATATCCCTTTGCCAGTTCCACAAGAACAACTTTAGCGAAAGGCTTCTTGAAGCGAAAGATGTAACTCTGTGAGATGAATTAACAGAACACAGAGCAGTTTCTCAGAAAGCTTCTTTCCAGTTTTGAACGGAAGATATTTTCTTTTTCACCATAGCCCTCTATGGGATTCCAAATATCCCTTTGCCAATTCCACAAAAACAGCCTTAGCGAAAGGCTTCTTGAAGGGAAAGATGTAACTCTGTGAGATGAATTAACAGAACACAGAGCAGTTTCTCAGAAAGCTTCTTTCCAGTTTTGAACGGAAGATATTTCCTTTTTCACCATAGCCCTCTATGGGCTTCCAAATATCCCTTTGCCAATTCCACAAGAACAGCCTTAGCGAAAGGCTTTTTCAAGTGAAAGATGTAACTCTGTGAGATGAATTAACAGAACACAGAGCAGTTTCTCAGAAGGCTTCTTTCCAGTTTTGAACGGAAGATATTTCCTTTTTCACCATAGCCCTCTATGGGCTTCCAAATATCCCTTTGCCAATTCCCCAAGAACAGCCTTAGCGAAAGGCTTCTTGAAGGGAAAGATGTAACTCTGTGAGATGAATTAACAGAACACAGAGCAGTTTCTCAGAAAGCTTCTTTCCAGTTTTGAACGGAAGATATTTCCTTTTTCACCATAGCCCTCTATGGGCTTCCAAATATCCCTTTGCCAATTCCACAAGAACAGCCTTAGCGATAGGCTTCTTGAAGGGAAAGATGTAACTCTGTGAGATGAATTAACAGAACACACAGCAGTTTCTCAGAAAGCTTCTTTCCAGTTTTGAACGGAAGATATTTCCTTTTTCACCATAGCCCTCTATGGGCTTCCAAATATCCCTTTTCCAATTCCACAAGAACAGCCTTAGCGAAAGGCTTCTTGAAGGGAAAGATGTAACTCTGTGAGATGAATTAACAGAACACAGAGCAGTTTCTCAGAAAGCTTCTTTCCAGTTTTGAACGGAAGTTATTTCCTTTTTCACCATAGCCCTCTACGGGCTTCCAAATATCCCTTTGCCAATTCCACAAGAACAGCCTTAGCGAAAGGCTTCTTGAAGGGAAAGATGAAACTCTGTGAGATGAACTAACAGAACACAGAGCAGTTTCTCAGAAAACTTCTTTCCAGTTTTCAACGGAAAATATTTCCTTTTTCACCATAGCCCTCTATGGGCTTCCAAATATCCCTTTGCCAATTCCACAAGAACAGCCTTAGCGAAAGGTTTCTTGAAGAGAAAGATGTAACTCTGTGAGATGAATTAACAGAACACAGAGCAGTTTCTCAGAAAGCTTCTTTCCAGTTTCGAACGGAAGATATTTCCTTTTTCACCATAACCCTCTATGGGCTTCCAAATATCCCTTTGCCAGTTCCACAAGAACAACTTTAGCGAAAGGCTTCTTGAAGCGAAAGATGTAACTCTGTGAGATGAATTAACAGAACACAGAGCAGTTTCTCAGAAAACTTCTTTCCAGTTTTGAACGGAAGATATTTTCTTTTTCACCATAGCCCTCTATGGGATTCCAAATATCCCTTTGCCAATTCCACAAGAACAGCCTTAGCGAAAGGCTTCTTGAAGGGAAAGATGTAACTCTGTGAGATGAATTAACAGAACACAGAGCAGTTTCTCAGAAAGCTTCTTTCCAGTTTTGAACGGAAGATATTTCCTTTTTCACCATAGCCCTCTATGGGCTTCCAAATATCCCTTTGCCAATTCCACAAGAACAGCCTTAGCGAAAGGCTTCTTGAAGGGAAAGATGTAATTCTGTGAGATGAATTAACAGAACACAGAGCAGTTTCTCAGAATGCTTCTTTCCAGTTTTGAACGGAAGATATTTCGTTTTTCACCATAGCCCTCTATGGGCTTCCAAATATCCCTTTGCCAATTCCACAAGAACAGCCTTAGCGAAAGGCTTCTTCAAGGGAAAGATGTAACTCTGTGAGATGAATTAATAGAACACAGAGCAGTTTCTCAGAAAGCTTCTTTCCAGTTTTGAACGGAAGATATTTCCTTTTTCACCATAGCCCTCTATGGGCTTCCAAATATCCCTTTGCCAATTCCACAAGAACAGCCTTAGCGAAAGGCTTCTTGAAGGAAAAGATGTAACTCTGTGAGATGAATTAACAGAACACAGAGCACTTTCTCAGAAAGCTTCTTTCCAGTTTTGAACGGAAGATATTTCCTTTTCCACCATAGCCCTCTATGGGCTTCCAAATATCCCTTTGCCAATTCCACAAGAACAGCCTTAGCGAAAGGCTTCTTGAAGGGAAAGATGTAACTCTGTGAGATGAATTAACAGAACACAGAACAGTTTCTCAGAAAGCTTCTTTCCAGTTTTGAACGGAAGATACTTCCTTTTTCACCATAGCCCTCTAGGGGCTTCCAAATATCCCTTTGCCAATTCCACAAGAACAGCCTTAGCGAAAGGCTTCTTGAAGGGAAAGATGTAACTCTGTGAGATGAATTAACAGAACACAGAGCAGTTTCTCAGAAAGCTTCTTTCCAGTTTTGAACGGAAGATATTTCCTTTTTCACCATAGCCCTCTAAGGGGTTCCAAATATCCCTTTGCCAATTCCACAAGAACAGCCTTAGCGAAAGGCTTCTTGAAGGGAAAGATGTAACTCTGTGAGATGAATTAACAGAACACAGAGCAGTTTCTCAGAAAGCTTCTTTCCAGTTTTTTACGGAAGATATTTTCTTTTTCACCATAGCCCTCTATGGGCTTCCAAATATCCCTTTGCCAATTCCACAAGAACAGCCTTAGCGAAAGGCTTCTTGAAGGGAAAGATGAAACTCTGTGAGATGAACTAACAGAACACAGAGCAGTTTCTCAGAAAGCTTCTTTCCAGTTTTGAACGGAAGATATTTCCTTTTTCACCATAGCCCTCTATGGGCTTCCAAATATCCCTTTTCCAATTCCACAACAACAGCCTTAGCGAAAGGCTTCTTGAAGGGAAAGATGTAACTCTGTGAGATGAATTAACAGAACGCGGAGCAGTTTCTCAGAAAGCTTCTTTCCAGTTTTGAACGGAAGATATTTCCTTTTTCACCATAGCCCTCTATGGGCTTCCAAATATCCCTTTGCCAATTCCACAAGAACAGCCTTAGCGAAAGGCTTCTTGAAGGGAAAGATGTAACTCTGTGAGACGAATTAACAGAACACAGAGCAGTTTCTCAGAAAGCTTCTTTCCAGTTTTGAACGGAAGATACTTCCTTTTTCACCATAGCCCTCTATGGGCTTCCAAATACCCGTTTGCCAATTCCACAAGAACAGCCTTACCGAAAGGCTTCTTGAAGGGAAAGATGTATCTCTGTGAGATGAATTAACAGAACACAGAGCAGTTTCTCAGAAAACTTCTTTCCAGTTTTGAACGGAAAATATTTCCTTTTTCACCATAGCCCTCTATGGGCTTCCAAATATCCCTTTGCCAATTCCACAAGAACAGCCTTAGCGAAAGGCTTCTTGAAGGGAAAGATGTAACTCTGTGAGATGAATTAACAGAACACAGAGCAGTTTCTCAGAAAGCTTCTTTCCAGTTTCGAACGGAAGATATTTCCTTTTTCACCATAGCCCTCTATGGGCTTCCAAATATCCCTTTGCCAGTTCCACAAGAACAACTTTAGCGAAAGGCTTCTTGAAGCGAAAGATGTAACTCTGTGAGATGAATTAACAGAACACAGAGCAGTTTCTCAGAAAGCTTCTTTCCAGTTTTGAACGGAAGATATTTTCTTTTTCACCATAGCCCTCTATGGGATTCCAAATATCCCTTTGCCAATTCCACAAAAACAGCCTTAGCGAAAGGCTTCTTGAAGGGAAAGATGTAACTCTGTGAGATGAATTAACAGAACACAGAGCAGTTTCTCAGAAAGCTTCTTTCCAGTTTTGAACGGAAGATATTTCCTTTTTCACCATAGCCCTCTATGGGCTTCCAAATATCCCTTTGCCAATTCCACAAGAACAGCCTTAGCGAAAGGCTTTTTCAAGTGAAAGATGTAACTCTGTGAGATGAATTAACAGAACACAGAGCAGTTTCTCAGAAGGCTTCTTTCCAGTTTTGAACGGAAGATATTTCCTTTTTCACCATAGCCCTCTATGGGCTTCCAAATATCCCTTTGCCAATTCCCCAAGAACAGCCTTAGCGAAAGGCTTCTTGAAGGGAAAGATGTAACTCTGTGAGATGAATTAACAGAACACAGAGCAGTTTCTCAGAAAGCTTCTTTCCAGTTTTGAACGGAAGATATTTCCTTTTTCACCATAGCCCTCTATGGGCTTCCAAATATCCCTTTGCCAATTCCACAAGAACAGCCTTAGCGATAGGCTTCTTGAAGGGAAAGATGTAACTCTGTGAGATGAATTAACAGAACACAGAGCAGTTTCTCAGAAAGCTTCTTTCCAGTTTTGAACGGAAGATATTTCCTTTTTCACCATAGCCCTCTATGGGCTTCCAAATATCCCTTTTCCAATTCCACAAGAACAGCCTTAGCGAAAGGCTTCTTGAAGGGAAAGATGTAACTCTGTGAGATGAATTAACAGAACACAGAGCAGTTTCTCAGAAAGCTTCTTTCCAGTTTTGAACGGAAGTTATTTCCTTTTTCACCATAGCCCTCTATGGGCTTCCAAATATCCCTTTGCCAATTCCACAAGAACAGCCTTGGCGAAAGGCTTCTTGAAGGGAAAGATGTAATTCTGTGAGATGAATTAACAGAACACAGAGCAGTTTCTCAGAATGCTTCTTTCCAGTTTTGAACGGAAGATATTTCCTTTTTCACCATAGCCCTCTATGGGCTTCCAAATATCCCTTTGCCAATTCCACAAGAACAGCCTTAGCGAAAGGCTTCTTCAAGGGAAAGATGTAACTCTGTGAGATGAATTAATAGAACACAGAGCAGTTTCTCAGAAAGCTTCTTTCCAGTTTTGAACGGAAGATATTTCCTTTTTCACCATAGCCCTCTTTGGGCTTCCAAATATCCCTTTGCCAATTCCACAAGAACAGCCTTAGCGAAAGGCTTCTTGTAGGGAAAGATGTAACTCTGTGAGATGAATTAACAGAACACAGAACAGTTTCTTAGAAAGCTTCTTTCCAGTTTTGAAAGGAAGATATTTCCTTTTTCACCATAGCCCTCTATGGGCTTCCAAATATCCCTTTGCCAATTCCCCAAGAACAGCCTTAGCGAAAGGCTTCTTGAAGGGAAAGATGTAACTCTGTGAGATGAATTAACAGAACGCAGAGCAGTTTCTCAGAAAGCTTCTTTGCAGTTTTGAACGGAAGATATTTCCTTTTTCACCATAGCCCTCTATGGGCTTCCAAATATCCCTTTGCCAATTCCACAAGAACAGCCTTAGCGATAGGCTTCTTCAAGGGAAAGATGTAACACTGTGAGATGAATTAACAGAACACAGAGCAGTTTCTCAGAAAGCTTCTTTCCAGTTTTGAACGGAAGATATTTCCTTTTTCACCATAGCCCTCTATGGGCTTCCAAATATCCCTTTGCCAATTCCACAAGAACAGCCTTAGCGAAAGGCTTCTTCAAGGGAAAGATGTAACTCTGTGAGATGAATTAACAGAACACAGAGCAGTTTCTCAGAAAGCTTCTTTCCAGTTTTGAACAGAAGATATTTCCTTTTTCACCGTAGCCCTCTTTGGGCTTCCAAATATCCCTTTGCCAATTCCACAAGAACAGCCTTAGCGAAAGGCTTCTTGAAGGGAAAGATGAAACTCTGTGAGATGAACTAACAGAACACAGTGCAGTTTCTCAGAAAGCTTCTTTCCAGTTTTGAACGGAAGATATTTCCTTTTTCACCATAGCCCTCTATGGGCTTCCAAATATCCCTTTGCCAGTTCCACAAGAACAGCCTTAGCGAAAGGCTTCTTGAAGGGAAAGATGTAACTCTGTGAGATGATTTAACAGAACACAGAACAGTTTCTCAGAAAGCTTCTTTCCAGTTTTGAACGGAAGATACTTCCTTTTTCACCATAGCCCTCTAGGGGCTTCCAAATATCCCTTTGCCAATTCCACAAGAACAGCCTTAGCGAAAGGCTTCTTGAAGGGAAAGATGTAACTCTGTGAGATGAATTAACAGAACACAGAGCAGTTTCTGAGAAAGCTTCTTTCCAGTTTTGAACGGAAGATATTTCCTTTTTCACCATAGCCCTCTATGGGCTTCCAAATATCCCTTTGCCAATTCCACAAGAACAGCCTTAGCGAAAGGCTTCTTCAAGTGAAAGATGTAACTCTGTGAGATGAATTAACAGAACACAGAGCAGTTTCTCAGAAAGCTTCTTTCCAGTTTTGAACGGAAGATATTTCCTTTTTCACCATAGCCCTCTATGGGCTTCCAAATATCCCTTTGCCAATTCCACAAGAACAGCCTTAGTGAAAGGCTTCTTGAAGGGAAAGATGTAACTCTGTGAGATGAATTAACAGAACACAGAGCAGTTTCTCAGAAAGCTTCTTTCCAGTTTTGAACGGAAGATATTTCCTTTTTCACCATAGCCCTCTATGGGCTTCCAAATATCCCTTTGCCAATTCCACAAGAACAGCCTTAGCGAAAGGCTTCTTCAAGGGAAAGATGTAACTCTGTGAGATGAATTAACAGAACACAGAGCAGTTTCTCAGAAAGCTTCTTTCCAGTTTTGAACAGAAGATATTTCCTTTTTCACCATAGCCTCTATGAGCTTCCAAATATCCCTTTGCCAATTCCACAAGAACAGACTTAGCGAAAGGCTTCTTGAAGTGAAAGATGAAACTCTGTGAGATGAACTAACAGAACACAGAGCAGTTTCTCAGAAAGCTTCTTTCCAGTTTTGAACGGAAGATATTTCCTTTTTCACCATAGCCCTCTATGGGCTTCCAAATATCCCTTTTCCAATTCCACAAGAACAGCCTTAGCGAAAGGCTTCTTGAAGGGAAAGATGTAACTCTGTGAGATGAATTAACAGAACACAGAGCAGTTTCTCAGAAAGCTTCTTTCCAGTTTTGAACGGAAGGTATTTCCTTTTTCACCATAGCCCTCTATGGGCTTCCAAATATCCCTTTTCCAATTCCACAAGAACAGCCTTAGTGAAAGGCTTCTTGAAGGGAAAGATGTAACTCTGTGAGATTAATTAACAGAACACAGAGCAGTTTCTCAGAAAGCTTCTTTCCAGTTTTGAACGGAAGATATTTCCTTTTTCACCATAGCCCTCTATGGGCTTCCAAATATCCCTTTGCCAATTCCACAAGAACAGCCTTAGCGAAAGGCTACTTGAAGGGAAAGATGTAACTCTGTGAGATGAATTAACAGAACACAGAGCAGTTTCTCAGACAGCTTCTTTCCAGTTTTGAACGGAAGATACTTCCTTTTTCACCATAGCCCTCTATGGGCTTCCAAATATCCCTTTGCCAATTCCACAAGAACAGCCTTACCGAAAGGCTTCTTGAAGGGAAAGATGTATCTCTGTGAGATGAATTAACAGAACACAGAGCAGTTTCTCAGAAAGCTTCTTTCCAGTTTTGAACGGAAGATATTTCCTTTTTCACCATAGCCCTCTATGGGCTTCCAAATATCCCTTTGCCAATTCCACAAGAACAGCCTTAGCGAAAGGCTTTTTCAAGTGAAAGATGTAACTCTGTGAGATGAATTAACAGAACACAGAGCAGTTTCTCAGAAGGCTTCTTTCCAGTTTTGAACGGAAGATATTTCCTTTTTCACCATAGCCCTCTATGGGCTTCCAAATATCCCTTTGCCAATTCCCCAAGAACAGCCTTAGCGAAAGGCTTCTTGAAGGGAAAGATGTAACTCTGTGAGATGAATTAACAGAACACAGAGCAGTTTCTCAGAAAGCTTCTTTCCAGTTTTGAACGGAAGATAATTCCTTTTTCACCATAGCCCTCTATGGGCTTCCAAATATCCCTTTGCCAATTCCACAAGAACAGCCTTAGCGATAGGCTTCTTGAAGGGAAAGATGTAACTCTGTGAGATGAATTAACAGAACACAGAGCAGTTTCTCAGAAAGCTTCTTTCCAGTTTTGAACGGAAGATATTTCCTTTTTCACCATAGCCCTCTATGGGCTTCCAAATATCCCTTTTCCAATTCCACAAGAAAAGCCTTAGCGAAAGGCTTCTTGAAGGGAAAGATGTAACTCTGTGAGATGAATTAACAGAACACAGAGCAGTTTCTCAGAAAGCTTCTTTCCAGTTTTGAACGGAAGTTATTTCCTTTTTCACCATAGCCCTCTATGGGCTTCCAAATATCCCTTTGCCAATTCCACAAGAACAGCCTTAGCGAAAGGCTTCTTGAAGGGAAAGATGAAACTCTGTGAGATGAACTAACAGAACACAGAGCAGTTTATCAGAAAACTTCTTTCCAGTTTTGAACGGAAAATATTTCCTTTTTCACCATAGCCCTCTATGGGCTTCCAAATATCCCTTTGCCAATTCCATAAGAACAGCCTTAGCGAAAGGATTCTTGAAGGGAAAGATGTAACTATGTGAGATGAATTAACAGAACACAGAGCAGTTTCTCAGAAAGCTTCTTTCCAGTTTCGAACGGAAGATATTTCCTTTTTCACCATAGCCCTCTATGGGCTTCCAAATATCCCTTTGCCAGTTCCACAAGAACAACTTTAGCGAAAGGCTTCTTGAAGCGAAAGATGTAACTCTGTGAGATGAATTAACAGAACACAGAGCAGTTTCTCAGAAAGCTTCTTTCCAGTTTTGAACGGAAGATATTTTCTTTTTCACCATAGCCCTCTATGGGATTCCAAATATCCCTTTGCCAATTCCACAAAAACAGCCTTAGCGAAAGGCTTCTTGAAGGGAAAGATGTAACTCTGTGAGATGAATTAACAGAACACAGAGCAGTTTCTCAGAAAGCTTCTTTCCAGTTTTGAACGGAAGATATTTCCTTTTTCACCATAGCCCTCTATGGGCTTCCAAATATCCCTTTGCCAATTCCACAAGAACAGCCTTAGCGAAAGGCTTTTTCAAGTGAAAGATGTAACTCTGTGAGATGAATTAACAGAACACAGAGCAGTTTCTCAGAAGGCTTCTTTCCAGTTTTGAACGGAAGATATTTCCTTTTTCACCATAGCCCTCTATGGGCTTCCAAATATCCCTTTGCCAATTCCCCAAGAACAGCCTTAGCGAAAGGCTTCTTGAAGGGAAAGATGTAACTCTGTGAGATGAATTAACAGAACACAGAGCAGTTTCTCAGAAAGCTTCTTTCCAGTTTTGAACGGAAGATATTTCCTTTTTCACCATAGCCCTCTATGGGCTTCCAAATATCCCTTTGCCAATTCCACAAGAACAGCCTTAGCGATAGGCTTCTTGAAGGGAAAGATGTAACTCTGTGAGATGAATTAACAGAACACACAGCAGTTTCTCAGAAAGCTTCTTTCCAGTTTTGAACGGAAGATATTTCCTTTTTCACCATAGCCCTCTATGGGCTTCCAAATATCCCTTTTCCAATTCCACAAGAACAGCCTTAGCGAAAGGCTTCTTGAAGGGAAAGATGTAACTCTGTGAGATGAATTAACAGAACACAGAGCAGTTTCTCAGAAAGCTTCTTTCCAGTTTTGAACGGAAGTTATTTCCTTTTTCACCATAGCCCTCTACGGGCTTCCAAATATCCCTTTGCCAATTCCACAAGAACAGCCTTAGCGAAAGGCTTCTTGAAGGGAAAGATGAAACTCTGTGAGATGAACTAACAGAACACAGAGCAGTTTCTCAGAAAACTTCTTTCCAGTTTTGAACGGAAAATATTTCCTTTTTCACCTTAGCCCTCTATGGGCTTCCAAATATCCCTTTGCCAATTCCACAAGAACAGCCTTAGCGAAAGGTTTCTTGAAGAGAAAGATGTAACTCTGTGAGATGAATTAACAGAACACAGAGCAGTTTCTCAGAAAGCTTCTTTCCAGTTTCGAACGGAAGATATTTCCTTTTTCACCATAGCCCTCTATGGGCTTCCAAATATCCCTTTGCCAGTTCCACAAGAACAACTTTAGCGAAAGGCTTCTTGAAGGGAAAGATGTAATTCTGTGAGATGAATTAACAGAACACAGAGCAGTTTCTCAGAATGCTTCTTTCCAGTTTTGAACGGAAGATATTTCCTTTTTCACCATAGCCCTCTATGGGCTTCCAAATATCCCTTTGCCAATTCCACAAGAACAGCCTTAGCGAAAGGCTTCTTGAAGGGAAAGATGTAACTCTGTGAGATGAATTAACAGAACACAGAGCAGTTTCTCAGAAAGCTTCTTTCCAGTTTTGAACGGAAGATATTTCCTTTTTCACCATAGCCCTCTATGGGCTTCCAAATATCCCTTTGCCAATTCCACAAGAACAGCCTTAGCGAAAGGCTTTTTCAAGTGAAAGATGTAACTCTGTGAGATGAATTAACAGAACACAGAGCAGTTTCTCAGAAGGCTTCTTTCCAGTTTTGAACGGAAGATATTACCTTTTTCACCATAGCCCTCTATGGGCTTCCAAATATCCCTTTGACAATTCCCCAAGAACAGCCTTAGCGAAAGGCTTCTTGAAGGGAAAGATGTAACTCTGTGAGATGAATTAACAGAACACAGAGCAGTTTCTCAGAAAGCTTCTTTCCAGTTTTGAACGGAAGATATTTCCTTTTTCACCATAGCCCTCTATGGGCTTCCAAATATCCCTTTGCCAATTCCAGAAGAACAGCCTTAGCGATAGGCTTCTTGAAGGGAAAGATGTAACTCTGTGAGATGAATTAACAGAACACAGAGCAGTTTCTCAGAAAGCTTCTTTCCAGTTTTGAACGGAAGATATTTCCTTTTTCACCATAGCCCTCTATGGGCTTCCAAATATCCCTTTTCCAATTCCACAAGAAAAGCCTTAGCGAAAGTCTTCTTGAAGGGAAAGATGTAACTCTGTGAGATGAATTAACAGAACACAGAGCAGTTTCTCAGAAAGCTTCTTTCCAGTTTTGAACGGAAGTTATTTCCTTTTTCACCATAGCCCTCTATGGGCTTCCAAATATCCCTTTTCCAATTCCACAAGAAAAGCCTTAGCGAAAGGCTTCTTGAAGGGAAAGATGTAACTCTGTGAGATGAATTAACAGAACACAGAGCAGTTTCTCAGAAAGCTTCTTTCCAGTTTTGAACGGAAGTTATTTCCTTTTTCACCATAGCCCTCTATGGGCTTCCAAATATCCCTTTGCCAATTCCACAAGAACAGCCTTAGCGAAAGGCTTCTTGAAGGGAAAGATGAAACTCTGTGAGATGAACTAACAGAACACAGAGCAGTTTCTCAGAAAACTTCTTTCCAGTTTTGAACGGAAAATATTTCCTTTTTCACCATAGCCCTCTATGGGCTTCCAAATATCCCTTTGCCAATTCCACAAGAACAGCCTTAGCGAAAGGATTCTTGAAGGGAAAGATGTAACTCTGTGAGATGAATTAACAGAACACAGAGCAGTTTCTCAGAAAGCTTCTTTCCAGTTTCGAACGGAAGATATTTCCTTTTTCACCATAGCCCTCTATGGGCTTCCAAATATCCCTTTGCCAGTTCCACAAGAACAACTTTAGCGAAAGGCTTCTTGAAGCGAAAGATGTAACTCTGTGAGATGAATTAACAGAACACAGAGCAGTTTCTCAGAAAGCTTCTTTCCAGTTTTGAACGGAAGATATTTTCTTTTTCACCATAGCCCTCTATGGGATTCCAAATATCCCTTTGCCAATTCCACAAAAACAGCCTTAGCGAAAGGCTTCTTGAAGGGAAAGATGTAACTCTGTGAGATGAATTAACAGAACACAGAGCAGTTTCTCAGAAAGCTTCTTTCCAGTTTTGAACGGAAGATATTTCCTTTTTCACCATAGCCCTCTATGGGCTTCCAAATATCCCTTTGCCAATTCCACAAGAACAGCCTTAGCGAAAGGCTTTTTCAAGTGAAAGATGTAACTCTGTGAGATGAATTAACAGAACACAGAGCAGTTTCTCAGAAGGCTTCTTTCCAGTTTTGAACGGAAGATATTTCCTTTTTCACCATAGCCCTCTATGGGCTTCCAAATATCCCTTTGCCAATTCCACAAGAACAGCCTTAGCGAAAGGCTTCTTGAAGGGAAAGATGTAACTCTGTGAGATGAATTAACAGAACACAGAGCAGTTTCTCAGAAAGCTTCTTTCCAGTTTTGAACGGAAGATATTTCCTTTTTCACCATAGCCCTCTATGGGCTTCCAAATATCCCTTTGCCAATTCCACAAGAACAGCCTTAGCGATAGGCTTCTTGAAGGGAAAGATGTAACCCTGTGAGATGAATTAACAGAACACACAGCAGTTTCTCAGAAAGCTTCTTTCCAGTTTTGAACGGAAGATATTTCCTTTTTCACCATAGCCCTCTATGGGCTTCCAAATATCCCTTTTCCAATTCCACAAGAACAGCCTTAGCGAAAGGCTTCTTGAAGGGAAAGATGTAACTCTGTGAGATGAATTAACAGAACACAGAGCAGTTTCTCAGAAAGCTTCTTTCCAGTTTTGAACGGAAGTTATTTCCTTTTTCACCATAGCCCTCTACGGGCTTCCAAATATCCCTTTGCCAATTCCACAAGAACAGCCTTAGCGAAAGGCTTCTTGAAGGGAAAGATGAAACTCTGTGAGATGAACTAACAGAACACAGAGCAGTTTCTCAGAAAACTTCTTTCCAGTTTTGAACGGAAAATATTTCCTTTTTCACCATAGCCCTCTATGGGCTTCCAAATATCCCTTTGCCAATTCCACAAGAACAGCCTTAGCGAAAGGTTTCTTGAAGAGAAAGATGTAACTCTGTGAGATGAATTAACAGAACACAGAGCAGTTTCTCAGAAAGCTTCTTTCCAGTTTTGAACGGAAGATATTTCCTTTTTCACCATAACCCTCTATGGGCTTCCAAATATCCCTTTGCCAGTTCCACAAGAACAACTTTAGCGAAAGGCTTCTTGAAGCGAAAGATGTAACTCTGTGAGATGAATTAACAGAACACAGAGCAGTTTCTCAGAAAGCTTCTTTCCAGTTTTGAACGGAAGATATTTTCTTTTTCACCATAGCCCTCTATGGGCTTCCAAATATCCCTTTGGCAATTCCACAAGAACAGCCTTAGCGAAAGGCTTCTTCAAGGGAAAGATGTAACTCTGTGAGATGAATTAATAGAACACAGAGCAGTTTCTCAGAAAGCTTCTTTCCAGTTTTGAACGGAAGATATTTCCTTTTTCACCATAGCCCTCTATGGGCTTCCAAATATCCCTTTGCCAATTCCACAAGAACAGCCTTAGCGAAAGGCTTCTTGAAGGAAAAGATGTAACTCTGTGAGATGAATTAACAGAACACAGAGCACTTTCTCAGAAAGTTTCTTTCCAGTTTTGAACGGAAGATATTTCCTTTTCCACCATAGCCCTCTATGGGCTTCCAAATATCCCTTTGCCAATTCCACAAGAACAGCCTTAGCGAAAGGCTTCTTGAAGGGAAAGATGTAACTCTGTGAGATGAATTAACAGAACACAGAACAGTTTCTCAGAAAGCTTCTTTCCAGTTTTGAACGGAAGATACTTCCTTTTTCACCATAGCCCTCTAGGGGCTTCCAAATATCCCTTTGCCAATTCCACAAGAACAGCCTTAGCGAAAGGCTTCTTGAAGGGAAAGATGTAACTCTGTGAGATGAATTAACAGAACACAGAGCAGTTTCTCAGAAAGCTTCTTTCCAGTTTTGAACGGAAGATATTTCCTTTTTCACCATAGCCCTCTAAGGGGTACCAAATATCCCTTTGCCAATTCCACAAGAACAGCCTTAGCGAAAGGCTTCTTGAAGGGAAAGATGTAACTCTGTGAGATGAATTAACAGAACACAGAGCAGTTTCTCAGAAAGCTTCTTTCCAGTTTTTTACGGAAGATATTTCCTTTTTCACCATAGCCCTCTATGGGCTTCCAAATATCCCTTTGCCAATTCCACAAGAACAGCCTTAGCGAAAGGCTTCTTGAAGGGAAAGATGAAACTCTGTGAGATGAACTAACAGAACACAGAGCAGTTTCTCAGAAAGCTTCTTTCCAGTTTTGAACGGAAGATATTTCCTTTTTCACCATAGCCCTCTATGGGCTTCCAAATATCCCTTTTCCAATTCCACAACAACAGCCTTAGCGAAAGGCTTCTTGAAGGGAAAGATGTAACTCTGTGAGATGAATTAACAGAACGCGGAGCAGTTTCTCAGAAAGCTTCTTTCCAGTTTTGAACGGAAGGTATTTCCTTTTTCACCATAGCCCTCTATGGGCTTCCAAATATCCCTTTTCCAATTCCACAAGAACAGCCTTAGCGAAAGGCTTCTTGAAGGGAAAGATGTAACTCTGTGAGATGAATTAACAGAACACAGAGCAGTTTCTCAGAAAGCTTCTTTCCAGTTTCGAACGGAAGATATTTCCTTTTTCACCATAGCCCTCTAAGGGCTTCCAAATATCCCTTTGCCAGTTCCACAAGAACAACTTTAGCGAAAGGCTTCTTGAAGCGAAAGATGTAACTCTGTGAGATGAATTAACAGAACACAGAGCAGTTTCTCAGAAAGCTTCTTTCCAGTTTTGAACGGAAGATATTTTCTTTTTCACCATAGCCCTCTATGGGATTCCAAATATCCCTTTGCCAATTCCACAAAAACAGCCTTAGCGAAAGGCTTCTTGAAGGGAAAGATATAACTCTGTGAGATGAATTAACAGAACACAGAGCAGTTTCTCAGAAAGCTTCTTTCCAGTTTTGAACGGAAGATATTTCCTTTTTCACCATAGCCCTCTAATGGCTTCCAAATATCCCTTTGCCAATTCCACAAGAACAGCCTTAGCGAAAGGCTTCTTGAAGGGAAAGATGTAATTCTGTGAGATGAATTAACAGAACACAGAGCAGTTTCTCAGAATGCTTCTTTCCAGTTTTGAACGGAAGATATTTCCTTTTTCACCATAGCCCTCTATGGGCTTCCAAATATCCCTTTGCCAATTCCACAAGAAAAGCCTTAGCGAAAGGCTTCTTCAAGGGAAAGATGTAACTCTGTGAGATGAATTAACAGAACACAGAGCAGTTTCTCAGAAAGCTTCTTTCCAGTTTTGAACGGAAGATATTTCCTTTTTCACCATAGCAATCTATGGGCTTCCAAATATCCCTTTGCCAATTCCACAAGAACAGCCTTAGCGAAAGGCTTCTTGAAGGGAAAGATGTAACACTGTGAGATGAATTAACAGAACACACAGCAGTTTCTCAGAAAGCTTCTTTCCAGTTTTGAACGGAGGATATTTCCTTTTTCACCATAGCCCTCTATGGGCTTCCAAATATCCCTTTGCCAATTCCACAAGAACAGCCTTAGCGATAGGCTTCTTCAAGGGAAGGATGTAACTCTCTGAGATGAATTAACAGAACACAGAGCAGTTTCTCAGAAAGCTTCTTTCCAGTTTTGAACGGAAGATATTTCCTTTTTCACCATAGCCCTCTATGGGCTTCCAAATATCCCTTTGCCAATTCCACAAGAACAGCCTTAGCGAAAGGCTTCTTCAAGGGAAAGATGTAACTCTGTGAGATGAATTAACAGAACACAGAGCAGTTTCTCAGAAAGCTTCTTTCCAGTTTTGAACAGAAGATATTTCCCTTTTCACCGTAGCCCTCTATGGGCTTCCAAATATCCCTTTGCCAATTCCACAAGAACAGCCTTAGCGAAAGGCTTCTTGAAGGGAAAGATGTAACTCTGTGAGATGAATTAACAGAACACAGAACAGTTTCTCTGAAAGCTTCTTTCCAGTTTTGAACGGAAGATACTTCCTTTTTCACCATAGCCCTCTAGGGGCTTCCAAATATCCCTTTGCCAATTCCACAAGAACAGCCTTAGCGAAAGGCTTCTTGAAGGGAAAGATGTAACTCTGTGAGATGAATTAACAGAACGCAGAGCAGTTTCTCAGAAAGCTTCTTTCCAGTTTTGAACGGAAGATATTTCCTTTTTCACCATAGCCCTCTATGGGCTTCCAAATATCCCTTTGCCAATTCCACAAGAACAGCCTTAGCGAAAGGCTTCTTCAAGTGAAAGATGTAACTCTGTGAGATGAATTAACAGAACACAGAGCAGTTTCTCAGAAAGCTTCTTTCCAGTTTTGAACGGAAGATATTTCCTTTTTCACCACAGCCCTCTATGGGCTTCCAAATATCCCTTTGTCAATTCCACAAGAACAGCCTTAGCGAAAGGCTTCTTGAAGGGAAAGATGTAACTCTGTGAAATGAATTAACAGAACACAGAGCAGTTTCTCAGAAAGCTTCTTTCCAGTTTTTTACGGAAGATATTTCCTTTTTCACCATAGCCCTCTATGGGCTTCCAAATATCCCTTTGCCAATTCCACAAGAACAGCCTTAGCGAAAGGCTTCTTGAAGGGAAAGATGAAAGTCTGTGAGATGAACTAACAGAACACAGAGCAGTTTCTCAGAAAGCTTCTTTCCAGTTTTGAACGGAAGATATTTCCTTTTTCACCATAGCCCTCTATGGGCTTCCAAATATCCCTTTTCCAATTCCACAAAAACAGCCTTAGCGAAAGGCTTCTTGAAGGGAAAGATGTAACTCTGTGAGATGAATTAACAGAACGCGGAGCAGTTTCTCAGAAAGCTTCTTTCCAGTTTTGAACGGAAGGTATTTCCTTTTTCACCATAGCCCTCTATGGGCTTCCAAATATCCCTTTGCCAATTCCACAAGAACAGCCTTAGCGAAAGGCTTCTTCAAGGGAAAGATGTAACTCTGTGAGATGAATTAACAGAACACAGAGCAGTTTCTCAGAAAGCTTCTTTCCAGTTTTGAACGGAAGATATTTCCTTTTTCAACATAGCCCTCTATGGGCTTCCAAATATCCCTTTGCCAATTCCACAAGAACAGCCTTAGCGAAAGCCTTCTTGAAGGGAAAGATGTAACTCTGTGAGACGAATTAACAGAACACAGAGCAGTTTCTCAGAAAGCTTCTTTCCAGTTTTGAACGGAAGATACTTCCTTTTTCACCATAGCCCTCTATGGGCTTCCAAATACCCGTTTGCCAATTCCACAAGAACAGCCTTACCGAAAGGCTTCTTGAAGGGAAAGGTGTATCTCTGTGAGATGAATTAACAGAACACAGAGCAGTTTCTCAGAAAGCTTCTTTCCAGTTTTGAACGGAAGATATTTACTTTTTCACCATAGCCCTCTATGGGCTTCCAAATATCCCTTTGCCAATTCCACAAGAACAGCCTTAGCGAAAGGCTTTTTCAAGTGAAAGATGTAACTCTGTGAGATGAATTAACAGAACACAGAGCAGTTTCTCAGAAGGCTTCTTTCCAGTTTTGAACGGAAGATATTTCCTTTTTCACCATAGCCCTCTATGGGCTTCCAAATATCCCTTTGCCAATTCCCCAAGAACAGCCTTAGCGAAAGGCTTCTTGAAGGGAAAGATGTAACTCTGTGAGATGAATTAACAGAACGCAGAGCAGTTTCTCAGAAAGCTTCTTTCCAGTTTTGAACGGAAGATATTTCCTTTTTCACCATAGCCCTCTATGGGCTTCCAAATATCCCTTTGCCAATTCCACAAGAACAGCCTTAGCGATAGGCTTCTTGAAGGGAAAGATGTAACTCTGTGAGATGAATTAACAGAACACAGAGCAGTTTCTCAGAAAGTTTCTTTCCAGTTTTGAACGGAAGATATTTCCTTTTTCACCATAGCCCTCTATGGGCTTCCAAATATCCCTTTTCCAATTCCACAAGAACAGCCTTAGCGAAAGGCTTCTTGAAGGGAAAGATGTAACTCTGTGAGATGAATTAACAGAACACAGAGCAGTTTCTCAGAAAGCTTCTTTCCAGTTTTGAACGGAAGTTATTTCCTTTTTCACCATAGCCCTCTATGGGCTTCCAAATATCCCTTTGCCAATTCCACAATAACAGCCTTAGCGAAAGGCTTCTTGAAGGGAAAGATGAAACTCTGTGAGATGAACTAACAGAACACAGAGCAGTTTCTCAGAAAACTTCTTTCCAGTTTTGAACGGAAAATATTTCCTTTTTCACCATAGCCCTCTAAGGGCTTCCATATATCCCTTTGCCAATTCCACAAGAACAGCCTTAGCGAAAGGCTTCTTGAAGGGAAAGATGTAACTCTGTGAGACGAATTAACAGAACACAGAGCAGTTTCTCAGAAAGCTTCTTTCCAGTTTTGAACGGAAGATACTTCCTTTTTCACCATAGCCCTCTGTGGGCTTCCAAATACCCGTTTGCCAATTCCACAAGAACAGCCTTACCGAAAGGCTTCTTGAAGGGAAAGATGTATCTCTGTGAGATGAATTAACAGAACACAGAGCAGTTTCTCAGAAAGCTTCTTTCCAGTTTTGAACGGAAGATATTTCCTTTTTCACCATAGCCCTCTATGGGCTTCCAAATATCCCCTTGCCAATTCCACAAGAACAGCCTTAGCGAAAGGCTTTTTCAAGTGAAAGATGTAACTCTGTGAGATGAATTAACAGAACACAGAGCAGTTTCTCAGAAGGCTTCTTTCCAGTTTTGAACGGAAGATATTTCCTTTTTCACCATAGCCCTCTATGGGCTTCCAAATATCCCTTTGCCAATTCCCCAAGAACAGCCTTAGCGAAAGGCTTCTTGAAGGGAAAGATGTAACTCTGTGAGATGAATTAACAGAACACAGAGCAGTTTCTCAGAAAGCTTCTTTCCAGTTTTGAACGGAAGATATTTCCTTTTTCACCATAACCCTCTATGGGCTTCCAAATATCCCTTTGCCAGTTCCACAAGAACAACTTTAGCGAAAGGCTTCTTGAAGCGAAAGATGTAACTCTGTGAGATGAATTAACAGAACACAGAGCAGTTTCTCAGAAAGCTTCTTTCCAGTTTTGAACGGAAGATATTTTCTTTTTCACCATAGCCCTCTATGGGCTTCCAAATATCCCTTTGCCAATTCCACAAGAACAGCCTTAGCGAAAGGCTTCTTCAAGGGAAAGATGTAACTCTGTGAGATGAATTAATAGAACACAGAGCAGTTTCTCAGAAAGCTTCTTTCCAGTTTTGAACGGAAGATATTTCCTTTTTCACCATAGCCCTCTATGGGCTTCCAAATATCCCTTTGCCAATTCCACAAGAACAGCCTTAGCGAAAGGCTTCTTGAAGGAAAAGATGTAACTCTGTGAGATGAATTAACAGAACACAGAGCACTTTCTCAGAAAGTTTCTTTCCAGTTTTGAACGGAAGATATTTCCTTTTCCACCATAGCCCTCTATGGGCTTCCAAATATCCCTTTGCCAATTCCACAAGAACAGCCTTAGCGAAAGGCTTCTTGAAGGGAAAGATGTAACTCTGTGAGATGAATTAACAGAACACAGAACAGTTTCTCAGAAAGCTTCTTTCCAGTTTTGAACGGAAGATACTTCCTTTTTCACCATAGCCCTCTAGGGGCTTCCAAATATCCCTTTGCCAATTCCACAAGAACAGCCTTAGCGAAAGGCTTCTTGAAGGGAAAGATGTAACTCTGTGAGATGAATTAACAGAACACAGAGCAGTTTCTCAGAAAGCTTCTTTCCAGTTTTGAACGGAAGATATTTCCTTTTTCACCATAGCCCTCTAAGGGGTACCAAATATCCCTTTGCCAATTCCACAAGAACAGCCTTAGCGAAAGGCTTCTTGAAGGGAAAGATGTAACTCTGTGAGATGAATTAACAGAACACAGAGCAGTTTCTCAGAAAGCTTCTTTCCAGTTTTTTACGGAAGATATTTCCTTTTTCACCATAGCCCTCTATGGGCTTCCAAATATCCCTTTGCCAATTCCACAAGAACAGCCTTAGCGAAAGGCTTCTTGAAGGGAAAGATGAAACTCTGTGAGATGAACTAACAGAACACAGAGCAGTTTCTCAGAAAGCTTCTTTCCAGTTTTGAACGGAAGATATTTCCTTTTTCACCATAGCCCTCTATGGGCTTCCAAATATCCCTTTTCCAATTCCACAACAACAGCCTTAGCGAAAGGCTTCTTGAAGGGAAAGATGTAACTCTGTGAGATGAATTAACAGAACGCGGAGCAGTTTCTCAGAAAGCTTCTTTCCAGTTTTGAACGGAAGGTATTTCCTTTTTCACCATAGCCCTCTATGGGCTTCCAAATATCCCTTTTCCAATTCCACAAGAACAGCCTTAGCGAAAGGCTTCTTGAAGGGAAAGATGTAACTCTGTGAGATGAATTAACAGAACACAGAGCAGTTTCTCAGAAAGCTTCTTTCCAGTTTCGAACGGAAGATATTTCCTTTTTCACCATAGCCCTCTATGGGCTTCCAAATATCCCTTTGCCAGTTCCACAAGAACAACTTTAGCGAAAGGCTTCTTGAAGCGAAAGATGTAACTCTGTGAGATGAATTAACAGAACACAGAGCAGTTTCTCAGAAAGCTTCTTTCCAGTTTTGAACGGAAGATATTTTCTTTTTCACCATAGCCCTCTATGGGATTCCAAATATCCCTTTGCCAATTCCACAAAAACAGCCTTAGCGAAAGGCTTCTTGAAGGGAAAGATATAACTCTGTGAGATGAATTAACAGAACACAGAGCAGTTTCTCAGAAAGCTTCTTTCCAGTTTTGAACGGAAGATATTTCCTTTTTCACCATAGCCCTCTAATGGCTTCCAAATATCCCTTTGCCAATTCCACAAGAACAGCCTTAGCGAAAGGCTTCTTGAAGGGAAAGATGTAATTCTGTGAGATGAATTAACAGAACACAGAGCAGTTTCTCAGAATGCTTCTTTCCAGTTTTGAACGGAAGATATTTCCTTTTTCACCATAGCCCTCTATGGGCTTCCAAATATCCCTTTGCCAATTCCACAAGAAAAGCCTTAGCGAAAGGCTTCTTCAAGGGAAAGATGTAACTCTGTGAGATGAATTAACAGAACACAGAGCAGTTTCTCAGAAAGCTTCTTTCCAGTTTTGAACGGAAGATATTTCCTTTTTCACCATAGCAATCTATGGGCTTCCAAATATCCCTTTGCCAATTCCACAAGAACAGCCTTAGCGAAAGGCTTCTTGAAGGGAAAGATGTAACACTGTGAGATGAATTAACAGAACACACAGCAGTTTCTCAGAAAGCTTCTTTCCAGTTTTGAACGGAGGATATTTCCTTTTTCACCATAGCCCTCTATGGGCTTCCAAATATCCCTTTGCCAATTCCACAAGAACAGCCTTAGCGATAGGCTTCTTCAAGGGAAGGATGTAACTCTCTGAGATGAATTAACAGAACACAGAGCAGTTTCTCAGAAAGCTTCTTTCCAGTTTTGAACGGAAGATATTTCCTTTTTCACCATAGCCCTCTATGGGCTTCCAAATATCCCTTTGCCAATTCCACAAGAACAGCCTTAGCGAAAGGCTTCTTCAAGGGAAAGATGTAACTCTGTGAGATGAATTAACAGAACACAGAGCAGTTTCTCAGAAAGCTTCTTTCCAGTTTTGAACAGAAGATATTTCCCTTTTCACCGTAGCCCTCTATGGGCTTCCAAATATCCCTTTGCCAATTCCACAAGAACAGCCTTAGCGAAAGGCTTCTTGAAGGGAAAGATGTAACTCTGTGAGATGAATTAACAGAACACAGAACAGTTTCTCTGAAAGCTTCTTTCCAGTTTTGAACGGAAGATACTTCCTTTTTCACCATAGCCCTCTAGGGGCTTCCAAATATCCCTTTGCCAATTCCACAAGAACAGCCTTAGCGAAAGGCTTCTTGAAGGGAAAGATGTAACTCTGTGAGATGAATTAACAGAACGCAGAGCAGTTTCTCAGAAAGCTTCTTTCCAGTTTTGAACGGAAGATATTTCCTTTTTCACCATAGCCCTCTATGGGCTTCCAAATATCCCTTTGCCAATTCCACAAGAACAGCCTTAGCGAAAGGCTTCTTCAAGTGAAAGATGTAACTCTGTGAGATGAATTAACAGAACACAGAGCAGTTTCTCAGAAAGCTTCTTTCCAGTTTTGAACGGAAGATATTTCCTTTTTCACCACAGCCCTCTATGGGCTTCCAAATATCCCTTTGTCAATTCCACAAGAACAGCCTTAGCGAAAGGCTTCTTGAAGGGAAAGATGTAACTCTGTGAAATGAATTAACAGAACACAGAGCAGTTTCTCAGAAAGCTTCTTTCCAGTTTTTTACGGAAGATATTTCCTTTTTCACCATAGCCCTCTATGGGCTTCCAAATATCCCTTTGCCAATTCCACAAGAACAGCCTTAGCGAAAGGCTTCTTGAAGGGAAAGATGAAAGTCTGTGAGATGAACTAACAGAACACAGAGCAGTTTCTCAGAAAGCTTCTTTCCAGTTTTGAACGGAAGATATTTCCTTTTTCACCATAGCCCTCTATGGGCTTCCAAATATCCCTTTTCCAATTCAACAAAAACAGCCTTAGCGAAAGGCTTCTTGAAGGGAAAGATGTAACTCTGTGAGATGAATTAACAGAACGCGGAGCAGTTTCTCAGAAAGCTTCTTTCCAGTTTTGAACGGAAGGTATTTCCTTTTTCACCATAGCCCTCTATGGGCTTCCAAATATCCCTTTGCCAATTCCACAAGAACAGCCTTAGCGAAAGGCTTCTTCAAGGGAAAGATGTAACTCTGTGAGATGAATTAACAGAACACAGAGCAGTTTCTCAGAAAGCTTCTTTCCAGTTTTGAACGGAAGACATTTCCTTTTTCAACATAGCCCTCTATGGGCTTCCAAATATCCCTTTGCCAATTCCACAAGAACAGCCTTAGCGAAAGCCTTCTTGAAGGGAAAGATGTAACTCTGTGAGACGAATTAACAGAACACAGAGCAGTTTCTCAGAAAGCTTCTTTCCAGTTTTGAACGGAAGATACTTCCTTTTTCACCATAGCCCTCTATGGGCTTCCAAATACCCGTTTGCCAATTCCACAAGAACAGCCTTACCGAAAGGCTTCTTGAAGGGAAAGGTGTATCTCTGTGAGATGAATTAACAGAACACAGAGCAGTTTCTCAGAAAGCTTCTTTCCAGTTTTGAACGGAAGATATTTACTTTTTCACCATAGCCCTCTATGGGCTTCCAAATATCCCTTTGCCAATTCCACAAGAACAGCCTTAGCGAAAGGCTTTTTCAAGTGAAAGATGTAACTCTGTGAGATGAATTAACAGAACACAGAGCAGTTTCTCAGAAGGCTTCTTTCCAGTTTTGAACGGAAGATATTTCCTTTTTCACCATAGCCCTCTATGGGCTTCCAAATATCCCTTTGCCAATTCCCCAAGAACAGCCTTAGCGAAAGGCTTCTTGAAGGGAAAGATGTAACTCTGTGAGATGAATTAACAGAACACAGAGCAGTTTCTCAGAAAGCTTCTTTCCAGTTTTGAACGGAAGATATTTCCTTTTTCACCATAGCCCTCTATGGGCTTCCAAATATCCCTTTGCCAATTCCACAAGAACAGCCTTAGCGATAGGCTTCTTGAAGGGAAAGATGTAACTCTGTGAGATGAATTAACAGAACACAGAGCAGTTTCTCAGAAAGCTTCTTTCCAGTTTTGAACGGAAGATATTTCCTTTTTCACCATAGCCCTCTATGGGCTTCCAAATATCCCTTTTCCAATTCCACAAGAACAGCCTTAGCGAAAGGCTTCTTGAAGGGAAAGATGTAACTCTGTGAGATGAATTAACAGAACACAGAGCAGTTTCTCAGAAAGCTTCTTTCCAGTTTTGAACGGAAGTTATTTCCTTTTTCACCATAGCCCTCTATGGGCTTATAAATATCCCTTTGCCAATTCCACAAGAACAGCCTTAGCGAAAGGCTTCTTGAAGGGAAAGATGAAACTCTGTGAGATGAACTAACAGAACACAGAGCAGTTTCTCAGAAAACTTCTTTCCAGTTTTGAACGGAAAATATTTCCTTTTTCACCATAGCCCTCTAAGGGCTTCCATATATCCCTTTGCCAATTCCACAAGAACAGCCTTAGCGAAAGGCTTCTTGAAGGGAAAGATGTAACTCTGTGAGATGAATTAACAGAACACAGAGCAGTTTCTCAGAAAGCTTCTTTCCAGTTTCGAACGGAAGATATTTCCTTTTTCACCATAGCCCTCTATGGGCTTCCAAATATCCCTTTGCCAGTTCCACAAGAACAACTTTAGCGAAAGGCTTCTTGAAGCGAAAGATGTAACTCTGTGAGATGAATTAACAGAACACAGAGCAGTTTCTCAGAAAGCTTCTTTCCAGTTTTGAACGGAAGATATTTTCTTTTTCACCATAGCCCTCTATGGGATTCCAAATATCCCTTTCCCAATTCCACAAAAACAGCCTTAGGGAAAGGCTTCTTGAAGGGAAAGATATAACTCTGTGAGATGAATTAACAGAACACAGAGCAGTTTCTCAGAAAGCTTCTTTCCAGTTTTGAACGGAAGATATTTCCTTTTTCACCATAGCCCTCTATGGGCTTCCAAATATCCCTTTGCCAATTCCACAAGAACAGCCTTAGCGAAAGGCTTCTTGAAGGGAAAGATGTAACTCTGTGAGATGAATTAACAGGACACAGAACAGTTTCTCAGAAAGCTTCTTTCCAGTTTTGAACGGAGGATATTTCCTTTTTCACCATAGCAATCTATGGGATTCCAAATATCCCTTTGCCAATTCCACAAGAACAGCCTTAGCGAAAGGCTTCTTGAAGGGAAAGATGTAACACTGTGAGATGAATTAACAGAACACAGAGCAGTTTCTCAGAAAGCTTCTTTCCAGTTTTGAACGGAAGATATTTCCTTTTTCACCATAGCCCTCTATGGGCTTCCAAATATCCCTTTGCCAATTCCACAAGAACAGCCTTAGCGATAGGCTTCTTCAAGGGAAGGATGTAACACTGTGAGATGAATTAACAGAACACAGAGCAGTTTCTCAGAAAGCTTCTTTCCAGTTTTGAACGGAAGATATTTCCTTTTTCACCATAGCCCTCTATGGGCTTCCAAATATCCCTTTGCCAATTCCACAAGAACAGCCTTAGCGAAAGGCTTCTTGAAGGGAAAGATGTAACTCTGTGAGATGAATTAACAGAACACAGAGCAGTTTCTCAGAAAGCTTCTTTCCAGTTTTGAACGGAAGATATTTCCTTTTTCACCATAGCCCTCTATGGGCTTCCACATATCCCTTTGCCAATTCCACAAGAACAGCCTTAGCGAAAGGCTTCTTGAAGGGAAAGATGTAACTCTGTGAGATGAATTAACAGAACACAGAGCAGTTTCTCAGAAAGCTTCTTTCCAGTTTTGAACGGAAGATATTTCCTTTTTCACCATAGCCCACTATGGGCTTCCAAATATCCCTTTGCCAATTCCACAAGAATAGCCTTAGCGAAAGGCTTCTTGAAGGGAAAGATGTAACTCTGTGAGATGAATTAACAGAACACAGAGCAGTTTCTCAGAAACCTTCTTTCCAGTTTTGAACGGAAGATATTTCCTTTTTCACCATAGCCCTCTAAGGGCTTCCAAATATCCCTTTGCCAATCCCACAAGAACAGCCTTAGCGAAAGGCTTCTTGAAGGGAAAGATGTAACTCTGTGAGATGAATTAACAGAACACAGAGCAGTTTCTCAGTAAGCTTCTTTCCAGTTTTGAACGGAAGATATTTCCTTTTTCACCATAGCAATCTATGGGCTTCCAAATATCCCTTTGCCAATTCCACAAGAACAGCCTTAGCGAAAGGCTTCTTGAAGGGAAAGATGTAACTCTGTGAGATGAACTAACAGAACACAGAGCAGTTTCTCAGAAAGCTTCTTTCCAGTTTTGAACGGAAGATATTTCCTTTTTCACCATAGCCCTCTATGGGCTTCCAAATATCCCTTTGCCAATTCCACAAGAACAGCCTTAATGAAAGGCTTCTTGAAGGGAAAGATGTAACTCTGTGAGATGAATTAACAGAACACAGAACAGTTTCTCAGAATGCTTCTTTCCAGTTTTGAACGGAAGATATTTCCTTTTTCACCATAGCCCTCTAAGGGCTTCCAAATATCACTTTGCCAATTCCACAAGAACAGCCTTAGCGAATGGCTTCTTCTAGGGAAAGATGTAACTCTGTGAGATGAATTAACAGAACACAGAGCAGTTTCTCAGAAAGCTTCTTTCCAGTTTTGAACGGAAGATATTTCCTTTTTCACCATAGCCCTCTATGGGCTTCCAAATATCCCTTTGCCAATTCCCCAAGAACAGCCTTAGCGAAAGGCTTCTTGAAGGGAAAGATGAAACTCTGTGAGATGAACTAACAGAACACAGAGCAGTTTCTCAGAAAGCTTCTTTCCAGTTTTGAACGGAAGATATTTCCTTTTTCACCATAGCCCTCTATGGGCTTCCAAATATCCCTTTGCCAATTCCACAAGAACAGCCTTAGCGAAAGGCTTCTTGAAGGGAAAGATGTAACTCTGTGAGATGAATTAACAGAACGCGGAGCAGTTTCTCAGAAAGCTTCTTTCCAGTTTTCAACGGAAGGTATTTCCTTTTTCACCATAGCCCTCTATGGGCTTCCAAATATCCCTTTTCCAATTCCACAAGAACAGCCTTAGCGAAAGGCTTCTTGAAGGGAAAGATGTAACTCTGTGAGATGAATTAACAGAACACAGAGCAGTTTCTCAGAAAGCTTCTTTCCAGTTTTGAACGGAAGATATTTCCTTTTTCACCATAGCCCTCTATGGGCTTCCAAATATCCCTTTGCCAATTCCACAAGAACAGCCTTAGCGAAAGGCTTCTTGAAGGGAAAGATGTAACTCTGTGAGATGAATTAACAGAACACAGAGCAGTTTCTCAGAAAGCTTCTTTCCAGTTTTGAACGGAAGATATTTCCTTTTTCACCATAGCCCTCTATGGGCTTCCAAATATCCCTTTGCCAATTCCACAAGAACAGCCTTAGCGAAAGGCTTCTTGAAGGGAAAGATGTAACTCTGTGAGATGAATTAACAGAACACAGAGCAGTTTCTCAGAAAGCTTCTTTCCAGTTTTGAACGGAAGATATTTCCTTTTTCACCATAGCCCTCTATGGGCTTCCACATATCCCTTTGCCAATTCCACAAGAACAGCCTTAGCGAAAGGCTTCTTGAAGGGAAAGATGTAACTCTGTGAGATGAATTAACAGAACACAGAGCAGTTTCTCAGAAAGCTTCTTTCCAGTTTTGAACGGAAGATATTTTCTTTTTCACCATAGACCTCTATGGGCTTCCAAATATCCCTTTGCCAATTCCACAAGAACAGCCTTAGCGAAAGGCTTCTTGAAGGGAAAGATGTAACGCTGTGAGATGAATTAACAGAACACAGAGCAGTTTCTCAGAAAGCTTCTTTCCAGTTTTGAACGGAAGATATTTCCTTTTTCACCATAGCCCTCTATGGGCTTCCAAATATCCCTTTGCCAATTCCACAAGAACAGCCTTAGCGAAAGGCTTCTTGAAGGGAAAGATGTAACTCTGTGAGATGAATTAACAGAACACAGAGCAGTTTCTCAGAAAGCTTCTTTCCAGGTTTGAACGGAAGTTATTTCCTTTTTCACCATAGCCCTCTATGAGCTTCCACATATCCCTTTGCCAATTCCACAAGAACAGCCTTAGCGAAAGGCTTCTTGAAGGGAAAGATGTAACTCTGTGAGATGAATTAACAGAACACAGAGCAGTTTCTCAGAAAGCTTCTTTCCAGTTTTGAACGGAAGATATTTCCTTTTTCACCATAGCCCTCTATGGGCTTCCAAATATCCCTTTGCCAATTCCACAAGAACAGCCTTAGCGAAAGGCTTCTTGAAGGGAAAGATGTAACTCTGTGAGATGAATTAACAGAACACAGAGCAGTTTCTCAGAAAGCTTCTTTCCAGTTTTGAAAGGAAGATATTTCCTTTTTCACCATAGCCCTCTATGGGCTTCCAAATATCCCTTTGCCAATTCCACAAGAACAGCCTTAGCGAAAGGCTTCTTGAAGGGAAAGATGTAACTCTGTGAGATGAATTAACAGAACACAGAGCAGTTTCTCAGAAAGCTTCTTTCCAGTTTTGAACGGAAGATATTTCCTTTTTCACCATAGCCCTCTATGGGCTTCCAAATATCCCTTTGCCAATTCCACAAGAACAGCCTTAGCGAAAGGCTTCTTGAAGGGAAAGATGTAACTCTGTGAGATGAATTAACAGAACACAGAGCAGTTTCTCAGAAAGCTTCTTTCCAGTTTTGAAAGGAAGATATTTCCTTTTTCACCATAGCCCTCTATGGGCTTCCAAATATCCCTTTGACAATTCCACAAGAACAGCCTTAGCGAAAGGCTTCTTGAAGGGAAACATGAAACTCTGTGAGATGAACTAACAGAACACAGAGCAGTTTCTCAGAAAGCTTCTTTCCAGTTTTGAACGGAAGATATTTTCTTTTTCACCATAGCCCTCTATGGGCTTCCAAATATCCCTTTGCCAATTCCACAATAACAGCCTTAGCGAAAGGCTTCTTCAAGGGAAAGATGTAACTCTGTGAGATGAATTAACAGAACACAGAGCAGTTTCTCAGAAAGCTTCTTTCCAGTTTTGAACGGAAGATATTTCCTTTTTCACCATAGCCCTCTATGGGCTTCCACATATCCCTTTGCCAATTCCACAAGAACAGCCTTAGCGAAAGGCTTCTTGAAGGGAAAGATGTAACTCTGTGAGATGAATTAACAGAACACAGAGCAGTTTCTCAGAAAGCTTCTTTCCAGTTTTGAACGGAAGATATTTCCTTTTTCACCATAGCCCTCTATGGGCTTCCAAATATCCCTTTGCCAATTCCACAAGAACAGCCTTAGCGAAAGGCTTCTTCAAGTGAAAGATGTAACTCTGTGAGATGAATTAACAGAACACAGAGCAGTTTCTCAGAAAGCTTCTTTCCAGTTTTGAACGGAAGATATTTCCTTTTTCACCATAGCCCTCTATGGGCTTCCAAATATCCCTTTGCCAATTCCACAAGAACAGCCTTAGCGAAAGGCTTCTTGAAGGGAAAGATGTAACTCTGTGAGATGAATTAACAGAACACAGAGCAGTTTCTCAGAAAGCTTCTTTCCAGTTTTGAACGGAAGATATTTCCTTTTTCACCATAGCCCTCTATGGGCTTCCAAATATCCCTTTGCCAATTCCACAAGAACAGCCTTAGCGAAAGGCTTGTTGAAGGGAAAGATGTAACTCTGTGAGATGAATTAACAGAACACAGAGCAGTTTCTCAGAAAGCTTCTTTCCAGTTTTGAACGGAAGATATTTCCTTTTTCACCATAGCCCTCTATGGGCTTCCAAATATCCCTTTGCCAATTCCACAAGAACAGCCTTAGCGAAAGGCTTCTTGAAGGGAAAGATGAAACTCTGTGAGATGAACTAACAGAACACAGAGCAGTTTCTCAGAAAGCTTCTTTCCAGTTTTGAACGGAAGATATTTTCTTTTTCACCATAGCCCTCTATGGGCTTCCAAATATCCCTTTGCCAATTCCACAAGAACAGCCTTAGCGAAAGGCTTCTTGAAGGGAAAGATGTAACTCTGTGAGATGAATTAACAGAACACAGAGCAGTTTCTCAGAAAGCTTCTTTCCAGTTTTGAACGGAAGATATTTCCTTTTTCACCATAGCCCTCTATGGGCTTCCAAATATCCCTTTGCCAATTCCACAAGAACAGCCTTAGCGAAAGGCTTCTTGAAGGGAAAGATGTAACTCTGTGAGATGAATTAACAGAACACAGAGCAGTTTCTCAGAAAGCTTCTTTCCAGTTTTGAACGGAAGATATTTCCTTTTTCACCATAGCCCTCTATGGGCTTCCACATATCCCTTTGCCAATTCCACAAGAACAGCCTTAGCGAAAGGCTTCTTGAAGGGAAAGATGTAACTCTGTGAGATGAATTAACAGAACACAGAGCAGTTTCTCAGAAAGCTTCTTTCCAGTTTTGAACGGAAGATATTTCCTTTTTCACCATAGCCCACTATGGGCTTCCAAATATCCCTTTGCCAATTCCACAAGAATAGCCTTAGCGAAAGGCTTCTTGAAGGGAAAGATGTAACTCTGTGAGATGAATTAACAGAACACAGAGCAGTTTCTCAGAAAGCTTCTTTCCAGTTTTGAACGGAAGATATTTCCTTTTTCACCATAGCCCTCTAAGGGCTTCCAAATATCCCTTTGCCAATCCCACAAGAACAGCCTTAGCGAAAGGCTTCTTGAAGGGAAAGATGTAACTCTGTGAGATGAATTAACAGAACACAGAGCAGTTTCTCAGAAAGCTTCTTTCCAGTTTTGAACGGAAGATATTTCCTTTTTCACCATAGCAATCTATGGGCTTCCAAATATCCCTTTGCCAATTCCACAAGAACAGCCTTAGCGAAAGGCTTCTTGAAGGGAAAGATGTAACTCTGTGAGATGAACTAACAGAACACAGAGCAGTTTCTCAGAAAGCTTCTTTCCAGTTTTGAACGGAAGATATTTCCTTTTTCACCATAGCCCTCTATGGGCTTCCAAATATCCCTTTGCCAATTCCACAAGAACAGCCTTAGTGAAAGGCTTCTTGAAGGGAAAGATGTAACTCTGTGAGATGAATTAACAGAACACAGAACAGTTTCTCAGAATGCTTCTTTCCAGTTTTGAACGGAAGATATTTCCTTTTTCACCATAGCCCTCTAAGGGCTTCCAAATATCACTTTGCCAATTCCACAAGAACAGCCTTAGCGAATGGCTTCTTCTAGGGAAAGATGTAACTCTGTGAGATGAATTAACAGAACACAGAGCAGTTTCTCAGAAAGCTTCTTTCCAGTTTTGAACGGAAGATATTTCCTTTTTCACCATAGCCCTCTATGGGCTTCCAAATATCCCTTTGCCAATTCCACAAGAACAGCCTTAGCGAAAGGCTTCTTGAAGGGAAAGATGTAACTCTGTGAGATGAATTAACAGAACACAGAGCAGTTTCTCAGAAAGCTTCTTTCCAGTTTTGAACGGAAGATATTTCCTTTTTCACCATAGCCCTCTATGGGCTTCCACATATCCCTTTGCCAATTCCACAAGAACAGCCTTAGCGAAAGGCTTCTTGAAGGGAAAGATGTAACTCTGTGAGATGAATTAACAGAACACAGAGCAGTTTCTCAGAAAGCTTCTTTCCAGTTTTGAACGGAAGATATTTCCTTTTTCACCATAGCCCACTATGGGCTTCCAAATATCCCTTTGCCAATTCCACAAGAATAGCCTTAGCGAAAGGCTTCTTGAAGGGAAAGATGTAACTCTGTGAGATGAATTAACAGAACACAGAGCAGTTTCTCAGAAAGCTTCTTTCCAGTTTTGAACGGAAGATATTTCCTTTTTCACCATAGCCCTCTAAGGGCTTCCAAATATCCCTTTGCCAATCCCACAAGAACAGCCTTAGCGAAAGGCTTCTTGAAGGGAAAGATGTAACTCTGTGAGATGAATTAACAGAACACAGAGCAGTTTCTCAGAAAGCTTCTTTCCAGTTTTGAACGGAAGATATTTCCTTTTTCACCATAGCAATCTATGGGCTTCCAAATATCCCTTTGCCAATTCCACAAGAACAGCCTTAGCGAAAGGCTTCTTGAAGGGAAAGATGTAACTCTGTGAGATGAACTAACAGAACACAGAGCAGTTTCTCAGAAAGCTTCTTTCCAGTTTTGAACGGAAGATATTTCCTTTTTCACCATAGCCCTCTATGGGCTTCCAAATATCCCTTTGCCAATTCCACAAGAACAGCATTAGTGAAAGGCTTCTTGAAGGGAAAGATGTAACTCTGTGAGATGAATTAACAGAACACAGAACAGTTTCTCAGAATGCTTCTTTCCAGTTTTGAACGGAAGATATTTCCTTTTTCACCATAGCCCTCTAAGGGCTTCCAAATATCACTTTGCCAATTCCACAAGAACAGCCTTAGCGAATGGCTTCTTCTAGGGAAAGATGTAACTCTGTGAGATGAATTAACAGAACACAGAGCAGTTTCTCAGAAAGCTTCTTTCCAGTTTTGAACGGAAGATATTTCCTTTTTCACCATAGCCCTCTATGGGCTTCCAAATATCCCTTTGCCAATTCCACAAGAACAGCCTTAGCGAAAGGCTTCTTGAAGGGAAAGATGTAACTCTGTGAGATGAATTAACAGAACACAGAGCAGTTTCTCAGAAAGCTTCTTTCCAGTTTTGAACGGAAGATATTTCCTTTTTCACCATAGCCCTCTATGGGCTTCCAAATATCCCTTTGCCAATTCCCCAAGAACAGCGTTAGCGAAAGGCTTGTTGAAGGGAAAGATGTAACTCTGTGAGATGAATTAACAGAACACAGAGCAGTTTCTCAGAAAGCTTCTTTCCAGTTTTGAACGGAAGATATTTCCTTTTTCACCATAGCCCTCTATGGGCTTCCAAATATCCCTTTGCCAATTCCACAAGAACAGCCTTAGCGAAAGGCTTCTTGAAGGGAAAGATGAAACTCTGTGAGATGAACTAACAGAACACAGAGCAGTTTCTCAGAAAGCTTCTTTCCAGTTTTGAACGGAAGATATTTTCTTTTTCACCATAGCCCTCTATGGGCTTCCAAATATCCCTTTGCCAATTCCACAAGAACAGCCTTAGCGAAAGGCTTCTTGAAGGGAAAGATGTAACTCTGTGAGATGAATTAACAGAACACAGAGCAGTTTCTCAGAAAGCTTCTTTCCAGTTTTGAACGGAAGATATTTCCTTTTTCACCATAGCCCTCTATGGGCTTCCAAATATCCCTTTGCCAATTCCACAAGAACAGCCTTAGCGAAAGGCTTCTTGAAGGGAAAGATGTAACTCTGTGAGATGAATTAACAGAACACAGAGCAGTTTCTCAGAAAGCTTCTTTCCAGTTTTGAACGGAAGATATTTCCTTTTTCACCATAGCCCTCTATGGGCTTCCACATATCCCTTTGCCAATTCCACAAGAACAGCCTTAGCGAAAGGCTTCTTGAAGGGAAAGATGTAACTCTGTGAGATGGATTAACAGAGCACAGAGCAGTTTCTCAGAAAGCTTCTTTCCAGTTTTGAACGGAAGATATTTTCTTTTTCACCATAGCCCTCTATGGGCTTCCAAATATCCCTTTGCCAATTCCACAAGAACAGCCTTAGCGAAAGGCTTCTTGAAGGGAAAGATGTAACTCTGTGAGATGAATTAACAGAACACAGAGCAGTTTCTCAGAAAGCTTCTTTCCAGTTTTGAACGGAAGATATTTCCTTTTTCACCATAGCCCTCTATGGGCTTCCAAATATCCCTTTGCCAATTCCACAAGAACAGCCTTAGCGAAAGGCTTCTTGAAGGGAAAGATGTAACTCTGTGAGATTAATTAACAGAACACAGAGCAGTTTCTCAGAAAGCTTCTTTCCAGTTTTGAACGGAAGATATTTCCTTTTTCACCATAGCCCTCTATGGGCTTCCACATATCCCTTTGAAAATTCCACAAGAACAGCCTTAGCGAAAGGCTTCTTGAAGGGAAAGATGTAACTCTGTGAGATGAATTAACAGATCACAGAGCAGTTTCTCAGAAAGCTTCTTTCCAGTTTTGAACGGAAGATACTTCCTTTTTCACCATAGCCCTCTATGGGCTTCCAAATATCCCTTTGCCAATTCCACAAGAACAGCCTTAGCGAAAGGCTTCTTGAAGGGAAAGATGTAACTCTGTGAGATGAATTAACAGAACACAGAGCAGTTTCTCAGAAAGCTTCTTTCCAGTTTTGAAAGGAAGATATTTCCTTTTTCACCATAGCCCTCTATGGGCTTCCAAATATCCCTTTGACAATTCCACAAGAACAGCCTTAGCGAAAGGCTTCTTGTAGGGAAACATGAAACTCTGTGAGATGAACTAACAGAACACAGAGCAGTTTCTCAGAAAGCTTCTTTCCAGTTTTGAACGGAAGATATTTCCTTTTTCACAATAGCCCTCTATGGGCTTCCAAATATCCCTTTGCCAATTCCACAAGAACAGCCTTAGCGAAAGGCTTCTTGAAGGGAAAGATGTAACTCTGTGAGATGAATTAACAGAACACAGAGCAGTTTCTCAGAAAGCTTCTTTCCAGTTTTGAACGGAAGATATTTCCTTTTTCACCATAGCCCTCTATGGGCTTCCACATATCCCTTTGCCAATTCCACAAGAACAGCCTTAGCGAAAGGCTTCTTGAAGGGAAAGATGTAACTCTGTGAGATGAATTAACAGAACACAGAGCAGTTTCTCAGAAAGCTTCTTTCCAGTTTTGAACGGAAGATATTTCCTTTTTCACCATAGCCCTCTATGGGCTTCCACATATCCCTTTGCCAATTCCACAAGAACAGCCTTAGCGAAAGGCTTCTTGAAGGGAAAGATGTAACTCTGTGAGATGAATTAACAGAACACAGAGCAGGTTCTCAGAAAGCTTCTTTCCAGTTTTGAACGGAAGATATTTCCTTTTTCACCATAGCCCTCTATGGGCTTCCAAATATCCCTTTTCCAATTCCACAAGAACAGCCTTAGCGAAAGGCTTCTTGAAGGGAAAGATGAAACTCTGTGAGATGAACTAACAGAACACAGAGCAGTTTCTCAGAAAGCTTCTTTCCAGTTTTGAACGGAAGATATTTCCTTTTTCACCATAGCCCTCTATGGGCTTCCAAATATCCCTTTGCCAATTCCACAAGAACAGCCTTAGCGAAAGGCTTCTTCAAGGGAAAGATGTAACTCTGTGAGATGAATTAACAGAACACAGAGCAGTTTCTCAGAAAGCTTCTTTCCAGTTTTGAACGGAAGATATTTCCTTTTTCACCATAGCCCTCTATGGGCTTCCAAATATCCCTTTGCCAATTCCAAAAGAACAGCCTTAGCGAAAGGCTTCTTGAAGGGAAAGATGTAACTCTGTGAGATTAATTAACAGAACACAGAGCAGTTTCTCAGAAAGCTTCTTTCCAGATTTGAACGGAAGATATTTCCTTTTTCACCATAGCCCTCTATGGGCTTCCAAATATCCCTTTGCCAATTCCACAAGAACAGCCTTAGCGAAAGGCTTCTTCAAGGGAAAGATGTAACTCTGTGAGATGAATTACCAGAACACAGAGCAGTTTCTCAGAAAGCTTCTTTCCAGTTTTGAACGGAAGATATTTCCTTTTTCACCATAGCCCTCTATGGGCTTCCAAATATCCCTTTGCCAATTCCACAAGAACAGCCTTAGCGAAAGGCTTCTTGAAGGGAAAGATGTAACTCTGTGAGATGAATTAACAGAACACAGAGCAGTTTCTCAGAAAGCTTCTTTCCAGTTTTGAACGGAAGATATTTCCTTTTCCACCATAGCCCTCTATGGGCTTCCACATATCCCTTTGCCAATTCCACAAGAGCAGCCTTAGCGAAAGGCTTCTTGAAGGGAAAGATGAAACTCTGTGAGATGAATTAACAGAACACAGTGCAGTTTCTCAGAAAGCTTCTTTCCAGTTTTGAACGGAAGATATTTCCTTTTTCACCATAGCCCTCTATGGGCTTCCAAATATCCCTTTGCCAGTTCCACAAGAACAGCCTTAGCGAAAGGCTTCTTGAAGGGAAAGATGTAACTCTGTGAGATGAATTAACAGAACACAGAACAGTTTCTCTGAAAGCTTCTTTCCAGTTTTGAACGGAAGATATTTCCTTTTTCACCATAGCCCTCTAGGGGCTTCCAAATATCCCTTTGCCAATTCCACAAGAACAGCCTTAGCGAAAGGCTTCTTGAAGGGAAAGATGTAACTCTGTGAGATGAATTAACAGAACGCAGAGCAGTTTCTCAGAAAGCTTCTTTCCAGTTTTGAACGGAAGATATTTCCTTTTTCACCATAGCCCTCTAGGGGCTTCCAAATATCCCTTTGCCAATTCCACAAGAAAAGCCTTAGCGAAAGGCTTCTTCAAGTGAAAGATGTAACTCTGTGAGATGAATTAACAGAACACAGAGCAGTTTCTCAGAAAGCTTCTTTCCAGTTTTGAACGGAAGATATTTCCTTTTTCACCATAGCCCTCTATGGGCTTCCAAATATCCCTTTGCCAATTCCACAAGAACAGCCTTAGCGAAAGGCTTCTTGAAGGGAAAGATGTAACTCTGTGAGATGAATTAACAGAACACAGAGCAGTTTCTCAGAAAGCTTCTTTCCAGTTTTGAACGGAAGATATTTCCTTTTTCACCATAGCCCTCTATGGGCTTCAAAATATCCCTTTGCCAATTCCCCAAGAACAGCCTTAGCGAAAGGCTTGTTGAAGGGAAAGATGTAACTCTGTGAGATGAATTAACAGAACACAGAGCAGTTTCTCAGAAAGCTTCTTTCCAGTTTTGAACGGAAGATATTTCCTTTTTCTCCATAGCCCTCTATGGGCTTCCAAATATCCCTTTGCCAATTCGACAAGAACAGCCTTAGCGAAAGGCTTCTTGAAGGGAAAGATGAAACTCTGTGAGATGAACTAACAGAACACAGAGCAGTTTCTCAGAAAGCTTCTTTCCAGTTTTGAACGGAAGATATTTTCTTTTTCACCATAGCCCTCTATGGGCTTCCAAATATCCCTTTGCCAATTCCACAAGAACAGCCTTAGCGAAAGGCTTCTTGAAGGGAAAGATGTAACTCTGTGAGATGAATTAACAGAACACAGAGCAGTTTCTCAGAAAGCTTCTTTCCAGTTTTGAACGGAAGATATTTCCTTTTTCACCATAGCCCTCTATGGGCTTCCAAATATCCCTTTGCCAATTCCACAAGAACAGCCTTAGCGAAAGGCTTCTTGAAGGGAAAGATGTAACTCTGTGAGATGAATTAACAGAACACAGAGCAGTTTCTCAGAAAGCTTCTTTCCAGTTTTGAACGGAAGATATTTCCTTTTTCACCATAGCCCTCTATGGGCTTCCACATATCCCTTTGCCAATTCCACAAGAACAGACTTAGCGAAAGGCTTCTTGAAGGGAAAGATGTAACTCTGTGAGATGAATTAACAGAACACAGAGCAGTTTCTCAGAAAGCTTCTTTCCAGTTTTGAACGGAAGATATTTCCTTTTTCACCATAGCCCACTATGGGCTTCCAAATATCCCTTTGCCAATTCCACAAGAATAGCCTTAGCGAAAGGCTTCTTGAAGGGAAAGATGTAACTCTGTGAGATGAATTAACAGAACACAGAGCAGTTTCTCAGAAAGCTTCTTTCCAGTTTTGAACGGAAGATATTTCCTTTTTCACCATAGCCCTCTAAGGGCTTCCAAATATCCCTTTGCCAATCCCACAAGAACAGCCTTAGCGAAAGGCTTCTTGAAGGGAAAGATGTAACTCTGTGAGATGAATTAACAGAACACAGAGCAGTTTCTCAGAAAGCTTCTTTCCAGTTTTGAACGGAAGATATTTCCTTTTTCACCATAGCAATCTATGGGCTTCCAAATATCCCTTTGCCAATTCCACAAGAACAGCCTTAGCGAAAGGCTTCTTGAAGGGAAAGATGTAACTCTGTGAGATGAACTAACAGAACACAGAGCAGTTTCTCAGAAAGCTTCTTTCCAGTTTTGAACGGAAGATATTTCCTTTTTCACCATAGCCCTCTATGGGCTTCCAAATATCCCTTTGCCAATTCCACAAGAACAGCCTTAGTGAAAGGCTTCTTGAAGGGAAAGATGTAACTCTGTGAGATGAATTAACAGAACACAGAACAATTTCTCAGAATGCTTCTTTCCAGTTTTGAACGGAAGATATTTCCTTTTTCACCATAGCCCTCTAAGGGCTTCCAAATATCACTTTGCCAATTCCACAAGAACAGCCTTAGCGAATGGCTTCTTCTAGGGAAAGATGTAACTCTGTGAGATGAATTAACAGAACCAAGAGCAGTTTCTCAGAAAGCTTCTTTCCAGTTTTGAACGGAAGATATTTCCTTTTTCACCATAGCCCTCTATGGGCTTCCAAATATCCCTTTGCCAATTCCACAAGAACAGCCTTAGCGAAAGGCTTCTTGAAGGGAAAGATGAAACTCTGGAAATGAACTAACAGAACACAGAGCAGTTTCTCAGAAAGCTTCTTTCCAGTTTTGAACGGAAGATATTTCCTTTTTCACCATAGCCCTCTAAGGGCTTCCAAATATCCCTTTGCCAATTCCACAAGAACAGCCTTAGCGAAAGGCTTCTTGAAGGGAAAGATGTAACTCTGTGAGATGAATTAACACAACGCGGAGCAGTTTCTCAGAAAGCTTCTTTCCAGTTTTCAACGGAAGGTATTTCCTTTTTCACCATAGCCCTCTATGGGCTTCCAAATATCCCTTTTCCAATTCCACAAGAACAGCCTTAGCGAAAGGCTTCTTGAAGGGAAAGATGTAACTCTGTGAGATGAATTAACAAAACACAGAGCAGTTTCTCAGAAAGCTTCTTTCCAGTTTTGAACGGAAGATATTTTCTTTTTCACCATAGCCCTCTATGGGCTTCCAAATATCCCTTTGCCAATTCCACAAGAACAGCCTTAGCGAAAGGCTTCTTGAAGGGAAAGATGTAACTCTGTGAGATGAATTAACAGAACACAGAGCAGTTTCTCAGAAAGCTTCTTTCCAGTTTTGAACGGAAGATATTTCCTTTTTCACCATAGCCCTCTAAGGGCTTCCAAATATCCCTTTGCCAATTCCCCAAGAACAGCGTTAGCGAAAGGCTTCTTGAAGGGAAAGATGTAACTCTGTGAGATGAATTAACAGAACACAGAGCAGTTTCTCAGAAAGCTTCTTTCCAGTTTTGAACGGAAGATATTTCCTTTTTCACCATAGCCCTCTATGGGCTTCCAAATATCCCTTTGCCAATTCCACAAGAACAGCCTTAGCGAAAGGCTTCTTGAAGGGAAAGATGAAACTCTGTGAGATGAACTAACAGAACACAGAGCAGTTTCTCAGAAAGCTTCTTTCCAGTTTTGAACGGAAGATATTTTCTTTTTCACCATAGCCCTCTATGGGCTTCCAAATATCCCTTTGCCAATTCCACAAGAACAGCCTTAGCGAAAGGCTTCTTGAAGGGAAAGATGTAACTCTGTGAGATGAATTAACAGAACACAGAGCAGTTTCTCAGAAAGCTTCTTTCCAGTTTTGAACGGAAGATATTTCCTTTTTCACCATAGCCCTCTATGGGCTTCCAAATATCCCTTTGCCAATTCCACAAGAACAGCCTTAGCGAAAGGCTTCTTGAAGGGAAAGATGTAACTCTGTGAGATGAATTAACAGAACACAGAGCAGTTTCTCAGTAAGCTTCTTTCCAGTTTTGAACGGAAGATATTTCCTTTTTCACCATAGCCCTCTATGGGCTTCCACATATCCCTTTGCCAATTCCACAAGAACAGCCTTAGCGAAAGGCTTCTTGAAGGGAAAGATGTAACTCTGTGAGATGAATTAACAGAACACTGAGCAGTTTCTCAGAAAACTTCTTTCCAGTTTTGAACGAAAGATATTTCCTTTTTCACCATAGCCCTCTATGGGCTTCCAAATATCCCTTTGCCAATTCCACAAGAACAGCCTTAGCGAAAGGCTTCTTGAAGGGAAAGATGTAACTCTGTGAGATGAATTAACAGAACACAGAGCAGTTTCTCAGAAAGCTTCTTTCCAGTTTTGAACGGAAGATATTTCCTTTTTCAACATAGCCCTCTATGGGCTTCCACATATCACTTTGCCAATTCCACAAGAACAGCCTTAGCGAAAGGCTTCTTGAAGGGAAAAATGTAACTCTGTGAGATGAATTAACAGAACACAGAGCAGTTTCTCAGAAAGCTTCTTTCCAGTTTTGAACGGAAGATATTTCCTTTTTCACCATAGCCCTCTATGGGCTTCAAAATATCCCTTTGGAATTCCACAAGAACAGCCTAAGCGAAAGGCTTCTTGAAGGGAAAGATGTAACTCTGTGAGATGAATTAACAGAACACAGAGCAGTTTCTCAGAAAGCTTCTTTCCAGATTTGAACGGAAGATATTTCCTTTTTCACCATAGCCCTCTATGGGCTTCCAAATATCCCTTTGCCAATTCCACAAGAACAGCCTTAGCGATAGGCTTCTTGAAGGGAAAGATGTAACTCTGTGAGATGAATTAACAGAACACAGAGCAGTTTCTCAGAAAGCTTCTTTCCAGTTTCGAACGGAAGATATTTCCTTTTTCACCATAGCCCTCTATGGGCTTCCAAATATCCCTTTGCCAGTTCCACAAGAACAACTTTAGCGAAAGGCTTCTTGAAGGGAAAGATGTAACTCTGTGAGATGAATTAACAGAACACAGAGCAGTTTCTCAGAAAGCTTCTTTCCAGTTTTGAACGGAAGATATTTCATTTTTCACCATAGCCCTCTATGGGCTTCCAAATATCCCTTTGCCAATTCCACAAGAACAGCCTTAGCGAAAGGCTTCTTGAAGGGAAAGATGTAACTCTGTGAGATGAATTAACAGAACACAGAGCAGTTTCTCAGAAAGCTTCTTTCCAGTTTTGAACGGAAGATATTTCCTTTTTCACCATAGCCCTCTAAGGGCTTCCAAATATCCCTTTGCCAATTCCACAAGAACAGCCTTAGCGAAAGGCTTCTTGAAGGGAAATATGTAACTCTGTGAGATGAATTAACAGAACACAGAACAGTTTCTCCGAAAGCTTCTTTCCAGTTTTGAACGGAAGATATTTCCTTTTTCACCATAGCCCTCTATGGGCTTCCAAATATCCCTTTGCCAATTCCCCAAGAACAGCCTTAGCGAAAGGCTTCTTGAAGGGAAAGATGTAACTCTGTGAGATGAATTAACAGAACACAGAGCAGTTTCTCAGAAAGCTTCTTTCCAGTTTTGAACGGAAGATATTTCATTTTTCACCATAGCCCTCTATGGGCTTCCAAATATCCCTTTGCCAATTCCACAAGAACAGCCTTAGCGAAAGGCTTCTTGAAGGGAAAGATGAAACTCTGTGAGATGCACTAACAGAACACAGAGCAGTTTCTCAGAAAGCTTCTTTCCAGTTTTGAACGGAAGATATTTTCTTTTTCACCATAGCCCTCTATGGGCTTCCAAATATCCCTTTGCCAATTCCACAAGAACAGCCTTAGCGAAAGGCTTCTTGAAGGGAAAGATGTAACTCTGTGAGATGAATTAACAGAACACTGAGCAGTTTCTCAGAAAACTTCTTTCCAGTTTTGAACGAAAGATATTTCCTTTTTCACCATAGCCCTCTATGGGCTTCCAAATATCCCTTTGCCAATTCCACAAGAACAGCCTTAGCGAAAGGCTTCTTGAAGGGAAAGATGTAACACTGTGAGATGAATTAACAGAACACAGAGCAGTTTCTCAGAAAGCTTCTTTCCAGTTTTGAACGGAAGATATTTCCTTTTTCACCATAGCCCTCTATGGGATTCCACATATCACTTTGCCAATTCCACAAGAACAGCCTTAGCGAAAGGCTTCTTGAAGGGAAAAATGTAACTCTGTGAGATGAATTAACAGAACACAGAGCAGTTTCTCAGAAAGCTTCTTTCCAGTTTTGAACGGAAGATATTTCCTTTTTCACCATAGCCCTCTATGGGCTTCCAAATATCCCTTTTCCAATTCCACAAGAACAGCCTTAGCGAAAGGCTTCTTGAAGGGAAAGATGTAACTCTGTGAGATGAATTAACAGAACACTGAGCAGTTTCTCAGAAAACTTCTTTCCAGTTTTGAACGAAAGATATTTCCTTTTTCACCATAGCCCTCTATGGGCTTCCAAATATCCCTTTGCCAATTCCACAAGAACAGCGTTAGCGAAAGGCTTCTTGAAGGGAAAGATGTAACTCTGTGAGATGAATTAACAGAACACAGAGCAGTTTCTCAGAAAGCTTCTTTCCAGTTTTGAACGGAAGATATTTAATTTTTCACCATAGCCCTCTATGGGCTTCCAAATATCCCTTTGGAATTCCACAAGAACAGCCTAAGCGAAAGGCTTTTTCAAGTGAAAGATGTATCTCTGTGAGATGAATTAACAGAACACAGAGCAGTTTCTCAGAAAGCTTCTTTCCAGTTTTGAACGGAAGATATTTCCTTTTTCACCATAGCCCTCTATGGGCTTCCAAATATCCCTTTGCCAATTCCCTAGAACAGCCTTAGCGAAAGGCTTCTTGAAGGGAAAGATGTAACTCTGTGAGATGAATTAACAGAACACAGAGCAGTTTCTCAGAAAGCTTCTTTCCAGATTTGAACGGAAGATATTTCCTTTTTCACCATAGCCCTCTATGGGCTTCCAAATATCCCTTTGCCAATTCCAGAAGAACAGCCTTAGCGATAGGCTTCTTGAAGGGAAAGATGTAACTCTGTGAGATGAATTAACAGAACACACAGCAGTTTCTCAGAAAGCTTCTTTCCAGTTTTGAACGGCAGATATTTCATTTTTCACCATAGCCCTCTATGGGCTTCCAAATATCCCTTTGCCAATTCCACAAGAATAGCCTTAGCGAAAGGCTTCTTGACGGGAAAGATGTAACTCTGTGAGATGAATTAACAGAACACATAGCAGTTTCTCAGAAAGCTTCTTTCCAGTTTTGAACGGAAGATATTTCCTTTTTCACCATAGCCCTCTAAGGGCTTCCAAATATCCCTTTGCCAATCCCACAAGAACAGCCTTAGCGAAAGGCTTCTTGAAGGGAAAGATGTAACTCTGTGAGATGAATTAACAGAACACAGAGCAGTTTCTCAGAAAGCTTCTTTCCAGTTTTGAACGGAAGATATTTCCTTTTTCACCATAGCAATCTATGGGCTTCCAAATATCCCTTTGCCAATTCCACAAGAACAGCCTTAGCGAAAGGCTTCTTGAAGGGATAGATGTAACTCTGTGAGATGAACTAACAGAACACAGAGCAGTTTCTCAGAAAGCTTCTTTCCAGTTTTGAACGGAAGATATTTCCTTTTTCACCATAGCCCTCTATGGGCTTCCAAATATCCCTTTGCCAATTCCACAAGAACAGCCTTAGTGAAAGGCTTCTTGAAGGGAAAGATGTAACTCTGTGAGATGAATTAACAGAACACAGAACAGTTTCTCAGAATGCTTCTTTCCAGTTTTGAACGGAAGATATTTCCTTTTTCACCATAGCCCTCTAAGGGCTTCCAAATATCCCTTTGCCAATTCCACAAGAACAGCCTTAGCGAATGGCTTCTTCTAGGGAAAGATGTAACTCTGTGAGATGAATTAACAGAACACAGAGCAGTTTCTCAGAAAGCTTCTTTCCAGTTTTGAACGGAAGATATTTCCTTTTTCACCATAGCCCTCTATGGGCTTCCAAATATCCCTTTGCCAATTCCACAAGAACAGCCTTAGCGAAAGGCTTCTTGAAGGGAAAGATGAAACTCTGTGAGATGAACTAACAGAACACAGAGCAGTTTCTCAGAAAGCTTCTTTCCAGTTTTGAACGGAAGATATTTCCTTTTTCACCATAGCCCTCTATGGGCTTCCAAATATCCCTTTGCCAATTCCACAAGAACAGCCTTAGCGAAAGGCTTCTTGAAGGGAAAGATGTAACTCTGTGAGATGAATTAACAGAACGCGGAGCAGTTTCTCAGAAAGCTTCTTTCCAGTTTTCAACGGAAGGTATTTCCTTTTTCACCATAGCCCTCTATGGGCTTCCAAATATCCCTTTTCCAATTCCACAAGAACAGCCTTAGCGAAAGGCTTCTTGAAGGGAAAGATGTAACTCTGTGAGATGAATTAACAGAACACAGAGCAGTTTCTCAGAAAGCTTCTTTCCAGTTTTGAACGGAAGATATTTCCTTTTTCACCATAGCCCTCTATGGGCTTCCAAATATCCCTTTGCCAATTCCACAAGAACAGCCTTAGCGAAAGGCTTCTTGAAGGGAAAGATGTAACTCTGTGAGATGAATTAACAGAACACAGAGCAGTTTCTCAGAAAGCTTCTTTCCAATTTTGAACAGAAGATATTTCCTTTTTCACCATAGCCGTCTATGGGCTTCCAAATATCCCTTTGCCAATTCCCCAAGAACAGCGTTAGCGAAAGGCTTGTTGAAGGGAAAGATGTAACTCTGTGAGATGAATTAACAGAACACAGAGCAGTTTCTCAGAAAGCTTCTTTCCAGTTTTGAACGGAAGATATTTCCTTTTTCACCATAGCCCTCTATGGGCTTCCAAATATCCCTTTGCCAATTCCACAAGAACAGCCTTAGCGAAAGGCTTCTTGAAGGGAAAGATGAAACTCTGTGAGATGAATTAACAGAACACAGAGCAGTTTCTCAGAAAGCTTCTTTCCAATTTTGAACGGAAGATATTTTCTTTTTCACCATAGCCCTCTATGGGCTTCCAAATATCCCTTTGCCAATTCCACAAGAACAGCCTTAGCGAAAGGCTTCTTGAAGGGAAAGATGTAACTCTGTGAGATGAATTAACAGAACACAGAGCAGTTTCTCAGAAAGCTTCTTTCCAGTTTTGAACGGAAGATATTTCCTTTTTCACCATAGCCCTCTATGGGCTTCCAAATATCCCTTTGCCAATTCCACAAGAACAGCCTTAGCGAAAGGCTTCTTGAAGGGAAAGATGTAACTCTGTGAGATGAATTAACAGAACGCGGAGCAGTTTCTCAGAAAGCTTCTTTCCAGTTTTCAACGGAAGGTATTTCCTTTTTCACCATAGCCCTCTATGGGCTTCCAAATATCCCTTTTCCAATTCCACAAGAACAGCCTTAGCGAAAGGCTTCTTGAAGGGAAAGATGTAACTCTGTGAGATGAATTAACAAAACACAGAGCAGTTTCTCAGAAAGCTTCTTTCCAGTTTTGAACGGAAGATATTTCCTTTTTCACCATAGCCCTCTATGGGCTTCCAAATATCCCTTTGCCAATTCCACAAAGACAGCCTTAGCGAAAGGCTTCTTGAAGGGAAAGATGTAACTCTGTGAGATGAATTAACAGAACACAGAGCCGTTTCTCAGAAAGCTTCTTTCCAGTTTTGAACGGAAGATATTTCCTTTTTCACCATAGCCCTCTATGGGCTTCCAAATATCCCTTTGCCAATTCCCCAAGAACAGCGTTAGCGAAAGGCTTGTTGAAGGGAAAGATGTAACTCTGTGAGATGAATTAACAGAACACAGAGCAGTTTCTCAGAAAGCTTCTTTCCAGTTTTGAACGGAAGATATTTCCTTTTTCACCATAGCCCTCTATGGGCTTCCAAATATCCCTTTGCCAATTCCACAAGAACAGCCTTAGCGAAAGGCTTCTTGAAGGGAAAGATGAAACTCTGTGAGATGAACTAACAGAACACAGAGCAGTTTCTCAGAAAGCTTCTTTCCAGTTTTGAACGGAAGATAATTTCTTTTTCACCATAGCCCTCTATGGGCTTCCAAATATCCCTTTGCCAATTCCACAAGAACAGCCTTAGCGAAAGGCTTTTTGAAGGGAAAGATGTAACTGTGTGAGATGAATTAACAGAACACAGAGCAGTGTCTCAGAAAGCTTCTTTCCAGTTTTGAACGGAAGATATTTCCTTTTTCACCATAGCCCTCTATGGGCTTCCAAATATCCCTTTGCCAATTCCACAAGAACAGCCTTAGCGAAAGGCTTCTTGAAGGGAAAGATGTAACTCTGTGAGATGAATTAACAGAACACAGAGCAGTTTCTCAGAAAGCTTCTTTCCAGTTTTGAACGGAAGATATTTCCTTTTTCACCATAGCCCTCTATGGGCTTCCACATATCCCTTTGCCAATTCCACAAGAACAGCCTTAGCGAAAGGCTTCTTGAAGGGAAAGATGTAACTCTGTGAGATGAATTAACAGAACACAGAGCAGTTTCTCAGAAAGCTTCTTTCCAGTTTTGAACGGAAGATATTTCCTTTTTCACCATAGCCCTCTATGGGCTTCCAAATATCCCTTTGCCAATTCCACAAGAACAGCCTTAGCGAAAGGCTTCTTGAAGGGAAAGATGTAACTCTGTGTGATGAATTACCAGAACACAGAGCAGTTTCTCAGAAAGCTTCTTTCCAGTTTTGAACGGAAGATATTTCCTTTTTCACCATAGCCCTCTATGGGCTTCCAAATATCCCTTTGCCAATTCCACAAGAACAGCCTTAGCGAAAGGCTTCTTGAAGGGAAAGATGTAACTCTGTGAGATGAAGTAACAGAACACAGAGCAGTTTCTCAGAAAGCTTCTTTCCAGTTTTGAACAGAAGATATTTCCTTTTTCACCATAGCCCTCTATGGGCTTCCAAATATCCCTTTGCCAATTCCACAAGAACAGCCTTAGCGAAAGGCTTCATGAAGGGAAAGATGTAACTCTGTGAGATGAATTAACAGAACACAGAGCAGTTTCTCAGAAAGCTTCTTTCCAGTTTTGAACGGAAGATATTTCCTTTTTCACCATAGCCCTCTATGGGCTTCCAAATATCCCTTTGCCAATTCCACAAGAACAGCCTTAGTGAAAGGCTTCTTGAAGGGAAAGATGTAACTCTGTGATATGAATTAGCAGAACACAGAGCAGTTTCTCAGAAAGCTTCTTTCCAGTTTTGAACGGAAGATATTTCCTTTTTCACCATAGCCCTCTAAGGGCTTCCAAATATCCCTTTGCCAATTCCACAAGAACAGCCTTAGCGAATGGCTTCTTCAAGGGAAAGATGTAACTCTGTGAGATGAATTAACAGAACACAGAGCAGTTTCTCAGAAAGCTTCTTTCCAGTTTTGAACGGAAGATATTTCCTTTTTCACCATAGCCCTCTATGGGCTTCCAAATATCCCTTTGCCAATTCCACAAGAACAGCCTTAGCGAAAGGCTTCTTGAAGGGAAAGATGAAACTCTGTGAGATGAACTAACAGAACACAGAGCAGTTTCTCAGAAAGCTTCTTTCCAGTTTTGAACGGAAGATATTTTCTTTTTCACCATAGCCCTCTATGGGCTTCCAAATATCCCTTTGCCAATTCCACAAGAACAGCCTTAGCGAAAGGCTTCTTGAAGGGAAAGATGTAACTCTGTGAGATGAATTAACAGAACACAGAGCAGTTTCTCAGAAAGCTTCTTTCCAGTTTTGAACGGAAGATATATCCTTTTTCACCATAGCCCTCTATGGGCTTCCATATATCCCTTTGCCAATTCCACAAGAACAGACTTAGCGAAAGGCTTCTTGAAGGGAAAGATGTAACTCTGTGAGATGAACTAACAGAACACAGAGCAGTTTCTCAGAAAGCTTCTTTCCAGTTTTGAACGGAAGATATTTCCTTTTTCACCATAGCCCTCTATGGGCTTCCACATATCCCTTTGCCAATTCCACAAGAACAGCCTTAGCGAAAGGCTTCTTGAAGGGAAAGATGTAACTCTGTGAGATGAATTAACAGAACACAGAACAGTTTCTCAGAAAGCTTCTTTCCAGTTTTGAACGGAAGATACTTCCTTTTTCACCATAGCCCTCTATGGGCTTCCAAATATCCCTTTTCCAATTCCACAAGAACAGCCTTAGCGAAAGGCTTCTTGAAGGGAAAGATGTAACTCTGTGAGATGAATTAACAGAACGCGGAGCAGTTTCTCAGAAAGCTTCTTTCCAGTTTTGAACGGAAGGTATTTCCTTTTTCACCATAGCCCTCTATGGGCTTCCAAATATCCCTTTTCCAATTCCACAAGAACAGCCCTAGCGAAAGGCTTCTTGAAGGGAAAGATGTAACTCTGTGGGATGAATTAACAGAACACAGAGCAGTTTCTCAGAAAGCTTCTTTCCACTTTTGAACGGAAGGTATTTCCTTTTTCACCATAGCCCTCTATGGGCTTCCAAATATCCCTTTGCCAATTCCACAAGAACAGCCTTAGCGAAAGGCTTCCTGAAGGGAAAGATGTAACTCTGTGAGATGAATTAACAGAACACAGAGCAGTTTCTCAGAAAGCTTCTTTTCAGTTTTGAACGGAAGATATTTCCTTTTTCACCATAGCCCTCTATGGGCTTCCAAATATCCCTTTGCCAATTCCCCAAGAACAGCCTTAGCGAAAGGCTTCTTGAAGGGAAAGATGTAACTCTGTGAGATGAATTAACAGAACACAGAGCAGTTTCTCAGAAAGCTTCTTTCCAGTTTTGAACGGAAGATATTTCCTTTTTCACCATAGCCCTCTATGGGCTTCCAAATATCCCTTTGCCAATTCCACAAGAACAGCCTTAGCGAAAGGCTTCTTGAAGGGAAAGATGAAACTCTGTGAGATGAATTAACAGAACACAGAGCAGTTTCTCAGAAAGCTTCTTTCCAGTTTTGAACGGAAGATATTTTCTTTTTCACCATAGCCCTCTATGGGCTTCCAAATATCCCTTTGCCAATTCCACAAGAACAGCCTTAGCGAAAGGCTTCTTGAAGGGAAAGATGTAACTCTGTGAGATGAATTAACAGAACACTGAGCAGTTTCTCAGAAAACTTCTTTCCAGTTTTGAACGAAAGATATTTCCTTTTTCACCATAGCCCTCTATGGGCTTCCAAATATCCCTTTGCCAATTCCACAACAACAGCCTTAGCGAAAGGCTTGTTGAAGGGAAAGATGTAACTCTGTGAGATGAATTAACAGAACACAGAGCAGTTTCTCAGAAAGCTTCTTTCCAGTTTTGAACGGAAGATATTTCCTTTTTCACCATAGCCCTCTATGGGCTTCCACATATCACTTTGCCAATTCCACAAGAACAGCCTTAGCGAAAGGCTTCTTGAAGGGAAAAATGTAACTCTGTGAGATGAATTAACAGAACACAGAGCAGTTTCTCAGAAAGCTTCTTTCCAGTTTTGAACGGAAGATATTTCCTTTTTCACCATAGCCCTCTATGGGCTTCCAAATATCCCTTTTCCAACTCCACAAGAACAGCCTTAGCGAAAGGCTTCCTGAAGGGAAAGATGTAACTCTTTGAGATGAATTAACAGAACACAGAGCAGTTTCTCAGAAAGCTTCTTTCCAGTTTTGAACGGAAGATATTTCCTTTTTCACCATAGCCCTCTAAGGGCTTCCAAATATCCCTTTGCCAATTCCACAAGAACAGCCTTAGCGAAAGGCTTCTTGAAGGGAAAGATGTAACTCTGTGAGATGAATTAACAGAACACAGAGCAGTTTCTCCGAAAGCTTCTTTCCAGTTTTGAACGGAAGATATTTAATTTTTCACCATAGCCCTCTATGGGCTTCCAAATATCCCTTTGGAATTCCACAAGAACAGCCTAAGCGAAAGGCTTTTTCAAGTGAAAGATGTATCTCTTTGAGATGAATTAACAGAACACAGAGCAGTTTCTCAGAAAGCTTCTTTCCAGTTTTGAACGGAAGATATTTCCTTTTTCACCATAGCCCTCTATGGGCTTCCAAATATCCCTTTGCCAATTCCCCAAGAACAGCCTTAGCGAAAGGCTTCTTGAAGGGAAAGATGTAACTCTGTGAGATGAATTAACAGAACACAGAGCAGTTTCTCAGAAAGCTTCTTTCCAGATTTGAACGGAAGATATTTCCTTTTTCACCATAGCCCTCTATGGGCTTCCAAATATCCCTTTGCCAATTCCACAAGAACAGCCTTAGCGATAGGCTTCTTGAAGGGAAAGATGTAACTCTGTGAGATGAATTAACAGAACACAGAGCAGTTTCTCAGAAAGCTTCTTTCCAGTTTCTAACGGAAGATATTTCCTTTTTCACCATAGCCCTCTATGGGCTTCCAAATATCCCTTTGCCAGTTCCACAAGAACAACTTTAGCGAAAGGCTTCTTGAAGGGAAAGATGTAACTCTGTGAGATGAATTAACAGAACACAGAGCAGTTTCTCAGAAAGCTTCTTTCCAGTTTTGAACGGAAGATATTTCATTTTTCACCATAGCCCTCTATGGGCTTCCAAATATCCCTTTGCCAATTCCACAAGAACAGCCTTAGCGAAAGGCTTCTTGAAGGGAAAGATGTAACTCTGTGAGATGAATTAACAGAACACAGAGCAGTTTCTCAGAAAGCTTCTTTCCAGTTTTGAACGGAAGATATTTCCTTTTTCACCATAGCCCTCTAAGGGCTTCCAAATATCCCTTTGCCAATTCCACAAGAACAGCCTTAGCGAAAGGATTCTTGAAGGGAAATATGTAACTCTGTGAGATGAATTAACAGAACACAGAACAGTTTCTCAGAAAGCTTCTTTCCAGTTTTGAACGGAAGATATTTCCTTTTTCACCATAGCAATCTATGGGCTTCCAAATATCCCTTTGCCAATTCCACAAGAACAGCCTTAGCGAAAGGCTTCTTGAAGGGAAAGATGTAACTCTGTGAGATGAACTAACAGAACACAGAGCAGTTTCTCTGAAAGCTTCTTTCCAGTTTTGAACGGAAGATATTTCCTTTTTCACCATAGCCCTCTATGGGCTTCCAAATATCCCTTTGCCAATTCCACAAGAACAGCCTTAGCGAAAGGCTTCTTGAAGGGAAAAATGTAACTCTGTGAGATGAATTAACAGAACACTGAGCAGTTTCTCAGAAACTTCTTTCCAGTTTTGAACGAAAGATATTTCGTTTTTCACCATAGCCCTCTATGGGCTTCCAAATATCCCTTTGCCAATTCCACAAGAACAGCCTTAGCGATAGGCTTCTTGAAGGGAAAGATGTAACTCTGTGAGATGAATTAACAGAACACAGAGCAGTTTCTCAGAAAGCTTCTTTCCAGTATCGAACGGAAGATATTTCCTTTTTCACCATAGCCCTCTATGGGCTTCCAAATATCCCTTTGCCAGTTCCACAAGAACAACTTTAGCGAAAGGCTTCTTGAAGGGAAAGATGTAACTCTGTGAGATGAATTAACAGAACACAGAGCAGTTTCTCAGAAAGCTTCTTTACAGTTTTGAACGGAAGATATTTCATTTTTCACCATAGCCCTCTATGGGCTTCCAAATATCCCTTTGCCAATTCCACAAGAACAGCCTTAGCGAAAGGCTTCTTGAAGGGAAAGATGTAACTCTGTGAGATGAATTAACAGAACACAGAGCAGTTTCTCAGAAAGCTTCTTTCCAGTTTTGAACGGAAGATATTTCCTTTTTCACCATAGCCCTCTAAGGGCTTCCAAATATCCCTTTTCCAATTCCACAAGAACAGCCTTAGCGAAAGGCTTCTTGAAGGGAAAGATGTAACTCTGTGAGATGAATTAACAGAACACAGAACAGTTTCTCAGAAAGCTTCTTTCCAGTTTTGAACGGAAGATATTTCCTTTTTCACCATAGCAATCTATGGGCTTCCAAATATCCCTTTGCCAATTCCACAAGAACAGCCTTAGCGAAAGGCTTCTTGAAGGGAAAGATGTAACTCTGTGAGATGAACTAACAGAACACAGAGCAGTTTCTCTGAAAGCTTCTTTCCAGTTTTGAACGGAAGATATTTCCTTTTTCACCATAGCCCTCTATGGGCTTCCAAATATTCCTTTGCCAATTCCACAAGAACAGCCTTCGTGAAAGGCTTCTTGAAGTGAAAGATGTAACTCTGTGAGATGAATTAACAGAACACAGAGCAGTTTCTCAGAAAGCTTCTTTCCAGTTTTGAACGGAAGATATTTCCTTTTTCACCATAGCCCTCTAAGGGCTTCCAAATATCCCTTTGCCAATTCCACAAGAACAGCCTTAGGGAAAGGCTTCTTCAAGGGAAAGATGTAACTCTGTGAGATGAATTAACAGAACACAGAGCAGTTTCTCAGAAAGCTTCTTTCCAGTTTTGAACGGAAGATATTTCCTTTTTCACCATAGCCCTCTATGGGCTTCCAAATATCCCTTTGCCAATTCCACAAGAACAGCCTTAGCGAAAGGCTTCTTGAAGGGAAAGATGAAACTCTGTGAGATGAACTAACAGAACACAGAGCAGTTTCTCAGAAAGCTTCTTTCCAGTTTTGAACGGAAGATATTTCCTTTTTCACCATAGCCCTATATGGGCTTCCAAATATCCCTTTTCCAATTCCACAAGAACAGCCTTAGCGAAAGGCTTCTTGAAGGGAAAGATGTAACTCTGTGAGATGAATTAACAGAACGCGGAGCAGTTTCTCAGAAAGCTTCTTTCCAGTTTTGAACGGAAGGTATTTCCTTTTTCACCATAGCCCTCTATGGGCTTCCAAATATCCCTTTTCCAATTCCACAAGAACAGCCCTAGCGAAAGGCTTCTTGAAGGGAAAGATGTAACTCTGTGGGATGAATTAACAGAACACAGAGCAGTTTCTCAGAAAGCTTCTTTCCACTTTTGAACGGAAGATATTTCCTTTTTCACCATAGCCCTCTATGGGCTTCCAAATATCCCTTTGCAAATTCCACAAGAACAGCCTTAGCGAAAGGCTTCCTGAAGGGAAAGATGTAACTCTGTGAGATGAATTAACAGAACACAGAGCAGTTTCTCAGAAAGCTTCTTTTCAGTTTTGAACGGAAGATATTTCCTTTTTCACCATAGCCCTCTATGGGCTTCCAAATATCCCTTTGCCAATTCCCCAAGAACAGCCTTAGCGAAAGGCTTCTTGAAGGGAAAGATGTAACTCTGTGAGATGAATTAACAGAACACAGAGCAGTTTCTCAGAAAGCTTCTTTCCAGTTTTGAACGGAAGATATTTCCTTTTTCACCATAGCCCTCTATGGGCTTCCAAATATCCCTTTGCCAATTCCCCAAGAACAGCCTTAGCGAAAGGCTTCTTGAAGGGAAAGATGTAACTCTGTGAGATGAATTAACAGAACACAGAGCAGTTTCTCAGAAAGCTTCTTTCCAGTTTTGAACGGAAGATATTTCCTTTTTCACCATAGCCCTCTATGGGCTTCCAAATATCCCTTTGCCAATTCCACAAGAACAGCCTTAGCGAAAGTCTTCTTGAAGGGAAAGATGAAACTCTGTGAGATGAACTAACAGAACACAGTGCAGTTTCTCAGAAAGCTTCTTTCCAGTTTTGAACGGAAGATATTTTCTTTTTCACCATAGCCCTCTATGGGCTTTTAAATATCCCTTTGCCAATTCCACAAGAACAGCCTTAGCGAAAGGCTTCTTGAAGGGAAAGATGTAACTCTGTGAGATGAATTAACAGAACACTGAGCAGTTTCTCAGAAAACTTCTTTCCAGTTTTGAACGAAAGATATTTCCTTTTTCACCATAGCCCTCTATGGGCTTCCAAATATCCCTTTGCCAATTCCACAAGAACAGCCTTAGCGAAAGGCTTGTTGAAGGGAAAGATGTAACTCTGTGAGATGAATTAACAGAACACAGAGCAGTTTCTCAGAAAGCTTCTTTCCAGTTTTGAACGGAAGATATTTCCTTTTTCACCATAGCCCTCTATGGGCTTCCACATATCACTTTGCCAATTCCACAAGAACAGCCTTAGCGAAAGGCTTCTTGAAGGGAAAAATGTAACTCTGTGAGATGAATTAACAGAACACAGAGCAGTTTCTCAGAAAGCTTCTTTCCAGTTTTGAACGGAAGATATTTCCTTTTTCACCATAGCCCTCTATGGGCTTCCAAATATCCCTTTTCCAATTCCACAAGAACAGCCTTAGCGAAAGGCTTCTTGAAGGGAAAGATGTAACTCTGTGAGATGAATGAACAGAACACAGAGCAGTTTCTCAGAAAGCTTCTTTCCAGTTTTGAACGGAAGATATTTCCTTTTTCACCATAGCCCTCTAAGGGCTTCCAAATATCCCTTTGCCAATTCCACAAGAACAGCCTTAGCGAAAGGCTTCTTGAAGGGAAGGATGTAACTCTGTGAGATGAATTAACAGAACACAGAGCAGTTTCTCAGAAAGCTTCTTTCCAGTTTTGAACGGAAGATATTTAATTTTTCACCATAGCCCTCTATGGGCTTCCAAATATCCCTTTGGAATTCCACAAGAACAGCCTAAGCGAAAGGCTTTTTCAAGTGAAAGATGTATCTCTGTGAGATGAATTAACAGAACACAGAGCAGTTTCTCAGAAAGCTTCTTTCCAGTTTTGAACGGAAGATATTTCCTTTTTCACCATAGCCCTCTATGGGCTTCCAAATATCCCTTTGCCAATTCCCCAAGAACAGCCTTAGCGAAAGGCTTCTTGAAGGGAAAGATGTAACTCTGTGAGATGAATTAACAGAAAACAGAGCAGTTTCTCAGAAAGCTTCTTTCCAGATTTGAACGGAAGATATTTCCTTTTTCACCATAGCCCTCTATGGGCTTCCAAATATCCCTTTGCCAATTCCACAAGAACAGCCTTAGCGATAGGCTTCTTGAAGGGAAAGATGTAACTCTGTGAGATGAATTAACAGAACACAGAGCAGTTTCTCAGAAAGCTTCTTTCCAGTTTCGAACGGAAGATATTTCCTTTTTCACCATAGCCCTCTATGGGCTTCCAAATATCCCTTTGCCAGTTCCACAAGAACAACTTTAGCGAAAGGCTTCTTGAAGGGAAAGATGTAACTCTGTGAGATGAATTAACAGAACACAGAGCAGTTTCTCAGAAAGCTTCTTTCCAGTTTTGAACGGAAGATATTTCATTTTTCACCATAGCCCTCTATGGGCTTCCAAATATCCCTTTGCCAATTCCACAAGAACAGCCTTAGCGAAAGGCTTCTTGAAGGGAAAGATGTAACTCTGTGAGATGAATTAACAGAACACAGAGCAGTTTCTCAGAAAGCTTCTTTCCAGTTTTGAACGGAAGATATTTCCTTTTTCACCATAGCCCTCTAAGGGCTTCCAAATATCCCTTTGCCAATTCCACAAGAACAGCCTTAGCGAAAGGCTTCTTGAAGGGAAATATGTAACTCTGTGAGATGAATTAACAGAACACAGAACAGTTTCTCAGAAAGCTTCTTTCCAGTTTTGAACGGAAGATATTTCCTTTTTCACCATAGCAATCTATGGGCTTCCAAATATCCCTTTGCCAATTCCACAAGAACAGCCTTAGCGAAAGGCTTCCTGAAGGGAAAGATGTAACTCTGTGAGATGAATTAACAGAACACAGAGCAGTTTCTCAGAAAGCTTCTTTCCAGTTTTGAACGGAAGATATTTCCTTTTTCACCATAGCCCTCTATGGGCTTCCAAATATCCCTTTGCCAATTCCAAAAGAACAGCCTTAGCGAAAGGCTTCTTGAAGGGAAAGATGAAACTCTGTGAGATGAACTAACAGAACACAGAGCAGTTTCTCAGAAAGCTTCTTTCCAGTTTTGAACGGAAGATATTTTCTTTTTCACCATAGCCCTCTATGGGCTTTTAAATATCCCTTTGCCAATTCCACAAGAACAGCCTTAGCGAAAGGCTTCTTGAAGGGAAAGATGTAACTCTGTGAGATGAATTAACAGAACACTGAGCAGTTTCTCAGAAAACTTCTTTCCAGTTTTGAACGAAAGATATTTCCTTTTTCACCATAGCCCTCTATGGGCTTCCAAATATCCCTTTGCCAATTCCACAAGAACAGCCTTAGCGAAAGGCTTGTTGAAGGGAAAGATGTAACTCTGTGAGATGAATTAACAGAACACAGAGCAGTTTCTCAGAAAGCTTCTTTCCAGTTTTGAACGGAAGATATTTCCTTTTTCACCATAGCCCTCTATGGGCTTCCACATATCACTTTGCCAATTCCACAAGAACAGCCTTAGCGAAAGGCTTCTTGAAGGGAAAAATGTAACTCTGTGAGATGAATTAACAGAACACAGAGCAGTTTCTCAGAAAGCTTCTTTCCAGTTTTGAACGGAAGATATTTCCTTTTTCACCATAGCCCTCTATGGGCTTCCAAATATCCCTTTTCCAATTCCACAAGAACAGCCTTAGCGAAAGGCTTCTTGAAGGGAAAGATGTAACTCTGTGAGATGAATTAACAGAACACAGAGCAGTTTCTCAGAAAGCTTCTTTCCAGTTTTGAACGGAAGATATTTCCTTTTTCACCATAGCCCTCTAAGGGCTTCCAAATATCCCTTTGCCAATTCCACAAGAACAGCCTTAGCGAAAGGCTTCTTGAAGGGAAAGATGTAACTCTGTGAGATGAATTAACAGAACACAGAGCAGTTTCTCAGAAAGCTTCTTTCCAGTTTTGAACGGAAGATATTTAATTTTTCACCATAGCCCTCTATGGGCTTCCAAATATCCCTTTGGAATTCCACAAGAACAGCCTAAGCGAAAGGCTTTTTCAAGTGAAAGATGTATCTCTGTGAGATGAATTAACAGAACACAGAGCAGTTTCTCAGAAAGCTTCTTTCCAGTTTTGAACGGAAGATATTTCCTTTTTCACCATAGCCCTCTATGGGCTTCCAAATATCCCTTTGCCAATTCCCCAAGAACAGCCTTAGCGAAAGGCTTCTTGAAGGGAAAGATGTAACTCTGTGAGATGAATTAACAGAACACAGAGCAGTTTCTCAGAAAGCTTCTTTCCAGATTTGAACGGAAGATATTTCCTTTTTCACCATAGCCCTCTATGGGCTTCCAAATATCCCTTTGCCAATTCCACAAGAACAGCCTTAGCGATAGGCTTCTTGAAGGGAAAGATGTAACTCTGTGAGATGAATAAACAGAACACAGAGCAGTTTCTCAGAAAGCTTCTTTCCAGTTTCGAACGGAAGATATTTCCTTTTTCACCATAGCCCTCTATGGGCTTCCAAATATCCCTTTGCCAGTTCCACAAGAACAACTTTAGCGAAAGGCTTCTTGAAGGGAAAGATGTAACTCTGTGAGATGAATTAACAGAACACAGAGCAGTTTCTCAGAAAGCTTCTTTCCAGTTTTGAACGGAAGATATTTCATTTTTCACCATAGCCCTCTATGGGCTTCCAAATATCCCTTTGCCAATTCCACAAGAACAGCCTTAGCGAAAGGCTTCTTGAAGGGAAAGATGTAACTCTGTGAGATGAATTAACAGAACACAGAGCAGTTTCTCAGAAAGCTTCTTTCCAGTTTTGAACGGAAGATATTTAATTTTTCACCATAGCCCTCTATGGGCTTCCAAATATCCCTTTGGAATTCCACAAGAACAGCCTAAGCGAAAGGCTTTTTCAAGTGAAAGATGTATCTCTGTGAGATGAATTAACAGAACACAGAGCAGTTTCTCAGAAAGCTTCTTTCCAGTTTTGAACGGAAGATATTTCCTTTTTCACCATAGCCCTCTATGGGCTTCCAAATATCCCTTTGCCAATTCCCCAAGAACAGCCTTAGCGAAAGGCTTCTTGAAGGGAAAGATGTAACTCTGTGAGATGAATTAACAGAACACAGAGCAGTTTCTCAGAAAGCTTCTTTCCAGATTTGAACGGAAGATATTTCCTTTTTCACCATAGCCCTCTATGGGCTTCCAAATATCCCTTTGCCAATTCCACAAGAGCAGCCTTAGCGATAGGCTTCTTGAAGGGAAAGATGTAACTCTGTGAGATGAATTAACAGAACACAGAGCAGTTTCTCAGAAAGCTTCTTTCCAGTTTCGAACGGAAGATATTTCCTTTTTCACCATAGCCCTCTATGGGCTTCCAAATATCCCTTTGCCAGTTCCACAAGAACAACTTTAGCGAAAGGCTTCTTGAAGGGAAAGATGTAACTCTGTGAGATGAATTTACAGAACACAGAGCAGTTTCTCAGAAAGCTTCTTTCCAGTTTTGAACGGAAGATATTTCATTTTTCACCATAGCCCTCTATGGGCTTCCAAATATCCCTTTGCCAATTCCACAAGAACAGCCTTAGCGAAAGGCTTCTTGAAGGGAAAGATGTAACTCTGTGAGATGAATTAACAGAACACAGAACAGTTTCTCAGAAAGCTTCTTTCCAGTTTTGAACGGAAGATATTTCCTTTTTCACCATAGCAATCTAGGGGCTTCCAAATATCCCTTTGCCAATTCCACAAGAACAGCCTTAGCGAAAGGCTTCTTGAAGGGAAAGATGTAACTCTGTGAGATGAACTAACAGAACACAGAGCAGTTTCTCTGAAAGCTTCTTTCCAGTTTTGAACGGAAGATATTTCCTTTTTCACCATAGCCCTCTATGGGCTTCCAAATATTCCTTTGCCAATTCCACAAGAACAGCCTTCGTGAAAGGCTTCTTGAAGGGAAAGATGTAACTCTGTGAGATGAATTAACAGAACACAGAGCAGTTTCTCAGAAAGCTTCTTTCCAGTTTTGAACGGAAGATATTTCCTTTTTCACCATAGCCCTCTAAGGGCTTCCAAATATCCCTTTGCCAATTCCACAAGAACAGCCTTAGGGAAAGGCTTCTTCAAGGAAAAGATGTAACTCTGTGAGATGAATTAACAGAACACAGAGCAGTTTCTCAGAAAGCTTCTTTCCAGTTTTGAACGGAAGATATTTCCTTTTTCACCATAGCCCTCTATGGGCTTCCAAATATCCCTTTGCCAACTCCACAAGAACAGCCTTAGCGAAAGGCTTCTTGAAGGGAAAGATGAAACTCTGTGAGATGAACTAACAGAACACAGAGCAGTTTCTCAGAAAGCTTCTTTCCAGTTTTGAACGGAAGATATTTCCTTTTTCACCATAGCCCTCTATGGGCTTCCAAATATCCCTTTGCCAATTCCACAAGAACAGCCTTAGCGAAAGGCTTCTTGAAGGGAAAGATGTAACTCTGTGAGATGAATTAACAGAACGCGGAGCAGTTTCTCAGAAAGCTTCTTTCCAGTTTTGAACGGAAGGTATTTCCTTTTTCACCATAGCCCTCTATGGGCTTCCAAATATCCCTTTTCCAATTCCACAAGAACAGCCCTAGCGAAAGGCTTCTTGAAGGGAAAGATGTAACTCTGTGGGATGAATTAACAGAACACAGAGCAGTTTCTCAGAAAGCTTCTTTCCACTTTTGAACGGAAGATATTTCCTTTTTCACCATAGCCCTCTATGGGCTTCCAAATATCCCTTTGCCAATATCCACAAGAACAGCCTTAGCGAAAGGCTTCCTGAAGGGAAAGATGTAACTCTGTGAGATGAATTAACAGAACACAGAGCAGTTTCTCAGAAAGCTTCTTTTGAGTTTTGAACGGAAGATATTTCCTTTTTCACCATAGCCCTCTATGGGCTTCCAAATATCCCTTTGCCAATTCCCCAAGAACAGCCTTAGCGAAAGGCTTCTTGAAGGGAAAGATGTAACTCTGTGAGATGAATTAACAGAACACAGAGCAGTTTCTCAGAAAGCTTCTTTCCAGTTTTGAACGGAAGATATTTCCTTTTTCACCATAGCCCTCTATGGGCTTCCAAATATCCCTTTGCCAATTCCACAAGAACAGCCTTAGCGAAAGGCTTCTTGAAGGGAAAGATGAAACTCTGTGAGATGAACTAACAGAACACAGAGCAGTTTCTCAGAAAGCTTCTTTCCAGTTTTGAACGGAAGATATTTTCTTTTTCACCATAGCCCTCTATGGGCTTCCAAATATCCCTTTGCCAATTCCACAAGAACAGCCTTAGCGAAAGGCTTCTTGAAGGGAAAGATGTAACTCTGTGAGATGAATTAACAGAACACTGAGCAGTTTCTCAGAAAACTTCTTTCCAGTTTTGAACGAAAGATATTTCCTTTTTCACCATAGCCCTCTATGGGCTTCCAAATATCCCTTTGCCAATTCCACAAGAACAGCCTTAGCGAAAGGCTTGTTGAAGGGAAAGATGTAACTCTGTGAGATGAATTAACAGAACACAGAGCAGTTTCTCAGAAAGCTTCTTTCCAGTTTTGAACGGAAGATATTTCCTTTTTCACCATAGCCCTCTATGGGCTTCCACATATCACTTTGCCAATTCCACAAGAACAGCCTTAGCGAAAGGCTTCTTGAAGGGAAAAATGTAACTCTGTGAGATGAATTAACAGAACACAGAGCAGTTTCTCAGAAAGCTTCTTTCCAGATTTGAACGGAAGATATTTCCTTTTTCACCATAGCCCTCTATGGGCTTCCAAATATCCCTTTGCCAATTCCACAAGAACAGCCTTAGCGATAGGCTTCTTGAAGGGAAAGATGTAACTCTGTGAGATGAATAAACAGAACACAGAGCAGTTTCTCAGAAAGCTTCTTTCCAGTTTCGAACGGAAGATATTTCCTTTTTCACCATAGCCCTCTATGGGCTTCCAAATATCCCTTTGCCAGTTCCACAAGAACAACTTTAGCGAAAGGCTTCTTGAAGGGAAAGATGTAACTCTGTGAGATGAATTAACAGAACACAGAGCAGTTTCTCAGAAAGCTTCTTTCCAGTTTTGAACGGAAGATATTTCATTTTTCACCATAGCCCTCTATGGGCTTCCAAATATCCCTTTGCCAATTCCACAAGAACAGCCTTAGCGACAGGCTTCTTGAAGGAAAAGATGTAACTCTGTGAGATGAATTAACAGAACACAGAGCAGTTTCTCAGAAAGCTTCTTTCCAGTTTTGAACGGAAGATATTTCCTTTTTCACCATAGCCCTCTAAGGGCTTCCAAATATCCCTTTGCCAATTCCACAAGAACAGCCTTAGCGAAAGGCTTCTTGAAGGGAAATATGTAACTCTGTGAGATGAATTAACAGAACACAGAACAGTTTCTCAGAAAGCTTCTTTCCAGTTTTGAACGGAAGATATTTCCTTTTTCACCATAGCAATCTATGGGCTTCCAAATATCCCTTTGCCAATTCCACAAGAACAGCCTTAGCGAAAGGCTTCTTGAAGGGAAAGATGTAACTCTGTGAGATGAACTAACAGAACACAGAGCAGTTTCTCTGAAAGCTTCTTTCCAGTTTTGAACGGAAGATATTTCCTTTTTCACCATAGCCCTCTATGGGCTTCCAAATATTCCTTTGCCAATTCCACAAGAACAGCCTTCTTGAAAGGCTTCTTGAAGGGAAAGATGTAACTCTGTGAGATGAATTAACAGAACACAGAGCAGTTTCTCAGAAAGCTTCTTTCCAGTTTTGAACGGAAGATATTTCCTTTTTCACCATAGCCCTCTAAGGGATTCCAAATATCCCTTTGCCAATTCCACAAGAACAGCCTTAGGGAAAGGCTTCTTCAAGGGAAAGATGTAACTCTGTGAGATGAATTAACAGAACACAGAGCAGTTTCTCAGAAAGCTTCTTTCCAGTTTTGAACGGAAGATATTTCCTTTTTCACCATAGCCCTCTATGGGCTTCCAAATATCCCTTTGCCAATTCCACAAGAACAGCCTTAGCGAAAGGCTTCTTGAAGGGAAAGATGAAACTCTGTGAGATGAACTAACAGAACACAGAGCAGTTTCTCAGAAAGCTTCTTTCCAGTTTTGAACGGAAGATATTTCCTTTTTCACCATAGCCCTCTATGGGCTTCCAAATATCCCTTTTCCAATTAAACAAGAACAGCCTTAGCGAAAGGCTTCTTGAAGGGAAAGATGTAACTCTGTGAGATGAATTAACAGAACGCGGAGCAGTTTCTCAGAAAGCTTCTTTCCAGTTTTGAACGGAAGGTATTTCCTTTTTCACCATAGCCCTCTATGGGCTTCCAAATATCCCTTTTCCAATTCCACAAGAACAGCCCTAGCGAAAGGCTTCTTGAAGGGAAAGATGTAACTCAGTGGGATGAATTAACAGAACACAGAGCAGTTTCTCAGAAAGCTTCTTTCCAGTTTTGAACGGAAGATATTTCCTTTTTCACCATAGCCCTCTATGGGCTTCCACATATCCCTTTGCCAATTCCACAAGAACAGCCTTAGCGAAAGGCTTCTTGAAGGGAAAGATGTAACTCTGTGAGATGAATTAACAGAACACAGAGCAGTTTCTCAGAAAGCTTCTTTCCAGTTTTAAACGGAAGATATTTCCTTTTTCACCATAGCCCTCTATGGGCTTCCAAATATCCCTTTGCCAATTCCACAAGAACAGCCTTAGCGAAAGGCTTCTTGAAGGGAAAGATGTAACTCTGTGAGATGAATTAACAGAACACAGAACAGTTTCTCAGAAAGCTTCTTTCCAGTTTTGAACGGAAGATATTCCTTTTTCACCATAGCCCTCTATGGGCTTCCAAATATCCCTTTGCCAATTCCACAAGAACAGCCTTAGCGAAAGGCTTCTTGAAGGGAAAGATTTAACTCTGTGAGATGAACTAACAGAACACGGAGCAGTTTCTCAGAAAGCTTCTTTCCAGTTTTGAACGGAAGATATTTCCTTTTTCACCATAGCCCTCTATGGGCTTCCAAATATCCCTTTGCCAATTCCACAAGAACAGCCTTAGCGAAAGGCTTCTTGAAGGGAAAGATGTAACTCTGTGAGATGAATTAACAGAACACAGAGCAGTTTCTCAGAAAGCTTCTTTCCAGTTTCGAACGGAAGATATTTCCTTTTTCACCATAGCCCTCTATGGGCTTCCAAATATCCCTTTGCCAGTTCCACAAGAACAACTTTAGCGAAAGGCTTCTTGAAGGGAAAGATGTAACTCTGTGAGATGAATTAACAGAACCCAGAGCAGTTTCTCAGAAAGCTTCTTTCCAGTTTTGAACGGAAGATATTTCATTTTTCACCATAGCCCTCTATGGGCTTCCAAATATCCCTTTGCCAATTCCACAAGAACAGCCTTAGCGACAGGCTTCTTGAAGGGAAAGATGTAACTCTGTGAGATGAATTAACAGAACACAGAGCAGTTTCTCAGAAAGCTTCTTTCCAGTTTTGAACGGAAGATATTTCCTTTTTCACCATAGCCCTCTAAGGGCTTCCAAATATCCCTTTGCCAATTCCACAAGAACAGCCTTAGCGAAAGGCTTCTTGAAGGGAAATATGTAACTCTGTGAGATGAATTAACAGAACACAGAACAGTTTCTCAGAAAGCTTCTTTCCAGTTTTGAACGGAAGATATTTCCTTTTTCACCATAGCAATCTATGGGCTTCCAAATATCCCTTTGCCAATTCCACAAGAACAGCCTTAGCGAAAGGCTTCTTGAAGGGAAAGATGTAACTCTGTGAGATGAACTAACAGAACACAGAGCAGTTTCTCTGAAAGCTTCTTTCCAGTTTTGAACAGAAGATATTTCCTTTTTCACCATAGCCCTCTATGGGCTTCCAAATATTCCTTTGCCAATTCCACAAGAACAGCCTTCGTGAAAGGCTTCTTGAAGGGAAAGATGTAACTCTGTGAGATGAATTAACAGAACACAGAGCAGTTTCTCAGAAAGCTTCTTTCCAGTTTTGAACGGAAGATATTTCCTTTTTCACCATAGCCCTCTAAGGGCTTCCAAATATCCCTTTGCCAATTCCACAAGAACAGCCTTAGGGAAAGGCTTCTTCAAGGGAAAGATGTAACTCTGTGAGATGAATTAACAGAACACAGAGCAGTTTCTCAGAAAGCTTCTTTCCAGTTTTGAACGGAAGATATTTCCTTTTTCACCATAGCCCTCTATGGGCTTCCAAATATCCCTTTGCCAATTCCACAAGAACAGCCTTAGCGAAAGGCTTCTTGAAGGGAAAGATGAAACTCTGTGAGATGAACTAACAGAACACAGAGCAGTTTCTCAGAAAGCTTCTTTCCAGTTTTGAACGGAAGATATTTCCTTTTTCACCATAGCCCTCTATGGGCTTCCAAATATCCCTTTTCCAATTAAACAAGAACAGCCTTAGCGAAAGGCTTCTTGAAGGGAAAGATGTAACTCTGTGAGATGAATTAACAGAACGCGGAGCAGTTTCTCAGAAAGCTTCTTTCCAGTTTTGAACGGAAGGTATTTCCTTTTTCACCATAGCCCTCTATGGGCTTCCAAATATCCCTTTTCCAATTCCACAAGAACAGCCCTAGCGAAAGGCTTCTTGAAGGGAAAGATGTAACTCAGTGGGATGAATTAACAGAACACAGAGCAGTTTCTCAGAAAGCTTCTTTCCAGTTTTGAACGGAAGATTTTTCCTTTTTCACCATAGCCCCCTATGGGCTTCCACATATCCCTTTGCCAATTCCACAAGAACCCCCTTAGCGAAAGGCTTCTTGAAGGGAAAGATGTAACTCTGTGAGATGAATTAACAGAACACAGAGCAGTTTCTCAGAAAGCTTCTTTCCAGTTTTGAACGGAAGATATTTCCTTTTTCACCATAGCCCTCTATGGGCTTCCAAATATCCCTTTGCGAATTCCACAAGAACAGCCTTAGCGAAAGGCTTCTTGAAGGGAAAGATGTAACTCTGTGAGATGAATTAACAGAACACAGAACAGTTTCTCAGAAAGCTTCTTTCCAGTTTTGAACGGAAGATATTCCTTTTTCACCATAGCCCTCTATGGGCTTCCAAATATCCCTTTGCCAATTCCACAAGAACAGCCTTAGCGAAAGGCTTCTTGAAGGGAAAGATGTAACTCTGTGAGATGAACTAACAGAACACAGAGCAGTTTCTCAGAAAGCTTCTTTCCAGTTTTGAACGGAAGATATTTCCTTTTTCACCATAGCCCTCTATGGGCTTCCAAGTATCCCTTTGCCAATTCCACAAGAACAGCCTTAGCGAAAGGCTTCTTGAAGGGAAAGATGTAACTCTGTGAGATGAATTAACAGAACACAGAGCAGTTTCTCAGAAAGCTTCTTTCCAGTTTTGAACGGAAGATATTTCCTTTTTCACCATAGCCCTCTATGGGCTTCCAAATATCCCTTTGCCAATTCCACAAGAACAGCCTTAGTGAAAGGCTTCTTGAAGGGAAAGATGTAACTCTGTGAGATGAATTAACAGAACACAGAGCAGTTTCTCAGAAAGCTTCTTTCCAGTTTTGAACGGAAGATATTTCCTTTTTCACCATAGCCCTCTATGGGCTTCCAAATATCCCTTTTCCAATTCCACAAGAACAGCCTTAGCGAAAGGCTTCTTGAAGGGAAAGATGTAACTCTGTGAGATGAATTAACAGAACACAGAGCAGTTTCTCAGAAAGCTTCTTTCCAGTTTTGAACAGAAGATATTTCCTTTTTCAACATAGCCCTCTATGGGCTTCCAAATATCCTTTTGCCAATGCCACAAGAATAGCCTTAGCGAAAGGCTTCTTGAAGGGAAAGATGTAACTCTGTGAGATGAATTAACAGAACACAGAGCAGTTTCTCAGAAAGCTTCTTTCCAGTTTTGAACGGAAGATATTTCCTTTTTCACCATAGCCCTCTATGGGCTTCCAAATAACCGTTTGCCAATTCCACAAGAACAGCCTTAGCGAAAGGCTTCTTCAAGGGAAAGATGTAACTCTGTGAGATGAATTACCAGAACACACAGCAGTTTCTCAGAAAGCTTCTTTCCAGTTTTGAACGGAAGATATTTCCTTTTTCACCATAGCCCTCTAAGGGCTTCCAAATATCCTTTTGCCAATTCCACAAGAACACCCTTAGCGAAAGGCTTCTTAAAGGGAAAGATGAAACTCTGTGAGATGAACTAACAGAACACAGAGCAGTTTCTCAGAAAGCTTCGTTCCAGTTTTGAACGGAAGATATTTCCTTTTTCACCATAGCCCTCTATGGGCTTCCAAATATCCCTTTTCCAATTCCACAAGAACAGCCTTAGCGAAAGGCTTCTTGAAGGGAAAGATGTAACTCTGTGAGATGAATTAACAGAACACAGAACAGTTTCTCAGAAAGCTTCTTTCCAGTTTTGAACGGAAGATACTTCCTTTTTCACCATAGCCCTCTAGGGGCTTCCAAATATCCCTTTGCCAATTCCACAAGAACAGCCTTAGCGAAAGGCTTCTTCAAGGGAAAGATGTAACTCTGTGAGATGAATTAACAGAACACAGAGCAGTTTCTCAGAAAGCTTCTTTCCAGTTTTGAACGGAAGATATTTCCTTTTTCACAATAGCCCTCTAAGGGCTTCCAAATATCCCTTTGCCAATTCCACAAGAACATCCTTAGCGAAAGGCTTCTTGAAGGGAAAGATGTAACTCTGTGAGATGAATTAACAGAACACAGAGCAGTTTCTCAGAAAGCTTCTTTCCAGTTTTGAACGGAAGATATTTCCTTTTTCACCATAGCCCTCTATGGGCTTCCACATATCCCTTTGCCAATTCCACAAGAACAGCCTTAGCGAAAGGCTTCTTGAAGGGAAAGATGTAACTCTGTGAGATGAATTAACAGAACACAGAGCAGTTTCTCAGAAAGCTTCTTTCCAGTTTTGAACGGAAGATATTTCCTTTTTCACCATAGCCCTATATGGGCTTCCAAATATCCCTTTGCCAATTCCACAAGAACAGCCTTAGCGAAAGGCTTCTTGAAGGGAAAGATGTAACTCTGTGAGATGAATTAACAGAACACAGAGCAGTTTCTCAGAAAGCTTCTTTCCAGTTTTGAACGGAAGATATTTCCTTTTTCACCATAGCCCTCTAAGGGCTTCCAAATATCCCTTTGCCAATTCCACAAGAACAGCCTTAGCGAAAGGCTTCTTGAAGGGAAATATGTAACTCTGTGAGAGAATTAACAGAACACAGAACAGTTTCTCAGAAAGCTTCTTTCCAGTTTTGAACGGAAGATATTTCCTTTTTCACCATAGCAATCTATGGGCTTCCAAATATCCCTTTGCCAATTCCACAAGAACAGCCTTAGCGAAAGGCTTCTTGAAGGGAAAGATGTAACTCTGTGAGATGAACTAACAGAACACAGAGCAGTTTCTCTGAAAGCTTCTTTCCAGTTTTGAACGGAAGATATTTCCTTTTTCACCATAGCCCTCTATGGGCTTCCAAATATTCCTTTGCCAATTCCACAAGAACAGCCTTCGTGAAAGGCTTCTTGAAGGGAAAGATGTAACTCTGTGAGATGAATTAACAGAACACAGAGCAGTTTCTCAGAAAGCTTCTTTCCAGTTTTGAACGGAAGATATTTCCTTTTTCACCATAGCCCTCTAAGGGCTTCCAAATATCCCTTTGCCAATTCCACAAGAACAGCCTTAGGGAAAGGCTTCTTCAAGGGAAAGATGTAACTCTGTGAGATGAATTAACAGAACACAGAGCAGTTTCTCAGAAAGCTTCTTTCCAGTTTTGAACGGAAGATATTTCCTTTTTCACCATAGCCCTCTATGGGCTTCCAAATATCCCTTTGCCAATTCCACAAGAACAGCCTTAGCGAAAGGCTTCTTGAAGGGAAAGATGAAACTCTGTGAGATGAACTAACAGAACACAGAGCAGTTTCTCAGAAAGCTTCTTTCCAGTTTTGAACGGAAGATATTTCCTTTTTCACCATAGCCCTCTATGGGCTTCCAAATATCCCTTTTCCAATTCCACAAGAACAGCCTTAGCGAAAGGCTTCTTGAAGGGAAAGATGTAACTCTGTGAGATGAATTAACAGAACGCGGAGCAGTTTCTCAGAAAGCTTCTTTCCAGTTTTGAACGGAAGGTATTTCCTTTTTCACCATAGCCCTCTATGGGCTTCCAAATATCCCTTTTCCAATTCCACAAGAACAGCCTTAGCGAAAGGCTTCTTGAAGGGAAAGATGTAACTCTGTGGGATGAATTAACAGAACACAGAGCAGTTTCTCAGAAAGCTTCTTTCCACTTTTGAACGGAAGATATTTCCTTTTTCACCATAGCCCTCTATGGGCTTCCAAATATCCCTTTGCCAATTCCACAAGAACAGCCTTAGCGAAAGGCTTCCTGAAGGGAAAGATGTAACTCTGTGAGATGAATTAACAGAACACAGAGCAGTTTCTCAGAAAGCTTCTTTTCAGTTTTGAACCGAAGATATTTCCTTTTTCACCATAGCCCTCTATGGGCTTCCAAATATCCCTTTGCCAATTCCACAAGAACAGCCTTAGCGAAAGGCTTCTTGAAGGGAAAGATGAAACTCTGTGAGATGAACTAACAGAACACAGAGCAGTTTCTCAGAAAGCTTCTTTCCAGTTTTGAACGGAAGATATTTTCTTTTTCACCATAGCCCTCTATGGGCTTCCAAATATCCCTTTGCCAATTCCACAAGAACAGCCTTAGCGAAAGGCTTCTTAAAGGGAAAGATGTAACTCTGTGAGATGAATTAACAGAACACTGAGCAGTTTCTCAGAAAACTTCTTTCCAGTTTTGAACGAAAGATATTTCCTTTTTCACCATAGCCCTCTATGGGCTTCCAAATATCCCTTTGCCAATTCCACAAGAACAGCCTTAGCGAAAGGCTTCTTGAAGGGAAAGATGTAACTCTGTGAGATGAATTAACAGAACACAGAGCAGTTTCTCAGAAAGCTTCTTTCCAGTTTTGAACGGAAGATATTTCCTTTTTCACCATAGCCCTCTATGGGCTTCCACATATCACTTTGCCAATTCCACAAGAACAGCCTTAGCGAAAGGCTTCTTGAAGGGAAAAATGTAACTCTGTGAGATGAATTAACAGAACACAGAGCAGTTTCTCAGAAAGCTTCTTTCCAGTTTTGAACGGAAGATATTTCCTTTTTCACCATAGCCCTCTATGGGCTTCCAAATATCCCTTTGCCAATTCCACAAGAACAGCCTTAGCGAAAGGCTTCTTGAAGGGAAAGATGTAACTCTGTGAGATGAATTAACAGAACACAGAGCAGTTTCTCAGAAAGCTTCTTTCCAGTTTTGAACGGAAGATATTTCCTTTTTCACCATAGCCCTCTAAGGGCTTCCAAATATCCCTTTGCCAATTCCACAAGAACAGCCTTAGCGAAAGGCTTCTTGAAGGGAAAGATGTAACTCTGTGAGATGAATTAACAGAACACAGAGCAGTTTCTCAGAAAGCTTCTTTCCAGTTTTGAACGGAAGATATTTAATTTTTCACCATAGCCCTCTATGGGCTTCCAAATATCCCTTTGCCAATTCCACAAGAACAGCCTTAGCGAAAGGCTTCTTGAAGGGAAAGATGTAACTCTGTGAGATGAATTAACAGAACACAGAGCAGTTTCTCAGAATGCTTCTTTCCAGTTTTGAACGGAAGATATTTCCTTTTTCACCATAGCCCTCTATGGGCTTCCAAATATTCCTTTGCCAATTCCACAAGAACAGCCTTAGCGAATGGCTTCTTGAAGGGAAAGATGTAACTCTGTGAGATGAATTAACAGAACACAGAGCAGTTTCTCAGAAAGCTTCTTTCCAGTTTTGAACGGAAGATATTTCCTTTTTCACCATAGCCCTCTATGGGCTTCCAAATATCCCTTTGCCAATTCCACAAGAACAGCCTTAGCGAAAGGCTTCTTGAAGGGAAAGATGTAACTCTGTGAGATGAATTAACAGAACACAGAACAGTTTCTCAGAGAGCTTCTTTCCAGTTTTGAACGGAAGATATTTCCTTTTTCACCATAGCAATCTATGGGCTTCCAAATATCCCTTTGCCAATTCCACAAGAACAGCCTTAGCGAAAGGCTTCTTCAAGGGAAAGATGTAACTCTGTGAGATGAATTAACAGAACACAGAGCAGTTTCTCAGAAAGCTTCTTTCCAGTTTTGAACAGAAGATATTTCCTTTTTCACCATAGCCCTCTATGGGCTTCCAAATATCCCTTTGCCAATTCCACAAGAACAGCCTTAGCGAAAGGCTTCTTGAAGGGAAAGATGAAACTCTGTGAGATGAACTAAAAGAACACAGAGCAGTTTCTCAGAAAGCTTCTTTCCAGTTTTGAACGGAAGATATTTCCTTTTTCACCATAGCTCTCTATGGGCTTCCAAATATCCCTTTTCCAATTCCACAAGAACAGCCTTAGCGAAAGGCTTCTTGAAGGGAAAGATGTAACTCTGTGAGATGAATTAACAGAACACAGAGCAGTTTCTCAGAAAGCTTCTTTCCAGTTTTGAACGGAAGATATTTCCTTTTTCACCATAGCCCTCTATGGGCTTCCAAATATCCCTTTGCCAATTCCACAAGAACAGCCTTAGCGAAAGGCTTCTTGAAGGGAAAGATGTAACTCTGTGAGATGAATTAACAGAACACAGAGCAGTTTCTCAGAAAGCTTCTTTCCAGTTTTGAACGGAAGATATTTCCTTTTTCACCGTAGCCCTCTATGGGCTTCCAAATATCCCTTTGCCAATTCCACAAGAACAGCCTTAGCGAAAGGCTTCTTCAAGGGAAAGATGTAACTCTGTGAGATGAATTACCAGAACACAGAGCAGTTTCTCAGAAAGCTTCTTTCCAGTTTTGAACGGAAGATATTTCCTTTTTAACAATAGCCCTCAATGGGCTTCCAAATATCCCTTTGCCAATTCCACAAGAACAGCCTTAGCGAAAGGCTTCTTGAAGGGAAAGATGTAACTCTGTGAGATGAATTAACAGAACACAGAGCAGTTTCTCAGAAAGCTTCTTTCCAGTTTTAAACGGAAGATATTTCCATTTTCACCATAGCCCTCTATGGGCTTCCAAATATCCCTTTGCCAATTCCACAAGAACAGCCTTAGCGAAAGGCTTCTTGAAGGGAAAGATGAAACTCTGTGAGATGAACTAAGAGAACACAGTGCAGTTTCTCAGAAAGCTTCTTTCCAGTTTTGAACGGAAGATATTTCCTTTTTCACCATAGCCCTCTATGGGCTTCCAAATATCCCTTTGCCAGTTCCAAAAGAACAGCCTTAGCGAAAGGCTTCTTGAAGGGAAAGATGTAACTCTGTGAGATGAATTAACAGAACACAGAACAGTTTCTCAGAAAGCTTCTTTCCAGTTTTGAACGGAAGATATTTCCTTTTTCACCATAGCCCTCTAAGGGCTTCCAAATATCCCTTTTCCAATTCCACAAGAACAGCCTTAGCGAAAGGCTTCTTCAAGTGAAAGATGTAACTCTGTGAGATGAATTAACAGAACACAGAGCAGTTTCTCAGAAAGCTTCTTTCCAGTTTTGAACGGAAGATATTTCCTTTTTCACCATAGCCCTCTAAGGGCTTCCAAATATCCCTTTGCCAATTCCACAAGAACAGCCTTAGTGAAAGGCTTCTTGAAGGGAAAGATGTAACTCTGTGAGATGAATTAACAGAACACAGAGTAGTTTCTCAGAAAGCTTCTTTCCAGTTTTGAACGGAAGATATTTCCTTTTTCACCATAGCCCTCTATGGGCTTCCAAATATTCCTTTTCCAATTCCACAAGAACAGCCTTAGCGAAAGGCTTCTTCAAGGGAAAGATGTAACTCTGTGAGATGAATTAACAGAACACAGAGCAGTATCTCAGAAAGCTTCTTTCCAGTTTTGAACAGAAGATATTTCCTTTTTCACCATAGCCCTCTAAGGGCTTCCAAATATCCCTTTGCCAATTCCACAAGAACAGCCTTAGCGAAAGGCTTCTTGAAGGGAAAGATGAAACTCTGTGAGATGAACTAACAGAACACAGAGCAGTTTCTCAGAAAGCTTCTTTCCAGTTTTGAACGGAAGATATTTCCTTTTTCACCATAGCCCTCTATGGGCTTCCAAATATCCCTTTTCCAATTAAACAAGAACAGCCTTAGCGAAAGGCTTCTTGAAGGGAAAGATGTAACTCTGTGAGATGAATTAACAGAACGCGGAGCAGTTTCTCAGAAAGCTTCTTTCCAGTTTTGAACGGAAGGTATTTCCTTTTTCACCATAGCCCTCTATGGGCTTCCAAATATCCCTTTTCCAATTCCACAAGAACAGCCCTAGCGAAAGGCTTCTTGAAGGGAAAGATGTAACTCTGTGGGATGAATTAACAGAACACAGAGCAGTTTCTCAGAAAGCTTCTTTCCAGTTTTGAACGGAAGATATTTCCTTTTTCACCATAGCCCTCTATGGGCTTCCACATATCCCTTTGCCAATTCCACAAGAACAGCCTTAGCGAAAGGCTTCTTGAAGGGAAAGATGTAACTCTGTGAGATGAATTAACAGAACACAGAGCAGTTTCTCAGAAAGCTTCTTTCCAGTTTTGAACGGAAGATATTTCCTTTTTCACCATAGCCCTCTATGGGCTTCCAAATATCCCTTTGCCAATTCCACAAGAACAGCCTTAGCGAAAGGCTTCTTGAAGGGAAAGATGTAACTCTGTGAGATGAATTAACAGAACACAGAACAGTTTCTCAGAAAGCTTCTTTCCAGTTTTGAACGGAAGATATTTCCTTTTTCACCATAGCCCTCTATGGGCTTCCAAATATCCCTTTGCCAATTCCACAAGAACAGCCTTAGCGAAAGGCTTCTTGAAGGGAAAGATGTAACTCTGTGAGATGAACTAACAGAACACAGAGCAGTTTCTCAGAAAGCTTCTTTCCAGTTTTGAACGGAAGATATTTCCTTTTTCACCATAGCCCTCTATGGGCTTCCAAATATCCCTTTGCCAATTCCACAAGAACAGCCTTAGCGAAAGGCTTCTTGAAGGGAAAGATGTAACTCTGTGAGATGAATTAACAGAACACAGAACAGTTTCTCAGAAAGCTTCTTTCCAGTTTTGAACGGAAGATACTTCCTTTTTCACCATAGCCCTCTAGGGGCTTCCAAATATCCCTTTGCCAATTCCACAAGAACAGCCTTAGCGAAAGGCTTCTTCAAGGGAAAGATGTAACTCTGTGAGATGAATTAACAGAACACAGAGCAGTTTCTCAGAAAGCTTCTTTCCAGTTTTGAACGGAAGATATTTCCTTTTTCACCATAGCCCTCTAAGGGCTTCCAAATATCCCTTTGCCAATTCCACAAGAACATCCTTAGCGAAAGGCTTCTTGAAGGGAAAGATGTAACTCTGTGAGATGAATTAACAGAACACAGAGCAGTTTCTCAGAAAGCTTCTTTCCAGTTTTGAACGGAAGATATTTCCTTTTTCACCATAGCCCTCTATGGGCTTCCACATATCCCTTTGCCAATTCCACAAGAACAGCCTTAGCGAAAGGCTTCTTGAAGGGAAAGATGTAACTCTGTGAGATGAATTAACAGAACACAGAGCAGTTTCTCAGAAAGCTTCTTTCCAGTTTTGAACGGAAGATATTTCATTTTTCACCATAGCCCTCTATGGGCTTCCAAATATCCCTTTGCCAATTCCACAAGAACAGCCTTAGCGAAAGGCTTCTTGAAGGGAAAGATGTAACTCTGTGAGATGAATTAACAGAACACAGAGCAGTTTCTCAGAAAGCTTCTTTCCAGTTTTGAACGGAAGATATTTCCTTTTTCACCATAGCCCTCTAAGGACTTCCAAATATCCCTTTGCCAATTCCACAAGAACAACCTTAGCGAAAGGCTTCTTGAAGGGAAATATGTAACTCTGTGAGATGAATTAACAGAACACAGAACAGTTTCTCAGAAAGCTTCTTTCCAGTTTTGAACGGAAGATATTTCCTTTTTCACCATAGCAATCTATGGGCTTCCAAATATCCCTTTGCCAATTCCACAAGAACAGCCTTAGCGAAAGGCTTCTTGAAGGGAAAGATGTAACTCTGTGAGATGAACTAACAGAACACAGAGCAGTTTCTCTGAAAGCTTCTTTCCAGTTTTGAACGGAAGATATTTCCTTTTTCAAAATAGCCCTCTATGGGCTTCCAAATATTCCTTTGCCAATTCCACAAGAACAGCCTTCGTGAAAGGCTTCTTGAAGGGAAAGATGTAACTCTGTGAGATGAATTAACAGAACACAGAGCAGTTTCTCAGAAAGCTTCTTTCCAGTTTTGAACGGAAGATATTTCCTTTTTCACCATAGCCCTCTATGGGCTTCCAAATATCCCTTTGCCAATTCCACAAGAACAGCCTTAGCGAAAGGCTTCTTGAAGGGAAAGATGAAACTCTGTGAGATGAACTAACAGAACACAGAGCAGTTTCTCAGAAAGCTTCTTTCCAGTTTTGAACGGAAGATATTTCCTTTTTCACCATAGCCCTCTATGGGCTTCCAAATATCCCTTTTCCAATTCCACAAGAACAGCCTTAGCGAAAGGCTTCTTGAAGGGAAAGATGTAACTCTGTGAGATGAATTAACAGAACGCGGAGCAGTTTCTCAGAAAGCTTCTTTCCAGTTTTGAACGGAAGGTATTTCCTTTTTCACCATAGCCCTCTATGGGCTTCCAAATATCCCTTTTCCAATTCCACAAGAACAGCCTTAGCGAAAGGCTTCTTGAAGGGAAAGATGTAACTCTGTGGGATGAATTAACAGAACACAGAGCAGTTTCTCAGAAAGCTTCTTTCCACTTTTGAACGGAAGATATTTCCTTTTTCACCATAGCCCTCTATGGGCTTCCAAATATCCCTTTGCCAATTCCACAAGAACAGCCTTAGCGAAAGGCTTCCTGAAGGGAAAGATGTAACTCTGTGAGATGAATTAACAGAACACAGAGCAGTTTCTCAGAAAGCTTCTTTTCAGTTTTGAACCGAAGATATTTCCTTTTTCACCGTAGCCCTCTATGGGCTTCCAAATATCCCTTTGCCAATTCCCCAAGAACAGCCTTAGCGAAAGGCTTCTTGAAGGGAAAGATATAACTCTGTGAGATGAATTAACAGAACACAGAGCAGTTTCTCAGAAAGCTTCTTTCCAGTTTTGAACGGAAGATATTTCCTTTTTCACCATAGCCCTCTATGGGCTTCCAAATATCCCTTTGCCAATTCCACAAGAACAGCCTTAGCGAAAGGCTTCTTGAAGGGAAAGATGAAACTCTGTGAGATGAACTAACAGAACACAGAGCAGTTTCTCAGAAAGCTTCTTTCCAGTTTTGAACGGAAGATATTTTCTTTTTCACCATAGCCCTCTATGGGCTTCCAAATATCCCTTTGCCAATTCCACAAGAACAGCCTTAGCGAAAGGCTTCTTGAAGGGAAAGATGTAACTCTGTGAGATGAATTAACAGAACACAGAGCAGTTTCTCAGAAAGCTTCTTTCCAGTTTTGAACGGAAGATATTTAATTTTTCACCATAGCCCTCTATGGGCTTCCAAATATCCCTTTGCCAATTCCACAAGAACAGCCTTAGCGAAAGGCTTCTTGAAGGGAAAGATGTAACTCTGTGAGATGAATTAACAGAACACAGAGCAGTTTCTCAGAATGCTTCTTTCCAGTTTTGAACGGAAGATATTTCCTTTTTCACCATAGCCCTCTATGGGCTTCCAAATATTCCTTTGCCAATTCCACAAGAACAGCCTTAGCGAATGGCTTCTTGAAGGGAAAGATGTAACTCTGTGAGATGAATTAACAGAACACAGAGCAGTTTCTCAGAAAGCTTCTTTCCAGTTTTGAACGGAAGATATTTCCTTTTTCACCATAGCCCTCTATGGGCTTCCAAATATCCCTTTGCCAATTGCACAAGAACAGCCTTAGCGAAAGGCTTCTTGAAGGGAAAGATGTAACTCTGTGAGATGAAATAACAGAACACAGAACAGTTTCTCAGAAAGCTTCTTTCCAGTTTTGAACGGAAGATATTTCCTTTTTCACCATAGCAATCTATGGGCTTCCAAATATCCCTTTGCCAATTCCACAAGAACAGCCTTAGCGAAAGGCTTCTTGAAGGGAAAGATGTAACTCTGTGAGATGAATTAACAGAACACAGAGCAGTTTCTCAGAAAGCTTCTTTCCAGTTTTGAACAGAAGATATTTCCTTTTTCACCATAGCCCTCTATGGGCTTCCAAATATCCCTTTGCCAATTCCACAAGAACAGCCTTAGCGAAAGGCTTCTTGAAGGGAAAGATGAAACTCTGTGAGATGAACTAAAAGAACACAGAGCAGTTTCTCAGAAAGCTTCTTTCCAGTTTTGAACGGAAGATATTTCCTTTTTCACCATAGCTCTCTATGGGCTTCCAAATATCCCTTTTCCAATTCCACAAGAACAGCCTTACCGAAAGGCTTCTTGAAGGGAAAGATGTAACTCTGTGAGATGAATTAACAGAACACAGAGCAGTTTCTCAGAAAGCTTCTTTCCAGTTTTGAACGGAAGATATTTACTTTTTCACCATAGCCCTCTATGGGCTTCCAAATATCCCTTTTCCAATTCCACAAGAACAGCCTTAGCGAAAGGCTTCTTGAAGGGAAAGATGTAACTCTGTGAGATGAATTAACAGAACACAGAGCAGTTTCTCAGAAAGCTTCTTTCCAGTTTTGAACGGAAGATATTTCTTTTTCACCATAGCCCTCTATGGGCTTCCAAATATCCCTTTGCCAATTCCACAAGAACAGCCTTAGCGAAAGGCTTCTTCAAGGGAAAGATGTAACTCTGTGAGATGAATTACCAGAACACAGAGCAGTTTCTCAGAAAGCTTCTTTCCAGTTTTGAACGGAAGATATTTCCTTTTTAACAATAGCCCTCAATGGGCTTCCAAATATCCCTTTGCCAATTCCACAAGAACAGCCTTAGCGAAAGGCTTCTTGAAGGGAAAGACGTAACTCTGTGAGATGAACTAACAGAACACAGAGCAGTTTCTCAGAAAGCTTCTTTCCAGTTTTAAACGGAAGATATTTCCTTTTTCACCATAGCCCTCTATGGGCTTCCAAATATCCCTTTGCCAATTCCACAAGAACAGCCTTAGCGAAAGGCTTCTTGAAGGGAAAGATGAAACTCTGTGAGATGAACTAAGAGAACACAGTGCAGTTTCTCAGAAAGCCTCTTTCCAGTTTTGAACGGAAGATATTTCCTTTTTCACCATAGCCCTCTATGGGCTTCCAAATATCCCTTTGCCAGTTCCAAAAGAACAGCCTTAGCGAAAGGCTTCTTGAAGGGAAAGATGTAACTCTGTGAGATGAATTAACAGAACACAGAACAGTTTCTCAGAAAGCTTCTTTCCAGTTTTGAACGGAAGATATTTCCTTTTTCACCATAGCCCTCTATGGGCTTCCAAATATCCCTTTGCCAATTCCACAAGAACAGCCTTAGCGAAAGGCTTCCTGAAGGGAAAGATGTAACTCTGTGAGATGAATTAACAGAACACAGAGCAGTTTCTCAGAAAGCTTCTTTTCAGTTTTGAACCGAAGATATTTCCTTTTTCACCGTAGCCCTCTATGGGCTTCAAAATATCCCTTTGCCAATTCCCCAAGAACAGCCTTAGCGAAAGGCTTCTTGAAGGGAAAGATGTAACTCTGTGAGATGAATTAACAGAACACAGAGCAGTTTCTCAGAAAGCTTCTTTCCAGTTTTGAACGGAAGATATTTCCTTTTTCACCATAGCCCTCTATGGGCTTCCAAATATCCCTTTGCCAATTCCACAAGAACAGCCTTAGCGAAAGGCTTCTTGAAGGGAAAGATGAAACTCTGTGAGATGAACTAACAGAACACAGAGCAGTTTCTCAGAAAGCTTCTTTCCAGTTTTGAACGGAAGATATTTTCTTTTTCACCATAGCCCTCTATGGGCTTCCAAATATCCCTTTGCCAATTCCACAAGAACAGCCTTAGTGAAAGGCTTCTTGAAGGGAAAGATGTAACTCTGTGAGATGAATTAACAGAACACAGAGCAGTTTCTCAGAAAGCTTCTTTCCAGTTTTGAACGGAAGATATTTAATTTTTCACCATAGCCCTCTATGGGCTTCCAAATATCCCTTTGCCAATTCCACAAGAACAGCCTTAGCGAAAGGCTTCTTGAAGGGAAAGATGTAACTCTGTGAGATGAATTAACAGAACACAGAGCAGTTTCTCAGAATGCTTCTTTCCAGTTTTGAACGGAAGATATTTCCTTTTTCACCATAGCCCTCTATGGGCTTCCAAATATTCCTTTGCCAATTCCACAAGAACAGCCTTAGCGAATGGCTTCTTGAAGGGAAAGATGTAACTCTGTGAGATGAATTAACAGAACACAGAGCAGTTTCTCAGAAAGCTTCTTTCCAGTTTTGAACGGAAGATATTTCCTTTTTCACCATAGCCCTCTATGGGCTTCCAAATATCCCTTTGCCAATTGCACAAGAACAGCCTTAGCGAAAGGCTTCTTGAAGGGAAAGATGTAACTCTGTGAGATGAAATAACAGAACACAGAACAGTTTCTCAGAAAGCTTCTTTCCAGTTTTGAACGGAAGATATTTCCTTTTTCACCACAGCCCTCTATGGGCTTCCAAATATTCCTTTTCCAATTCCACAAGAACAGCCTCAGCGAAAGGCTTCTTCAAGGGAAAGATGTAACTCTGTGAGATGAATTAACAGAACACAGAGCAGTATCTCAGAAAGCTTCTTTCCAGTTTTGAACAGAAGATATTTCCTTTTTCACCATAGCCCTCTATGGGCTTCCAAATATCCCTTTGCCAATTCCACAAGAACAGCCTTAGCGAAAGGCTTCTTGAAGGGAAAGATGAAACTCTGTGAGATGAACTAACAGAACACAGAGCAGTTTCTCAGAAAGCTTCTTTCCAGTTTTGAACGGAAGATATTTCCTTTTTCACCATAGCCCTCTATGGGCTTCCAAATATCCCTTTGCCAATTCCCCAAGAACAGCCTTAGCGAAAGGCTTCTTGAAGGGAAAGATGTAACTCTGTGAGATGAATTAACAGAACACAGAGCAGTTTCTCAGAAAGCTTCTTTCCAGATTTGAACGGAAGATATTTCCTTTTTCACAATAGCCCTCTATGGGCTTCCAAATATCCCTTTGCCAATTCCACAAGAACAGCCTTAGCGATAGGCTTCTTGAAGGGAAAGATGTAACTCTGTGAGATGAATTAACAGAACACAGAGCAGTTTCTCAGAAAGCTTCTTTCCAGTTTCGAACGGAAGATATTTCCTTTTTCACCATAGCCCTCTATGGGCTTCCAAATATCCCTTTGCAGTTCCACAAGAACATCTTTAGCGAAAGGCTTCTTGAAGGGAAAGATGTAACTCTGTGAGATGAATTAACAGAACACAGAGCAGTTTCTCAGAAAGCTTCTTTCCAGTTTTGAACGGAAGATATTTTCTTTTTCACCATAGCCCTCTATGGGATTCCAAATATCCCTTTGCCAATTCCACAAGAACAGCCTTAGCGAAAGGCTTCTTGAAGGGAAAGATGTAACTCTGTGAGATGAATTAACAGAACACAGAGCAGTTTCTCAGAAAGCTTCTTTCCAGTTTTGAACGGAAGATATTTTCTTTTTCACCATAGCCCTCTATGGGCTTCCAAATATCCCTTTGCCAATTCCACAAGAACAGCCTTAGCGAAAGGCTTCTTGAAGGGAAAGATGTAACTCTGTGAGATGAATTAACAGAACACAGAGCAGTTTCTCAGAATGCTTCTTTCCAGTTTTGAACGGAAGATATTTCCTTTTTCACCATAGCCCTCTATGGGCTTCCAAATATTCCTTTGCCAATTCCACAAGAACAGCCTTAGCGAATGGCTTCCTGAAGGGAAAGATGTAACTCTGTAAGATGAATTAACAGAACACAGAGCAGTTTCTCAGAAAGCTTCTTTCCAGTTTTGAACGGAAGATATTTCCTTTTTCACCATAGCCCTCTATGGGCTTCCAAATATCCCTTTGCCAATTCCACAAGAACAGCCTTAGCGAAAGGCTTCTTGAAGGGAAAGATGTAACTCTGTGAGATGAATTAACAGAACACAGAACAGTTTCTCAGAAAGCTTCTTTCCAGTTTTGAACGGAAGATATTTCCTTTTTCACCATAGCAATCTATGGGCTTCCAAATATCCCTTTGCCAATTCCACAAGAACAGCCTTAGCGAACGGCTTCTTCAAGGGAAAGATGTAACTCTGTGAGATGAATTAACAGAACACAGAGCAGTTTCTCAGAAAGCTTCTTTCCAGTTTCGAACGGAAGATATTTCCTTTTTCACCATAGCCCTCTATGGGCTTCCAAATATCCCTTTGCCAATTCCACAAGAACAACTTTAGCGAAAGGCTTCTTGAAGGGAAAGATGTAACTCTGTGAGATGAATTAACAGAACACAGAGCAGTTTCTCAGAAAGCTTCTTTCCAGTTTTGAACGGAAGATATTTTCTTTTTCACCATAGCCCTCTATGGGATTCCAAATATCCCTTTGCCAATTCCACAAGAACAGCCTTAGCGAAAGGCTTCTTGAAGGGGAAGATGTAACTCTGTTACATGAATTAACAGAACACAGAGAAGTTTCTCAGAAAGCTTCTTTCCAGTTTTGAACGGAAGATATTTCCTTTTTCACCATAGCCCTCTATGGGCTTCCAAATATCCCTTTGCCAATTCCACAAGAACAGCCTTAGCGAAAGGCTTCTTGAAGGGAAAGATGTAACTCTGTGAGATGAATTAACAGAACACAGAGCAGTTTCTCAGAATGCTTCTTTCCAGTTTTGAACGGAAGATATTTCCTTTTTCACCATAGCCCTCTATGGGCTTCCAAATATCCCTTTGCCAATTCCACAAGAACAGCCTTAGCGAAAGGCTTCTTGAAGGGAAAGATGTAATTCTGTGAGATGAATTAACAGAACACAGAGCAGTTTCTCAGAAAGCTTCTTTCCAGTTTTGAACGGAAGATATTTCCTTTTTCACCATAGCCTTCTATGTGCTTCCAAATATCCCTTTGCCAATTCCACAAGAACAGCCTTAGCGAAAGGCTTCTTGAAGGGAAAGATGTAACTCTGTGAGATGAATTAACAGAACACAGAACAGTTTCTCAAAAAGCTTCTTTCCAGTTTTGAACGGAAGATATTTCCTTTTTCACCATAGCAATCTATGGGCTTCCAAATATCCCTTTGCCAATTCCACAAGAACAGCCTTAGCGAAAGGCTTCTTCAAGGGAAAGATGTAACTCTGTGAGATGAATTAACAGAACACAGAGCAGTTTCTCAGAAAGCTTCTTTCCAGTTTTGAACAGAAGATATTTCCTTTTTCACCATAGCCCTCTATGGGCTTCCAAATATCCCTTTGCCAATTCCACAAGAACAGCCTTAGCGAAAGGCTTCTTGAAGGGAAAGATGAAACTCTGTGAGATGAACTAAAAGAACACAGAGCAGTTTCTCAGAAAGCTTCTTTCCAGTTTTGAACGGAAGATATGTCCTTTTTCACCATAGCCCTCTATGGGCTTCCAAATATCCCTTTTCCAATTCCACAAGAACAGCCTTAGCGAAAGGCTTCTTGAAGGGAAAGATGTAACTCTGTGAGATGAATTAACAGAACACAGAGCAGTTTCTCAGAAAGCTCCTTTCCAGTTTTGAACGGAAGATATTTCCTTTTTCACCATAGCCCTCTATGGGCTTCCAAATATCCCTTTGCCAATTCCACAAGAACAGCCTTAGCGAAAGGCTTCTTGAAGGGAAAGATGTAACTCTGTGAGATGAATTAACAGAACACAGAGCAGTTTCTCAGAAAGCTTCTTTCCACTTTTGAACGGAAGATATTTCCTTTTTCACCATAGCCCTCTATGGGCTTCCAAATATCCCTTTTCCAATTCCACAAGAACAGCCTTAGCGAAAGGCTTCTTCAAGGGAAAGATGTAACTCTGTGAGATGAATTACCAGAACACAGAGCAGTTTCTCAGAAAGCTTCTTTCCAGTTTTGAACGGAAGATATTTCCTTTTTCACCATAGCCCTCTATGGGCTTCCAAATATCCTTTTGCCAATTCCACAAGAACAGCCTTAGCGAAAGGCTTCTGGAAGGGAAAGATGTAACTCTGTGAGATGAATTACCAGAACACAGAGCAGTTTCTCAGAAAGCTTTTTTCCAGTTTTGAACGGAAGATATTTCCTTTTTCACAATAGCCCTCAATGGGCTTCCAAATATCCCTTTGCCAATTCCACAAGAACAGCCTTAGCGAAAGGCTTCTTGAAGGGAAAGATGTAACTCTGTGAGATGAATTAACAGAACACAGAGCAGTTTCTCAGAAAGCTTCTTTCCAGTTTTAAACGGAAGATATTTCCTTTTACACCATAGCCCTCTATGGGCTTCCAAATATCCCTTTGCCAATTCCACAAGAACAGCCTTAGCGAAAGGCTTCTTGAAGGGAAAGATGAAACTCTGTGAGATGAACTAAGAGAACACAGTGCAGTTTCTCAGAAAGCTTCCTTCCAGTTTTGAACGGAAGATATTTCCTTTTTCACCATAGCCCTCTATGGGCTTCCAAATATCCCTTTGCCAGTTCCAAAAGAACAGCCTTAGCGAATGGCTTCTTGAAGGGAAAGATGTAACTCTGTGAGATGAATTAACAGAACACAGAACAGTTTCTCAGAAAGCTTCTTTCCAGTTTTGAACGGAAGATAATTCCTTTTTCACCATAGCCCTCTAGGGGCTTCCAAATATCCCTTTGCCAATTCCACAAGAACAGCCTTAGCGAAAGGCTTCTTGAAGGGAAAGATGTAACTCTGTGAGATGAATTAACAGAACACAGAGCATTTCTCAGAAAGCTTCTTTCCAGTTTTGAACGGAAGATATTTCCTTTTTCACCATAGCCCTCTATGGGCTTCCAAATATCCCTTTTCCAATTCCACAAGAACAGCCTTAGTGAAAGGCTTCTTGAAGGGAAAGATGTAACTCTGTGAGATGAATTAACAGAACACAGAGCAGTTTCTCAGAAAGCTTCTTTCCAGTTTTGAACGGAAGATATTTCCTTTTTCACCATAGCCCTCTATGGGCTTCCAAATATCCCTTTGCCAATTCCACAAGAACAGCCTTAGCGAAAGGCTTCTTCAAGGGAAAGATGTCACTCTGTGAGATGAATTAACAGAACACAGAGCAGTATATCAGAAAGCTTCTTTCCAGTTTTGAACGGAAGATATTTCCTTTTTCACCATAGCCCTCTATGGGCTTCCAAATATCCCTTTGCCAGTTCCAAATGAACAGCCTTAGCGAAAGGCTTCTTGAAGGGAAAGATGTAACTCTGTGAGATGAATTAACAGAACACAGAACAGTTTCTCAGAAAGCTTCTTTCCAGTTTTGAACGGAAGATATTTCCTTTTTCACCATAGCCCTCTATGGGCTTCCAAATATCCCTTTTCCAATTCCACAAGAACAGCCTTAGCGAAAGGCTTCTTCAAGTGAAAGATGTAACTCTGTGAGATGAATTAACAGAACACAGAGCAGTTTCTCAGAAAGCTTCTTTCCAGTTTTGAACGGAAGATATTTAATTTTTCACCATAGCCTTCTATGGGCTTCCAAATATCCCTTTGGAATTCCACAAGAACAGCCTTAGCGAAAGGCTTTTTCAAGTGAAAGATGTATCTCTGTGAGATGAATTAACAGAACACAGAGCAGTTTCTCAGAAAGCTTCTTTCAAGTTTTGAACGGAAGATATTTCCTTTTTCACCATAGCCCTCTATGGGCTTCCAAATATCCCTTTTCCAATTCCACAAGAACAGCCTTAGCGAAAGGCTTCTTGAAGGGAAAGATGTAACTCTGTGAGATGAATTAACAGAACACAGAGCAGTTTCTCAGAAAGCTTCTTTCCAGTTTTGAACGGAAGATATTTCCTTTTTCACCATAGCCCTCTAAGGGCTTCCAAATATCCCTTTGCCAATTCCACAAGAACAGCCTTAGCGAAAGGCTTCTTGAAGGGAAAGATGTAACTCTGTGAGATGAATTAACAGAACACAGAGCAGTTTCTCAGAAAGCTTCTTTCCAGTTTTGAACGGAAGATATTTAATTTTTCACCGTAGCCCTCTATGGGCTTCCAAATATCCCTTTGGAATTCCACAAGAACAGCCTAAGCGAAAGGCTTTTTCAAGTGAAAGATGTATCTCTGTGAGATGAATTAACAGAACACAGAGCAGTTTCTCAGAAAGCTTCTTTCCAGTTTTGAACGGAAGATATTTCCTTTTTCACCATAGCCCTCTAAGGGCTTCCAAATATCCCTTTTCCAATTCCACAAGAACAGCCTTAGCGAAAGGCTTCTTGAAGGGAAAGATGTAACTCTGTGAGATGAATTAACAGAACACAGAACAGTTTCTCAGAAAGCTTCTTTCCAGTTTTGAACGGAAGATATTTCCTTTTTCACCATAGCAATCTATGGGCTTCCAAATATCCCTTTGCCAATTCCACAAGAACAGCCTTAGCGAAAGGCTTCTTGAAGGGAAAGATGTAACTCTGTGAGATGAACTAACAGAACACAGAGCAGTTTCTCTGAAAGCTTCTTTCCAGTTTTGAACGGAAGATATTTCCTTTTTCACCATAGCCCTCTATGGGCTTCCAAATATTCCTTTGCCAATTCCACAAGAACAGCCTTCGTGAAAGGCTTCTTGAAGTGAAAGATGTAACTCTGTGAGATGAATTAACAGAACACAGAGCAGTTTCTCAGAAAGCTTCTTTCCAGTTTTGAACGGAAGATATTTCCTTTTTCACCATAGCCCTCTAAGGGCTTCCAAATATCCCTTTGCCAATTCCACAAGAACAGCCTTAGGGAAAGGCTTCTTCAAGGGAAAGATGTAACTCTGTGAGATGAATTAACAGAACACAGAGCAGTTTCTCAGAAAGCTTCTTTCCAGTTTTGAACGGAAGATATTTCCTTTTTCACCATAGCCCTCTATGGGCTTCCAAATATCCCTTTGCCAATTCCACAAGAACAGCCTTAGCGAAAGGCTTCTTGAAGGGAAAGATGAAACTCTGTGAGATGAACTAACAGAACACAGAGCAGTTTCTCAGAAAGCTTCTTTCCAGTTTTGAACGGAAGATATTTCCTTTTTCACCATAGCCCTATATGGGCTTCCAAATATCCCTTTTCCAATTCCACAAGAACAGCCTTAGCGAAAGGCTTCTTGAAGGGAAAGATGTAACTCTGTGAGATGAATTAACAGAACGCGGAGCAGTTTCTCAGAAAGCTTCTTTACAGTTTTGAACGGAAGGTATTTCCTTTTTCACCATAGCCCTCTATGGGCTTCCAAATATCCCTTTTCCAATTCCACAAGAACAGCCCTAGCGAAAGGCTTCTTGAAGGGAAAGATGTAACTCTGTGGGATGAATTAACAGAACACAGAGCAGTTTCTCAGAAAGCTTCTTTCCACTTTTGAACGGAAGATATTTCCTTTTTCACCATAGCCCTCTATGGGCTTCCAAATATCCCTTTGCCAATTCCACAAGAACAGCCTTAGCGAAAGGCTTCCTGAAGGGAAAGATGTAACTCTGTGAGATGAATTAACAGAACACAGAGCAGTTTCTCAGAAAGCTTCTTTTCAGTTTTGAACGGAAGATATTTCCTTTTTCACCATAGCCCTCTATGGGCTTCCAAATATCCCTTTGCCAATTCCCCAAGAACAGCCTTAGCGAAAGGCTTCTTGAAGGGAAAGATGTAACTCTGTGAGATGAATTAACAGAACACAGAGCAGTTTCTCAGAAAGCTTCTTTCCAGTTTTGAACGGAAGATATTTCCTTTTTCACCATAGCCCTCTATGGGCTTCCAAATATCCCTTTGCCAATTCCACAAGAACAGCCTTAGCGAAAGTCTTCTTGAAGGGAAAGATGAAACTCTGTGAGATGAACTAACAGAACACAGAACAGTTTCTCAGAAAGCTTCTTTCCAGTTTTGAACGGAAGATATTTTCTTTTTCACCATAGCCCTCTATGGGCTTTTAAATATCCCTTTTCCAATTCCACAAGAACAGCCTTAGCGAAAGGCTTCTTGAAGGGAAAGATGTAACTCTGTGAGATGAATTAACAGAACACTGAGCAGTTTCTCAGAAAACTTCTTTCCAGTTTTGAACGAAAGATATTTCCTTTTTCACCATAGCCCTCTATGGGCTTCCAAATATCCCTTTGCCAATTCCACAAGAACAGCCTTAGCGAAAGGCTTGTTGAAGGGAAAGATGTAACTCTGTGAGATGAATTAACAGAACACAGAGCAGTTTCTCAGAAAGCTTCTTTCCAGTTTTGAACGGAAGATATTTCCTTTTTCACCATAGCCCTCTATGGGCTTCCACATATCACTTTGCCAATTCCACAAGAACAGCCTTAGCGAAAGGCTTCTTGAAGGGAAAAATGTAACTCTGTGAGATGAATTAACAGAACACAGAGCAGTTTCTCAGAAAGCTTCTTTCCAGTTTTGAACGGAAGATATTTCCTTTTTCACCATAGCCCTCTATGGGCTTCCAAATATCCCTTTTCCAATTCCACAAGAACAGCCTTAGCGAAAGGCTTCTTGAAGGGAAAGATGTAACTCTGTGAGATGAATGAACAGAACACAGAGCAGTTTCTCAGAAAGCTTCTTTCCAGTTTTGAACGGAAGATATTTCCTTTTTCACCATAGCCCTCTAAGGGCTTCCAAATATCCCTTTGCCAATTCCACAAGAACAGCCTTAGCGAAAGGCTTCTTGAAGGGAAAGATGTAACTCTGTGAGATGAATTAACAGAACACAGAGCAGTTTCTCAGAAAGCTTCTTTCCAGTTTTGAACGGAAGATATTTAATTTTTCACCATAGCCCTCTATGGGCTTCCAAATATCCCTTTGGAATTCCACAAGAACAGCCTAAGCGAAAGGCTTTTTCAAGTGAAAGATGTATTTCTGTGAGATGAATTAACAGAACACAGAGCAGTTTCTCAGAAAGCTTCTTTCCAGTTTTGAACGGAAGATATTTCCTTTTTCACCATAGCCCTTTATGGGCTTCCAAATATCCCTTTGCCAATTCCCCAAGAACAGCCTTAGCGAAAGGCTTCTTGAAGGGAAAGATGTAACTCTGTGAGATGAATTAACAGAACACAGAGCAGTTTCTCAGAAAGCTTCTTTCCAGATTTGAACGGAAGATATTTCCTTTTTCACCATAGCCCTCTATGGGCTTCCAAATATCCCTTTGCCAATTCCACAAGAACAGCCTTAGCGATAGGCTTCTTGAAGGGAAAGATGTAACTCTGTGAGATGAATTAACAGAACACAGAGCAGTTTCTCAGAAAGCTTCTTTCCAGTATCGAACGGAAGATATTTCCTTTTTCACCATAGCCCTCTATGGGCTTCCAAATATCCCTTTGCCAGTTCCACAAGAACAACTTTAGCGAAAGGCTTCTTGAAGGGAAAGATGTAACTCTGTGAGATGAATTAACAGAACACAGAGCAGTTTCTCAGAAAGCTTCTTTACAGTTTTGAACGGAAGATATTTCATTTTTCACCATAGCCCTCTATGGGCTTCCAAATATCCCTTTGCCAATTCCACAAGAACAGCCTTAGCGAAAGGCTTCTTGAAGGGAAAGATGTAACTCTGTGAGATGAATTAACAGAACACAGAGCAGTTTCTCAGAAAGCTTCTTTCCAGTTTTGAACGGAAGATATTTCCTTTTTCACCATAGCCCTCTAAGGGCTTCCAAATATCCCTTTTCCAATTCCACAAGAACAGCCTTAGCGAAAGGCTTCTTGAAGGGAAAGATGTAACTCTGTGAGATGAACTAACAGAACACAGAGCAGTTTCTCTGAAAGCTTCTTTCCAGTTTTGAACGGAAGATATTTCCTTTTTCACCATAGCAATCTATGGGCTTCCAAATATCCCTTTGCCAATTCCACAAGAACAGCCTTAGCGAAAGGCTTCTTGAAGGGAAAGATGTAACTCTGTGAGATGAACTAACAGAACACAGAGCAGTTTCTCTGAAAGCTTCTTTCCAGTTTTGAACGGAAGATATTTCCTTTTTCACCATAGCCCTCTATGGGCTTCCAAATATTCCTTTGCCAATTCCACAAGAACAGCCTTCGTGAAAGGCTTCTTGAAGTGAAAGATGTAACTCTGTGAGATGAATTAACAGAACACAGAGCAGTTTCTCAGAAAGCTTCTTTCCAGTTTTGAACGGAAGATATTTCCTTTTTCACCATAGCCCTCTAAGGGCTTCCAAATATCCCTTTGCCAATTCCACAAGAACAGCCTTAGGGAAAGGCTTCTTCAAGGGAAAGATGTAACTCTGTGAGATGAATTAACAGAACACAGAGCAGTTTCTCAGAAAGCTTCTTTCCAGTTTTGAACGGAAGATATTTCCTTTTTCACCATAGCCCTCTATGGGCTTCCAAATATCCCTTTGCCAATTCCACAAGAACAGCCTTAGCGAAAGGCTTCTTGAAGGGAAAGATGAAACTCTGTGAGATGAACTAACAGAACACAGAGCAGTTTCTCAGAAAGCTTCTTTCCAGTTTTGAACGGAAGATATTTCCTTTTTCACCATAGCCCTATATGGGCTTCCAAATATCCCTTTTCCAATTCCACAAGAACAGCCTTAGCGAAAGGCTTCTTGAAGGGAAAGATGTAACTCTGTGAGATGAATTAACAGAACGCGGAGCAGTTTCTCAGAAAGCTTCTTTCCAGTTTTGAACGGAAGGTATTTCCTTTTTCACCATAGCCCTCTATGGGCTTCCAAATATCCCTTTTCCAATTCCACAAGAACAGCCCTAGCGAAAGGCTTCTTGAAGGGAAAGATGTAACTCTGTGGGATGAATTAACAGAACACAGAGCAGTTTCTCAGAAAGCTTCTTTCCACTTTTGAACGGAAGATATTTCCTTTTTCACCATAGCCCTCTATGGGCTTCCAAATATCCCTTTGCCAATTCCACAAGAACAACCTTAGCGAAAGGCTTCCTGAAGGGAAAGATGTAACTCTGTGAGATGAATTAACAGAACACAGAGCAGTTTCTCAGAAAGCTTCTTTTCAGTTTTGAACGGAAGATATTTCCTTTTTCACCATAGCCCTCTATGGGCTTCCAAATATCCCTTTGCCAATTCCCCAAGAACAGCCTTAGCGAAAGGCTTCTTGAAGGGAAAGATGTAACTCTGTGAGATGAATTAACAGAACACAGAGCAGTTTCTCAGAAAGCTTCTTTCCAGTTTTGAACGGAAGATATTTCCTTTTTCACCATAGCCCTCTAAGGGCTTCCAAATATCCCTTTGCCAATTCCACAAGAACAGCCTTAGGGAAAGGCTTCTTCAAGGGAAAGATGTAACTCTGTGAGATGAATTAACAGAACACAGAGCAGTTTCTCAGAAAGCTTCTTTCCAGTTTTGAACGGAAGATATTTCCTTTTTCACCATAGCCCTCTATGGGCTTCCAAATATCCCTTTGCCAATTCCACAAGAACAGCCTTAGCGAAAGGCTTCTTGAAGGGAAAGATGAAACTCTGTGAGATGAACTAACAGAACACAGAGCAGTTTCTCAGAAAGCTTCTTTCCAGTTTTGAACGGAAGATATTTCCTTTTTCACCATAGCCCTATATGGGCTTCCAAATATCCCTTTTCCAATTCCACAAGAACAGCCTTAGCGAAAGGCTTCTTGAAGGGAAAGATGTAACTCTGTGAGATGAATTAACAGAACGCGGAGCAGTTTCTCAGAAAGCTTCTTTCCAGTTTTGAACGGAAGGTATTTCCTTTTTCACCATAGCCCTCTATGGGCTTCCAAATATCCCTTTTCCAATTCCACAAGAACAGCCCTAGCGAAAGGCTTCTTGAAGGGAAAGATGTAACTCTGTGGGATGAATTAACAGAACACAGAGCAGTTTCTCAGAAAGCTTCTTTCCACTTTTGAACGGAAGATATTTCCTTTTTCACCATAGCCCTCTATGGGCTTCCAAATATCCCTTTGCCAATTCCACAAGAACAACCTTAGCGAAAGGCTTCCTGAAGGGAAAGATGTAACTCTGTGAGATGAATTAACAGAACACAGAGCAGTTTCTCAGAAAGCTTCTTTTCAGTTTTGAACGGAAGATATTTCCTTTTTCACCATAGCCCTCTATGGGCTTCCAAATATCCCTTTGCCAATTCCCCAAGAACAGCCTTAGCGAAAGGCTTCTTGAAGGGAAAGATGTAACTCTGTGAGATGAATTAACAGAACACAGAGCAGTTTCTCAGAAAGCTTCTTTCCAGTTTTGAACGGAAGATATTTCCTTTTTCACCATAGCCCTCTATGGGCTTCCAAATATCCCTTTGCCAATTCCACAAGAACAGCCTTAGCGAAAGTCTTCTTGAAGGGAAAGATGAAACTCTGTGAGATGAACTAACAGAACACAGAACAGTTTCTCAGAAAGCTTCTTTCCAGTTTTGAACGGAAGATATTTTCTTTTTCACCATAGCCCTCTATGGGCTTTTAAATATCCCTTTGCCAATTCCACAAGAACAGCCTTAGCGAAAGGCTTCTTGAAGGGAAAGATGTAACTCTGTGAGATGAATTAACAGAACACTGAGCAGTTTCTCAGAAAACTTCTTTCCAGTTTTGAACGAAAGATATTTCCTTTTTCACCATAGCCCTCTATGGGCTTCCAAATATCCCTTTGCCAATTCCACAAGAACAGCCTTAGCGAAAGGCTTGTTGAAGGGAAAGATGTAACTCTGTGAGATGAATTAACAGAACACAGAGCAGTTTCTCAGAAAGCTTCTTTCCAGTTTTGAACGGAAGATATTTCCTTTTTCACCATAGCCCTCTATGGGCTTCCACATATCACTTTGCCAATTCCACAAGAACAGCCTTAGCGAAAGGCTTCTTGAAGGGAAAAATGTAACTCTGTGAGATGAATTAACAGAACACAGAGCAGTTTCTCAGAAAGCTTCTTTCCAGTTTTGAACGGAAGATATTTCCTTTTTCACCATAGCCCTCTATGGGCTTCCAAATATCCCTTTTCCAATTCCACAAGAACAGCCTTAGCGAAAGGCTTCTTGAAGGGAAAGATGTAACTCTGTGAGATGAATGAACAGAACACAGAGCAGTTTCTCAGAAAGCTTCTTTCCAGTTTTGAACGGAAGATATTTCCTTTTTCACCATAGCCCTCTAAGGGCTTCCAAATATCCCTTTGCCAATTCCACAAGAACAGCCTTAGCGAAAGGCTTCTTGAAGGGAAAGATGTAACTCTGTGAGATGAATTAACAGAACACAGAGCAGTTTCTCAGAAAGCTTCTTTCCAGTTTTGAACGGAAGATATTTAATTTTTCACCATAGCCCTCTATGGGCTTCCAAATATCCCTTTGGAATTCCACAAGAACAGCCTAAGCGAAAGGCTTTTTCAAGTGAAAGATGTATTTCTGTGAGATGAATTAACAGAACACAGAGCAGTTTCTCAGAAAGCTTCTTTCCAGTTTTGAACGGAAGATATTTCCTTTTTCACCATAGCCCTCTATGGGCTTCCAAATATCCCTTTGCCAATTCCCCAAGAACAGCCTTAGCGAAAGGCTTCTTGAAGGGAAAGATGTAACTCTGTGAGATGAATTAACAGAACACAGAGCAGTTTCTCAGAAAGCTTCTTTCCAGATTTGAACGGAAGATATTTCCTTTTTCACCATAGCCCTCTATGGGCTTCCAAATATCCCTTTGCCAATTCCACAAGAACAGCCTTAGCGATAGGCTTCTTGAAGGGAAAGATGTAACTCTGTGAGATGAATTAACAGAACACAGAGCAGTTTCTCAGAAAGCTTCTTTCCAGTTTCGAACGGAAGATATTTCCTTTTTCACCATAGCCCTCTATGGGCTTCCAAATATCCCTTTGCCAGTTCCACAAGAACAACTTTAGCGAAAGGCTTCTTGAAGGGAAAGATGTAACTCTGTGAGATGAATTAACAGAACACAGAGCAGTTTCTCAGAAAGCTTCTTTCCAGTTTTGAACGGAAGATATTTCATTTTTCACCATAGCCCTCTATGGGCTTCCAAATATCCCTTTGCCAATTCCACAAGAACAGCCTTAGCGAAAGGCTTCTTGAAGGGAAAGATGTAACTCTGTGAGATGAATTAACAGAACACAGAGCAGTTTCTCAGAAAGCTTCTTTCCAGTTTTGAACGGAAGATATTTAATTTTTCACCATAGCCCTCTAAGGGCTTCCAAATATCCCTTTGCCAATTCCACAAGAACAGCCTTAGCGAAAGGCTTCTTGAAGGGAAATATGTAACTCTGTGAGATGAATTAACAGAACACAGAACAGTTTCTCAGAAAGCTTCTTTCCAGTTTTGAACGGAAGATATTTCCTTTTTCACCATAGCAATCTATGGGCTTCCAAATATCCCTTTGCCAATTCCACAAGAACAGCCTTAGCGAAAGGCTTCTTGAAGGGAAAGATGTAACTCTGTGAGATGAATTAACAGAACACAGAGCAGTTTCTCAGAAAGCTTCTTTCCAGTTTTGAACGGAAGATATTTCCTTTTTCACCATAGCCCTCTATGGGCTTCCAAATATCCCTTTGCCAATTCCACAAGAACAGCCTTAGCGAAAGGCTTCTTGAAGGGAAAGATGTAACTCTGTGAGATGAATTAACAGAACACAGAGCAGTTTCTCAGAAAGCTTCTTTCCAGTTTTGAACGGAAGATATTTAATTTTTCACCATAGCCCTCTAAGGGCTTCCAAATATCCCTTTGCCAATTCCACAAGAACAGCCTTAGCGAAAGGCTTCTTGAAGGGAAATATGTAACTCTGTGAGATGAATTAACAGAACACAGAACAGTTTCTCAGAAAGCTTCTTTCCAGTTTTGAACGGAAGATATTTCCTTTTTCACCATAGCAATCTATGGGCTTCCAAATATCCCTTTGCCAATTCCACAAGAACAGCCTTAGCGAAAGGCTTCTTGAAGGGAAAGATGTAACTCTGTGAGATGAATTAACAGAACACAGAGCAGTTTCTCAGAAAGCTTCTTTCCAGTTTTGAACGGAAGATATTTCCTTTTTCACCATAGCCCTCTATGGGCTTCCAAATATCCCTTTGCCAATTCCACAAGAACAGCCTTAGCGAAAGGCTTCTTGAAGGGAAAGATGAAACTCTGTGAGATGAACTAACAGAACACAGAGCAGTTTCTCAGAAAGCTTCTTTCCAGTTTTGAACGGAAGATACTTCCTTTTTCACCATAGCCCTATATGGGCTTCCAAATATCCCTTTTCCAATTCCACAAGAACAGCCTTAGCGAAAGGCTTCTTGAAGGGAAAGATGTAACTCTGTGAGATGAATTAACAGAACGCGGAGCAGTTTCTCAGAAAGCTTCTTTCCAGTTTTGAACGGAAGGTATTTCCTTTTTCACCATAGCCCTCTATGGGCTTCCAAATATCCCTTTTCCAATTCCACAAGAACAGCCCTAGCGAAAGGCTTCTTGAAGGGAAAGATGTAACTCTGTGGGATGAATTAACAGAACACAGAGCAGTTTCTCAGAAAGCTTCTTTCCACTTTTGAACGGAAGATATTTCCTTTTTCACCATAGCCCTCTATGGGCTTCCAAATATCCCTTTGCCAATTCCACAAGAACAACCTTAGCGAAAGGCTTCCTGAAGGGAAAGATGTAACTCTGTGAGATGAATTAACAGAACACAGAGCAGTTTCTCAGAAAGCTTCTTTTCAGTTTTGAACGGAAGATATTTCCTTTTTCACCATAGCCCTCTATGGGCTTCCAAATATCCCTTTGCCAATTCCCCAAGAACAGCCTTAGCGAAAGGCTTCTTGAAGGGAAAGATGTAACTCTGTGAGATGAATTAACAGAACACAGAGCAGTTTCTCAGAAAGCTTCTTTCCAGTTTTGAACGGAAGATATTTCCTTTTTCACCATAGCCCTCTAAGGGCTTCCAAATATCCCTTTGCCAATTCCACAAGAACAGCCTTAGGGAAAGGCTTCTTCAAGGGAAAGATGTAACTCTGTGAGATGAATTAACAGAACACAGAGCAGTTTCTCAGAAAGCTTCTTTCCAGTTTTGAACGGAAGATATTTCCTTTTTCACCATAGCCCTCTATGGGCTTCCAAATATCCCTTTGCCAATTCCACAAGAACAGCCTTAGCGAAAGGCTTCTTGAAGGGAAAGATGAAACTCTGTGAGATGAACTAACAGAACACAGAGCAGTTTCTCAGAAAGCTTCTTTCCAGTTTTGAACGGAAGATATTTCCTTTTTCACCATAGCCCTATATGGGCTTCCAAATATCCCTTTTCCAATTCCACAAGAACAGCCTTAGCGAAAGGCTTCTTGAAGGGAAAGATGTAACTCTGTGAGATGAATTAACAGAACGCGGAGCAGTTTCTCAGAAAGCTTCTTTCCAGTTTTGAACGGAAGGTATTTCCTTTTTCACCATAGCCCTCTATGGCTTCCAAATATCCCTTTTCCAATTCCACAAGAACAGCCCTAGCGAAAGGCTTCTTGAAGGGAAAGATGTAACTCTGTGGGATGAATTAACAGAACACAGAGCAGTTTCTCAGAAAGCTTCTTTCCACTTTTGAACGGAAGATATTTCCTTTTTCACCATAGCCCTCTATGGGCTTCCAAATATCCCTTTGCCAATTCCACAAGAACAACCTTAGCGAAAGGCTTCCTGAAGGGAAAGATGTAACTCTGTGAGATGAATTAACAGAACACAGAGCAGTTTCTCAGAAAGCTTCTTTTCAGTTTTGAACGGAAGATATTTCCTTTTTCACCATAGCCCTCTATGGGCTTCCAAATATCCCTTTGCCAATTCCCCAAGAACAGCCTTAGCGAAAGGCTTCTTGAAGGGAAAGATGTAACTCTGTGAGATGAATTAACAGAACACAGAGCAGTTTCTCAGAAAGCTTCTTTCCAGTTTTGAACGGAAGATATTTCCTTTTTCACCATAGCCCTCTATGGGCTTCCAAATATCCCTTTGCCAATTCCACAAGAACAGCCTTAGCGAAAGTCTTCTTGAAGGGAAAGATGAAACTCTGTGAGATGAACTAACAGAACACAGAACAGTTTCTCAGAAAGCTTCTTTCCAGTTTTGAACGGAAGATATTTTCTTTTTCACCATAGCCCTCTATGGGCTTTTAAATATCCCTTTGCCAATTCCACAAGAACAGCCTTAGCGAAAGGCTTCTTGAAGGGAAAGATGTAACTCTGTGAGATGAATTAACAGAACACTGAGCAGTTTCTCAGAAAACTTCTTTCCAGTTTTGAACGAAAGATATTTCCTTTTTCACCATAGCCCTCTATGGGCTTCCAAATATCCCTTTGCCAATTCCACAAGAACAGCCTTAGCGAAAGGCTTGTTGAAGGGAAAGATGTAACTCTGTGAGATGAATTAACAGAACACAGAGCAGTTTCTCAGAAAGCTTCTTTCCAGTTTTGAACGGAAGATATTTCCTTTTTCACCATAGCCCTCTATGGGCTTCCACATATCACTTTGCCAATTCCACAAGAACAGCCTTAGCGAAAGGCTTCTTGAAGGGAAAAATGTAACTCTGTGAGATGAATTAACAGAACACAGAGCAGTTTCTCAGAAAGCTTCTTTCCAGTTTTGAACGGAAGATATTTCCTTTTTCACCATAGCCCTCTATGGGCTTCCAAATATCCCTTTTCCAATTCCACAAGAACAGCCTTAGCGAAAGGCTTCTTGAAGGGAAAGATGTAACTCTGTGAGATGAATGAACAGAACACAGAGCAGTTTCTCAGAAAGCTTCTTTCCAGTTTCGAACGGAAGATATTTCCTTTTTCACCATAGCCCTCTATGGGCTTCCAAATATCCCTTTGCCAGTTCCACAAGAACAACTTTAGCGAAAGGCTTCTTGAAGGGAAAGATGTAACTCTGTGAGATGAATTAACAGAACACAGAGCAGTTTCTCAGAAAGCTTCTTTCCAGTTTTGAACGGAAGATATTTCATTTTTCACCATAGCCCTCTATGGGCTTCCAAATATCCCTTTGCCAATTCCACAAGAACAGCCTTAGCGAAAGGCTTCTTGAAGGGAAAGATGTAACTCTGTGAGATGAATTAACAGAACACAGAGCAGTTTCTCAGAAAGCTTCTTTCCAGTTTTGAACGGAAGATATTTAATTTTTCACCATAGCCCTCTAAGGGCTTCCAAATATCCCTTTGCCAATTCCACAAGAACAGCCTTAGCGAAAGGCTTCTTGAAGGGAAATATGTAACTCTGTGAGATGAATTAACAGAACACAGAACAGTTTCTCAGAAAGCTTCTTTCCAGTTTTGAACGGAAGATATTTCCTTTTTCACCATAGCAATCTATGGGCTTCCAAATATCCCTTTGCCAATTCCACAAGAACAGCCTTAGCGAAAGGCTTCTTGAAGGGAAAGATGTAACTCTGTGAGATGAACTAACAGAACACAGAGCAGTTTCTCTGAAAGCTTCTTTCCAGTTTTGAACGGAAGATATTTCCTTTTTCACCATAGCCCTCTATGGGCTTCCAAATATTCCTTTGCCAACTCCACAAGAACAGCCTTCGTGAAAGGCTTCTTGAAGGGAAAGATGTAACTCTGTGAGATGAATTAACAGAACACAGAGCAGTTTCTCAGAAAGCTTCTTTCCAGTTTTGAACGGAAGATATTTCCTTTTTCACCATAGCCCTCTAAGGGCTTCCAAATATCCCTTTGCCAATTCCACAAGAACAGCCTTAGGGAAAGGCTTCTTCAAGGGAAAGATGTAACTCTGTGAGATGAATTAACAGAACACAGAGCAGTTTCTCAGAAAGCTTCTTTCCAGTTTTGAACGGAAGATATTTCCTTTTTCACCATAGCCCTCTATGGGCTTCCAAATATCCCTTTGCCAATTCCACAAGAACAGCCTTAGCGAAAGGCTTCTTGAAGGGAAAGATGAAACTCTGTGAGATGAACTAACAGAACACAGAGCAGTTTCTCAGAAAGCTTCTTTCCAGTTTTGAACGGAAGATATTTCCTTTTTCACCATAGCCCTCTATGGGTTTCCAAATATCCCTTTTCCAATTCCACAAGAACAGCCTTAGCGAAAGGCTTCTTGAAGGGAAAGATGTAACTCTGTGAGATGAATTAACAGAACGCGGAGCAGTTTCTCAGAAAGCTTCTTTCCAGTTTTGAACGGAAGGTATTTCCTTTTTCACCATAGCCCTCTATGGGCTTCCAAATATCCCTTTTCCAATTCCACAAGAACAGCCCTAGCGAAAGGCTTCTTGAAGGGAAAGATGTAACTCTGTGGGATGAATTAACAGAACACAGAGCAGTTTCTCAGAAAGCTTCTTTCCACTTTTGAACGGAAGATATTTCCTTTTTCACCATAGCCCTCTATGGGCTTCCAAATATCCCTTTGCCAATTCCACAAGAACAGCCTTAGCGAAAGGCTTCCTGAAGGGAAAGATGTAACTCTGTGAGATGAATTAACAGAACACAGAGCAGTTTCTCAGAAAGCTTCTTTCCAGTTTTGAACGGAAGATATTTCCTTTTTCACCATAGCCCTCTATGGGCTTCCAAATATCCCTTTGCCAATTCCAAAAGAACAGCCTTAGCGAAAGGCTTCTTGAATGGAAAGATGAAACTCTGTGAGATGAACTAACAGAACACAGAGCAGTTTCTCAGAAAGCTTCTTTCCAGTTTTGAACGGAAGATATTTTCTTTTTCACCATAGCCCTCTATGGGCTTTTAAATATCCCTTTGCCAATTCCACAAGAACAGCCTTAGCGAAAGGCTTCTTGAAGGGAAAGATGTAACTCTGTGAGATGAATTAACAGAACACTGAGCAGTTTCTCAGAAAACTTCTTTCCAGTTTTGAACGAAAGATATTTCCTTTTTCACCATAGCCCTCTATGGGCTTCCAAATATCCCTTTGCCAATTCCACAAGAACAGCCTTAGCGAAAGGCTTGTTGAAGGGAAAGATGTAACTCTGTGAGATGAATTAACAGAACACAGAGCAGTTTCTCAGAAAGCTTCTTTCCAGTTTTGAACGGAAGATATTTCCTTTTTCACCATAGCCCTCTATGGGCTTCCACATATCACTTTGCCAATTCCACAAGAACAGCCTTAGCGAAAGGCTCCTTGAAGGGAAAAATGTAACTCTGTGAGATGAATTAACAGAACACAGAGCAGTTTCTCAGAAAGCTTCTTTCCAGTTTTGAACGGAAGATATTTCCTTTTTCACCATAGCCCTCTATGGGCTTCCAAATATCCCTTTTCCAATTCCACAAGAACAGCCTTAGCGAAAGGCTTCTTGAAGGGAAAGATGTAACTCTGTGAGATGAATTAACAGAACACAGAGCAGTTTCTCAGAAAGCTTCTTTCCAGTTTTGAACGGAAGATATTTCCTTTTTCACCATAGCCCTCTAAGGGCTTCCAAATATCCCTTTGCCAATTCCACAAGAACAGCCTTAGCGAAAGGCTTCTTGAAGGGAAAGATGTAACTCTGTGAGATGAATTAACAGAACACAGAGCAGTTTCTCAGAAAGCTTCCTTCCAGTTTTGAACGGAAGATATTTAATTTTCACCATAGCCCTCTATGGGCTTCCAAATATCCCTTTGGAATTCCACAAGAACAGCCTAAGCGAAAGGCTTTTTCAAGTGAAAGATGTATCTCTGTGAGATGAATTAACAGAACACAGAGCAGTTTCTCAGAAAGCTTCTTTCCAGTTTTGAACGGAAGATATTTCCTTTTTCACCATAGCCCTCTATGGGCTTCCAAATATCCCTTTGCCAATTCCCCAAGAACAGCCTTAGCGAAAGGCTTCTTGAAGGGAAAGATGTAACTCTGTGAGATGAATTAACAGAACGCGGAGCAGTTTCTCAGAAAGCTTCTTTCCAGTTTTGAACGGAAGGTATTTCCTTTTTCACCATAGCCCTCTATGGGCTTCCACATATCCCTTTGCCAATTCCACAAGAACAGCCTTAGCGAAAGGCTTCTTGAAGGGAAAGATGTAACTCTGTGAGATGAATTAACAGAACACAGAGCAGTTTCTCAGAAAGCTTCTTTCCACTTTTGAACGGAAGTTATTTCCTTTTTCACCATAGCCCTCTATGGGCTTCCAAATATCCCTTTGCCAATTCCACAAGAACAGCCTTAGCGAAAGGCTTCTTGAAGGGAAAGATGTAACTCTGTGAGATGAATTAACAGAACACAGAACAGTTTCTCAGAAAGCTTCTTTCCAGTTTTGAACGGAAGATATTTCCTTTTTCACCATAGCCCTCTATGGGCTTCCAAATATCCCTTTGCCAATTCCACAAGAACAGCCTTAGCGAAAGGCTTCTTGAAGGGAAAGATGTAACTCTGTGAGATGAACTAACAGAACACAGAGCAGTTTCTCAGAAAGCTTCTTTCCAGTTTTGAACGGAAGATATTTCCTTTTTCACCATAGCCCTCTATGGGCTTCCAAATATCCCTTTGCCAATTCCACAAGAACAGCCTTAGCGAAAGGCTTCTTGAAGGGAAAGATGTAACTCTGTGAGATGAATTAACAGAACACAGAGCAGTTTCTCAGAAAGCTTCTTTCCAGTTTTGAACGGAAGATATTTCCTTTTTCACCATAGCCCTCTATGGGCTTCCAAATATCCCTTTGCCAATTCCACAAGAACAGCCTTAGTGAAAGGCTTCTTGAAGGGAAAGATGTAACTCTGTGAGATGAATTAACAGAACACAGAGCAGTTTCTCAGAAAGCTTCTTTCCAGTTTTGAACGGAAGATATTTCCTTTTTCACCATAGCCCTCTATGGGCTTCCAAATATCCCTTTTCCAATTCCACAAGAACAGCCTTAGCGAAAGGCTTCTTGAAGGGAAAGATGTAACTCTGTGAGATGAATTAACAGAACACAGAGCAGTTTCTCAGAAAGCTTCTTTCCAGTTTTGAACAGAAGATATTTCCTTTTTCACCATAGCCCTCTATGGGCTCCCAAATATCCCTTTGCCAATGCCACAAGAATAGCCTTAGCGAAAGGCTTCTGGAAGGGAAAGATGTAACTCTGTGAGATGAATTAACAGAACACAGAGCAGTTTCTCAGAAAGCTTCTTTCCAGTTTTGAACGGAAGATATTTCCTTTTTCACCATAGCCCTCTATGGGCTTCCAAATAACCGTTTGCCAATTCCACAAGAACAGCCTTAGCGAAAGGCTTCTTCAAGGGAAAGATGTAACTCTGTGAGATGAATTACCAGAACACACAGCAGTTTCTCAGAAAGCTTCTTTCCAGTTTTGAACGGAAGATATTTCCTTTTTCACCATAGCCCTCTAAGGGCTTCCAAATATCCTTTTGCCAATTCCACAAGAACACCCTTAGCGAAAGGCTTCTTAAAGGGAAAGATGAAACTCTGTGAGATGAACTAACAGAACACAGAGCAGTTTCTCAGAAAGCTTCGTTCCAGTTTTGAACGGAAGATATTTCCTTTTTCACCATAGCCCTCTATGGGCTTCCAAATATCCCTTTTCCAATTCCACAAGAACAGCCTTAGCGAAAGGCTTCTTGAAGGGAAAGATGTAACTCTGTGAGATGAATTAACAGAACACAGAACAGTTTCTCAGAAAGCTTCTTTCCAGTTTTGAACGGAAGATACTTCCTTTTTCACCATAGCCCTCTAGGGGCTTCCAAATATCCCTTTGCCAATTCCACAAGAACAGCCTTAGCGAAAGGCTTCTTCAAGGGAAAGATGTAACTCTGTGAGATGAATTAACAGAACACAGAGCAGTTTCTCAGAAAGCTTCTTTCCAGTTTTGAACGGAAGATATTTCCTTTTTCACAATAGCCCTCTAAGGGCTTCCAAATATCCCTTTGCCAATTCCACAAGAACATCCTTAGCGAAAGGCTTCTTGAAGGGAAAGATGTAACTCTGTGAGATGAATTAACAGAACACAGAGCAGTTTCTCAGAAAGCTTCTTTCCAGTTTTGAACGGAAGATATTTCCTTTTTCACCATAGCCCTCTATGGGCTTCCACATATCCCTTTGCCAATTCCACAAGAACAGCCTTAGCGAAAGGCTTCTTGAAGGTAAAGATGTAACTCTGTGAGATGAATTAACAGAACACAGAGCAGTTTCTCAGAAAGCTTCTTTCCAGTTTTGAACGGAAGATATTTCATTTTTCACCATAGCCCTCTATGGGCTTCCAAATATCCCTTTGCCAATTCCACAAGAACAGCCTTAGCGAAAGGCTTCTTGAAGGGAAAGATGTAACTCTGTGAGATGAATTAACAGAACACAGAGCAGTTTCTCAGAAAGCTTCTTTCCAGTTTTGAACGGCAGATATTTCATTTTTCACCATAGCCCTCTAAGGGCTTCCAAATATCCCTTTGCCAATTCCACAAGAACAGCCTTAGCGAAAGGCTTCTTGAAGGGAAATATGTAACTCTGTGAGATGAATTAACAGAACACAGAACAGTTTCTCAGAAAGCTTCTTTCCAGTTTTGAACGGAAGATATTTCCTTTTTCACCATAGCAATCTATGGGCTTCCAAATATCCCTTTGCCAATTCCACAAGAACAGCCTTAGCGAAAGGCTTCTTGAAGGGAAAGATGTAACTCTGTGAGATGAACTAACAGAACACAGAGCAGTTTCTCTGAAAGCTTCTTTCCAGTTTTGAACGGAAGATATTTCCTTTTTCACCATAGCCCTCTATGGGCTTCCAAATATTCCTTTGCCAATTCCACAAGAACAGCCTTCGTGAAAGGCTTCTTGAAGGGAAAGATGTAACTCTGTGAGATGAATTAACAGAACACAGAGCAGTTTCTCAGAAAGCTTCTTTCCAGTTTTGAACGGAAGATATTTCCTTTTTCACCATAGCCCTCTAAGGGCTTCCAAATATCCCTTTGCCAATTCCACAAGAACAGCCTTAGGGAAAGGCTTCTTCAAGGGAAAGATGTAACTCTGTGAGATGAATTAACAGAACACAGAGCAGTTTCTCAGAAAGCTTCTTTCCAGTTTTGAACGGAAGATATTTCCTTTTTCACCATAGCCCTCTATGGGCTTCCAAATATCCCTTTGCCAATTCCACAAGAACAGCCTTAGAGAAAGGCTTCTTGAAGGGAAAGATGAAACTCTGTGAGATGAACTAACAGAACACAGAGCAGTTTCTCAGAAAGCTTCTTTCCAGTTTTGAACGGAAGATATTTCCTTTTTCACCATAGCCCTCTATGGGCTTCCAAATATCCCTTTGCCAATTCCACAAGAACAGCCTTAGCGAAAGGCTTCTTGAAGGGAAAGATGTAACTCTGTGAGATGAATTAACAGAACACAGAACAGTTTCTCAGAAAGCTTCTTTCCAGTTTTGAACGGAAGATATTTCCTTTTTCACCATAGCCCTCTATGGGCTTCCAAATATCCCTTTGCCAATTCCACAATAACAGCCTTAGCGAAAGGCTTCTTGAAGGGAAAGATGTAACTCTGTGAGATGAACTAACAGAACACAGAGCAGTTTCTCAGAAAGCTTCTTTCCAGTTTTGAACGGAAGATATTTCCTTTTTCACCATAGCCCTCTATGGGCTTCCAAATATCCCTTTGCCAATTCCACAAGAACAGCCTTAGCGAAAGGCTTCTTGAAGGGAAAGATGTAACTCTGTGAGATGAATTAACAAAACACAGAGCAGTTTCTCAGAAAGCTTCTTTCCAGTTTTGAACGGAAGATATTTCCTTTTTCACCATAGCCCTCTATGGGCTTCCAAATATCCCTTTGCCAATTCCACAAGAACAGCCTTAGTGAAAGGCTTCTTGAAGGGAAAGATGTAACTCTGTGAGATGAATTAACAGAACACAGAGCAGTTTCTCAGAAAGCTTCTTTCCAGTTTTGAACGGAAGATATTTCCTTTTTCACCATAGCCCTCTATGGGCTTCCAAATAACCGTTTGCCAATTCCACAAGAACAGCCTTAGCGAAAGGCTTCTTCAAGGGAAAGATGTAACTCTGTGAGATGAATTACCAGAACACACAGCAGTTTCTCAGAAAGCTTCTTTCCAGTTTTGAACGGAAGATATTTCCTTTTTCACCATAGCCCTCTAAGGGCTTCCAAATATCCTTTTGCCAATTCCACAAGAACACCCTTAGCGAAAGGCTTCTTAAAGGGAAAGATGAAACTCTGTGAGATGAACTAACAGAACACAGAGCAGTTTCTCAGAAAGCTTCGTTCCAGTTTTGAACGGAAGATATTTCCTTTTTCACCATAGCCCTCTATGGGCTTCCAAATATCCCTTTTCCAATTCCACAAGAACAGCCTTAGCGAAAGGCTTCTTGAAGGGAAAGATGTAACTCTGTGAGATGAATTAACAGAACACAGAACAGTTTCTCAGAAAGCTTCTTTCCAGTTTTGAACGGAAGATACTTCCTTTTTCACCATAGCCCTCTAGGGGCTTCCAAATATCCCTTTGCCAATTCCACAAGAACAGCCTTAGCGAAAGGCTTCTTCAAGGGAAAGATGTAACTCTGTGAGATGAATTAACAGAACACAGAGCAGTTTCTCAGAAAGCTTCTTTCCAGTTTTGAACGGAAGATATTTCCTTTTTCACAATAGCCCTCTAAGGGCTTCCAAATATCCCTTTGCCAATTCCACAAGAACATCCTTAGCGAAAGGCTTCTTGAAGGGAAAGATGTAACTCTGTGAGATGAATTAACAGAACACAGAGCAGTTTCTCAGAAAGCTTCTTTCCAGTTTTGAACGGAAGATATTTCCTTTTTCACCATAGCCCTCTATGGGCTTCCACATATCCCTTTGCCAATTCCACAAGAACAGCCTTAGCGAAAGGCTTCTTGAAGGGAAAGATGTAACTCTGTGAGATGAATTAACAGAACACAGAGCAGTTTCTCAGAAAGCTTCTTTCCAGTTTTGAACGGAAGATATTTCATTTTTCACCATAGCCCTCTATGGGCTTCCAAATATCCCTTTGCCAATTCCACAAGAACAGCCTTAGCGAAAGGCTTCTTGAAGGGAAAGATGTAACTCTGTGAGATGAATTAACAGAACACAGAGCAGTTTCTCAGAAAGCTTCTTTCCAGTTTTGAACGGAAGATATTTCCTTTTTCACCATAGCCCTCTAAGGGCTTCCAAATATCCCTTTGCCAATTCCACAAGAACAGCCTTAGCGAAAGGCTTCTTGAAGGGAAATATGTAACTCTGTGAGATGAATTAACAGAACACAGAACAGTTTCTCAGAAAGCTTCTTTCCAGTTTTGAACGGAAGATATTTCCTTTTTCACCATAGCAATCTATGGGCTTCCAAATATCCCTTTGCCAATTCCACAAGAACAGCCTTAGCGAAAGGCTTCTTGAAGGGAAAGATGTAACTCTGTGAGATGAACTAACAGAACACAGAGCAGTTTCTCTGAAAGCTTCTTTCCAGTTTTGAACGGAAGATATTTCCTTTTTCACCATAGCCCTCTATGGGCTTCCAAATATTCCTTTGCCAATTCCACAAGAACAGCCTTCGTGAAAGGCTTCTTGAAGGGAAAGATGTAACTCTGTGAGATGAATTAACAGAACACAGAGCAGTTTCTCAGAAAGCTTCTTTCCAGTTTTGAACGGAAGATATTTCCTTTTTCACCATAGCCCTCTAAGGGCTTCCAAATATCCCTTTGCCAATTCCACAAGAACAGCCTTAGGGAAAGGCTTCTTCAAGGGAAAGATGTAACTCTGTGAGATGAATTAACAGAACACAGAGCAGTTTCTCAGAAAGCTTCTTTCCAGTTTTGAACGGAAGATATTTCCTTTTTCACCATAGCCTTCTATGGACTTCCAAATATCCCTTTGCCAATTCCACAAGAACAGCCTTAGCGAAAGGCTTCTTGAAGGGAAAGATGAAACTCTGTGAGATGAACTAACAGAACACAGAGCAGTTTCTCAGAAAGCTTCTTTCCAGTTTTGAACGGAAGATATTTCCTTTTTCACCATAGCCCTCTATGGGCTTCCAAATATCCCTTTTCCAATTCCACAAGAACAGCCTTAGCGAAAGGCTTCTTGAAGGGAAAGATGTAACTCTGTGAGATGAATTAACAGAACGCGGAGCAGTTTCTCAGAAAGCGTCTTTCCAGTTTTGAACGGAAGGTATTTCCTTTTTCACCATAGCCCTCTATGGGCTTCCAAATATCCCTTTTCCCATTCCACAAGAACAGAATTAGCGAAAGGCTTCTTGAAGGGAAAGATGTAACTCTGTGGGATGAATTAACAGAACACAGAGCAGTTTCTCAGAAAGCTTCTTTCCACTTTTGAACGGAAGATATTTCCTTTTTCACCATAGCCCTCTATGGGCTTCCAAATATCCCTTTGCCAATTCCACAAGAACAGCCTTAGCGAAAGACTTCCTGAAGGGAAAGATGTAACTCTGTGAGATGAATTAACAGAACACAGAGCAGTTTCTCAGAAAGCTTCTTTTCAGTTTTGAACCGAAGATATTTCCTTTTTCACCATAGCCCTCTATGGGCTTCCAAATATCCCTTTGCCAATTCCCCAAGAACAGCCTTAGCGAAAGGCTTCTTGAAGGGAAAGATGTAACTCTGTGAGATGAATTAATAGAACACAGAGCAGTTTCTCAGAAAGCTTCTTTCCAGTTTTGAACGGAAGATATTTCCTTTTTCACCATAGCCCTCTATGGGCTTCCAAATATCCCTTTGCCAATTCCACAAGAACAGCCTTAGCGAAAGGCTTCTTGAAGGGAAAGATGAAACTCTGTGAGATGAACTAACAGAACACAGAGCAGTTTCTCAGAAAGCTTCTTTCCAGTTTTGAACGGAAGATATTTTCTTTTTCACCATAGCCCTCTATGGGCTTCCAAATATCCCTTTGCCAATTCCACAAGAACAGCCTTAGCGAAAGGCTTCCTGAAGGGAAAGATGAAACTCTGTGAGATGAACTAACGGAACACAGAGCAGTTTCTCAGAAAGCTTCTTTCCAGTTTTGAACGGAAGATATTTTCTTTTTCACCATAGCCCTCTGTGGGCTTCCAAATATCCCTTTGCCAATTCCACAAGAACAGCCTTAGCGAAAGGCTTCTTGAAGGGAAAGATGTAACTCTGTGAGATGAATTAACAGAACACAGAGCAGTTTCTCAGAAAGCTTCTTTCCAGTTTTGAACGGAAGATATTTCCTTTTTCACCGTAGCCCTCTATGGGCTTCCACATATCCCTTTGCCAATTCCACAAGAACAGCCTTAGCGAAAGGCTTCTTGAAGGGAAAGATGTAACTCTGTGAGATGAATTAACAGAACACAGAGCAGTTTCTCAGAAAGCTTCTTTCCAGTTTTGAACGGAAGATATTTCCTTTTTCACCATAGCTCTCTATGGGCTTCCAAATATCCCTTTGCCAATTCCACAAGAACAGCCTTAGCGAAAGGCTTCTTGAAGGGAAAGATGTAACTCTGTGAGATGAATTAACAGAACACAGAACAGTTTCTCAGAAAGCTTCTTTCCAGTTTTGAACGGAAGATATTTCCTTTTTCACCATAGCCCTCTATGGGCTTCCAAATATCCCTTTGCCAATTCCACAAGAACAGCCTTAGCGAAAGGCTTCTTGAAGGGAAAGATGTAACTCTGTGAGATGAACTAACAGAACACAGAGCAGTTTCTCAGAAAGCTTCTTTCCAGTTTTGAACGGAAGATATTTCCTTTTTCAGCATAGCCCTCTATGGGCTTCCAAATATCCCTTTGCCAATTCCACAAGAACAGCCTTAACGAAAGGCTTCTTGAAGGGAAAGATGTAACTCTGTGAGATGAATTAACAGAACACAGAGCAGTTTCTCAGAAAGCTTCTTTCCAGTTTTGAACGGAAGATATTTCCTTTTTCACCATAGCCCTCTATGGGCTTCCAAATTACCGTTTGCCAATTCCACAAGAACAGCCTTAGCGAAAGGCTTCTTCAAGGGAAAGATGTAACTCTGTGAGATGAATTACCAGAACACAGAGCAGTTTCTCAGAAAGCTTCTTTCCAGTTTTGAACGGAAGATATTTCCTTTTTCACCATAGCCCTCTAAGGGCTTCCAAATATCCTTTTGCCAATTCCACAAGAACACCCTTAGCGAAAGGCTTCTTAAAGGGAAAGATGAAACTCTGTGAGATGAACTAACAGAACACAGAGCAGTTTCTCAGAAAGCTTCGTTCCAGTTTTGAACGGAAGATATTTCCTTTTTCACCATAGCCCTCTATGGGCTTCCTAATATCCCTTTTCCAATTCCACAAGAACAGCCTTAGCGAAAGGCTTCTTGAAGGGAAAGATGTAACTCTGTGAGATGAATTAACAGAACGCGGAGCAGTTTCTCAGAAAGCTTCTTTCCAGTTTTGAACGGAAGGTATTTCCTTTTTCACCATAGCCCTCTATGGGCTTCCACATATCCCTTTGCCAATTCCACAAGAACAGCCTTAGCGAAAGGCTTCTTGAAGGGAAAGATGTAACTCTGTGAGATGAATTAACAGAACACAGAGCAGTTTCTCAGAAAGCTTCTTTCCAGTTTTGAACGGAAGATATTTCATTTTTCACCATAGCCCTCTATGGGCTTCCAAATATCCCTTTGCCAATTCCACAAGAACAGCCTTAGCGAAAGGCTTCTTGAAGGGAAAGATGTAACTCTGTGAGATGAATTAACAGAACACAGAGCAGTTTCTCAGAAAGCTTCTTTCCAGTTTTGAACGGAAGATATTTCCTTTTTCACCATAGCCCTCTAAGGGCTTCCAAATATCCCTTTGCCAATTCCACAAGAACAACCTTAGCGAAAGGCTTCTTGAAGGGAAATATGTAACTCTGTGAGATGAATTAACAGAACACAGAACAGTTTCTCAGAAAGCTTCTTTCCAGTTTTGAACGGAAGATATTTCCTTTTTCACCATAGCAATCTATGGGCTTCCAAATATCCCTTTGCCAATTCCACAAGAACAGCCTTAGCGAAAGGCTTCTTGAAGGGAAAGATGTAACTCTGTGAGATGAACTAACAGAACACAGAGCAGTTTCTCTGAAAGCTTCTTTCCAGTTTTGAACGGAAGATATTTCCTTTTTCACCATAGCCCTCTATGGGCTTCCAAATATTCCTTTGCCAATTCCACAAGAACAGCCTTCGTGAAAGGCTTCTTGAAGGGAAAGATGTAACTCTGTGAGATGAATTAACAGAACACAGAGCAGTTTCTCAGAAAGCTTCTTTCCAGTTTTGAACGGAAGATATTTCCTTTTTCACCATAGCCCTCTAAGGGCTTCCAAATATCCCTTTGCCAATTCCACAAGAACAGCCTTAGGGAAAGGCTTCTTCAAGGGAAAGATGTAACTCTGTGAGATGAATTAACAGAACACAGAGCAGTTTCTCAGAAAGCTTCTTTCCAGTTTTGAAAGGAAGATATTTCCTTTTTCACCATAGCCCTCTATGGGCTTCCAAATATCCCTTTGCCAATTCCACAAGAACAGCCTTAGCGAAAGGCTTCTTGAAGGGAAAGATGAAACTCTGTGAGATGAACTAACAGAACACAGAGCAGTTTCTCAGAAAGCTTCTTTCCAGTTTTGAACGGAAGATATTTCCTTTTTCACCATAGCCCTCTATGGGCTTCCAAATATCCCTTTGCCAATTCCACAAGAACAGCCTTAGCGAAAGGCTTCTTGAAGGGAAAGATGTAACTCTGTGAGATGAATTAACAGAACGCGGAGCAGTTTCTCAGAAAGCTTCTTTCCAGTTTTGAACGGAAGGTATTTCCTTTTTCACCATAGCCCTCTATGGGCTTCCAAATATCCCTTTTCCAATTCCACAAGAACAGCCTTAGCGAAAGGTTTCTTGAAGGGAAAGATGTAACTCTGTGGGATGAATTAACAGAACACAGAGCAGTTTCTCAGAAAGCTTCTTTCCACTTTTGAACGGAAGATATTTCCTTTTTCACCATAGCCCTCTATGGGCTTCCAAATATCCCTTTGCCAATTCCACAAGAACAGCCTTAGCGAAAGGCTTCCTGAAGGGAAAGATGTAACTCTGTGAGATGAATTAACAGAACACAGAGCAGTTTCTCAGAAAGCTTCTTTTCAGTTTTGAACCGAAGATATTTCCTTTTTCACCATAGCCCTCTATGGGCTTCCAAATATCCCTTTGCCAATTCCCCAAGAACAGCCTTAGCGAAAGGCTTCTTGAAGGGAAAGATGTAACTCTGTGAGATGAATTAACAGAACACAGAGCAGTTTTTCAGAAAGCTTCTTTCCAGTTTTGAACGGAAGATATTTCCTTTTTCACCATAGCCCTCTATGGGCTTCCAAATATCCCTTTGCCAATTCCACAAGAACAGCCTTAGCGAAAGGCTTCTTGAAGGGAAAGATGAAACTCTGTGAGATGAACTAACAGAACACAGAGCAGTTTCTCAGAAAGCTTCTTTCCAGTTTTGAACGGAAGATATTTTCTTTTTCACCATAGCCCTCTATGGGCTTCCAAATATCCCTTTGCCAATTCCACAAGAACAGCCTTAGCGAAAGGCTTCTTGAAGGGAAAGATGTAACTCTGTGAGATGAATTAACAGAACACAGAGCAGTTTCTCAGAAAGCTTCTTTCCAGTTTTGAACGGAAGATATTTAATTTTTCACCATAGCCCTCTATGGGCTTCCAAATATCCCTTTGCCAATTCCCCAAGAACAGCCTTAGCGAAAGGCTTCTTGAAGGGAAAGATGTAACTCTGTGAGATGAATTAACAGAACACAGAACAGTTTCTCAGAATGCTTCTTTCCAGTTTTGAACGGAAGATATTTCCTTTTTCACCATAGCCCTCTATGGGCTTCCAAATATTCCTTTGCCAATTCCACAAGAACAGCCTTAGCGAATGGCTTCTTGAAGGGAAAGATGTAACTCTGTGAGATGAATTAACAGAACACAGAGCAGTTTCTCAGAAAGCTTCTTTCCAGTTTTGAACGGAAGATATTTCCTTTTTCACCATAGCCCTCTATGGGCTTCCAAATATCCCTTTGCCAATTGCACAAGAACAGCCTTAGCGAAAGGCTTCTTGAAGGGAAAGATGTAACTCTGTGAGATGAAATAACAGAACACAGAACAGTTTCTCAGAAAGCTTCTTTCCAGTTTTGAACGGAAGATATTTCCTTTTACACCATAGCAATCTATGGGCTTCCAAATATCCCTTTGCCAATTCCACAAGAACAGCCTTAGCGAAAGGCTTCTTCAAGGGAAAGATGTAACTCTGTGAGATGAATTAACAGAACACAGAGCAGTTTCTCAGAAAGCTTCTTTCCAGTTTTGAACAGAAGATATTTCCTTTTTCACCATAGCCCTCTATGGGCTTCCAAATATCCCTTTGCCAATTCCACAAGAACAGCCTTAGCGAAAGGCTTCTTGAAGGGAAAGATGAAACTCTGTGAGATGAACTAAAAGAACACAGAGCAGTTTCTCAGAAAGCTTCTTTCCAGTTTTGAACGGAAGATATTTCCTTTTTCACCATAGCTCTCTATGGGCTTCCAAATATCCCTTTTCCAATTCCACAAGAACAGCCTTAGCGAAAGGCTTCTTGAAGGGAAAGATGTAACTCTGTGAGATGAATTAACAGAACACAGAGCAGTTTCTCAGAAAGCTTCTTTCCAGTTTTGAACGGAAGATATTTCCTTTTTCACCATAGCCCTCTATGGGCTTCCAAATATCCCTTTGCCAATTCCACAAGAACAGCCTTAGCGAAAGGCTTCTTGAAGGGAAAGATGTAACTCTGTGAGATGAATTAACAGAACACAGAGCAGTTTCTCAGAAAGCTTCTTTCCAGTTTTGAACGGAAGATAATTCCTTTTTCACCATAGCCCTCTATGGGCTTCCAAATATCCCTTTGCCAATTCCACAAGAACAGCCTTAGCGAAAGGCTTCTTCAAGGGAAAGATGTAACTCTGTGAGATGAATTACCAGAACACAGAGCAGTTTCTCAGAAAGCTTCTTTCCAGTTTTGAACGGAAGATATTTCCTTTTTAACAATAGCCCTCAATGGGCTTCCAAATATCCCTTTGCCAATTCCACAAGAACAGCCTTAGCGAAAGGCTTCTTGAAGGGAAAGATGTAACTCTGTGAGATGAATTAACAGAACACAGAGCAGTTTCTCAGAAAGCTTCTTTCCAGTTTTAAACGGAAGATATTTCCTTTTTCACCATAGCCCTCTATGGGCTTCCAAATATCCCTTTGCCAATTCCACAAGAACAGCCTTAGCGAAAGGCTTCTTGAAGGGAAAGATGAAACTCTGTGAGATGAACTAAGAGAACACAGTGCAGTTTCTCAGAAAGCCTCTTTCCAGTTTTGAACGGAAGATATTTCCTTTTTCACCATAGCCCTCTATGGGCTTCCAAATATCCCTTTGCCAGTTCCAAAAGAACAGCCTTAGCGAAAGGCTTCTTGAAGGGAAAGATGTAACTCTGTGAGATGAATTAACAGAACACAGAACAGTTTTTCAGAAAGCTTCTTTCCAGTTTTGAACGGAAGATATTTCCTTTTTCACCATAGCCCTCTATGGGCTTCCAAATATCCCTTTTCCAATTCCACAAGAACAGCCTTAGCGAAAGGCTTCTTCAAGTGAAAGATGTAACTCTGTGAGATGAATTAACAGAACACAGAGCAGTTTCTCAGAAAGCTTCTTTCCAGTTTTGAACGGAAGATATTTCCTTTTTCACCATAGCCCTCTAAGGGCTTCCAAATATCCCTTTGCCAATTCCACAAGAACAGCCTTAGTGAAAGGCTTCTGGAAGGGAAAGATGTAACTCTGTGAGATGAATTAACAGAACACAGAGCAGTTTCTCAGAAAGCTTCTTTCCAGTTTGGAACGGAAGATATTTCCTTTTTCACCATAGCCCTCTATGGGCTTCCAAATATTCCTTTTCCAATTCCACAAGAACAGCCTCAGCGAAAGGCTTCTTCAAGGGAAAGATGTAACTCTGTGAGATGAATTAACAGAACACAGAGCAGTATCTCAGAAAGCTTCTTTCCAGTTTTGAACAGAAGATATTTCCTTTTTCACCATAGCCCTCTATGGGCTTCCAAATATCCCTTTGCCAATTCCACAAGAACAGCCTTAGCGAAAGGCTTCTTGAAGGGAAAGATGAAACTCTGTGAGATGAACTAACAGAACACAGAGCAGTTTCTCAGAAAGCTTCTTTCCAGTTTTGAACGGAAGATATTTCCTTTTTCACCATAGCCCTCTATGGGCTTCCAAATATCCCTTTGCCAATTCCCCAAGAACAACCTTAGCGAAAGGCTTCTTGAAGGGAAAGATGTAACTCTGTGAGATGAATTAACAGAACACAGAGCAGTTTCTCAGAAAGCTTCTTTCCAGTTTTGAACGGAAGATATTTCCTTTTTCACCATAGCCCTCTATGGGCTTCCAAATATCCCTTTGCCAATTCCACAAGAACAGCCTTAGCGAAAGGCTTCTTGAAGGGAAAGATGAAACTCTGTGAGATGAACTAACGGAACACAGAGCAGTTTCTCAGAAAGCTTCTTTCCAGTTTTGAACGGAAGATATTTTCTTTTTCACCATAGCCCTCTATGGGCTTCCAAATATCCCTTTGCCAATTCCACAAGAACAGCCTTAGCGAAAGGCTTCTTGAAGGGAAAGATGTAACTCTGTGAGATGAATTAACAGAACACAGAGCAGTTTCTCAGAAAGCTTCTTTCCAGTTTTGAACGGAAGATATTTCCTTTTTCACCATAGCCCTCTATGGGCTTCCAAATATCCCTTTGCCAATTCCACAAGAACAGCCTTAGCGAAAGGCTTCTTGAAGGGAAAGATGTAACTCTTTGAGATGAATTATCAGAACACAGAGCAGTTTCTCAGAAAGCTTCTTTCCAGTTTTGAACGGAAGATATTTCCTTTTTCACCATAGCCCTCTAAGGGCTTCCAAATATCCCTTTGCCAATTCCACAAGAACAGCCTTAGCGAAAGGCTTCTTGAAGGGAAAGATGTAACTCTGTGAGATGAATTAACAGAACACAGAACAGTTTCTCAGAAAGCTTCTTTCCAGTTTTGAACGGAAGATATTTCCTTTTTCACCATAGCCCTCTATGGGATTCCAAGTATTCCTTTGCCAATTCCACAAGAACAGCCTTAGTGAAAGGCTTCTTGAAGGGAAAGATGTAACTCTGTGAGATGAATTAACAGAACACAGAGCAGTTTCTCAGAAAGCTTCTTTCCAGTTTTGAACGGAAGATATTTCCTTTTTCACCATAGCCCTATAAGGGCTTCCAAATATCCCTTTGCCAATTCCACAAGAACAGCCTTAGGGAAAGGCTTCTTCAAGGGAAAGATGTAACTCTGTGAGATGAATTAACAGAACACAGAGCAGTTTCTCAGAAAGCTTCTTTCCAGTTTTGAACGGAAGATATTTCCTTTTTCACCATAGCCCTCTATGGGCTTCCAAATATCCCTTTGCCAATTCCACAAGAACAGCCTTAGCGAAAGGCTTCTTTAAGGGAAAGATGAAACTCTGTGAGATGAACTAACAGAACACAGAGCAGTTTTTCAGAAAGCTTCTTTCCAGTTTTGAACGGAAGATATTTCCTTTTTCACCATAGCCCTCTATGGGCTTCCAAATATCCCTTTTCCAATTCCACAAGAACAGCCTTAGCGAAAGGCTTCTTGAAGGGAAAGATGTAACTCTGTGAGATGAATTAACAGTACGCGGAGCAGTTTCTCAGAAACCTTCTTTCCAGTTTTGAACGGAAGGTATTTCCTTTTTCACCATAGCCCTCTATGGGCTTCCAAATATCCCTTTTCCAATTCCACAAGAACAGCCTTAGCGAAAGGCTTCTTGAAGGGAAAGATGTAACTCTGTGAGATGAATTAACAGAACACAGAGCAGTTTCTCAGAAAGCTTCTTTCCAGTTTTGAACGGAAGATATTTAATTTTTCACCATAGCCCTCTATGGGCTTCCAAATATCCCTTTGGAATTCCACAAGAACAGCCTTAGCGAAAGGCTTTTTCAAGTGAAAGATGTATCTCTGTGAGATGAATTAACAGAACACAGAGCAGTTTCTCAGAAAGCTTCTTTCCAGTTTTGAACGGAAGATATTTCCTTTTTCACCATAGCCCTCTATGGGCTTCCAAATATCCCTTTGCCAATTCCCCAAGAACAGCCTTAGCGAAAGGCTTCTTGAAGGGAAAGATGTAACTCTGTGAGATGAATTAACAGAACACAGAGCAGTTTCTCAGAAAGCTTCTTTCCAGATTTGAACGGAAGATATTTCCTTTTTCACCATAGCCCTCTATGGGCTTCCAAATATCCCTTTGCCAATTCCACAAGAACAGCCTTAGCGATAGGCTTCTTGAAGGTAAAGATGTAACTCTGTGAGATGAATTAACAGAACACAGAGCAGTTTCTCAGAAAGCTTCTTTCCAGTTTCGAACGGAAGATATTTCCTTTTTCACCATAGCCCTCTATGGGCTTCCAAATATCCCTTTGCAGTTCCACAAGAACAACTTTAGCGAAAGGCTTCTTGAAGGGAAAGATGTAACTCTGTGAGATGAATTAACAGAACACAGAGCAGTTTCTCAGAAAGCTTCTTTCCAGTTTTGAACAGAAGATATTTTCTTTTTCACCATAGCCCTCTATGGGATTCCAAATATCCCTTTGCCAATTCCACAAGAACAGCCTTAGCGAAAGGCTTCTTGAAGGGAAAGATGTAACTCTGTGAGATGAATTAACAGAACACAGAGCAGTTTCTCAGAAAGCTTCTTTCCAGTTTTGAACGGAAGATATTTACTTTTTCACCATAGCCCTCTATGGGCTTCCAAATATCCCTTTGCCAATTCCACAAGAACAGCCTTAGCGAAAGGCTTCTTGAAGGGAAAGATGTAACTCTGTGAGATGAATTAACAGAACACAGAGCAGTTTCTCAGAATGCTTCTTTCCAGTTTTGAACGGAAGATATTTCCTTTTTCACCATAGCCCTCTATGGGCTTCCAAATATTCCTTTGCCAATTCCACAAGAACAGCCTTAGCGAATGGCTTCCTGAAGGGAAAGATGTAACTCTGTAAGATGAATTAACAGAACACAGAACAGTTTCTCAGAAAGCTTCTTTCCAGTTTTGAACGGAAGATATTTCCTTTTTCACCATAGCCCTCTATGGGCTTCCAAATATCCCTTTGCCAATTCCACAAGAACAGCCTTAGCGAAAGGCTTCTTGAAGGGAAAGATGTAACTCTTTGAGATGAATTAACAGAACACAGAACAGTTTCTCAGAAAGCTTCTTTCCAGTTTTGAACGGAAGATATTTCCTTTTTCACCATAGCAATCTATGGGCTTCCAAATATCCCTTTGCCAATTCCACAAGAACAGCCTTAGCGAAAGGCTTCTTCAAGGGAAAGATGTAACTCTGTGAGATGAATTAACAGAACACAGAGCAGTTTCTCAGAAAGCTTCTTTCCAGTTTTGAACAGAAGATATTTCCTTTTTCACCATAGCCCTCTATGGGCTTCCAAATATCCCTTTGCCAATTCCACAAGAACAGCCTTAGCGAAAGGCTTCTTGAAGGGAAAGATGAAACTCTGTGAGATGAAAGAAGAGAACACAGTGCAGTTTCTCAGAAAGCTTCCTTCCAGTTTTGAACGGAAGATATTTCCTTTTTCACCATAGCCCTCTATGGGCTTCCAAATATCCCTTTGCCAGTTCCAAAAGAACAGCCTTAGCGAAAGGCTTCTTGAAGGGAAAGATGTAACTCTGTGAGATGAATTAACAGAACACAGAACAGTTTCTCAGAAAGCTTCTTTCCAGTTTTGAACGGAAGATAATTCCTTTTTCACCATAGCCCTCTAGGGGCTTCCAAATATCCCTTTGCCAATTCCACAAGAACAGCCTTAGCGAAAGGCTTCTTGAAGGGAAAGATGTAACTCTGTGAGATGAATTAACAGAACACAGAGCATTTCTCAGAAAGCTTCTTTCCAGTTTTGAACGGAAGATATTTCCTTTTTCACCGTAGCCCTCTATGGGCTTCCAAATATCCCTTTTCCAATTCCACAAGAACAGCCTTAGTGAAAGGCTTCTTGAAGGGAAAGATGTAACTCTGTGAGATGAATTAACAGAACACAGAGCAGTTTCTCAGAAAGCTTCTTTCCAGTTTTGAACGGATGATATTTCCTTTTTCACCATAGCCCTCTATGGGCTTCCAAATATCCCTTTGCCAATTCCACAAGAACAGCCTTAGTGAAAGGCTTCTTCAAGGGAAAGATGTAACTCTGTGAGATGAATTAACAGAACACAGAGCAGTTTCTCAGAAAGCTTCTTTCCAGTTTTGAACGGTAGATATTTCCTTTTTCACCATAGCCCTCTATGGGCTTCCAAATATCCCTTTTCCAATTCCACAAGAACAGCCTTAGCGAAAGGCTTCTTCAAGTGAAAGATGTAACTCTGTGAGATGAATTAACAGAACACAGAGCAGTTTCTCAGAAAGCTTCTTTCCAGTTTTGAACGGAAGATATTTCCTTTTTCACCATAGCCCTCTAAGGGCTTCCAAATATCCCTTTGCCAATTCCACAAGAACAGCCTTAGTGAAAGGCTTCTTGAAGGGAAAGATGTAACTCTGTGAGATGAATTAACAGAACACAGAGCAGTTTCTCAGAAAGCTTCTTTCCAGTTTTGAACGGAAGATATTTCCTTTTTCACCATAGCCCTCTATGGGCTTCCAAATATTCCTTTTCCAATTCCACAAGAAGAGCCTTAGCGAAAGGCTTCTTCAAGGGAAAGATGAAACTCTGTGAGATGAATTAACAGAACACAGAGCAGTTTCTCAGAAAGCTTCTTTCCAGATTTGAACGGAAGATATTTAATTTTTCACCATAGCCCTCTATGGGCTTCCAAATATCCCTTTTCCAATTCCACAAGAACAGCCTTAGCGAAAGGCTTTTTCAAGTGAAAGATGTATCTCTGTGAGATGAATTAACAGAACACAGAGCAGTTTCTCAGAAAGCTTCTTTCCAGTTTTGAACGGAAGGTATTTCCTTTTTCACCATAGCCCTCTATGGGCTTCCAAATATCCCTTTGCCAATTCCCCAAGAACAGCCTTAGCGAAAGGCTTCTTGAAGGGAAAGATGTAACTCTGTGAGATGAATTAACAGAACACAGAGCAGTTTCTCAGAAAGCTTCTTTCCAGATTTGAACGGAAGATATATCCTTTTTCACCATAGCCCTCTATGGGCTTCCAAATATCCCTTTGCCAATTCCACAAGAACAGCCTTAGCGATAGGCTTCTTGAAGGGAAAGATGTAACTCTGTGAGATGAATTAACAGAACACAGAGCAGTTTCTCAGAAAGCTTCTTTCCAGTTTCGAACGGAAGATAATTCCTTTTTCACCATAGCCCTCTATGGGCTTCCAAATATCCCTTTGCCAATTCCACAAGAACAACTTTAGGGAAAGGCTTCTTGAAGGGAAAGATGTAACTCTGTGAGATGAATTAACAGAACACAGAGCAGTTTCTCAGAAAGCTTCTTTCCAGTTTTGAACGGAAGATATTTTCTTTTTCACCATAGCCCTCTATGGGATTCCAAATATCCCTTTGCCAATTCCACAAGAACAGCCTTAGCGAAAGGCTTCTTGAAGGGGAAGATGTAACTCTGTGAGATGAATTAACAGAACACAGAGCAGTTTCTCAGAAAGCTTCTTTCCAGTTTTGAACGGAAGATATTTCCTTTTTCACCATAGCCCTCTATGGGCTTCCAAATATCCCTTTGCCAATTCCACAAGAACAGCCTTAGCGAAAGGCTTCTTGAAGGGAAAGATGTAACTCTGTGAGATGAATTAACAGAACACAGAGCAGTTTCTCAGAATGCTTCTTTCCAGTTTTGAACGGAAGATATTTCCTTTTTCACCATAGCCCTCTATGGGCTTCCAAATATCCCTTTGCCAATTCCACAAGAACAGCCTTAGCGAAAGGCTTCTTGAAGGGAAAGATGTAACTCTGTGAGATGAATTATCAGAACACAGAGCAGTTTCTCAGAAAGCTTCTTTCCAGTTTTGAACGGAAGATATTTCCTTTTTCACCATAGCCCTCTATGTGCTTCCAAATATCCCTTTGCCAATTCCACAAGAACAGCCTTAGCGAAAGGCTTCTTGAAGGGAAAGATGTAACTCTGTGAGATGAATTAACAGAACACAGAACAGTTTCTCAAAAAGCTTCTTTCCAGTTTTGAACGGAAGATATTTCCTTTTTCACCATAGCAATCTATGGGCTTCCAAATATCCCTTTGCCAATTCCACAAGAACAGCCTTAGCGAAAGGCTTCTTCAAGGGAAAGATGTAACTCTGTGAGATGAATTAACAGAACACAGAGCAGTTTCTCAGAAAGCTTCTTTCCAGTTTTGAACAGAAGATATTTCCTTTTTCACCATAGCCCTCTATGGGCTTCCAAATATCCCTTTGCCAATTCCACAAGAACAGCCTTAGCGAAAGGCTTCTTGAAGGGAAAGATGAAACTCTGTGAGATGAACTAAAAGAACACAGAGCAGTTTCTCAGAAAGCTTCTTTCCAGTTTTGAACGGAAGATATTTCCTTTTTCACCATAGCCCTCTATGGGCTTCCAAATATCCCTTTTCCAATTCCACAAGAACAGCCTTAGCGAAAGGCTTCTTGAAGGGAAAGATGTAACTCTGTGAGATGAATTAACAGAACACAGAGCAGTTTCTCAGAAAGCTCCTTTCCAGTTTTGAACGGAAGATATTTCCTTTTTCACCATAGCCCTCTATGGGCTTCCAAATATCCCTTTGCCAATTCCACAAGAACAGCCTTAGCGAAAGGCTTCTTGAAGGGAAAGATGTAACTCTGTGAGATGAATTAACAGAACACAGAGCAGTTTCTCAGAAAGCTTCTTTCCAGTTTTGAACGGAAGATATTTCCTTTTTCACCATAGCCCTCTATGGGCTTCCAAATATCCCTTTTCCAATTCCACAAGAACAGCCTTAGCGAAAGGCTTCTTCAAGGGAAAGATGTAACTCTGTGAGATGAATTACCAGAACACAGAGCAGTTTCTCAGAAAGCTTCTTTCCAGTTTTGAACGGAAGATATTTCCTTTTTCACCATAGCCCTCTATGGGCTTCCAAATATCCCTTTGCCAATTCCACAAGAACAGCCTTAGCGAAAGGCTTCTTGAAGGGAAAGATGTAACTCTGTGAGATGAATTACCAGAACACAGAGCAGTTTCTCAGAAAGCTTTTTTCCAGTTTTGAACGGAAGATATTTCCTTTTTCACAATAGCCCTCAATGGGCTTCCAAATATCCCTTTGCCAATTCCACAAGAACAGCCTTAGCGAAAGGCTTCTTGAAGGGAAAGATGTAACTCTGTGAGATGAATTAACAGAACACAGAGCAGTTTCTCAGAAAGCTTCTTTCCAGTTTTAAACGGAAGATATTTCCTTTTACACCATAGCCTTCTATGGGCTTCCAAATATCCCTTTGCCAATTCCACAAGAACAGCCTTAGCGAAAGGCTTCTTGAAGGGAAAGATGAAACTCTGTGAGATGAACTAAGAGAACACAGTGCAGTTTCTCAGAAAGCTTCCTTCCAGTTTTGAACGGAAGATATTTCCTTTTTCACCATAGCCCTCTATGGGCTTCCAAATATCCCTTTGCCAGTTCCAAAAGAACAGCCTTAGCGAAAGGCTTCTTGAAGGGAAAGATGTAACTCTGTGAGATGAATTAACAGAACACAGAACAGTTTCTCAGAAAGCTTCTTTCCAGTTTTGAACGGAAGATAATTCCTTTTTCACCATAGCCCTCTAGGGGCTTCCAAATATCCCTTTGCCAATTCCACAAGAACAGCCTTAGCGAAAGGCTTCTTGAAGGGAAAGATGTAACTCTGTGAGATGAATTAACAGAACACAGAGCATTTCTCAGAAAGCTTCTTTCCAGTTTTGAACGGAAGATATTTCCTTTTTCACCATAGCCCTCTATGGGCTTCCAAATATCCCTTTGCCAATTCCACAAGAACAGCCTTAGTGAAAGGCTTCTTCAAGGGAAAGATGTAACTCTGTGAGATGAATTAACAGAACACAGAGCAGTTTCTCAGAAAGCTTCTTTCCAGTTTTGAACGGTAGATATTTCCTTTTTCACCATAGCCCTCTATGGGCTTCCAAATATCCCTTTTCCAATTCCACAAGAACAGCCTTAGCGAAAGGCTTCTTCAAGGGAAAGATGTCACTCTGTGAGATGAATTAACAGAACACAGAGCAGTATCTCAGAAAGCTTCTTTCCAGTTTTCAACGGAAGATATTTCCTTTTTCACCATAGCCCTCTATGGGCTTCCAAATATCCCTTTGCCAATTCCACAAGAACAGCCTTAGCGAAAGGCTTCTTGAAGGGAAAGATGAAACTCTGTGAGATGAACTAACAGAACACAGAGCAGTTTCTCAGAAAGCTTCTTTCCAGTTTTGAACGGAAGATATTTCCTTTTTCACCATAGCCCTCTATGGGCTTCCAAATATCCCTTTGCCAATTCCCCAAGAACAGCCTTAGCGAAAGGCTTCTTGAAGGGAAAGATGTAACTCTGTGAGATGAATTAACAGAACACAGAGCAGTTTCTCAGAAAGCTTCTTTCCAGATTTGAACGGAAGATATATCCTTTTTCACCATAGCCCTCTATGGGCTTCCAAATATCCCTTTGCCAATTCCACAAGAACAGCCTTAGCGATAGGCTTCTTGAAGGGAAAGATGTAACTCTGTGAGATGAATTAACAGAACACAGAGCAGTTTCTCAGAAAGCTTCTTTCCAGTTTCGAACGGAAGATATTTCCTTTTTCACCATAGCCCTCTATGGGCTTCCAAATATCCCTTTGCCAATTCCACAAGAACAACTTTAGGGAAAGGCTTCTTGAAGGGAAAGATGTAACTCTGTGAGGTGAATTAACAGAACACAGAGCAGTTTCTCAGAAAGCTTCTTTCCAGTTTTGAACGGAAGATATTTTCTTTTTCACCATAGCCCTCTATGGGATTCCAAATATCCCTTTGCCAATTCCACAAGAACAGCCTTAGCGAAAGGCTTCTTGAAGGGGAAGATGTAACTCTGTGAGATGAATTAACAGAACACAGAGCAGTTTCTCAGAAAGCTTCTTTCCAGTTTTGAACGGAAGATATTTCCTTTTTCACCATAGCCCTCTATGGGCTTCCAAATATCCCTTTGCCAATTCCACAAGAACAGCCTTAGCGAAAGGCTTCTTGAAGGGAAAGATGTAACTCTGTGAGATGAATTAACAGAACACAGAGCAGTTTCTCAGAATGCTTCTTTCCAGTTTTGAACGGAAGATATTTCCTTTTTCACCATAGCCCTCTATGGGCTTCCAAATATCCCTTTGCCAATTCCACAAGAACAGCCTTAGCGAAAGGCTTCTTGAAGGGAAAGATGTAACTCTGTGAGATGAATTATCAGAACACAGAGCAGTTTCTCAGAAAGCTTCTTTCCAGTTTTGAACGGAAGATATTTCCTTTTTCACCATAGCCCTCTATGTGCTTCCAAATATCCCTTTGCCAATTCCACAAGAACAGCCTTAGCGAAAGGCTTCTTGAAGGGAAAGATGTAACTCTGTGAGATGAATTAACAGAACACAGAACAGTTTCTCAAAAAGCTTCTTTCCAGTTTTGAACGGAAGATATTTCCTTTTTCACCATAGCAATCTATGGGCTTCCAAATATCCCTTTGCCAATTCCACAAGAACAGCCTTAGCGAAAGGCTTCTTCAAGGGAAAGATGTAACTCTGTGAGATGAATTAACAGAACACAGAGCAGTTTCTCAGAAAGCTTCTTTCCAGTTTTGAACAGAAGATATTTCCTTTTTCACCATAGCCCTCTATGGGCTTCCAAATATCCCTTTGCCAATTCCACAAGAACAGCCTTAGCGAAAGGCTTCTTGAAGGGAAAGATGAAACTCTGTGAGATGAACTAAAAGAACACAGAGCAGTTTCTCAGAAAGCTTCTTTCCAGTTTTGAACGGAAGATATTTCCTTTTTCACCATAGCCCTCTATGGGCTTCCAAATATCCCTTTTCCAATTCCACAAGAACAGCCTTAGCGAAAGGCTTCTTGAAGGGAAAGATGTAACTCTGTGAGATGAATTAACAGAACACAGAGCAGTTTCTCAGAAAGCTCCTTTCCAGTTTTGAACGGAAGATATTTCCTTTTTCACCATAGCCCTCTATGGGCTTCCAAATATCCCTTTGCCAATTCCACAAGAACAGCCTTAGCGAAAGGCTTCTTGAAGGGAAAGATGTAACTCTGTGAGATGAATTAACAGAACACAGAGCAGTTTCTCAGAAAGCTTCTTTCCAGTTTTGAACGGAAGATATTTCCTTTTTCACCATAGCCCTCTATGGGCTTCCAAATATCCCTTTTCCAATTCCACAAGAACAGCCTTAGCGAAAGGCTTCTTCAAGGGAAAGATGTAACTCTGTGAGATGAATTACCAGAACACAGAGCAGTTTCTCAGAAAGCTTCTTTCCAGTTTTGAACGGAAGATATTTCCTTTTTCACCATAGCCCTCTATGGGCTTCCAAATATCCCTTTGCCAATTCCACAAGAACAGCCTTAGCGAAAGGCTTCTTGAAGGGAAAGATGTAACTCTGTGAGATGAATTACCAGAACACAGAGCAGTTTCTCAGAAAGCTTTTTTCCAGTTTTGAACGGAAGATATTTCCTTTTTCACAATAGCCCTCAATGGGCTTCCAAATATCCCTTTGCCAATTCCACAAGAACAGCCTTAGCGAAAGGCTTCTTGAAGGGAAAGATGTAACTCTGTGAGATGAATTAACAGAACACAGAGCAGTTTCTCAGAAAGCTTCTTTCCAGTTTTAAACGGAAGATATTTCCTTTTACACCATAGCCTTCTATGGGCTTCCAAATATCCCTTTGCCAATTCCACAAGAACAGCCTTAGCGAAAGGCTTCTTGAAGGGAAAGATGAAACTCTGTGAGATGAACTAAGAGAACACAGTGCAGTTTCTCAGAAAGCTTCCTTCCAGTTTTGAACGGAAGATATTTCCTTTTTCACCATAGCCCTCTATGGGCTTCCAAATATCCCTTTGCCAGTTCCAAAAGAACAGCCTTAGCGAAAGGCTTCTTGAAGGGAAAGATGTAACTCTGTGAGATGAATTAACAGAACACAGAACAGTTTCTCAGAAAGCTTCTTTCCAGTTTTGAACGGAAGATAATTCCTTTTTCACCATAGCCCTCTAGGGGCTTCCAAATATCCCTTTGCCAATTCCACAAGAACAGCCTTAGCGAAAGGCTTCTTGAAGGGAAAGATGTAACTCTGTGAGATGAATTAACAGAACACAGAGCATTTCTCAGAAAGCTTCTTTCCAGTTTTGAACGGAAGATATTTCCTTTTTCACCATAGCCCTCTATGGGCTTCCAAATATCCCTTTGCCAATTCCACAAGAACAGCCTTAGTGAAAGGCTTCTTCAAGGGAAAGATGTAACTCTGTGAGATGAATTAACAGAACACAGAGCAGTTTCTCAGAAAGCTTCTTTCCAGTTTTGAACGGTAGATATTTCCTTTTTCACCATAACCCTCTATGGGCTTCCAAATATCCCTTTTCCAATTCCACAAGAACAGCCTTAGCGAAAGGCTTCTTCAAGGGAAAGATGTCACTCTGTGAGATGAATTAACAGAACACAGAGCAGTATCTCAGAAAGCTTCTTTCCAGTTTTCAACGGAAGATATTTCCTTTTTCACCATAGCCCTCTATGGGCTTCCAAATATCCCTTTGCCAATTCCACAAGAACAGCCTTAGCGAAAGGCTTCTTGAAGGGAAAGATGTAACTCTGTGAGATGAATTAACAGAACACAGAGCAGTTTCTCAGAAAGCTTCTTTCCAGTTTTGAACGGAAGATATTTCCTTTTTCACCATAGCCCTCTATGGGCTTCCAAATATCCCTTTGCCAATTCCACAAGAACAGTCTTAGCGAAAGGCTTCTTGAAGGGAAAGATGTAACTCTGTGAGATGAATTAACAGAACACAGAGCAGTTTCTCAGAAAGCTTCTTTCCAGTTTTGAACGGAAGATATTTCCTTTTTCACCATAGCCCTCTATGGGCTTCCACATATCCCTTTGCCAATTCCACAAGAACAGCCTTAGCGAAAGGCTTCTTGAAGGGAAAGATGTAACTCAGTGAGATGAATTATCAGAACACAGAGCAGTTTCTCAGAAAGCTTCTTTCCAGTTTTGAACGGAAGATATTTCCTTTTTCACCATAGCCCTCTAAGGGCTTCCAAATATCCCTTTGCCAATTCCACAAGAACAGACTTAGCGAAAGGCTTCTTGAAGGGAAAGATGTAACTCTGTGAGATGAATTAACAGAACACAGAACAGTTTCTCAGAAAGCTTCTTTCCAGTTTTGAACGGAAGATATTTCCTTTTTCACCATAGCCCTCTATGGGCTTCCTAATATCCCTTTGCCAATTCCACAAGAACAGCCTTAGCGAAAGGCTTCTTGAAGGGAAAGATGTAACTCTGTGAGATGAATTAACAGAACACAGAGCAGTTTCTCAGAAAGCTTCTTTCCAGTTTTGAACGGAAGATATTTCCTTTTTCACCATAGCCCTCAAAGGGCTTCCAAATATCCCTTTGCCAATTCCACAAGAACAGCCTTAGCGAAAGGCTTCTTGAAGGGAAAGATGTAACTCTGTGAGATGAATTAACAGAACATGGAGCAGTTTCTCAGAAGGCTTCTTTCCAGTTTTGAACGGAAGATATTTAATTTTTCACCATAGCCCTCTATGTGCTTCCAAATATCCCTTTGGAATTCCACAAGAACAGCCTTAGCGAAAGGCTTTTTCAAGTGAAAGATGTATCTCTGTGAGATGAATTAACAGAACATGGAGCAGTTTCTCAGAAAGCTTCTTTCCAGTTTTGAACGGAAGATATTTCCTTTTTCACCATAGCCCTCTATGGGCTTCCAAATATCCCTTTGCCAATTCCACAAGAACAGCCTTAGCGAAAGGCTTCTTGAAGGGAAAGATGTAACTCTGTGAGATGAATTAACAGAACACAGAGCAGTTTCTCAGAAAGCTTCTTTCCAGTTTTGAACGGAAGATATTTCCTTTTTCACCATAGCCCTCTATGGGCTTCCAAATATCCCTTTTCCAATTCCACAAGAACAGCCTTAGCGAAAGGCTTCTTCAAGGGAAAGATGTAACTCTGTGAGATGAATTACCAGAACACAGAGCAGTTTCTCAGAAAGCTTCTTTCCAGTTTTGAACGGAAGATATTTCCTTTTTCACCATAGCCCTCTATGGGCTTCCAAATATCCCTTTGCCAATTCCACAAGAACAGCCTTAGCGAAAGGCTTCTTGAAGGGAAAGATGTAACTCTGTGAGATGAATTACCAGAACACAGAGCAGTTTCTCAGAAAGCTTTTTTCCAGTTTTGAACGGAAGATATTTCCTTTTTCACAATAGCCCTCAATGGGCTTCCAAATATCCCTTTGCCAATTCCACAAGAACAGCCTTAGCGAAAGGCTTCTTGAAGGGAAAGATGTAACTCTGTGAGATGAATTAACAGAACACAGAGCAGTTTCTCAGAAAGCTTCTTTCCAGTTTTAAACGGAAGATATTTCCTTTTACACCATAGCCCTCTATGGGCTTCCAAATATCCCTTTGCCAATTCCACAAGAACAGCCTTAGCGAAAGGCTTCTTGAAGGGAAAGATGAAACTCTGTGAGATGAACTAAGAGAACACAGTGCAGTTTCTCAGAAAGCTTCCTTCCAGTTTTGAACGGAAGATATTTCCTTTTTCACCATAGCCCTCTATGGGCTTCCAAATATCCCTTTGCCAGTTCCAAAAGAACAGCCTTAGCGAAAGGCTTCTTGAAGGGAAAGATGTAACTCTGTGAGATGAATTAACAGAACACAGAACAGTTTCTCAGAAAGCTTCTTTCCAGTTTTGAACGGAAGATAATTCCTTTTTCACCATAGCCCTCTAGGGGCTTCCAAATATCCCTTTGCCAATTCCACAAGAACAGCCTTAGCGAAAGGCTTCTTGAAGGGAAAGATGTAACTCTGTGAGATGAATTAACAGAACACAGAGCATTTCTCAGAAAGCTTCTTTCCAGTTTTGAACGGAAGATATTTCCTTTTTCACCATAGCCCTCTATGTGCTTCCAAATATCCCTTTTCCAATTCCACAAGAACAGCCTTAGTGAAAGGCTTCTTGAAGGGAAAGATGTAACTCTGTGAGATGAATTAACAGAACACAGAGCAGTTTCTCAGAAAGCTTCTTTCCAGTTTTGAACGGAAGATATTTCCTTTTTCACCATAGCCCTCTATGGGCTTCCAAATATCCCTTTGCCAATTCCACAAGAACAGCCTTAGTGAAAGGCTTCTTCAAGGGAAAGATGTAACTCTGTGAGATGAATTAACAGAACACAGAGCAGTTTCTCAGAAAGCTTCTTTCCAGTTTTGAACGGTAGATATTTCCTTTTTCACCATAGCCCTCTATGGGCTTCCAAATATCCCTTTTCCAATTCCACAAGAACAGCCTTAGCGAAAGGCTTCTTCAAGGGAAAGATGTCACTCTGTGAGATGAATTAACAGAACACAGAGCAGTATCTCAGAAAGCTTCTTTCCAGTTTTGAACGGAAGATATTTCCTTTTTCACCATAGCCCTCTATGGGCTTCCAAATATCCCTTTGCCAATTCCACAAGAACAGCCTTAGCGAAAGGCTTCTTGAAGGGAAAGATGAAACTCTGTGAGATGAACTAACAGAACACAGAGCAGTTTCTCAGAAAGCTTCTTTCCAGTTTTGAACGGAAGATATTTCCTTTTTCTCCATAGCCCTCTATGGGCTTCCAAATATCCCTTTGCCAATTCCCCAAGAACAGCCTTAGCGAAAGGCTTCTTGAAGGGAAAGATGTAACTCTGTGAGATGAATTAACAGAACACAGAGCAGTTTCTCAGAAAGCTTCTTTCCAGTTTTGAACGGAAGATATTTCCTTTTTCACCATAGCCCTCTATGGGCTTCCAAATATCCCTTTGCCAATTCCACAAGAACAGCCTTAGCGAAAGGCTTCTTGAAGGGAAAGATGAAACTCTGTGAGATGAACTAACGGAACACAGAGCAGTTTCTCAGAAAGCTTCTTTCCAGTTTTGAACGGAAGATATTTTCTTTTTCACCATAGCCCTCTATGGGCTTCCAAATATCCCTTTGCCAATTCCACAAGAACAGCCTTAGCGAAAGGCTTCTTGAAGGGAAAGATGTAACTCTGTGAGATGAATTAACAGAACACAGAGCAGTTTCTCAGAAAGCTTCTTTCCAGTTTTGAACGGAAGATATTTCCTTTTTCACCATAGCCCTCTATGGGCTTCCAAATATCCCTTTGCCAATTCCACAAGAAGAGCCTTAGCGTAAGACTTCTTGAAGGGAAAGATGTAACTCTGTGAGATGAATTAACAGAACACAGAGCAGTTTCTCAGAAAGCTTCTTTCCAGTTTTGAACGGAAGATATTTCCTTTTTCACCATAGCCCTCTATGGGCTTCCACATATCCCTTTGCCAATTCCACAAGAACAACCTTAGCGAAAGGCTTCTTGAAGGGAAAGATGTAACTCTGTGAGATGAATTAACAGAACACAGAGCAGTTTGTCAGAAAGCTTCTTTCCAGTTTTGAACGGAAGATATTTCCTTTTTCACCATAGCCCTCTATGGGCTTCCAAATATCCCTTTGCCAATTCCACAAGAACAGCCTTAGCGAAAGGCTTCTTGAAGGGAAAGATGTAACTCAGTGAGATGAATTATCAGAACACAGAGCAGTTTCTCAGAAAGCTTCTTTCCAGTTTTGAACGGAAGATATTTCCTTTTTCACCATAGCCCTCTAAGGGCTTCCAAATATCCCTTTGCCAATTCCACAAGAACAGACTTAGCGAAAGGCTTCTTGAAGGGAAAGATGTAACTCTGTGAGATGAATTAACAGAACACAGAACAGTTTCTCAGAAAGCTTCTTTCCAGTTTTGAACGGAAGATATTTCCTTTTTCACCATAGCCCTCTATGGGCTTCCAAATATCCCTTTTCCAATTCCACAAGAATAGCCTTAGCGAAAGGCTTCTTCAAGGGAAAGATGTAACTCTGTGAGATGAATTAACAGAACACAGAGCAGTATCTCAGAAAGCTTCTTTCCAGTTTTGAACAGAAGATATTTCCTTTTTCACCATAGCCCTCTATGGGCTTCCAAATATCCCTTTGCCAATTCCACAAGAACAGCCTTAGCGAAAGGCTTCTTGAAGGGAAAGATGAAACTCTGTGAGATGAACTATCAGAACACAGAGCAGTTTCTCAGAAAGCTTCTTTCCACTTTTGAACGGAAGATATTTCCTTTTTCACCATAGCCCTCTATGGGCTTCCAAATATCCCTTTGCCAATTCCACAAGAACAGCCTTAGCGAAAGGCTTCTTGAAGGGAAAGATGTAACTCTGTGAGATGAATTAACAGAACACAGAGCAGTTTCTCAGAAAGCTTCTTTCCAGTTTTGAACGGAAGATAATTCCTTTTCCACCATAGCCCTCTAAGGGCTTCCAAATATCCCTTTGCCAATTCCACAAGAACAGCCTTAGCGAAAGGCTTGTTGAAGGGAAAGATGTAACTCTGTGAGATGAATTAACAGAACACAGAGCAGTTTCTCAGAAAGCTTCTTTCCAGTTTTGAACGGAAGATATTTCCTTTTTCACCATAGCCCTCTATGGGCTTCCAAATATCCCTTTGCCAAATCCACAAGAACAGCCTTAGCGAAAGGCTTCTTGAAGGGAAAGATGAAACTCTGTGAGATGAACTAACGGAACACAGAGCAGTTTCTAAGAAAGCTTCTTTCCAGTTTTGAACGGAAGATATTTTCTTTTTCACCATAGCCCTCTATGGGCTTCCAAATATCCCTTTTCCAATTCCACAAGAACAGCCTTAGCGAAAGGCTTCTTGAAGGGAAAGATGTAACTCTGTGAGATGAATTAACAGAACACAGAGCAGTTTCTCAGAAAGCTTCTTTCCAGTTTTGAACGGAAGATATTTCCTTTTTCACCATAGCCCTCTATGGGCTTCCAAATATCCCTTTGCCAATTCCACAAGAAGAGCCTAAGCGAAAGGCTTCTTGAAGGGAAAGATGTAACTCTGTGAGATGAATTAACAGAACACAGAGCAGTTTCACAGAAAGCTTCTTTCCAGTTTTGAACGGAAGATATTTCCTTTTTCACCATAGCCCTCTATGGGCTTCCAAATATCCCTTTGCCAATTCCACAAGAACAGCCTTAGCGAAAGGCTTCTTGAAGGGAAAGATGTAACTCTGTGAGATGAATTACCAGAACACAGAGCAGTTTCTCAGAAAGCTTCTTTCCACTTTTGAACGGAAGATATTTCCTTTTTCACAATAGCCCTCAATGGGCTTCCAAATATCCCTTTGCCAATTCCACAAGAACAGCCTTAGCGAAAGGCTTCTTGAAGGGAAAGATGTAACTCTGTGAGATGAATTAACAGAACACAGAGCAGTTTCTCAGAAAGCTTCTTTCCAGTTTTAAACGGAAGATATTTCCTTTTTCACCATAGCCCTCTATGGGCTTCCAAATATCCCTTTGCCAATTCCACAAGAACAGCCTTAGCGAAAGGCTTCTTGAAGGGAAAGATGAAACTCTGTGAGATGAACTAAGAGAACACAGTGCAGTTTCTCAGAAAGCTTCTTTCCAGTTTTGAACGGAAGATATTTCCTTTTTCACCATAGCCCTCTATGGGCTTCCAAATATCCCTTTGCCAGTTCCAAAAGAACAGCCTTAGCGAAAGGCTTCTTGAAGGGAAAGATGTAACTCTGTGAGATGAATTAACAGAACACAGAACAGTTTCTCAGAAAGCTTCTTTCCAGTTTTGAACGGAAGATACTTCCTTTTTCACCATAGCCCTCTAGGGCTTCAAATATCCCTTTGCCAATTCCACAAGAACAGCTTTAGCGAAAGGCTTCTTGAAGGGAAAGATGTAACTCTTTGAGATGAATTAACAGAACACAGAGCATTTCTCAGAAAGCTTCTTTCCAGTTTTGAACGGAAGATATTTCCTTTTTCACCATAGCCCTCTATGGGCTTCCAAATATCCCTTTTCCAATTCCACAAGAACAGCCTTAGCGAAAGGCTTCTTCAAGTGAAAGATGTAACTCTGTGAGATGAATTAACAGAACACAGAGCAGTTTCTCAGAAAGCTTCTTTCCAGTTTTGAACGGAAGATATTTCCTTTTTCACCATAGCCCTCTAAGGGCTTCCAAATATCCCTTTGCCAATTCCACAAGAACAGCCTTAGTGAAAGGCTTCTTGAAGGGAAAGATGTAACTCTGTGAGATGAATTAACAGAACACAGAGCAGTTTCTCAGAAAGCTTCTTTCCAGTTTTGAACGGAAGATATTTCCTTTTTCACCATAGCCCTCTATGGGCTTCCAAATATCCCTTTGCCATTTCCACAAGAACAGCCTTAGAGAAAGGCTTCTTGAAGGGAAAGATGTAACTCTGTGAGATGAATTAACAGAACACAGAGCAGTATCTCAGAAAGCTTCTTTCCAGTTTTGAACAGAAGATATTTCCTTTTTCACCATAGCCCTCTATGGGCTTCCAAATATCCCTTTGCCAATTCCACAAGAACAGCCTTAGCGAAAGGCTTCTTGAAGGGAAAGATGAAACTCTGTGAGATGAACTAACAGAACACAGAGCAGTTTCTCAGAAAGCTTCTTTCCAGTTTTGAACGGAAGATATTTCCTTTTTCACCACAGCCCTCTATGGGCTTCCAAATATCCCTTTGCCAATTCCCCAAGAACAACCTTAGCGAAAGGCTTGTTGAAGGGAAAGATGTAACACTGTGAGATGAATTAACAGAACACAGAGCAGTTTCTCAGAAAGCTTCTTTCCAGTTTTGAACGGAAGATATTTCCTTTTTCACCATAGCCCTCTATGTGCTTCCAAATATCCCTTTGCCAATTCCACAAGACCAGCCTTAGCGAAAGGCTTCTTGAAGGGAAAGATGAAACTCTGTGAGATGAACTAACGGAACACAGAGCAGTTTCTCAGAAAGCTTCTTTCCAGTTTTGAACGGAAGATATTTTCTTTTTCACCATAGCCCTCTATGGGCTTCCAAATATCCCTTTGCCAATTCCACAAGAACAGCCTTAGCGAAAGGCTTCTTGAAGGGAAAGATGTAACTCTGTGAGATGAATTAACAGAACACAGAGCAGTTTCTCAGAAAGCTTCTTTCCAGTTTTGAACGGAAGATATTTCCTTTTTCACCATAGCCCTCTATGGGCTTCCAAATATCCCTTTGCCAATTCCACAAGAACAGCCTTAGCGAAAGGCTTCTTGAAGGGAAAGATGTAACTCTGTGAGATGAATTAACAGAACACAGAGCAGTTTCTCAGAAAGCTTCTTTCCAGTTTTGAACGGAAGATATTTCCTTTTTCACCATAGCCCTCTATGGGCTTCCACATATCCCTTTGCCAATTCCACAAGAACAGCCTTAGCGAAAGGCTTCTTGAAGGGAAAGATGTAACTCTGTGAGATGAATTAACAGAACACAGAGCAGTTTCTCAGAAAGCTTCTTTCCAGTTTTGAACGGAAGATATTTCCTTTTTCACCATAGCCCTCTATGGGCTTCCAAATATCCCTTTGCCAATTCCACAAGAACAGCCTTAGCGAAAGGCTTCTTGAAGGGAAAGATGTAACTCTGTGAGATGAATTATCAGAACACAGAGCAGTTTCTCACAAAGCTTCTTTCCAGTTTTGAACGGAAGATATTTCCTTTTTCACCATAGCCCTCTAAGGGCTTCCAAATATCCCTTTTCCAATTCCCCAAGAACAGCCTTAGCGAAAGGCTTCTTGAAGGGAAAGATGTAACTCTGTGAGATGAATTAATAGAACACAGAGCAGTTTCTCAGAAAGCTTCTTTCCAGTTTTGAACGGAAGATATTTCCTTTTTCACCATAGCCCTCTATGGGCTTCCAAATATCCCTTTGCCAATTCCACAAGAACAGCCTTAGCGAAAGGCTTCTTGAAGGGAAAGATGTAACTCTGTGAGATGAATTAACAGAACACAGAGCAGTTTCTCAGAAAGCTTCTTTCCAGTTTTGAACGGAAGATATTTCCTTTTTCACCATAGCCCTCTATGGGCTTCCACATATCCCTTTGCCAATTCCACAAGAACAGCCTTAGCGAAAGGCTTCTTGAAGGGAAAGATGTAACTCTGTGAGATGAATTAACAGAACACAGAGCAGTTTCTCAGAAAGCTTCTTTCCAGTTTTGAACGGAAGATATTTCCTTTTTCACCATAGCCCTCTATGGGCTTCCAAATATCCCTTTGCCAATTCCACAAGAACAGCCTTAGCGAAAGGCTTCTTGAAGGGAAAGATGTAACTCTGTGAGATGAATTATCAGAACACAGAGCAGTTTCTCAGAAAGCTTCTTTCCAGTTTTGAACGGAAGATATTTCCTTTTTCACCATAGCCCTCTAAGGGCTTCCAAATATCCCTTTGCCAATTCCACAAGAACAGTCTTAGCGAAAGGCTTCTTGAAGGGAAAGATGTAACTCTGTGAGATGAATTAACAGAACACAGAGCAGTTTCTCGGAAAGCTTCTTTCCAGTTTTGAACGGAAGATATTTCCTTTTTCACCATAGCCCTCTATGGGCTTCCAAATATTCCTTTGCCAATTCCACAAGAACAGCCTTAGTGAAAGGCTTCTTGAAGGGAAAGATGTAACTCTGTGAGGTGAATTAACAGAACACAGAGCAGTTTCTCAGAAAGCTTCTTTCCAGTTTTGAACGGAAGATATTTCCTTTTTCACCATAGCCCTCTAAGGGCTTCCAAATATCCCTTTGCCAATTCCACAAGAACAGCCATAGGGAAAGGCTTCTTCAAGGGAAAGATGTAACTCTGTGAGATGAATTAACAGAACACAGAGCAGTTTCTCAGAAAGCTTCTTTCCAGTTTTGAACGGAAGATATTTCCTTTTTCACCATAGCCCTCTATGGGCTTCCAAATATCCCTTTGCCAATTCCCCAAGAACAGCCTTAGCGAAAGGCTTCTTGAAGGGAAAGATGAAACTCTGTGAGATGAACTAACAGAACACAGAGCAGTTTCTCAGAAAGCTTCTTTCCAGTTTTGAACGGAAGATATTTCCTTTTTCACCATAGCCCTCTATGGGCTTCCAAATATCCCTTTTCCAATTCCACAAGAACAGCCTTAGCGAAAGGCTTCTTGAAGGGAAAGATGTAACTCTGTGAGATGAATTAACAGAACGCGGAGCAGTTTCTCAGAAAGCTTCTTTCCAGTTTTGAACGGAAGGTATTTCCTTTTTCACCACAGCCGTCTATGGGCTTCCAAATATCCCTTTTCCAATTCCACAAGAACAGCCTTAGCGAAAGGCTTCTTGAAGGGAAAGATGTAACTCTGTGAGATGAATTAATAGAACACAGAGCAGTTTCTCAGAAAGCTTCTTTCCACTTTTGAACGGAAGATATTTCCTTTTTCACCATAGCCCTCTATGGGCTTCCAAATATCCCTTTGCCAATTCCACAAGAACAGCCTTAGCGAAAGGCTTCCTGAAGGGAAAGATTTAACTCTGTGAGATGAATTAACAGAACACAGAGCAGTTTCTCAGAAAGCTTCTTTTCAGTTTTGAACGGAAGATATTTCCTTTTTCACCATAGCCCTCTATGGGCTTCCAAATATCCCTTTGCCAATTCCCCAAGAACAGCCTTAGCGAAAGGCTTCTTGAAGGGAAAGATGTAACTCTGTGAGATGAATTAACAGAACACAGAGCAGTTTCTCAGAAAGTTTCTTTCCAGTTTTGAACGGAAGATATTTCCTTTTTCACCATAGCCCTCTATGGGCTTCCAAATATCCCTTTGCCAATTCCACAAGAACAGCCTTAGCGAAAGGCTTCTTGAAGGGAAAGATGAAACTCTGTGAGATGAACTAACAGAACACAGAGCAGTTTCTCAGAAAGCTTCTTTCCAGTTTTGAACGGAAGATAATTTCTTTTTCACCATAGCCCTCTATGGGCTTCCAAATATCCCTTTGCCAATTCCACAAGAACAGCCTTAGCGAAAGGCTTCTTGAAGGGAAAGATGTAACTCTGTGAGATGTATTAACAGAACACAGAGCAGTTTCTCAGAAAGCTTCTTTCCAGTTTTGAACGGAAGATATTTCCTTTTTCACCATAGCCCTCTATGGGCTTCCACATATCACTTTGCCAATTCCACAAGAACAGCCTTAGCGAAAGGCTTTTTGAAGGGAAAGATGTAACTCTGTGAGATTAATTAACAGAACACAGAGCAGTTTCTCAGAAAGCTTCTTTCCAGTTTTGAACGGAAGATATTTCCTTTTTCACCATAGCCCTCTATGGGCTTCCAAATATCCCTTTGCCAATTCCACAAGAACAGCCTTAGCGAAAGGCTTCTTGAAGGGAAAGATGTAACTCTGTGAGATGAATTAACAGAACACAGAGCAGTTTCTCAGAAAGCTTCTTTCCAGTTTTGAACGGAAGATATTTCCTTTTTCACCATAGCCCTCTAAGGGCTTCCAAATATCCCTTTGCCAATTCCACAAGAACAGCCTTAGCGAAAGGCTTCTTCAAGGGAAAGATGTAACTCTGTGAGATGAATTAACAGAACACAGAGCAGTTTCTCAGAAAGCTTCTTTCCAGTTTTGAACGGAAGATATTTAATTTTTCACCATAGCCCTCTATGGGCTTCCAAATATCCCTTTGGAATTCCACAAGAACAGCCTTAGCGAAAGGCTTTTTCAAGTGAAAGATGTATCTCTGTGAGATGAATTAACAGAACACAGAGCAGTTTCTCAGAAAGCTTCTTTCCAGTTTTGAACGGAAGATATTTCCTTTTTCACCATAGCCCTCTATGGGCTTCCAAATATCCCTTTGCCAATTCCCCAAGAACAGCCTTAGCGAAAGGCTTCTTGAAGGGAAAGATGTAACTCTGTGAGATGAATTAACAGAACACAGAGCAGTTTCTCAGAAAGCTTCTTTCCAGATTTGAACGGAAGATATTTCCTTTTTCAACATAGCCCTCTATGGGCTTCCAAATATCCCTTTGCCAATTCCACAAGAACAGCCTTAGCGATAGGCTTCTTAAAGGGAAAGATGTAACTCTGTGAGATGAATTAGCAGAACACAGAGCAGTTTCTCAGAAAGCTTCTTTCCAGTTTCGAACGGAAGATATTTCCTTTTTCACCATAGCCCTCTATGGGCTTCCAAATATCCCTTTGCCAGTTCCACAAGAACAACTTTAGCGAAAGGCTTCTTGAAGGGAAAGATGTAACTCTGTGAGATGAATTAACAGAACACAGAGCAGTCTCTCAGAAAGCTTCTTTCCAGTTTTGAACGGAAGATATTTTCTTTTTCACCATAGCCCTCTATGGGATTCCAAATATCCCTTTGCCAATTCCACAAGAACAGCCTTAGCGTAAGGCTTCTTGAAGGGAAAGATGTAACTCTGTGAGATGAATTAACAGAACACAGAGCAGTTTCTCAGAAAGCTTCTTTCCAGTTTTGAACGGAAGATATTTCCTTTTTCACCATAGCCCTCTATGGGCTTCCAAATATCCCTTTGCCAATTCCACAAGAACAGCCTTAGCGAAAGGCTTCTTGAAGGGAAAGATGTAACTCTGTGAGATGAATTAACAGAACACAGAGCAGTTTCTCAGAATGCTTCTTTCAGGTTTTGAACGAAAGATATTTCCTTTTTCACCATAGCCCTCTATGGGCTTCCAAATATCCCTTTGCCAATTCCACAAGAACAGCCTTAGCGAAAGGCTTCTTGAAGGGAAAGATGTAACTCTGTGAGATGAATTAACAGAACACAGAGCAGATTCTCAGAAATCTTCTTTCCAGTTTTGAACGGAAGATATTTCCTTTTTCACCATAGCCCTCTATGTGCTTCCAAATATCCCTTTGCCAATTCCACAAGAACAGCCTTAGCGAAAGGCTTCATGTAGGGAAAGATGTAACTCTGTGAGATGAATTTACAGAACACAGAACAGTTTCTCAAAAAGGTTCTTTCCAGTTTTGAACGGAAGATATTTCCTTTTTCACCATAGCAATCTATGGGCTTCCAAATATCCCTTTGCCAATTCCACAAGAACAGCCTTAGCGAAAGGCTTCTTCAAGGGAAAGATGTAACTCTGTGAGATGAATTAACAGAACACAGAGCAGTTTCTCAGAAAGCTTCTTTCCAGTTTTGAACAGAAGATATTTCCTTTTTCACCATAGCCCTCTATGGGCTTCCAAATATCCCTTTGCCAATTCCACAAGAACAGCCTTAGCGAAAGGCTTCTTGAAGGGAAAGATGAAACTCTGTGAGATGAACTAAAAGAACACAGAGCAGTTTCTCAGAAAGCTTCTTTCCAGTTTTGAACAGAAGATATTTCCTTTTTCACCATAGCCCTCTATGGGCTTCCAAATATCCCTTTTCCAATTCCACAAGAACAGCCTTAGCGAAAGGCTTCTTGAAGGGAAAGATGTAACTCTGTGAGATGAATTAACAGAACACAGAACAGTTTCTCAGAAAGCTTCTTTCCAGTTTTGAACGGAAGATATTTCCTTTTTCACCATAGCCCTCTATGGGCTTCCAAATATCCCTTTGCCAGTTCCAAAAGAACAGCCTTAGCGAAAGGCTTCTTGAAGGGAAAGATGTAAATCTGTGAGATGAATTAACAGAACACAGAACAGTTTCTCAGAAAGCTTCTTTCCAGTTTTGAACGGATGGTACTTCCTTTTTCACCATAGCCCTCTAGGGGCTTCCAAATATCCCTTTGCCAATTCCACAAGAACAGCCTTAGCGAAAGGCTTCTTGAAGGGAAAGATGTAACTCTGTGAGATGAATTAACAGAACACAGAGCATTTCTCAGAAAGCTTCTTTCCAGTTTTGAACGGAAGATATTTCCTTTTTCACCATAGCCCTCTATGGGCTTCCAAATATCCCTTTGCCAATTCCACAAGAACAGCCTTAGCGAAAGGCTCCTTGAAGGGAAAGATGTAACTTTGTGAGATGAATTAACAGAACACAGAGCAGTTTCTCAGAAAGCTTCTTTCCAGTTTTGAACGGAAGATATTTCCTTTTTCACCATAGCCCTCTATGGGCTTCCAAATATCCCTTTGCCAATTCCACAAGAACAGCCTTAGCGAAAGGCTTCTTCAAGGGAAAGATGTAACTCTGTGAGATGAATTACCAGAACACAGAGCAGTTTCTCAGAAAGCTTCTTTCCAGTTTTGAACGGAAGCTATTTCCTTTTTCACCATAGCCCTCTATGGGCTTCCAAATATCCCTTTGCCAATTCCACAAGAACAGCCTTAGCGAAAGGCTTCATGAAGGGAAAGATGTAACTCTGTGAGATGAATTAACAGAACACAGAGCAGTTTCTCAGAAAGCTTCTTTCCAGTTTTGACCGGAAGATATTTCCTTTTTCACCATAGCCCTCTAAGGGCTTCCAAATATCCCTTTGCCAATTCCACAAGAACAGCCTTAGCGAAAGGCTTCTTGAAGGGAAAGATGAAACTCTGTGTGATGAACTAACAGAACACAGTGCAGTTTCTCAGAAAGCTTCTTTCCAGTTTTGAACGGAAGATATTTCCTTTTTCACCATAGCCCTCTATGGGCTTCCAAATATCCCTTTGCCAGTTCCACAAGAACAGCCTTAGCGAAAGGCTTCTTGAAGGGAAAGATGTAACTCTGTGAGATGAATTAACAGAACACAGAACAGTTTCTCAGAAAGCTTCTTTCCAGTTTTGAACGGAAGATATTTCCTTTTTCACCATAGCCCTCTAGGGGCTTCCAAACATCCCTTTGCCAATTCCACAAGAACAGCGTTAGCGAAAGGCTTCTTGAAGGGAAAGATGTAACTCTGCGAGATGAATTAACAGAACACAGAGCAGTTTCTCAGAAAGCTTCTTTCCAGTTTTGA